>NC_136715.1:16227500-17427500 GCF_936440315.1 Barbus barbus | reverse complement strand
AGACGTGAAATGCTTAATATCGCTCCTTGCCGATGAGGATACCTAGTTTGTTGTACTTTGAGGCAGATAAAAAGCCTTCAAGGATCATTTTTCCATTTTAACAATAAGTGTTTATTCCCCCGATGATATTCGTGCATCTGTAACTAATCCTGCCCAAACATTTACGCTGTAATTGGAAAATCAAATGCTATCTGTAGTGTCAGCAAAGTCAATTTGAACTTTTTAGTCTGGCTTCTCATTCGTGACTGCTGCTGTTATTTCTCTATGAGAGACTAATCAGTAGCATCTTATTAATATGCATAAAAGCG
The DNA here is from genome assembly GCF_936440315.1 of Barbus barbus. NCBI lineage: Eukaryota > Metazoa > Chordata > Actinopteri > Cypriniformes > Cyprinidae > Barbus > Barbus barbus. Next base: position 17,427,192 of record NC_136715.1, on the reverse strand, counting down.
CTGTGGCATAATTTTTGTAATTAGGCCAGAGGAGACGTGTTTATGCTTATGGGTTTTTTTCCCGTCTCTTTCTCTTCTACGCAGCACAGTTCTTCTAGCATTACTTCTCTCATTACACCGTACAGCTGCTCTTCAATCCTTACCCTTCACACATGTAAATCTTGACTGCCACCTCGGGTTAGAGCTGAAATGTATGTTTGTTGGGCTAATTTGATTATGGTTTCAGACAGCAATAAGAGTGGACTATTCTCAGCTTCATTTCACTTATTTTGGCATTGTTGACAAATTGCCAAATTTAGCCAGAAATGTTCCTTTTTTTATTTGTATTGTGCAATGTGCAAATTATGTGCAGCCCCTGAACTGAAATAATAGCTACTAACATCCAAATTAAAATAAAACACTACTGTAAATGGATCAAAATGACAGTAAAGCCATTTATAATATTACAAAATAATTTCAAATAAATGCTTTTTTAAATTTTCTATTCAGCAGAGAATCCTGAACTAAAGGTGTCATGGTTTTCCACAGAAATATTAAGCAGCACAACTGTTTTCTAACATTGATAATAATAAAAAATGTTTTAATGCGTCAAATCAACATATTAGAATGATTTCTGAAGGATCATGTGACACTGAAGACTGGAGTAATGATGCTGAAAATTCAGCTTTGTATCAGTACAATTTAAAATAGAAAACATTTATTTTAAAATGTAATAATATTTCACAATATTGATGTTTAAACTGTAGTTTTAATCAAATCATAGTTCATCATCAAGATACACAAAACCAAATGAATAATAGGTTAGAGCAATCATAGGAAAATTCTGTTATTTTTTTAACTGATTAACTGTCCCTCGTTTTTATTTATAGTTATGTGGTCAACTTAGATCAAGAGGTATCATTTATGTTCATGTGCACAAATCAGCTTCCATGTTACCACAGATTATGTGTATTACGAATACATGAAATGCATTCATTAATTATTAATACATGCCATCATTAGGTTCTTTCATTCAGAAACATGGCTTTTCATATCACTGCTATGCTGAAGACACTCAACTCTACCTCTCATTCCATCCTGATGATCCGACGATAGCTGCTCTCATCTCAGCATGTCTAACAGACATTTCCTGCTGGATGATGGACCATCACCTTCAACTCAAACTGGCTAAGACAGAACTGCTTGTAGTTTCAACAAACAGATCACTTCATCACAATTTCACCATCCAGTTAGTCCCATTAACCATAACTCCTTCAAAAACAGCCAGAAATCTTGGAGTTGTAATTGATGATAAACTGAATTTCTCAGACCACATTGCTAAAACTGCCCGGTCCTGCAGATTTGCTTTATACAGTATTAGGAAGATAGGCCTTTTCTTTCGGAACTTGCAACACAACTCCTTGTTCAGGCTCTTGTTCTGTCCAGACTGGACTATTGCAATGCTCTCTTGGCAGATCTTCTAGCCAATTCCATCAAACCTCTACAATTAATCTAAAATGCCACTGCAAGATTAATCTTTAGTCTAATAAAATTCAAGGCATTAACGTTTGCCTACAAAACCACCACTGGCTCTGCACCCCTTTACCTAAATTCAAACCTACTTCAGACCTATGTTCCCTCTAGAATCAATCCGAGCAGCTTAATCCTTTGCCATCTTCAAGAAACGGCTAAAAACACATCTCTTCCATCTTTATTTGACCCTCTAACTCTAGCACTCTCTATTCTAATTCTGTTTTATCTATCTGTCTTCTTTGTATTTATTAGTCTTCTTTGTATCTCTCTGACCCTCCAACACTAGCTTTCTTTTCTACTTGTTTTCTAAAAAAAAAACAATAAAAAAAAAACACTTTCTACGTGTACTGCCTTAGGCTAACCGAGACTTGTCATAGCGCATACTTGTCTTTTGTTGGTTTTGATTGCTTCTATTGTCCTCATTTGTAAGTCGCTTTGGATAAAATCGTCTAAATGTACTGTAAAATGTAATTATGTTCTGTTATATTAAACATTTGAACACATGTTGTCTCTCCACAGATTTTTTTACAATTGCTACAATACTGGGGACCGGGATACTTGGTATGTAAAATCTTAGTGTGCAGTCAAAAATATACCAAATAGCATTATGCTGATTTATCTCATTTAGTCCTTGTTATTTTTTGCCCAGCATATAAGACAGATGCGCACTGATCCACAGCAGTTAAGAAAAGACTGCAGAAGATTTTCTTTTCTTTAATTAACTATTGGAATGGAAAAGGAAGGAATAAAATCCATGCACGAGAACATTAGCAGGCAAAATGAAGTTAAACATAATTTCTCAATGGGTTTTCAGCAAGACTATATTTTGTTTTGTTAATGATATACCCAGGCTTTATGGTCTGAATAGTAGCAGATATATATTTATAAGACATTGCAATTACATGGTGCATTGAATTTAACTGTTCTGTTTTCAGTGAGATTTAATAGTTGTTAAAAAAATAGACATTTCTCTTTTCATTTCCTCCTATCTGAGTTAAATCATTTTAAAGTGTTCTTCTAGCCATAATAAAATTACCACCATCAAATGATTCAGTCTAGAGATAATATCTGATATGAGTGGCTGAATATGTTTGCTTTAATAGAAGGCCGTGCAGATATATTCATACAGCAGATTCTGTCCTGACAAATTCATCAGATAAGGTTTTTTTTTTTTTGTAGGACTGCCTGTAACTATTGCTCGGGCAGGTCTGGTGCCTTTCTTGATATCCTTCCTTGTAGGCTTTCTAGTGCAGGTAAGACATTTCTTTTTCTTTTTTTTCTTGTTGTATTTATTCTGACATTGTTTTGGATTCTTAGCTCCATTTCAAACGACTTTAACATTTCAAAACTGACATGGTTTTTCAAAAGCGCTACTTCTTCTGGTAATTATGAGGTGGCTTCTTTTTCTATTCATATTTTCGTCTTCCTCTTTTATTGAATCATTTTCTGACATTTGATGGAGTTGATTCTGACTTCACAGTATCTACAGTTCTAAAGCAGATCTTGCGTTTTGATAATAACATGACACTGCAACTGACATTTGTCTTGTTTGACATTTAAGAGAGACTTATTGTAAAACAAAAAAAAAGTCTGAATCTTCCAGCTTTGAAAAACATACCTATGCTGCTGTCTTTGATTCTTTTTCAAATTCAGTTCCTCTTTTAGAACTTTTGTTCTTTTGCAGCACAAAAAAAATTAGGTAGCAATTTATTTTAACAACAAAATATGCTTTGACAATTTACTTAAAAACCACCTGCCACAGAAAGCCACAGGATGTTCAGCAGATTTCCACAGATTTAAAAAAAACTTTTAAAAAATCATAAAAACCTATACAAATGCATATAAATTTAAATGAAACAGGTTTTAAGAGCACACTGATATCTTGATGGTCTTTAAACTGCCATTTTTTTCAACCAAACATATTTTCTGGATTTTCTTGCAAAATTAGAAAACATTGTGTCTACAATTACTTATTTACAATTAATGTTTATTCATTCTCTTTTAGGCTCTGCTTATTTACCTGTTTGTAGATTTGCTTCAACGATGCCGTTTAGCCCAACTTCAGGCACTGAAGGTAAAAAATGACGACACTACCATTCAAATGTTTGGGTACAGTAACATTTTATTTTTGTATCACAGGAATAAATTATATTTTAAAATATATTAACATAGAAAACAGTTATTTTGAATCGTAATTGAATCGTACATTTATGAAAAATTATGAAAAATAAATGCAGTGAGCATAAGAGACTTCCAAAAACATAAAAAAAATAAATCTCTCAACCCCTGTACAAAAGTCTAAAAGTGTAATTGCATTCACAAATGAGGTAAATGCACAATAGCTCGTTTAGTAGTAGAATGATAATGTCAAATCAGTTCATTGTGTTCTGGTGTACTGTGCCAGACTGCAGAAACGGAGAGGATCTTAATGGAAGAAGTCGGTTCTGCTGAACCTTCGACACATAATGCAGAAGAGGAAGAAGATGTTGAGGAAGTGGAAGAGTCAGGTATGGCACATTATAAAAAGTTACATGTCATAATAGCACTCCACTGTTGGTGCTCAATAAATATTAAGAGCAGTACAGTGAGTTGTGCATTGCTTTGTGACAAATCCTCACACTGAAATGATCATCCTATCAGCATACACCAAATCTACTGAATCCAGTGGCTGTGGGGACGGCCATGTGTTTTCATGAAGCATAATTCAGTTGCGGCTGGGAATGGTGCATCTGACTCTATGACTGTATTTATTTGTTGTTTGTTTTCAATTTAGGTTATTTTAATATTTTTATTGACTGATATAGATTATTGACTGAAAAGTTTCTAATGAAGATTTGCATGCTTTGCCAGTTCATAGGGCTTTGCTAATCGTTTCGTGTTCAGTGCACTTGAAATGAGAATAATATTTAACATCTTGCAATGCAGCTTTTACTCCTAAGTCTTTAGAATACTTATTATCCATAAGAGATATGATCCTCAAAGCCAATAATTTGATATGAAAAAAAAAGTGTCTGCTGAGCTTAAAAAAATGAAGTGAATTGCTATCATAATTTATGTAATTTTGACTGAATTTACAAGGGTAAAAATCAGCTAAAGGATAATTTTGAGTATAGTACCAAACACACAAAAAGAGGTTACTAAATGGGACAAGAAAATCAGCCACATTGTAAATAGAATGGAATAGAAATGGTTAAACAAGGCAACTATAATTTGTCATGCCCCAATGAGGGAAAACGGAACTGAACCACAGAACCATGCTTGTTCAATAGTAAGTAAAACAAAAACTGTTTTATTGGTTGACTTTATTTTTAGAATTATTATATGGTCTTCTCATATTTTGATAGCCTTAAAGTTTTTAATAAAGACCTGATCCTTGGAATTTATATATCTCTGCTATTTCCCATCTCTGTAGGTATTACTTTACCATTGTTGTTTAGAGGCCAAGGCTCAGTGGTAAATTTGGCACTGGCACTCATTTAAAGTAAACATATTTGTATTTGCCTTCATTCTTGCTGTTTTCCCCGCTGTTTAACTGGTTAGGCGGGAGGTGGTGGGTCACGTAAAACAGTAGGAAGTATAGCAGGAAACAGATGGCAGCTGTATTGTTTCTTTGCTAAAAGGACTACAGGGACTGTTAATGGAGCCGGATCGGGGAGGAACGCAGAGGCTACACTGAAATGCGTCAGTATTAGCGCTAACTAATCAGGGCTCGTCTTGGCCCACGCAACAGAGACATTAAATATTTTTGACATGAGATGGAGGGAATAGACAGCTAATGAAGATGAATGAGGCAAAGAGAGGGGGCTGCCCTGTCAGCAGGGATGATGGGCGAGAAAAGAAGCCTTCCTGTGAACGTCAGTGGGAATCACAGCCATCTGACACAGACACTCTAATTGAAGGCTCATCTCAAGTCACTGACCCACATGGTACTGAAGTTAAAAAAACGGTAACTTACTGTAAATATCCTTAATGTGATTTTTTTTTTAAATGTTTTTTTTATGTTTTGACTGCTCATACATTCTTATTTGCATATATGTCATGTCAGTCTTACTTATTGGACGAATGCAGCATGCAGTGTGTTTCAGAAGAAGAATCAGAATCAGAATGAGCTTTATTGGCCAAGTATGTTTACACATACAAGGAATTTGTTGTAGTGACAGAAGCTCCACAGTGCAACAGAAGGACAGTAACAGGACAGGACACAGGTAATGAAACAAAATAACAGGAAATAGCCAATGACCAATGTACAAGCAGCAAAAAAAAAAAGAAGAAATACACAATATATAATATAGGCGACTATGTATGTACAGGTCAAGTATGTGCAAATTAGAAATGAGAAAATAAAATAAGTGAGTGTGGTGAATGGATAATGTATTAGTTGTGTGTTTTACGTTTATTTATTGAGTGTTCATGAGATGTATTGACTGAGGGAAGAAACTGTTCCTGTGTCTGGTCGTTCTGGTGCTCAGAGCTCTGTAGCGTCGACCAGATGGTAAAAGTTCAAAGAGGTTGTGTGCTGGATGTGAGGGGTCCAGAGTGATTTTACCAGCCTTTTTGCTCACTCTGGATGAGTACAGTTCTTGGAGAGTGGGGAGGGTTGTACCAATGATTCGCTCAGCAGTCCGGACTACCCTCCGTAGTCTTCTGAGGTCAGATTTGGTAGCTGAGCTGAACCAGACAGTTATTGAGGTGCAGAGGATGGATTCAATGATGGCAGAGTAGAACTGTTTCAGTAAGTCCTGTGGCAGGTTGAACTTCCTCAGCTGGCGAAGAAAGTACAACCTCTGCTGGGCCTTCCTGACAATGGAGTCAATGTGAATATCCCACTTCAGGTCCTGAGAGATGGTGGTGCCCAGGAATCTGAATGACTCCACTGCAGTCACGGTGCTGTTCATGATGGTGAGAGGGGGGAGAGCAGGGGGGTTTCTCCTGAGGTCCACGATCATCTCCACCGTTTTGAGTGTGTTAAGCTCCAGGTTGTTGAGACTGCACCAGACAGCCAGCTCCTTAACCTCCTGTCTGTAAGCAGACTCGTCACCGTCCTGGATGAGGCCGATCAGTGTGGTGTCATCTGCGAACTTCAGGAGCTTGACAGAGGGGTCTTTAGATGTGCAGTCGTTGGTGTAGAGGGAGAAGAGCAGTGGGGAGAGTACGCAGCCCTGAGGAGCTCCAGTGCTGATGGTTCGAGTGCTGGATGTGAATTTGCCAAGCTTTACTAACTGCTGTCTGTCTGTCAGGAAGCTGTTGATCCACTGGCAGACGGAGGTGGGGACGGAGAGCTGAGTTAGTTTATTTTGAAGGGTTTCCGGGATAATGGTGTTAAAAGCAGAGCTGAAGTCCACAAACAGGATCCTCACATAAGTCCCAGGTTTGGACGTAGAGCTGTGTATCCTCATTATTATCAAGTTTTATACAACATGTCTTTCTGGTCCTCAAATCTAATTAGCTGAGAGGATTGTGATATTCTAGTGATAACAGACCTCCAACTGTTGTTTCACCGTTTGCATCACTGTGGTATTTCTCACAGCAAGTGTCATGGTGGACACCCAAATCCACTATAATTTTAGAAATAATACTGCTTTTGTGTCATGGCATTTTTGGCTAGGGGTAAAGCAAGGAAAATGTCTCAGGTTACATATGTAACCATGTTTCCCTGAGTAGGGAACGAGGCACTGCGTCCTCTAGGGGTTGCTATGGGGAACGCCGTCAGCATGACCCGTGTCTGAAGCATACATACAAAAACACCACATGTTGGCCGGCGACAGCCTATGACGTCACTACCGATGCGACTACAGTATAAAGCGGCGTCAAAATATGTCATTCACTTCTTCGTCTGAAGCATGGCACAGAGCCTAGAGGACGCAGTGTCTCGTTCCCTACTCAGGGAAACATGGTTACATACGTAACCTGAGACGTTCCCTTTCGAGGAAACTTCGAACTGCGTCCTCTAGGGGTCGCTATGGGGAACGGAATACCCACGCCACCATGCTGAGGGGAGTGCAAGCCAAGCACAAAAGGCGAGCACTAAGTACCAACTCTACCCGGCTAAGGGAGTTGCCCCTGGGATAGTTAGACGGCTGTCAGTGACATTATCCCCAATGGCCAAAGACATCCACGTGAGGCGCGCGCGAATGTAAATGCCCACATCGCCTCCGTGTAAACAAACAAGTTCATCCCAGCTACTTTCTGTTTCTGGAAGAAGATCTGCTGAGATAAATAACCCAGAATTTCAAAATGTGTTTTTTTTTTCCTTCAGAGCACAAAAACAATATGAAAATGCCAGGTTCAAAAGCTTGGAGTATTCTTGGAGTATATATATGAATTAAAACTTTTATTTAGCACACAAGTGATGATAAGGACATTTATCATGTTACAAACTATACTGATCTTCTGAACTTTCTATTCATCAATATATATATATATATATATATATATATATATATAATATCTTTTTTTTTTCCTTTTTTTTTGAGCAGCAAATCAGAATATTAGAATGTTTTCTGAAGGATTGTGTGACTGGAGTAATGCTGCTAAAAAGTCAGCTTTGAAAGTCAGCTTTGATTGTTCCTAATAAAATGTTCTGCACTCGCAAGTGAATATCAAGTTATTTTGTGTGATAGCTAAATATATTCTAAATAAACTACAAACAAAAAATATATAAATTTATATTGTCCTCTTATTCTTTCTTGTAACTCTTCCCTCTCAGTCACATACCTGACTGAATGGCTCATTATGAAGCTCATTATGAGGGCCTTTGTCTTCTCAGGTGTGAATGTGAAGGTTGACGCCTTCACGCATAGACACTTTTTACTCAAAAAGTGACTTAGAAAATTTAAATCAATATATTGTTTTCTGTGAGCAAGAAAACAAGATGATTTTCACAATATTTTGAAGCAAAAACTCTAGACTACAAGATCCAGTTCTCAAAAGTCTTGTAAACAAATTTTCTGTATGTTTTTTATGGCCTTATTTCAGTGACTTCAAAATTGATGTTTTTCACTAACCACGCATAAACGTTGTTTTCTCAAAAACACAATCATGCACATAAATGCTGCTAACATATTATTGTAGCCCAGTTTGTGCTGTTTACAGTGTTATTAGACTTTAGCCATTTATGCGTTTATAAGCAACTGAAAAAAGCACAAATGTCAGGGTATGTCAAAACTTCTCCAGGGCCCCAGAACACCCTTAGACTCCAGAGGGTTAATGATGTGCCAAATGTTCTCTATAGGTGAAAGATCTGGACTGCAGACAGGCCAATTCAGCACCCGGACTCTTCTACTACGAAGCCATGCTGTTGTAATAGCTGCAGTACGTGGTCTATTTTAAATGAGCCTTGGCCCACAGGACACAACGGTACTTCTGGACCATGTTCACATATGGCTTCCTAGGCCCATTTAGTAATGTCAATGACAGAATCATGCCAATGAGTGACACAGTGTCATCTGAGGGCCCGAAAACCACGGGCATCCAACAAAGGTCTTCGGCCTTGTCCCTTACACACAGAGATTTCTCTAGTTTCTCTGAATCTTTTGATGATGTTATGCACTGTAGATGATGATATTTGCAAAGCCTTTGCAATTTGACATTGAGGCACGTTGTTTTTAAAGTATTTCACAATCTTTTTACGCACTCTTTCACAGATTGGAGAGCCTCTGCCCATCTTTACTTCTGAGAGACTCTGCCTCTCTAAGACATCCCTTTTATAGCTAATCATGTTGCAGACCTGATGTCAATTAACTTAATTAGTTGCTAGATTTTCTCCCAGCTGAATCTTTTCAAAATTTCTTGCTTTTTCAGCCCTTTGTTGCTCCCGTGCTAGTCTCGCGTAGCCAGACCTTCAGACTGTCGGCAGAAGGTCTGGAATATATGTCCACTTTCATTGGCCAAGGCCCGCCCATGAGGCAGTTTGACAGACATGTCAAACAACCAATCTTAGTTCCTTTCGTTTAGCATCACGTTTCGGGGCGTGGAAATGTCGCCACAATAACAAACTGTGTGAAACTCTCTGATGTATTTTAAAGATTCTATGCCGCAAACTTTAAATATTTCACATACTTTTGAAAATCCTGCGTTTAGTTGACCCTGATAAGCGTTCGTTGTCACATTTGTAAACACGATGCCTTTCTTCTTTCGTGAGGGGGTTTGGTGCCACTGCATCTTTGTTTAATATTTTGTTTAATAAAAACCTCTCCGAGGCTTGACGCCACGCCCACTGTGTCTGTCGTTGGCTCCTCCCGCCACAATATATATAAATAAATCCATGACACGTTTTTATTTATTATTATTATAAAAAAAAAAAAATCAAAATGCAGTAAATCCATTGAATCAATATAAAAGTAATTTTTCATATTGAAATTACACAACAAAGTAAGTTGATCCACATATGACAGCCTCTGAACTTGGTCAATACTAATCTTATATACATGCACTGGACTAAAAATACATTCAATCAGTCATCGCTCCCAAAATGAATTCAACAGGTCATCTTGTTAATGCTATAAATTAATTACGACAATAAAAGAAAATTTCATCATGAGCAAGAAATAATCACATTAGACCACAGAAATTCCAAAATGACTTTTGCTTTACATTCAACTTCCAAAAGTGCATTCATCTTTGCCATGTTACATTCATTTAGTTGACTAGTGCTATACGCTGTATTATCAAAAACTTTAATGGCATTAATAAAAACACTTACACTGACAAGCTACGCAATATCGCATTCATAATCGAATGTGATTCAACTGCGATTATGAACACGATATTATTATAGCTTGTCAGGCTCTTAGCACTCCATCTGAAAGCACGTGATGGAGATTTACTAGATGAGATGCACATGACAATCACTTGCGATTTATCGTGCAGTCCTAATTTATTTGTTTGTTTGTCGATCACAAAGTGGGTGACCGACGGGTGACCGATGAATTGGGATCCCTACCAAGGGGCAACGGCTACTGCCCCTTCCAGTGTCTTGTGGAAGCCTCCTGCGCCCCTATTTTTTGGTGCAGGTCAGGGCTTACCACAAGAAGACCAGTTACTGTTGCTATGGCACTACCCACTCAGTAAGACTGGATAACACTGGGAAAACGTACCCGTTCCACTTGGAATAGGAACGCTGCGGAAGCCCATCCTTCCCGAAGGAGGTTCATAAGCACTTGCGCATATGAACAACCGTTTAGGTGAATATGGAAGATTAGAGGTGATTGTAGCCTCTTGGATAATGGCAGAATGTCTGCCGGGGACACTGAGGCTATACCATGGACTTTGCACATATGGTGTCCAATTAGGTCTCATATATGGATCCCTCTACCGGTTCTCACGGATTCATCGAGTGAGGGCCTGGCATCAGACGCTCCGCCGCGTCTGACTGCCGAGGGAATGGAGGAGCTCGACAGGGTCTACAATACGGACTCTCTGGAGCAGTTTTAGCAAGCCGACCCGAAACCGGAGCCTCTCAGTGCTTCTACCCGTTTGAGGTGAGAACACAGGAGGAAACCGGTTCCACACGAAGGCTATAGAATCTAGCAAACGTGTTAGGGATCGCCCAGCCTGCAGCTCTACAAATATCTACTGGCAAGCCACCAAGATTTCTGCAACACTTCCAGTAGAGTGGGCTCTCAATCTGAACGGGTAGGATACACCCTGTGCCTGATAAGCCAGGATGATGGCGTCCACTATCCAGTGGGCCATCCTCTGCTTGGAGACGGCATAACCTTTCTGCCGGCCTCCGTGACAGACAAAGAGCTGGTCTGAAGTCCTGAAGCTTCAAGTCCAGTCAACGTAGCATCTCAGTGCTCGGACGGTACAAAGCAAAGCTAGGGCTGCGTCTGCCTCCTCCGAGGGCAGTGCTTGCAGGCTCACCACCTGGTCTCTGAAGGGAGTAGTAGGAACCTTGGGCAATTATAGCCAGGCCAGGGCCTCAGGATTACCTGGCAGTCAGCCAGCCCAAACTCTAGTCACGGATCGTCGACCGAAAATGCGTGCAGGTCCCCTACCCTCTTGATGGAGGTCAAAGCCAGCAGGAGCAGAGTCTTAATTGAAAGAAACTTCAGCTCGACTGTCCTCAAAGGCTCAAATTGGCCCTGCTGTAGTGCTCTGAGCACTAGAGACAGGTCCCAAGAGGGTATAGAGGGGGGCGGTGGAGGATTTAACCTTCTCGCCCCCCTAAGGAACCTGATGATCAAGTCATGCTTCCGGGGGTCTTCTCGGTGACAAGAACACCACTCGATGAACAGGTTCCACTTCAAGGCGTAAGCATGTCTCGTAGATTGCGTTCTCGCCGAAGTGATGGTGTCAACTACCTCTTGGGGTTGGTCACCTAGAACCTCCGCGTCCCATCCAGGGACCAGACATGAAGTTTCCAGCGGTCTGGACGTGAGTGCCATAAGGTGCCCCGTCTCTGAGTCAGTAGACCCTTCCTCAAATCTACCAAGGAGGGGCTGTCACGAGGAGCATCAGTTCCGGGATCCAAGTCCGAGTGGGCCGGTACGGCGCCACAAGCAGGACCTGCTCCTCGTCCTCCTGATCTTGCAAAATGTCTGTGCGAGAAGGCTCACTGGGGGAGATGCATACTTGCGAAGGCCCCGCGGCCAGCTATGTGCCAGTGCGTCCGTGCCGAGTGTCCCCTCGGTCAGGGAGTAAAACAACTGGCAATGAGAGGTCTCTCAACCAGCTGGACCGTCTGAGGATGGAGTCTCCATTCTCCGGAAAGCGCAGCTCGTGACAGCTCGTCGGCTGCCCGGTTGAGCAAGCCCGGAATGTGAATGGAACAAAGTAACCTCAAATGCTTACTCCAGAGGAGGAGCTGACAGGCGAGTTGCGACATGCAACAGAAGCGTAGACCACCTTGTCGGTTGATGTACGCATCAGTCGCCGTGTGTGCGGACCAGTGCATGCTTGCCTTGTAAGTGCCTCTTAGACGGTTCAAGGCCAGGTGTACCGCCAGCAACTCTAGGCAATTGATGTGCAAGCGCAGTTGGGGGCCCGTCCAAACCCCCGACAAGCCCGTCAAACGTGGCCCCCCATCCGGTAGTGGAGGCATCATGCCTAGAGACCTGTTCCAGGGGGACTCAGAGAAAAAGGTCTGACCACGGGGTGAAGGTTTGGCAGCAGGCCGGTGTGACTCGGACCCGGTGAGTGCTGATTGCCACGCCCACCTCGGGACTCAGCCATGGAGCCAGCGTTGAAGCTGTATCATATGAAGCAGCCCCCGCAGCATGCCGCTGCAGCTGCCATATGCCCCAGGAGCATCTGCTACCTTCACTGCTGTGAGGTGAATGCCCCTGAAATTGGGAGAACGCCGGGCGAACTGAATCGCATAGCTGAGTCAGATGGTCCACAGGAGCCCGCAAGACGTGCTGGGTAGCGCTACCATGCACCCAGACACTGTAGAAGCGGGACTAGCGGGACCACCAACGTACCCGCAGTGGTGCAGCAAGGTGGAACGCAGGGACATGAGTGGTCTGAGTGTGCGGTGCAACTCTTACTTGGTTCCACAGTTTGGCAGAGGGTGCGTGAGTAGGGCCTTTGATGATGCTCTCGAACCGCCCATTGCTGCCTGCTGGCGAGAGAGGGGGATGAGTGTGGTCCGTCCGTGACGCTCCACGCCCTCTGGACCCAGAGGCAGAGACAACCGCTTCTTGTCGAGATTTTTTTGAAACAAAAGATTCTCCACCCAGCCCTCCTCCGGGGGAGAGGTGCATCCACCATCTCCTGAAGCAGTCCTCTTCCTCTCTGGGTCACCCATCCCGGGGCCTCTTGCTCTTCCGCTCACCGCCAGGTTTGACGGGGGCCAGGACAGGCGGGACGACCTGCCTACGCCCAGCTCAACGGCACCGGTTCTGGAGGCTGCTGCGGTGCGGGAGCGGGGGCGGATGCAGGGGGCCGCCCTCGGCGACGAGCAGGCTGGGGAACTGCAGCTGGCGGACGGGTGGCCGCCAAAGCAAGACATGTTGGATCGCCTCAGTCTGCTCCTGAGAACTGCTGTGCCATGTTCTTGACTGCGTCACCGAAGAGGCCACTCTGGGCCACAGGGCACTTGAGGAACCAAACTTTGTCGGTGTCCCCATGTCGACCAGACACAGCCAGAGGTGACGCTCATGGACCACAAGTGTGGACATCGCACGACCCAGAGACCGTGCAATGACCTTTGTCGCTCGTAGCGCGAGGTCAGAAGCGGTATAAAGCTCTTTCAGAACTTCCGGATCATGACCACCCTCGTGCATGTCCCTCAGTGCTTTTAGCCTTTATTCTCTTTATTCTCTTTATTATTGCATATTTATTCTCTATTTAACCCTAGCTTTTTTTCTATTCTATCCACTTGATTCTTATATAAAAAAACACTTAATTTTTTCTATATTCTATCTACTTGTTTTCTTAAAAAAAACAAAAAAACACACTTGCTACGTGTACTGCATTAGGCTAATCATGACTTGTAGGGAAGGGAAAGGGAAGGGAAGTTGTGTGTGGCCAAGTATGGTGACCCATACTCTGAATTTGTGCTCTGCATTTAACCCATCCAAGTGTACACACAGTAGTGAACATACACCCGGAGCAGTGGGCAGCCAATGCTGAGGCGCCCGGGGAGCAGTTGGGGGTTCGGTACCTTGCTCAAGGGTCTCACCTCAGTCGTGGTATTGAGGGTGGAGAGAGTGTTGGTTATTCACTCCCCCACCTATAATCCCTGCCGGACCTGAGACTCAAACCCACGACCTTCAGGTTACAAGTCCGACTCTCTATCCATTAAGCCACGGCTGCCCCATGTAATAGCACTTGTAATAGCACTTGCATGTTTTTTGTTGGTTTTGATTGCTTCTAATGTCCTCATTTTTTAAGTCGATTTGGATAAAAGCGTCTGCTAAATGTAAATGTAACTTACCTGTTAAGGGCTGGGCCGGGAAACCTGGGCCTAGGGCAGAGCTCAAAGGCAATCAGAAAAGAGACTCATTCAAGGGGATACGAACAGGTGTCTAGAAACCACTAGACCCTGGCCTAGACCCTGGCCTGTCACCCAAGGGGGCTACTGCCAGATCTGAGTACGCTTGCTCTCAATCTGGGAGCGGCATGCTCATAAGAAACCTTTTAGGGTGAGAGGAGCACTGCTAGGCTCAACCAATCAAGGAGAGCAGTTTAATCAGGAGGCAGAGAGAGGCCTAACAACCTGAGGCTGCTGCTCAATGGAGCTCAAAAGAGTGGAGGCCTCAGACGCTCAATTGGGAGCCGCATGCTCAAAGGTAACCCTCTAAGGTAAGGGGAACACTGCTAAGCTCAACTAACAGAGAGAGCAGCCTAACAGGGAGGCAGAGAGAGGCCTGACAACCTGAGGCTGCTTCTCAATGGAGCTCCAAGGAGCAGAGGACCCAATGAGAGGATGCCTCAGACGCTCAGTCGGGGAGTGGCATGCTCTTAGGTGACCCTCTAGGGTGAGGGGAGCACTGCCAGGCTTGACCCAAATAGATGCAGCTTATTAGGGAGGCAGCGAGCGGCCCAACTACCTGATGTCACTGCCATGGAGCTCAAAGAGCGGAGAGTTCAACCCCTAGCGAGGAGAGAGAGGAACCCAGCTCGACCGAAGCAATCAATAGCCCAGTGGCAGAGTACCTAGCTCTCAAGTAGAGAGGAGGACTCACACAGTCTGCCCAGGATCGTCAAGCTCAAAGGGACCCTCCCGCAGTGAAGGGGAGCACATCCATGTCTGGGGGGCAGGTAGATCACAAATGGGACATCAGAAATGGGATCCAGCTAGAGGTGGATCACACATTTCTATAGGGAACATTAGGGTCTCAACATAGAGGCAACTGACCAAGGAGGCGACAGAGCCTAACAACTCAGTATTGTTGCAAATGAAGCGGTCTCGGCTCTCAAGCTGAGGCGGGCCAGTAGAGCGCACACTGGGAGCGACTCATAGCTAACCCTCACAGAGATGGGAGTACTTCTCAGCTCGACCTGAAGGCGTCGCTAGATTAGAAGGGGTAATCCAGCAGGGCCCAGTAAGAGATGGTCAACTGGTGCTGTTGGACATAATCTCATGCTCTACCTTGATAGAGAGTGGGGGTCCCGTAAAGGCAGACCCGATCGGATCAGAAGAAACAGCAGGACCCAAAAAAACATTCATGAATACAGAGCTACTACTTCTCAAAGCTGAAGCATTAGGAAGGGTTTCTGCAGAAACATAACTCACTCATACCCCAGGGAACGCACTGTGCGCAATCCCACTCCACAGAGGGGCAATAACTGGTTCGACCATAAGGGCAGTGTGACATGGAGGACCTGTGGGCCTGACCATCTATCGAACTGCAGAGTGGAATTAAGGAGTGTTGAGTCACTCAACACCTCAGCGAGAGGAGCTCTAGCATAGAGAACGTGCATGAAGTTTAAAGGAAAGTCTCAAATCCCAGAAGACCCCTCAGGGTGAGAGATGAGTAGCGCACCCTGGCCAGGGCAGCTTCTCGAAGCAAACACCCAGCCAGGGGATAGGGAGCACGTCACAATGGCGAGATCATAAAAGACCCTTCCACAGTGAGGGGGGCACTGCCATGTCCGGGGAGCAGATTGACCGCAAATGGGACATTAGAAATGGGATCCATCTTAGAAAAGGATCACACATTCCAACAGGGAGGAACAGGGTCACACCATAGAGACAACCAGCCACGGAGGCAACAGGGACGAGCCTAACAACTCGTTATGGTTGCATATGGAGTTCTCAGGAACAGCGCTCTCAGCTCTCGAGCTGAGGCGGGCCCTCATAGCTCAACTGGGTGTAGCAAATTAGCTCAAAGTGAGATAAACATAATTAATCATAACGGGTTATCAATTATATATTCATCTTCAGGAATGAACTGTAGCATTAATAGTACAATAAAATTATTTGTTCGTCTGGAGTACGGACAGTTTTAATCGTCTATTGACTCTAAGGAAAATGATTTCTCTGGCCATGAAAAATGTATTTCCTTACTAATACATCGCTCATAGAGCATGTAGCAAAACCGGAACGTTGAAGTGACCTCGTTCTGGGAGCCGCAGACACAGACAACCAAGTGTGAATACATATGGATGTTTTTTAAACTACAATACAAGGGAACATGTAACACTGAACTAAACACAAACATACACACATTAAACAAATGTCAATGGAAGGAAGGCATGGAAAGAGAGAGAGAGAGAGAGACAGCGCTCGCGCGCAAGAGAGAGCATAATGGCAGGATTTGCACATCAGCTAAACACAACCTGTTAGAACCATCAAAGAATTACGTCACCTTAATCAAAAGGGGTCGAAGCCTAGAAGCGCATTTAAATAGTTAACAAGTAGTTACTTGCATATTGGTTTTGTTGGTGCTGAGTAAAGTGCCCTGGTGCATGTATAATGCGTAGATTCCGAGTGAAAGCTTCGTCATTCCAGCCATGGGTTGATTGGTCCAAAGTTAAATCACCAAAGTTACTGAACTCAAAACTGCCAGAAGCTCGGACTCCCCCCAAAAGGGCATGTGTGATGTGTGTCTCCAGGGCACTGAAGGTAAAGAGAAGAACTCACCTTTGGGTGTGGGAGAAGTTTTATCTGGTTTCCCTGTAACACCCATTTTGGTTAGTTTGACAAAATAACAAGGTACATAGTTTCAGCGGGAAAGTGTTTCTTTGTCCCCCTTGACACCTCATTTGCATGTTTTATGACTGATCTGGAGACGTGGTGTAATTTTTCCCATATTACCCTAAAAATAGTATGATGCATTTCACGATCACATAGTGCACATAATTGTTTGAGGAATAAAGAGCAGATCATTTTGATATCAAGAAAGAGACATCTAAAAGGTATTAAACCAGAGATACATTCATGCACCTGAATATGAGTGCTTAGAGCTTACTAATACGAATAACGAGTGGTCACTAGGCTAATATAATAAGGAAACATACAAACAACACATGCATATACCAGATACATTTGTAACTGATTAATTATGGTCTAAATAAAGAAAGTGTCTCTATGTGTGTGTTATGTGTCTTGTAATTGTGGGGGGTAGTCCACTGGTCAGCCAGGCCTGGTACCGAGTGTCATTTAGTTCTCTTGGAATATGTTTGAAGTCCGATGGAGAGAACAGATAGTCAATTCTGTTTAGCATCTTTTTGACAGTGAGGGGACAACCACTGGCAATTTAGCCCCCATATAAAGGTACAATGTGGGGCCAGGCTGTGAATTATATGCAAATGTCAAAAGGCTAAAAGGTTCTCTTAAGACATGAAGTCCCAATGACCATCAAGGATCATAAGCATATGCTACATGGGAGCGATAGGCTCATAGCTAACCCTCAGTGAGGGGAGCACTTCCGGTTACACTTTATTTCGATAGTCTACTTTAGACATTCTACTAACTATAAGTAACTTTGTAACTACATGTCAACTACATGTCAACTAATTTTCATTAATTTGCAACTACATGTCTGATAACTCCCAGAGTAGACTCTTAGGGTAGGTTTAGTGTAAGTAGAATACATACACTTGCATAGTTTCTCATAGTATGTTGTATGTTGTGGACCCATCAAAATAAAGTGTTAGAAGTTATTAAGCAGATAGTCTACTAATACTCTAATGACTGCTAGATGACATGTAATTGCAAAGCTACTTACTGTTAGTAGAATGTCTAAAGTGGACTATCAAATTAAAGTGTTAGCGCACTTCCTAACTCCACCAGAAGGCAGCGCTGAGAGATGAGAGATCGTCAGCTGTTACAGCCAAATATAGTTTAATGCTCTCTATCTTGATAGAGAGCAGGTCCCGTTCAACCAGATCCGAAAGAGACTGTAGCACAGCGGGTCCCAACAACCCATTCATGCATAAAGAGCTACCGCCCCCTCAGGGCCAAAGCAGTCAGGAAGGGTTTCCGCAGAAACACATCTCACTCATGCCTCAGGGAAAGCAGTGTACTCAAGCCCACCCCACAGAGGGACAATTCACTGGTTCAACCATAAGGACAGTGTGACAGGGAGTGAGTCTAACCATCTATCAAAACTGCAGAGTGGAGTTAAGGAGTGAAGCCACTCGACGCCTCAGTGAGAGGAGCTCTAATTCAGAGAATGTGCATGATGGTTGAGTGGACAACTCAAATCTCAGGAGGCTCCTCGTGGCGAGACATGAGTAGTACATCCTGGCCGGGGTAGCTTCTCGAAGCAAACACCAAGCCAGGACGTCAGGGAGCATATACGAAGCAGTGCTATACTGGGGACCTGATGACCAAGGAGGCTCCCGCTGAAGCCTAGCGACTTGGCTACATGATCCAGCAAGCATGAAGCCGAAGATATGGGGCTATCGTCCAGCCTGGATCCAGTTACCGACGGGTGAGACCATCACCACAATCGGTCAACAGCGCTGTACTTCCGATGAGGAGGTGCTCGCAGAGGTCCTAACCATGTAACAAAGTTAGAGATACAAAGACAGGACCAGGTAACGCTGCAGAGAAAAGCTAGTTAGTGAGTCCACATAAAACTAGCAATAGAGAGATGAAATGGATCATACTCACACTTGGGTCCGGACCGTCAGTGGGATGGTGGCTTCAGGGGACCCCAGAGAGCATGATACTCTACCAACTGTGGGTACAGGAGCATCAGCTCAGTTCAGGGCCAAGCATCAAGGAGGCTCGTAAGCCAATACTTGAGCACAGACAGTCATACAACCCTGAATGAAAGTAAAGGCGGAGTGCAGTATAATGCGGTTTTCTGATAAGGACATGATATAACTCATCTGTCCGATAACTGCAGACAGATATCCACATTATACGATTCCTATATAAACAGAAGGAAATTACTGATTGGGAAAAATTGCCCGTCAGGTCCTTTCCATGTTCTGCCCATCAACCGTGAATCGCGGGCAATGCGCAGACAATTCTCACTGCAACTGCAAAGTGCAGCATGCATTCAGCTCCCGTGGGAACAAAACATGCTCTAGATTACCTCAGAAATCAAGCAAGAATGAAAACCGCTGCCACGAATGTGTCGCTATTCCTGCGAGAGACGAACGCATTAATGCAAACGCTATCTACAAACTCAGGTAAATGGTGGAGTACTCACCTCCAATTCAGTAGACCCGCGAAAGCATCACAATGAGCACAAGCCGTCTCCTTGTGAGCCGAGCACGTTCAATTCATGCTTATCTCTCACAAGAAATAAGCAATGAATGCAGAGTACATCCAATTCCCTCAAGAGCTGAACCATAGACTGTAAAAAAAAAGATGGACGACGCATCTCCGCTTCCTTCCATTATAGAAAAGTGAAGCCAAAACATCTCAGTATGGCCGCTGCCATCGTGAGTAAATGACGTCATCTGGAGCCTGAGTCTGCACAGTAGAGATTCGTTTGGAGCCAGAGTCTGAGGTGGAGCCGCAGAATCAAACTCCCGCCCAAACTCCCGCAGACCCAATCAACCATAACGACACCCCCCGTTTTTATAGCATCAAATTACTAGCTAAAATCAAACTTACCACAAAAACGAACAATTGAACATATATCAGCGTGATAACAACTACCTTAAATTACCAAAATCACATTTTAATTTTTTATTTAATTGCAGAGCACAAATTTAATTTTTTTTCAGTTTAATTTAAAAGTATTGCGTGTAAGCACAACCACAGTTTAGGATCACAACAACAACAACGTTTATCAGGCATCTACATTATCATCTGAGGAGACTGCAAAGATTAAATGAGTGATTTTTAAACTAAAACATGAAATGTGGAGGTATCTGCTTTTGCCAAATAACGGCTGTTGGAGTTATCTGCTTTTGCTATATAACAAACATTTAATATGTAACAAAAAAAAAAAAAAATACTTTCAATGAACTTTAATTTTGTAAATTACCTGTATTTGTTTAAGTTATTATTACTTAAAACAACCCAACTGCAGTTTTATTGATATTACTTGGAATGCGCAATAAAAAAAATGTGATTTCGGTTTTTGCAAATTAACTCTTCATATATATATATATATATAATGAATTGTGCCGTTTTTTACAAATTATCAGTTCTCCCTACTCTACATGTCAACTACCCATAACACAGGTTTATTTTTCTTTTTTAGTTATTCTGTTTTCTGTTTGACACCCGACTCCTAATATCAGCTGTTAGCTTTCATCATCCGGTCTTCTTTCAATTTCTAGTGTAATTGATCTTGAATCCGACTTGCAGGACAACACAAGTAATTATTTATGTTCATGACAATAAACTTGTTCTGTTTTGACAGTTTGATGGCCTCATTCTCTGGCTGATGATTAATATTTAAGTTTGCCAATGTGTGCTGACGTGTTCTATAAATATAAGACTCTCATATTGTACATCAAACCTAATTTCAACCACATTTAAGAACACAGTACCATTGGGCCTCATTCATTAAATATAAGCAGAATGAATAAAGCCATTCTTAAGTAAATGATTGCATTAAATTGAATGCAACTGCATGTGTGAGAATAGTGTTTACAAACAATTTACAGAGAAGTTTGTGTATGTTTCATTAACGTGACCCATGGTTTGTAAAGTTGAAACACAGCTAAACATTGCCTATCCTTCACAGTGAATCGGTGCCATGCAGATAATGGATTTACTGCACACCCATTGTTTATTTGCACCCCTGTGAAATTAGAAATGACAATGCATTCTTTGTGGGACAAGTTTGACTTTGCATACTCCAATATTCCTTTCCATTTTGCACTGTTAACTCAGAGTTAAATGCTTTGTCTGTGAAATCCTCCAAACAGCCGCTTGCTTTGAGGTGATGGAAATTCCCTTTAGACTTCTTGTGGTTTTCTTTGAAGAGAAGCAGACCTTGATTATAGCGCTTCATTTGTTTGTGCTGAACCGCTTTCAAATCAGCAGTTAAATGGAGTTTGAAGCAGTGTGCAAAATTAACTGGAGGAATATAATTTAAAATGAATTGGTTGCTTGGAATAGTTCTCACTATGCCTAATGAATGACTTCAAATATAAGGCAGTCAGCGTTCCATCAAGGAAATCTTTTAGGAAAGATAAGCATTTTACGCAAGTCAGCGAGACAATTTGTTGTGAACTTTATTCAAAATACAGACAGCTGAATCAACAGAAACACTTTGCTTCTTTATTTTACATAAGTCTGAACTTAGCAGTGCTTCTTCACTGGTGGGTCACAGGTTTGGGTCACACTTTAAATTAGGTGGCCTTAAAATAAGTACAAAAAATAAGTACAATGTACTTATTGTGTTCATACTATATTGCAAAACACTATTGCTGCTATTGAGGTGGGATACGGGCAAGGTTAGGGACAGGTTTGGTGGTATGGATAGGTTTAAGGGTGGGTAAGGGATGGGTCAACAGTGTAATTATAAATGTAATTACATAAATTAATTACATATGTAATTACATATAGGTATTTTTTAAAATATAAGTACAAGCATGTATGTACACAATAAGTGCATTGTACCAAATTAGTAATTTAAATGTAAGTACATAGTAGTTAAGGCCACCTAATATAAAGTACGACCCAATTTCTAGTATTGGTTTTCTATTTTAATATACTTTAAAATATTTATTTCTATTATGCAGCACTGAAATTTCATCAGCCATTACTCAGTCGTCAGTGTCACATGATCCTTTAGAAACCATTCTAATATGCTGATTATCAGTTGAAACTGTTGTGCTGCTTAATATTTAAACTGTAATACTTTTTAATTTGATAATTTGATGAATAAAAAGTTAAAAGAGAACAGCATTTATTAAAAATAAAGTATACAAGTATATTAAAATAGAAGCTGTTATTTTAAATTGCAGTTAATAGTTAACAAAATTAAATTTTTCCTGTATTTTTGATCAAATAGATACAAATCAATAGATACAGCCTTGATGAATTTCTTTAAAAAAAAATTGTGTGTGTGTCTGTGAACAGAAACAATTTTCACTATGACATTGCTTGTACATTTCACAATTAATTACGAAGAAACAACAAATAACATTGAATTGAATGAAGTAGAAATTGTTATTTGTTGCAACTAAGTACATAAGGAGTTTGCATCTGTCATTTGTTGTTAGATTGTCAGATACTGGTAAGGTCTGGCAAGTCAGACCGAGTTTTTAGAGAGAAAAACTTATATCCCAGCAAATCCCCCATAGGCCCATACTGAGCCCAGCGGTATATTATTTTACCACATGATCAAGGTGCCTTTCATGGTCATCTGTGCTATTATACTCATAAAATGCTTGAAATTAATAACCTATCTGTGTTAATGCACTTTTAAATAAAGCATTAATGCTAAAGATTTGCTTTATTACTGCAGGCTGGGCGTGCAGAGCACTATTTTCTCCTGGAGCCCTGCTTAATTTATATGCCAGGTTGACAGTGTCATCAGATAGGTTTTGCAATGCCCTAGCATTCTATGATTCAATTAGGCTTTCATGCTTGGCCTGCACGGTTGGCTTGCTGGCGTTTGATAAGAAGCCCATTAAAAAGATAGATGTCTCTGAGCATAGAAATTCACTGAAAATGATTCCAAACCGCTATCTGCTTAGTGCTGAATATGAGACTCTGTGTTCCAGAAAACACGATAGAGAGCCGATATGCATTCATCATGGAGGAAATTTAACAGTAACATTTCAGACAATTTTCTGCGTGCCCTGTCAGACATGCAGGGTTAGTTAGGTGTGATCAGCTGTGCGACTGGCTGAATGACTAAATGAGGGGATGTGGCTCAGATTTAAAAAGAAAACATGAAAATAGTAGCTTAGAATTTCACAACACAATTTCATCATGAAATCTCAATACTAGTCTATATTTATTTTTTATACTGTACCTGCAAGTAATCTTAATATTATCATGTTAGACATCTGCATTGAGCAAATTAAAATATATTACCAGTTGATCCTCTGTAGTGAATGGGTGCCGTCAGAATGAGAGTCCAAACAGCTGATTAAAAAATAAAAAAATAAATAAAAAATCACATTTTCAACATAATCCTGTATGTTTGTTTTAAACAAATACACCATTAAGATGTTTTTAAACATTAAACCATCACTTCTGGCTAATATTTGTCCATAAATCGAAATAACTCTTCCTTCAGATAAAAAGTTGACTTGTGTGGGTTACTTGTGTTGATGTTTTATCAGCTGTTTAGACACTCATTCTGACAGCATCGATTCACTGCAGAAGATCCAAGTAATTTAATGTTAAATTTCTCCAGTGAAGAAACAAACTAATTTATATCTTGGATGGTCTTAAAATAGGCAATTTTTAGGAAATTTTCATTCAGTTTATATGAGTGTTTTACATACATGATTGTGAATAATTTGGGCAATCTCATATCAGAATCAGAATTAGATTTATTGCCAGGTATGTTTGCACATACGAGGAATTTGTTTTAGTGACAGTAGCTCTACAGTACAGAATGGCAGCAACAGGACAGGACACAGATAATCTAATAAAAAATATAAAAAAAGTACAAATATACAAAAATTGACAATGTGCAAAATAGCACAAACACAATATACAAAATAGACAATTTAGCATGTACAGGTATGTTAGGTGCAAATTTGAAATGTAATAAGTATGTGTGTTAAAAAAAAAGTATAATAGTGTTGTTGTTACGTTGGTGCTTGCTAATGAAGCGCACAACGAAAGATAATCAAAATAAAGTCTTTTAATGAGAAGTCAAAACAGAGAAAGTCCAGGAGCAAGGGGTAGATTGATTTTAAGTAGGGAAAAAAAAATCGAATTAAATTGTAAATCTGGGATTTTTTTCTTAGCCCATATCGCCCAGCCCTATCTCATTGTTATGTTGACTGCTTTGTCAGCATTTATTTTTTTCATACATAACATTGTGGGCTTTTTATCTTCATACAAAGGTGTACAAGGGCTTGCTTCTTTATTGCAATGTTGCTTGGTTACCTTTTGGCTATCATTGTTGTCATGAAATGGTTTTATTATTGCATTGATCCTGCCCTGTATGCCTAAATGGCTCAACAACTGTGATGGATTCTAAGCAATAGTAAACTATAGCTGGTTTGAAAGACTGCTCAGCAAAGACTAAAGACATAGGGGCTGCCCTGGATACACTTGTGTGCTGACAAACAGACTGTGTTCAAAAGCAAAATATAGTGGTAATTTGTTTGAGCACTCCCACCGGTCCCTTTATTGGTGTCTCCACTCATTTTCATCCACATATCAGCTAGTACACAGTAGAGCAGGGGCATGTAGTTAATATTCACAGCATATATATATAATATATCAAAACATTAAATGTATTGAAACATTAGATTTTTTATATTAGAAAAATAAATATATGATTTAACATGTATTATATGTGTTTTATATACAGTATTTTTCTAGAAAAAAATTAATTGTAATGTTTTAATAAAAAATATGTGATGGTGAATGGCTGTTCCCTTTCAATACTTCACTCGTACTGTGTCGCTAGACGCTATGGGGAAAAACTCCTTTTTCTCCGAGGACTGAAGACTTTTTCAATCACGCAGTGTGACCGAACGGCTATTGGTTCATGCAGTAAATAAAAACAAACCAATGGCGGCAAAACCCGCCAGAAAGGGCGGGGGCCATCTGGCTATATAAGCGGGAGCTTCGCCTTAGGAAATCAGATCAGTTCTCCTACAGCGACGACGATCATCCCTTCGCTGACACTCGGGACTGAAGACGCTCGCCGTAGAGTGGCACAATCCTTCTATACAGATCTTACAATACTGCGCTGGTTGGCCCCACCTTCCCCACTTTCACTCTCTGGAGACTGAGAGATCGCTTTCAGGCTCGAGTGATTTTACGCTGGCCAAGCCACCGTGTTTCACTCTCCATACAGCTTTGATCTGACAGCGTGGCAGTCTGTGTCTTGCCCTGCCTCCCCTCGTCGCTACGAACGGATCTGATGGGATGCGCGCAACAGTTTTTGATCTGCCAGGGTGTTTACACACAAAGATCATCAGTACCCCTCTTCTAATGAGCGGTTTGATCTTTTTAGGCAGATCAATAGAAAAGGCTGTCATTATGATTATCTCTGTCAGCTTCAGACTCTAGACCACGCCCACGGGGGGCTGACTGCTCTCCTGATGGAATTGAGTCTAGCGCCCCGAGACGGCCTCTGTCACGCCTCAGAACACCCCGTTTAGCTCGGGGTGTCGACGGCAATGTGTTTGTGTACATACTGTTGTTGTGAACTGGGCCCGTTCAAATAGCGCCCACAGAGCCGATCGCTACTATAGTGAGGAAAAGTAAAAACAAACATTTTCAAAAGAGTAATTTTCTCTTCCTCTTAACAGGTGTGTCGAGTCCCCACACGGCGACTCACCACCCGAATTAATCCAACATCCTTGCCACACGGGCCGAGGCCTGGCTGGCCATCCCCGGAGTGTCTCATTGGGTTCTGGGGATTATAGAATGAGGTTATTCACTTCGATTCGCTCAAAGACCCCCGCGGTTCAGCGGTGTGGTCTCCACCTCAGTGCTAAGCAGCAATGCTCACGTCCTGCAAGCCGAGGTGAAGAATTTGCTGGCAAAAGGGGGCTGTAGAAACAGTTCCTCCAGCTCAAAGTGAGTCAGGCTTCTACAGCCGTTATTTCCTCGTCCCCAAAAGGATGGTGGCCTCCGGCCCATCCTCGATCTCAGGCGTCTGAACCGTGCCCTCATGAAACGGCCGTTCAGAATGACTACACAAGCAGATTCTCTCACAAATTCGCTCAGGGGACTGGTTCTTTTCGCTGGATCTGGAAGATGCTTACTTTCACATCCAGATAGCCCCCCGTCGCAGATGATTCTGGAGATTCGCCTTCGAGGGAGTGGCTTATCAGTACATGGTCCTGCCCTTTGGGCTGGCTCTGGCTCCTCGCACTTTTACAAAGTGCATGGACGCGACCCTCTTCCCTCTGAGACAGATGGGAGTTTGTGTCCTGAATTACCTCGACGATTGGCTTATTCTAGTGTAGTCGAAGGCCGAGCCCACAGGTCCCTCCTCCTCAGTCACTTGAAGCGCCTGGGACTCAGGATCAATTTTGCCAAGAGCTCTCTGTCCCCCAGCCAACGAACTGCGTTCCTGGGGACAGTTTTCGACTCAGCCCGCATGATGGAAATAGTCGCGCCAGATTGTGCTCTGGCTATACAGCACCTCGCGGCTTCCTTCAGAATTGGAGCCTCTTACCCTCTCAAAGCATTTCAAAGGATGCTGGGCCTCATGGCCTCTGCATCACTAGTGCTTCGGTTGGGCCTTCTCAGACTGAGACCCCTTCAGTACTGGTTGAAACCTCTAATACGCTTCCAACTCAGGTTGGGGAGCTCTGTGCGAAGG
The DNA here is from genome assembly GCF_936440315.1 of Barbus barbus. Classification (NCBI taxonomy): domain Eukaryota; kingdom Metazoa; phylum Chordata; class Actinopteri; order Cypriniformes; family Cyprinidae; genus Barbus; species Barbus barbus. The sequence goes on along the minus strand of NC_136715.1, from coordinate 17,400,394 downwards.
CAGACCGACCTTCGGCTCCTGGACGAATGCGGAAGGCCGGTTGCACCTCAACTGCCAAGAAATGTCGGCAGTATGTCAAGCCATTTGATTCTTCCTGTCAGTCCTGAAGGGACACCACATGCTAGTCCGTTCAGACAGCATGATGGTGGTGTCGTACATAAATCGCCAGGGCGGGCTCACCTCGAAACGCCTTTTCGAGATGTTAGAATGCCTCTTGGAGTGGGCACATCTCAACCTGCGTTCATGTGCCCGGCATACTGAACCAATGAGCAGATATGCTCTCTCAGAACAACGTCTCAGAACAAGTGGATGCTCCACCCACAGACGGTTCAGAAAATCTGGTAGATCTTTGGCAAGGCAGAGGTCGACCTCTTCGCCTCCAAAGACAACTCTCACTGCCAAACTTACTTTTCGAAGAGCGAGGACACGTTGGCCCATGAATGGCCCAACCTCCTACTGTATGCTTTTCCCCCGATCGCTCTGATTCCTCAAGTAATCAGGCGAATCAGGGAACACGAGCACAAAGTGCTTCAGTTGGCCCCGCTCTGAAAGAACCATCACAGGATCTCAGAGCTCTCTTTTAGCTGCTAACAGCAGCTCCGTGGCCCATTCCCCTGAGGTGGGACCTCCTCTCTCAGGCGAACAGAATGATCTGGCACCCCCAGTCCGAGCTGTGGGCCCTGTATCTCTGGGCTCTCGACGGGAATCAATAGATCTCCCCGAGAATGACCTAAATACCATTTCGCAGGCTAGAGCCCCGTCTACGAGACGCCTCTACGCCCTTAAGTAGACGGTTTTCTCCACCTGGTGTGAGGCCCATGGCGAGGAAACAACAACATGTGACATATCAGTGATATTGTTCTACTTACAAGAGCTGCTGGATAAGGGTCGCTCCCCTTCCACACTCAAAGTCTATGTGGCAGATATAGCAGCTTATCACGCTCCTATAGCCGGACAGTCGGTGGGCCGGAACAACTTGGTTGTCCGTTTCCTGAAGGGTTCTAGGAGGCTCCATCCTCCCCGACCCCTCAGTCCCTACATTGGACCTGCCCACGGTCCTGAGAGCCCTCAAAGGCTTCACCTTTGAGCCATTACAATCTGCAAGCTTAAAAACACTGTCGCTCAACACTGCTCTGCTGCTGGCGCTAGCATCGGTGAAGCGAGTAGGTGACTTGCAGGCTCTCTCGATAAGCCCTGCCTGTCTTGAGTTTGGGCTTAACGACTCTAAGATCGTCCTAAAGCCAAGACACGTTATGTTCCTAAGGTGCTCTACACTCTGTTTAGGGCCCAGGTTATTACTCTCTCTGCACTCCCTCCTTCTGAGGAGGACCAGGAGTTTAACCTTCTCTTCCCGGTCAGGGCATTGAGAACTTACATTGAGCGTTCCGTGCCCTTCAGGCAATCGGAACAACTCTTTGTCTGCTTTGGCGGTCGGACCAAGGGGTCTCCGGTCACAAAGGATTTCTCGATGGTTAGTTGACGCTATCACACTAGCATACTCCTGTACGAGCAGTACGAGTGAAGTATCGAAAGGGAACGTACTCGGTTACTTACGTAACCTCGGTTTCCTGAAGCGCCCGCTTATATAGCCAGATGGCCCGGCCCTTTCTGGCAGGCTTTGCCGCCATAGGCTCGTGCAGCGCCGCTGACGAGCCATTGGTTCATTTTTATTTACTGCATGAACCAATGGCCATGCAGTCACACTGCGTGATTGAAAAAGTCTTTGGAGAAAAAGGAGTTATTCCCCATAGCGTCTAGCGATGCAGTACTCGTTCCCGTATCTCAGAGAACCAAGGTTACGTAAGTAACCGAGTATGTTTTGTTATTACTTTGGTGCAAGAAGTATTTGGTGCATCAACAACAACTTATTGAATGAAATTTCTGTGATTTATTGTTTCTAAGAAATTAATAAAAATAGCTTTTTTTAAATTATAAGAGCAAATACTTTTTAGATCTTTTATTTGTTTACACAGTTTTACTGGTTTGACTGGTTTATATACATTATCATATCAAGTGTATTTATTTAAATAGTTTACATTTTGATTTTAAAATGATAGGATAAATCTATATATTTGAAATAAAACAAAAAAACTGAATAATATATTTTATGTTTTATATTGCATTATTGGTTCATCAGCAGCCACTTTTTCAATGTGCATTTTAACTGTTAAGATGTCTGCTTTAAATGCATTTTACAGAATCAGCCGTTTAGTCCACAGTGCTATTTATGGTCATATGATCCTGACCACTGGACTTCTTGGAAAATCTCCTTCTAAGAATCTCTTAACGGAAAAGCCACTATAGACAAGGAGAGCTTTGCTGATGATTTGTAAGATTTGTCACACAAGTGCTATAGTATATTCCACAGAAAGCATCAACAACTCTGATATGAAGTATATCAAGTTACAAAGCTCTTTTTTTTTTTAGCCAGACAAACTTTTTTCTCTCTCCCACTCTTTCTCTCACTCTTCCTATCACAGTCTTTCCCTCAAGACTTGCTGTCATCCTACATTTTCAGAGATAGGCATGACGACAACTGTTTTGAAATATTCATGTTTCTTTTTTGGTGTGACTTGCATGTTACTCATTCCATCTTGTACAAATAAGGGAAATAATGTTAGGTCTTGCTTCAAGTTTACAGCAGGGCATAGATTCAGTATTTTGGGCTAATTTGTGTGAAGAAGTTTTAACTTGTGTGAAGAATTTTTAACTTGAAAACATAATTACATTCCAGACTTCATTGATGGGGAGTAAATAGACGTTGGGGGCAACATTTGGATGCTAGATGACTGTCTGAGCAAGGTTTGAAATGGTTTGACAAATTTACTTTCCTGTGTTTACATATTTCCAATTGAAGCAGGACATTGAAATATGTGGAAGGCTTTGTTCTTGTCTTTTAATAGCCAAAAGTCTAGTTTACGTCATTATCCAGTTCGCTCATGCTGGTAGACACTGTATCTACACCATCTGGTCACAAAAATTGCCTTTCTCCACTGACAGCCATTCAAAAGTATTCTGACAAAGTGCATTTTTCAAAGTGCAAAAGTGTAAAACGGTCACATGTTTTCTCTTTGCTAGTGGAGTTGCTAGTGAAGAATCTGGATGGATTTTGGTTCATTTTCTTGATGATAAAGGCTGCAAATATTGCATTCATATACACTAGCCCAGAAAAAAATATATAAATTGTTACTGTTTGCACCACTCCGCTTGAATTTGTCTGTGGGTTCATGGCAGATTTGCAGTCTCTTTTGAGGTTACATCATTACGCCAGTACGTGACAAGTGACAATGACAAGTGAGAATATGAATATATATATATGTAACTGGATTTTTATATTTAAAATGTAAGATACTTTTTGTTTATTTTGTCAGCCATATCAATAGCTTGTAGCAGTTGTACAGTTTTTATATATTCTTATATATTTGGGCTTAGCATACAGTATGTGTGTGTGTGTGTGCGTGCATTTTTGTGACATATGAGGACACAAATTTGTATAATGACATGGGTATGACATAGGTATTACAAGGAGAAGGTGATTTATGAGACATTACCCCATGTCTCCATATTTCAAAAGTCTTATAAATCATACAGAATGAGTTTTTTTTTGAGAAAGTAAAAATTGCACATGTTTCCTGTAAGGGGTAGGGTTAGGTGTAGGGTTGGTGTAGGACAATAGAAAATACGGTTTGTACAGTATAAAAACCATTACGCCTATGGAATGTCCCCACAATTCACAAAAACAAACGTGTGTGTGTGTGTGAGAGAGAGAGAGACCCTGTGCTGGCAAAATGAGTCAGAATGCACACAGGCTACTTACAAGCTACAGGCAAAACTAGTGAAAAATGTTGAATTTAAGGTTTTAACAAAAAAAATTTTAAGCCCTCGTCTAGTGATCCTAATGCTCCACATTGTAATTAAACATCTACAATTATCTTTGTTTGTACGTTTTGTGAAAGGTCTGCCTTCTTTGCTTTAAAACCTTGCCTTTGTCCATCGGAAAGCAAAGCTTGCATCTGACATTTTGGTTTCAGTTTTGAAAGGAACATGCAGGAATGAGAATAGAGAATAAAGTGTGGGACTCAATTAATGTTAATAGAGTTATTAAGAGCAATAAGCCAAAAAGGCGTACAGGTATAACTCAGTCTATTTTTTTGTCCAATTCCTACAAATCATGCATCATTTTAAAGGTTTTTTTTTTTTTCAAATAGAGAATATGAAAACAACAATAATACATATACCCTAGTAAAAAAGTAATACATTTAAAATACATTTATTATGTATAGTTCAAATCTAAATATATTTACTGACGTATCCCTCTAAGTAATTAACAGATAATTAATAGATGGCTGACTTCTCTGTTGGTTGATATGACATGGTTAGATTCAGATGGTAAATATAATATATTATGTTGGGTGTCCATATTAGAGATAATCACCATGTTTAGAATGTTCACCATGTTCTGAACAAGTATTAACTTAGACATCATTTAAAAAAAACAAAAACATTATTTTAGCTGAAGTATTTGTATCAATACCGTGTGCCTTTTACCCCGTGTGTGGGGTAAAAGGCCCCTCTTGCCACTTCATAGATTTTTTAGATTTTTAAACAAAATAAACAACTTGAATTATTTATTTTCACACAAAATCTGTTGCTCCATTAATGTTCAATATAAACATATATTTATTTTTTCTGCAATTATACATTTTACGGGCAGTGAATAGCACTTTTTTTTTCTTAAGGTGTGCCTTTAGCCCCGTTGTACCCTATATATACACTCTTTAAAATAAAGGTGCTTCACAGTGCCATAAAATAACCTTTTTGCCTAAATGGTTCCATAAAGAACCTTTAACATCTGAAGAACCTTTCTGTAATGGGGCGAACGAGACGTAAAGAAGCATACGGATCCATTTGCAAGCTTTTATTCAAAAACATGGTCAAACACAGGCAGGGTCAAACATCAGCAGACTGATATGTTGAGGGCAAAACACAAGAGTATTCCGAGAGCATGCGTGGGTCGTTGATCGGTGAACAATATCCAAAGGGCTTGACAATAGGGGTAATCCGAGTACACGAGCAATAGTCCAAGCAGGGGCAAACAGAGTCCAAACGGAAAGACGAAGGGTTAATCCAAGATACACAGGCAGGAATCAGGAAACAGGAAACAAGGCAACACGGAATGACAAGACTAACTAGAACTGGACACTAGTAAAGCAGCTATCACTAGGTGAGTGATAAAAGCAGAACAGTACATGAGACTAAACAGAAACACAGAATGGCTCGGTAAGGCAGCTAACACTAGGGGAGTGCTATACGCAGAACAATACTCGGCGATCTGTGAAAGGAAGTCCATGGTTTATGTAGGGTGTGTGATTGTGTGATAGTTCTCAGGTGTGAGCGTGTGATTAGTAAAATGGCTGCTGGGAAATGTAGTCCAGGGTAATATGTAACAGTCTGTGTGGTGTGAAAGTCAATGTGATGGAGGAGTGACCTCTGGTGGCGAGCAAAAGGAAGTCCATGGACCTATTCATGACACTTTCTGTTTCACAAAAGGTCCTTTGTGGTGAAAGATTTTTCTTCAGATTATAAAAATGTAAAGAAGAAATGTGGATGCTGCACACTGGTGGTGGTTGAGGAGAGACCCCCACATGATTGTAAAGCGCTTTGGGTGTACGTCAATACACAATAAATGCGCTATATCAATGCATCATTCATCATTCATCATTCAAATGGTTCTTTAAAGAACCTTTGACTTAATGGTTCTTTGTGGAACCAAAAATATGGCATCGCTTGAAGAACCTTTTGAAGCACCTTTATTTTTATTTGATACATTTCACATTTTACAATTGTTTTACATTTGAAGCATGCCAAAACATTCAGTCATTTTCAAAGGAATAGTTCACTTCAAAATTAAAATGCTGTCATCATTCACTCAACTTAAATCTGAATTTAATATGATTGAATAAATTCATAAAAAGTATGACATTTCATTTGCAGAGCACAAATATTTTTGAATAATGCCTCAGCTGATTTTGTTTATTCAATAAATCTACAGGGGTACAAAATTTTTATGCTCACTCTCAAATCATTGATCAACTCATGTAAACAGCCCTAATGAAATATGGTGACACGCATTGGTACTTTGCTGTTTGGCATTAAGTCATGTGCCCAATAAGAACCAAAATTGTTTCCAGTCACATTGGTGTGGAATGACATGAAGGTGAATGTTGATTTTTGAGTGAACTGTCCCTTTAAGCATGACTAAACTGCTCAAATGCTCTTTGGGGCCTCTGCATCTCTTAAAAGTTTGTTTTGTGAACTTTTAGGAGCGTCTAGCATATAGATGGCCTCAGAGTTAACAGCCATAAAACTCCAGTTTTGATTTCATGGTGCATAGTTGCTTTGAGAAATGGCATATTAAGGTGTTTGTGTGGAGGCTGACTGAGTGCTGTGCATCTCTAATTGTTATCTAACAGTAGGTGGACGTCTGACCGAACTGGCGGCAGTGGAGACTGTTGTTGTTATGCACATTCACCTCCGGCATAATGATGTTTCTCTTCTGATCTCTCTTTCTCTCTCTGTCTCTCTCTCTCTCTCTCTCTCACACACACACACACACACACACGTGTATCTATGACAGGTGTTGAGCTCTAGCAGCTCTCGATCCTAATTACTTGGCCATCCCTTTCTGCAAGCAGATGGGTCCTTCTCAGAAATTAATGTTCTAGCCGGCTACTCTCCACAGCCCATTCCCTTGTAATTTGTGCCGTACAGGTACAGTAGTCTTAACTTAATGTAAAAAATCCAATCAGATTGCGTGCCAAAGCATCATTAGGGAGATTGGTGGCTGACTGACATAAACGATTTGGAAAGTGATTCGTCATCCTAATGAAAAATAGAAACTCAGCGATACTTTTTAGCGTTTTTTTTTTAGATGGAGTTAGAAACGCTTCCAAGTGAATGTTTTCTGCACCATGTATTTTTTTAATTTACATCTATTTCTGACTAAATATAATAATAGTGATGGCGCTTGTGTCAACAGAATTTTATATAGCATCTGTTATGGGTCTGTGTTTATTTTCCTTGGGGAGATCAGCACAGACAGGTGAATGTGAAGTAAGACTGAGCGTAGCACTATTTATTACTTTCAGAAAAATGGTTTGTCTTTCTCTTGTTGTATTCCCATCAGTCTCCTCTTAAGTAGAAATTCTGGAGTTTTATATATATATATATAGAGAGAGAGAGAGAGAGAGAGAGCGAGAGAGAGCGAGAGAGAGAGGGGGGTATTTAAGTAACTATGTAACATTTAAATTAGGATTAATTTTGACTATTCCCGTATAGTCATTTTTATAATAGCATTTTGGTAAATAAAAACACAATAAAACTATATCATAAACAATGAGACTGCAGTTGACAATGGTACATGTTTAACCACAAAGTTGAATTGTGTGGACCAGGCTCTTTTTAATCAATTTCAGTGCTTTTTAAGTTATTTGTTTCATATTTTGCTGTTTTACATTTTAAACTACTGTTCAAAATTTTGGGGTCAGTAAGATTATTTATTGTTTTTAGAAAGAAGTCTCTTATGCTCACCAAGACTGCATTTATTTGATCAAAAAAACAATTAAAAACAGTAACACTGTTTAGTATTATTGCAATTGAAAATAACTATGTATTAACTAAAATTACTATTTATTTATTTATTACATATTTGGATGTATAACTATACATATAAATAATCTGTTTATAATTGCATATTTGTTTATATATGTATTTTTATAATTATAATATAAATATAATTGTTTTATTATGTATTTTAACTGTTAATTTTCAAATGAAATTAAATATACATTCAAATATTTATTTTTTTATCGTTCTCCATTCAAACGTTGAGAATATTCACGGTGGTAAAAGTATGTTTTCCTCGTGTTCTTGACATAAGCTGCTCTTGTTCTAGACAGCATTGAGACTGTTGTTTACCAGTCACGAGTCTACTAGAGCTGTCTTAGAAAGAGAGTGATATATGCTATCCTGGGTGTGTGCAGCAAAATGGGAGTGTGAGCGTTGCTGAGGGGTTTGGCTGGGAGTGTGTCTGCTCCTGTAGCCTGCTGTGTTGTGTACTGAAGAGGAGTGCAGTATGAATTACTCCTGCTTTTCCAAATTTGATTCCTCACTGCTGCAAACTTCTCTGATCTCTGGCCATATTCATTCACCTCTGTTTTCCCTCCTTTTCTTACATTTATCTCTCCAACGAATCATTATTTAGCGTGTGAAAGTCATACAGCAGCGCCTTATGTGGTTTGGTATTGCGCCAGAACTTCACGTCGGGGAGTGATATGTGGCACCTCGGAGGGGTTGAAGGATGGTTCTGCTCATCTGTGGCAGATATGGGTGTGCAGGCACCAACGTTCTGGCCTCTGGGCAGCAAATGCTGTTTCCTATGGGAAAAAAAGAGGCCTTCTTTAGAGGACTCTTATAGGGCCAAGTGAAATTTTCCTGTGTTGTAACTGCTGACTTTTTTAATTCTAACTGTAATTATATTTCTGTTTCCTCCATGGTTATGTTTCTGAGATGGATGGTAAGAAAATGTGTCCCTGTGTGTTTTTCTCTGTAGATACGGGTCTTCTGCAAAGGGACGTCACAGCACGGAGGCAAGATGAGGACCTTCAGCCAAATCTGCACGTGCTGGGAGTTCTCTTCCTGGGCAAACACACCAGCCATGCATTCAACTTTGTTCTGCTCTTTCAATTGTGAGTCTCTTTCATTCAAAACGTTTGAGGGCTAAAATGTCCTGCTGAAAAGTCTGGTATAGCTGACCACCAGCGTATGGTGTTGCTTTGGATGCTAATCTCTGCATAGCATGGTTATGTCAAGGCTGCTTAACAAGTTTCACCAGAAAATCAATGGTTAAACAACAGCTTCACTACACTGTAAAAAGTTTTAAATTCTAATTATTACCATAAAAGAATAGTTCACCCAAAAATGAAACTTTGCTGAAAATGTACTCACTCTCATGCCATCCAAGATGTTGTCAAGTTTGTTACTTCATTGGAACAGATTTGGAGAAATTTACAATTATATCACTTGAATGAGAATCCAAACAACAACAAACAAAAAAACATTACAATAATTGACAAGTAATCCATGTGAAGCAAAACGCTGCATGTTTGTATGAAACAAATCCATCATTAAGGCATTTTAACATTAAACCATCACTTTTGGCCAAAAATATTTGTTTAGAATTATTCGCACCAACATATTTGTTTAGAACTATTTCTGCTTTTAAATGGTCTTTTCTGATTTAAATGAAACAACATTTTCGTTGGAAAAAGCTCTATCCATAATAGAGTATTTTAGCTGGAATCGACCGTTTGAAGTTTAAAATGTCTTGATAGATTTGTTTATTACAAACATGCAGTTTTGACTTCAGAAGACATTCATTGACAGACTGCAGTCATGTGCATTACTTATGGATTAATGTGATGTTTTTATCAGCTGTTTGGACTCTCTTTCTGACGGCACCCATTCACTGCAGAGGATCCATGGGTGAGCAAGTGATATAATGCTAAATTTCTCCAAATCTTTTTAGGTGAAGGAACAAACTCATCTACATCTTTGATGGCCTGAGGATGAGTAGATTTTCATCAAATTTTCATTTTTAGGTGAACTATGCCTTTAAAGATAATTTTTAACCGATTTAACCCATAAAAATGTAGGTGTATAAGATGTAAATTAATGTATTTAGACTGATTCAGTGATGCTAAATATTGCTATTTATTTTTTGTGTGTTTGTTTTAATAAAACCAGTTCATTTAGAATCACCATTAGTTATAATTTTTTAGTTTGAGTTTTGAAAGTGAATAGCATGAGTATCCGCCAGCTAGAGCTCAACCAAGTCCCCATCCAGCTTGGAGCAAGCTTTAATAAAAGGAGTAAAACCACCTTTCACCCCTCGCCCCATAAATTGCACCCTAGATACTAAACTAAAATGTCTTTTTCATTATGTGTTACATAGTTTCTGGCCTTTGGCATTTTGGGTATACAATCTAGCCCATCTCATTTATTTTTTTCCTTTCAACTTTATTCCCAGTGATGCAAAGATGAGTCATACACTTTTGGATACCATCAGGCTGTATAGAGGTTGTGTGCATTGACATTGCACAACTTATTGCCTTGAAACACAAGACAGTATTCATAAATTTCACAAAGAGCTTTTATACTAAGATTTGTAATTCCCTATGAACCGTAAACATATTGTACTTTTGTTGGGCTCTTAAATTTTGTTCTAACATGATGTTGGCATTGTGAGCTCACATTAATGTTGAACTGGCTCCGAGTCAAAAGCTATTTTTGTATAAGAGTGCCCTGAGGTAAACAGATAAGATCATTAGTTCATAGAGAAGCTGCTAGCGTAAAAAAAGCAGCATGAATTTCTTCAATTTATTTTCTGTTCTCTTTATTAGCAAAAGCGTTGTTCAAGTGCCATACATATTCATGCAGATTATATAAGATATTCAAATATACACTGTAAAAAAAAAAAAGAAAAAAGTTGAGCCAACTTAAAACTTTTTTGAGTTCTCTCAACTTGTTTTTGTAGGAGATTGCTCAAAATGTGTTGATTTACAGAAAGGAGAAATGTAAATCATTCTTTATGAAATGTAAAATGCTTGTTCAGTCACAATGGACATGTCTTCCTGAAATAGCTTAAAAATTGTGTACTTTTCACTGACCAAATGACATTATTACAATGCTTTGAACATCACAAATCTGTTTTTCTGATTGCCTATTATCATCGTTTTTTAATTTTTTTTATATAGATGCAATGATAGATGTGTTCATGAAAGGCTTGCAAACAACAACAGAAAACATAATAAAGCCCAATGGCGCTACAGTTTTACAATATTGCCTTTTCTGGTTACTAAAAGAAACTACCAGCAGGTGCCACGGGACACCAGCCATTCTCAAGTATTTGTGTTTATTACAGGATGTGCCATTAAAAACAAGATTCTGTGAAGAACAGTCTCATAAAAAGGCACTTTGCTAAAATGTCACTGAACCCCTTCAATTACACTGAGCAGTGCGTCTCGTTTAGTTTTTGATCAACAAAAAAGGTTAATGAAGTCACTGAGACGCAGTTAAGAGCTGCTCCTCTTTGCTGAGGAGGTACAGACACAAACATCCTCACTGGATCAAAGCATGAAGTAGGTTTTAATCCATGTTATTCTCTCTAGGCTGCCATAAAACGCATGGGTTATTTATGTGTGAAATGTCAGTATTGCCCCGAACAACAGTTTTAACATTTCACCTTTGGAATAATGATGCGGAATAATGAAATAATGGTCAGCTGCTTTTTGTACTAGTCTCCAATTTGGCTGCCCATCTGTTTGTCTTTAAATGGGCCGTTATTAATTAGCCGATGTTAGAAATGTAGCCTTTCCCCAGTTATTTTTTTTAAAGTTTTTTTTATTTTCTTTAGCCCAATTTAAAGTTTGAGTACTTTGAAGGGCTTTAAAGCAAGTTTTAACCAGCATAAATCAATTTCTTTGATAGATTTTCAAGCAAAATTGATTTGTTCTGCCCACGTTGACATTGTGACTGCTGTACCTGCATGTGTCCTCTATAGATGGCAATACAAAACTAAATACAGAATCCAAAATGAATGAGGTTGGCTGGGAAAATAAGAGTAGTAAGGCACCAAGGGCATCAGTGGCCATTACTGTGAAATGCCTTTGACACTTAACAGTGAATCATTTGTTGCGCTGCTCTGCATCCCCGGTCATGCAACTGAATGGAAAAGAGCTTGTTATCAGCATTTAGACAGGTTTGGCTAACACACATTCAATCGATTCTCTGCTCATTATGTTCAAGAGGCTTAGTGCTCGATCAATGTGCTTCCATGACACATGGTTCTCGTTCTCTAACCAGTCAAGAACCACAGATCCACACTGCATTGTCCTGTATGATGGTGCAAGTCAAGGTTTCTCTTTGCCTCTTCTCCTATGTGTTTCCTTCTGTAGTTCTGTCATACTGGCACACAACCACCTTTTCTACGTTGACTTATTGACCGACTCACTCAGAGCTTCAACATTCAATGATATAATGCCAGTTACTGAAAGATTCTGAAAAGTTTTCATTTGTGATTTTTTAAATTAGGAGATTTTGCTTTAAAAAGACAATATATAAATCAAATTTACAAAACGAGCTTGCCATGATTCTAGTTCAAAAGGTCCCTTTAATCACTCTTTCTTCTTCGTGCCAAAATTTACTTTTTTTTGTTTGTTTTTTGTTTTTGTATTTTGATTTTATGTATCTTAAGACATTTTATATTTTATTCTAAACTCTGTAATCAAATGCTTTGTTACTTTTGTATTTATGAGTACAATTCGTATTTTATTTATTCATTTATTTATTTATTGATGACTACCATGACTACTATGTAATATATTTATTTATTTTAATGCAATTTATTTATAATTTATTGATTTAATGTTTGTTTGAAGATGTCATTACCTAACTTATTTTATAGGTTTTATCAGGTAATTGACTGATCTAACATACTATTTTTGTTATTGTGGTTTTATATATTTTGAGACTTTTTAAAATTCTTCTTTATAATAATTTTTTTTGCTGTTGTTTATAAGTAGGTTTGTTTACTTTTATAAGTAAAAACATTCACTTCCATCATGCTATTTATTTATTGTTTGTTTGTAGCTGTAATTAGCAAACTAGTCATTATTTTACATTTTTATAAATACATTATTATTATTATTATTATTATTATTAGGGGCCAAGCACCAAAGGTGCATAGGCACCTCTTGTATCCATTAGATTTCTTCTTCTTCTTTAACTAAAATCTTATAAGTTTTCAGTTTCTTGCTGTAACTTTCTTGATTGCAAGCCCAAGCCTTATCCATCTTTTCTTCAAAAAGGTGAAAAACTTCATTGCATCAGACACAAAATCAAAAATCTGAACCATCACACATTATACCAAAATCCACTTTAAGGTTGATCTTTATTCCCGAATGTGTGAAATGTCATGAATATGAAACTGTATCATTTATGTAACAAGTGCTGATAATGAACTGTCTTTAACAGTGTGTCTATCGGGATCAGTTACGTTCTGGCGGGAAGTGAGGCCTACGCTGCACTTTTTCATACCAGGTGAGCTGCTTTAATGTAACAGTTACGATATTAGCTGATAAATGTAAAAACTGTAACTTGAATGCAATGTAAGTCGCTTTGGATAAAAGCGTCTGCTAAATGCATAAATTTAAATGTAAATATTAAATTTTAAAAGCAGGTTTGCATTTATACAAGAACCTGTTTCTGTTCAGCTAGACTAAATAAATCCATATGCTTCATTTTCATGTATGCCTTCATAAAACCTTAGGCCCTTTATATCTTTATTCAGTTATCTCAAAGAAAGACACCAGTCAATCATATTGTTTATTCTCTAGATATTTCATTTTAACTCCAGATTTTCTACTTTCTGCTTGTCAGTCAAATTATGCCCTCAGTGTGAGTAATGTTTATAAACGCTGTTAGGGCTGGAAATTCTCTCATTAGATCGTGCCTGTGGGGTGTTTGATCTCCTAAAGCTTCTCTCGGCAAAAACACAAGCACATTTTTCTTCTCTGTGATTGCATTGTGAGAGAACTAAACTAAACAACTTTTGATATCTGGAAGATTGTTGGAAAAAAAACTGTTTCGGATCTATTTTGGCACCAAATGACCAGGTTATGGTATTCACAATTCCCATGTAAGCAACATAGCATTGTGTACTTCTGGAGTTTTATTATTTTATGTACATGTAAATTAATTCATGTTCAATACTGTTTGGGGTCAGTACGATTTTTTTTTGTTTTAAAAAGTCTCTTATGATCATCAAAGATGTATTTATTTGATCAAAAATACAGTAAAAATAGTAATATTGTAAAATAGTATTACAATTTAATACAACTGTTTTCTATTTTGATTTGCATTAAAAGGTAATTTATTCATGTAATGGCAAAGCTGAATTTTCAGCATCATTACTTCCATCTTCAGTGTCACATGATCCTTCAGAAATCATTCTAATGTGCTGCTCAGTGTTGAAATAAATGTAACAGATGTTGTACTTCTGATACTTGTCATTTAAATGGCGCTTTAGATTGTAAAAAAACAAGTACATATTCATCAAAATGTATAATTTTCTCAATGTACAGTAGTAACCCAGCAGTCACAACTGTATCTTAGCGCCACTTATGTGCTTCTGTTGAATATGTTGAAATCTTCAGTCTTTTTACTATTTTAGTAGATACTAGTGAGGAGAGAACAAGAAAGTCTGAGTGAGAGGTAGGATATGCACTATAGCTGCACAACAGAGAGAGAGTTCTGTAGTTAATGAAATAAACTGTGTGTGAAATTTCGTGTCATTTTGTTATTGTTGCATTAATACAGGTGACTTATTCACTGAGTGATGAAAAAAAGTCTGAGAAACCTTGTGCGCACATTAGTATTCAGTTTGAGAACAGGAAGTAAACATGAAAAATGTAATAAGCAGACATGGGATCCTCTCCAAACGCAGCATACGGAACGCAACATAATTACAACCTGCTCAAGTTTTGCTGTTTTTCTTTTCAGTAAGTTTTATTTCTGATGCCTCTAACATTTTGTTGAAATGTATAGTTTGTAAAATAAAAATTAATAAGGTTTGGAAAGATAAATCAAATTAGCTTAATCAAGTTTAAAACTCCCTCCAAAAGACCCATTTATTAAGGCTAAGATGAAAAAAAAAAAGTTTATTCCTAAATCCTTGAAGGTCAGATAATGGTCTTGAAAAATGATGATTGCGTTTAGTATGATAAAAGTTGAATTACGTTGTAAGTGGACCACAGGGAGAACTAATAAAATTATGACACCTTTAAGAAAATGAGAACATCATTAATATTAATAATTGAAAAACTGTGCTGTAAACAAGTATTTATGGGACACAGACCATCTATCCTAGTCATAAGTTTTCCATACAGAAATGATCCTTGGATCCAAGCCAATGTTGCTGTATTCTCTGCCCTTGAGCTATTTCAACCTCTTAACCTGACAGTTTTTCATTTTAATTAAAACGCAACACACTTTCATAAAAAAAACACCCACTTGAGACAAATTCAGAAGCAAATAGGTTTATCATTCAGTGCTTTATGTGAGGAAGGAAATCAATGTATCTTATATATAGTTCTAAACCTAGTGCATTCAATTCCCACACACATAAATAATAAATCACCATATTTAAAGTTTAATTACCTTTTGGTGCTTTGAGAAAGATTATCATCAGGATAGAAATGTAGCTTTTACAGTCATTAAGCTTTAGGTGAATTTTTGAAAGGACTCATGGGACTCGAGTTTATACTGGCAACAGAGTAAAGAGAAAGCTCGGTGTGGTGAGTCCATTAGATGGTTCATGAAAATCCATTAGTTACCATTGACTATCATTGTATGGAAAAGAGCAGCTTGAACATTCTTTAAAATATCTCCTTTTGTCATATACATTTTGAACAACATGACAGTGGGGAAATGATGAGCTGTTTCATAGACCATACCGTATATGGTTGCATCAAACCAAATAAAATTGTTTTAGAATAAATTATTAATGTGCCAGACAGCTCTCACATTTTTCTTTAGGGATATGGAGCAGCTTTATTTTAGAGCATCAAAAGAAGTCTCATTGTGCAAAGAATCATACTCTTATTCTGTTTAGCTTTGGCTCATGATGTAGGGATGGTGGGGTGGGCGTCTCCAGCCTGCAGGGAGTGGGATGTCACAAACAAATGTGTGCTGTCAGTATTCCCGTCTGGGGCAGGATACTGTCTCTCTGAGTCTTTCATTCTTGCTTTCTTTCTGTATCATTCCTGTTTGTTGCTTTTTTCTTCCCTCAGCAGCTTTAAGACTCGTAGCATAGTAAGAAACAATTCCCACATCAGTGGCAAATCCACCCAAGTAAATGTGCTAATGAAGATCCATGAACGTCAGAAAAATGCAGAGATGAATTTTATTGATTGGTCATTTGATCCTCTTTTTGTGGTATTCAGAGAACAGTGGGCCGCAAAGGTGACAGACTGATCAAAATGGACTCGGTCAGTCAGAAAACAGTAAAAGCCTAGAATCTTAAATATCAGAGGGCAGTATCAATATGTCAGAAGCATTAGATATTTATGTGCAGTTAGATACAATTTATTGAGAGTTGTTGTTTTTTTTGTTTGTGCTTTTGCGGCACAAACTCAAGGCTACGACTCGTCAATAGGAAAATTACAAGTTCTGACTGAAGCGTATCTCAGATTGTGTTTAGTTCTCTGAGCGTTTTTTACCTCAGGTTGTAGAATTTAGATACGTGTCAGACTTTGTTTCCCTGTGTTTCCTTATGCCCTTATTTGGACTTCCTGTTCCTCCTCGTTTAGAGTCATTATTAGTTAATTTGTCCCCAGCCCTGTGTTTAATTACTCCTCACCTGTTTCTGTTCTTCCTCGTTTGATTTCCTAGTGTTCTTAAGCCCTGTGTCTCCCATGTCCGTTGTTGTTTGTCTTACTCCTGAGTTCCACGGTCTGTGTGGTGGCTTCAAGAAAGAAGGATTATAGAACATTCTCCTTGTCTCCTTGGTCCCTGAGCAGTGTGACAATATGTGAATGCCTGAGAATTCATTCGACATCTGTGCAACTTTTGTATCCTTTTTCAGTGCTATTTCACACAATAATAATTGTTTTAGCACTTTATATCAGACAAACAGCACCAAGATCGTGTGTGACTTATTGGTCAATTCCCTTCCATACCTCATAAGAAAAAATACATTTACAGTATATATTATTATTATCATCAGTAAAAAAAATATATTTAAAATGCATTTAGTTCAAATCTATTAACATGTTTACTGACATATTGCTGGAGAGAGACTTACTGATATAAAAATTATAATGAAACTTTATTTGGAGAGACTACTTCTGCACAATGCACATTTCTTAATGCTAAGCCTTAAATGTGTTTTGATGACATTATTGATGAGAAAAATATGATTTTTGAATAATAATGGTCTTTAAATGCAAAATATTTAGTGTGCCTGAAGTATACTTATAATAGTTCCGTTTTAGCACAATCAAATATACTTCAGTATATCTTTAGTTGGACTTAAGCACTACTTCCACTCAATTAGTGTATTAAGTACAAAATTAGGTGTTCCAATTTAGCAGACTTTATAAGTATACCAGTTTAAAATACTAAAAGTACAACTGCATTGTATTTTTATAAAGTACATAAATATGTAAATGTATTTGTAGTATACTTTAAATAAATGCATTTTAAAGCATTAAATAAATGTATTTCAAATTTATTTTAGTATATTTATTTTCTACTAGGGATATATATATATATATATATGAAATGGTGCAGGTGGATATTTTTGTTGTGGTCTGTTCTTATTCTATAAAATGTCTATGTAAAATCATTAAAACCTTATAAAACTATGATAATTGATTGTAACCAGTGGAAAACTCAGAGGTTTTCACATCTATACTGTTCCCTGCAGAATTTCTTAGTAATTGCACTTATTGCCACAAAAGTAATTTATTTTGCAACACCCCAGTAAATACTTAACCTGAAAATTATCCACTCAAGGCGGCCTGCACCACATCGATGGCTAAATGCTTCATTAACAACACATCATAGGCAGATGCCTGTGACCAAGGGTGGAAAGAGAGAAAGAACGAGCGAGCGAGACAGACAGTGAATGTAAAGTGATCCTGCAAGCACAAATCAATAGGTTATTTCAGCCGTGGTAGAGTATTCGCAGTTCTCTTAATCCATTATAAAACTCATATTTATCTGTGGGATATGGTGGTCTTGCTGAATTGAGTTCATAAATAAGTTTGCTTTGCTCTGGGACAGTAGAATTTGACCTCTGTCCACAAGCATAGATAATAATGTTAGGAATACAGGCGCAAAACTCTTCATAAAGTGGCTGAGGCCCAAAATTGCCCTTGGCACCATAGTCATGCCTTCACGTAGCAAAGAATGTGTTTACCCTTATAAAAATTGATTCTATTATGAAAGCTAAGATGATATTATGCAATTGGCAATGCCCCAAAACCTCAGATTTAAAAGAGTGTATTGATGGAATCATTGAGATTTCATCATATGAAAGCATGCTGGGAAGACTTTGCAATGAGGAAAATAGATTTTTGGGGGAACACATAAAAATGGATTATGTAAAACTATGTACCACACAGTCCTTTAAGAAATACTGTCACATGCCCTTGAGTGACTGTTATGTATCATGCATATGTTTTTTGACAGTGCTATTCTTCTGAGCGTATTTTTGCAATAAAAATAATGAAAGCATTTGTGAAGCTCACTGTATTATGGAGCACTCGATCAGAAAGCACTCCTATCAAACAGAGACAGACACTTCAAAACAATTACCTGCCCCCTGTTGTTTTCTTTCGAGAGGAGAAATGTGCTTCTCCTCATTCAGGATGTGATTTAGAGAGACTAAGTCTATGTTTTGCAGGGAAATTGTAAGGAATACTTGTCTTACAACTGTATTGTGCTGTTGTCACTTCCTCTCGCTGTGGTCTGTAATTTTGAGAGGTGGTGTTTGGTATTATTTGAAGTTACTGAAGCTGTAATTTAAAACAATGGGGGATAAGATAACTGTTTGCCTGATTTTGCTTCTGCAGCCATGTCTATGTGATCCCTGCATTTACATGGATGCTCTCATCGGGGATTCTTCTGGCCCAGATCATCATTCAGCCCATCACGTCACTGCTGACGCTCCTCAAAGGAATCCTGCTGGTTATTACTGTGAGTTTAATAGTCTTTTTTAGCATTTTATGTCGCTTGCTTGTGCCACACAGATAAAATTACCTTTGATATAAAATGATACATCATTTTGATTATTTTTATGGTCCCTTCTAAAACAGATTTATATGGAGGACCAAACCTGCATTAATAAAAATAAATAAATAGATGAATATATAAATGTAATAATAGGAAAGTAAAGTAATATATGACTTAATAAAACAAATATAGTTTGTTTTTTAATTAAATTCAATCCTAAATTAGATTTTTGTATAATTTTTCCCTCATTTATTATTTTCTGCATTTACTTTTTTCATTATTTTAAACTTTTCATTTTAGTTTTATTGTTTTGTACAATTAATGAAATTGGGAAATCATATATAAGTTAATATATATTATATAATATTTATATACTGTTTGTCAGTCCTCTGTCGTGTGTGTGTCATGTGTTCCTGCCTCATGTTTCCTTATTTGGTTTGTTTCCTGTCCTCGTATAGTGTGATTATTAGTTAATTCTTGTCCAGCTGTGTTTGTCTCATTATCTATGATTATCCTGTGCATTTATAGTCCTGTCTATTCAGTTAGATTTCGTCTGGTCTACTCGTTACTCCCCAGTGTTCCTGTCTGTGTCAGCCTTGCCTGGTCTTGCCCTGCTTTGATGTCTTCGTTAAAAGACCGTTATTTTGAGTTTCATCCTCTCCTCGTGTGTACACCGTGATACTGTTAAACTAAATATTTTTATTATCAGTTTTTTTTTTATCCACGTTGCTTGATGAATTCAGCAATTTTCCATTGATGTATAGATTCCTTGTTTGATTTATACACTTCTTAATTGATTTAACTCAAATTATTATTGTCACATTTGGACCGCCATAAAAAATACACTAAAAAACAACTTTATGTTGAATGTATTGAACATATTGTATCCATGCTACTATTCAAAAATAGTACTATTCAAGTAAGATTTTCTTCTTTTATGCTTTAAATTTATTTGATAAATATTGTAAAAAATAGTACTATTCATTATTACAATTTAAAACATTGCAATTTAAAATAACTGTTTTCTTTTTTATATATATATATTCAAAAATGTAATTTATTCCTATGATGGCAAAGCTGAATTTTCAGCAACCATTACTCCAACCATTTAATAAAGATCTTCTAAAATGCTGATATGCTACTCAGTAAACATTTATTATTAGTAGTAGTAGTATCAATGTTGAAAACTGTTGTACTACTTAAAATGTTTCTGGAAACTTTGAAACACAATTTTATTTTTATGGATTCCTTTGATTAGAAAGTTCCAAAGAACAATTTGTTTGTAATTATTGCTGTCAAACGATCAGTCACATCCAAAATAAAAGTTTTTGTTTACAGTTTGTGTACTGTGTATATTTATGATGTGTATATATAAATATACACATACATACAGTATATATTTTGAAAGTATTTACATATACTTATATTCACGTAATTTCTATTAATATAAATATATTTAATATATAAACGTAGCATATTATTTGAAATATATACATGCATGTGTATTAATATATACATAATAAATATACACAGTACACACACATATATTGTGTAAACAAACTTTTATTTTGGATGCGATTAATCGTTTGACAGCACTATAATTGGTCAAGTGACAGTAAAGACATTAGAACAGTTCTATTTCAATTCAATGCATCCTTGTTCAGTAAAACTATTAAAAATAAAAGTGTAAAAAACATACTCAAATCTCCAAAAAAGCTAGATTCCCAGCTCTTTGAGTTTTTTGGGGGGGAGAGGTTTTTTAATAGAAGAGTAACAAAAATATATAAATATTCATGTTTTGCATAAAAGCGATTTCAAATGTTAATTTAGATTTTTCTGGGAGTTTTTTATAGTTTTTAATTATGCCAACATTATGAGTGTTCCTTAATCTGTGAAGGAGCCATGAAGGACAGATAAACTGAAATTAATAAACTGAAAAATGTGGAAAGATGTGACACTGTAGACGTAATGAACAATTATGAAATGATAATGGTTTCTAATGAGCTGCTTCTATGACAGTGTCAATGTGTGTGGATATACCTCTTGAAGTGTGAGTGACACCTTAGACTTCAAGAGGTTTCATTCAAATGTAGAACTGCAATAAACAGATACATTGACGTGTCTTGGAGGGCAGGTAGAGAGAGATTATTAAAACACTAAAAAATATTTAAAAAAACTATTATTAAAGCATATAATTTTTAATACTGAGATGGTTTTATCTTGACGTTATTCAGTGAAATGTCATGAGAGTTCTCCACCAGGTATGTGCTGTCCTTAAGGACGAGCAGTTCTGTGCTTTATTCAGTGAGATGGTGACCTGTTTACACCAACCTCACGGGACAGCACAAAGCGATCCCAGCACTCTTTTGAGCTGAAGGGAAGAACTCTCAGTTTTCCCTTTATAATGAGCACATTTGACCCAGCAATGAAGTAAAAAGTTAGAGCAAACCTGTTACACTTCAAACCCAACCTTCTGGGTTGTTTTCTTTAACTCAGCTGCTGTTTTAAAATTACTATATGGCTGGCTTACAATGATTAAAATGGCCCAAAATAGGTTGTAAATTAAAAATCAGACACAGAGACATCAGCAATAATCAAAAGGCGACGATTTATTAATAAGCTGTTTAAAAATGTTTATTTAATTATTATTCATTCAACTTAATAAATGTTAATTTATTGAACATGTTAATAAATATTAATTTCCAACCTATTTTGGGTTCATTTGGGTTCAAGCAAGAAATACACTGTAGTAATTTTTAAGCAATAGTTGAGATAAATAAAACTACCCATTTATCCAAACCGCTGGGTCACAACAACCCAGTCACTGGATTTGTCCATATTTCACCCAGCATTTTTTAGAGTGAAGAAAGTTCAAAAGAACAGCATTTATTTGAAATAGATTCTTTTTTTTGTAACGGTATAAAATATTTACTGCACTTTTTATAAATGTATTGCATCCTTGCTGAATGAAAGTATTACTTGACCCCAAACATTTGAACAATAATGCAACTTGGAAAAACTAAAATTGTAATATGCACTTTTGAATATGGATGTCTAGTTTTCATGCATGTGGATGTCTAGTTTTTATGCATGATTCAAACAAAACTATAATATCAGCACCATGCTATTTCTGTGTGTGTATGTGTGTTTTCGTCTACAGCCAATCAGATTGCTACTGCTGCTGAAGTCTTTGCCAGTTTTGTGTGCAGTGTGCTTCTTCATACGATCAGAGCGTGGACTTAACTGAACTGTGGGCATGCCTTTGGGTCAATTTTACCTCAAACTCTTTTCTTTCACTCTTAAGTTGTACTGCAGGGCCGGCACTCCAGTGCAAAGCTTTGTATAATCACAGCAAGCCATTCATCAAGTACCACGACTGCTTCAGACTCTGGTCAGTAAGCTAGCTGACAGTAATTCTTAACCCCATCTCATTAGTGATCAAATTCCAACCCATCAATCACACTCGCTGATGTATTATCCCTGTTCGAAATGTCTATGATTATCGATAATTTGGGTGGTTATCATTTATGAGTTAGGGTTTTATGGTGCGTGGACGGTCCCTCCTGCATCACGCTGTGAATCATGCCACCTAGACGGCCAAGAAGAGCCCCTGATGAGATATCATCTGTGACTGGCTCTTCCATTTAACAGCGGGTAACATATTTTCATGACACTCCCAATGCAACAGTCATCCATGAAATGCCCTTCACTGAATCGCCAGTTAAAGTTGCTGTAATTTAGCGCTTTACTGTAAGTAGCAGATAATTGTTATTCTTTTGCTCAAATGGGGCCAGGAATGATCATGTTTCTTGTGTGGAGGGGTCGATTGTGTGCTAATTGTTGGGAGTTGCTGGAATATGTCA
This sequence comes from Barbus barbus, assembly GCF_936440315.1. Lineage (NCBI taxonomy): Eukaryota > Metazoa > Chordata > Actinopteri > Cypriniformes > Cyprinidae > Barbus > Barbus barbus. The sequence continues at coordinate 17,377,676 of NC_136715.1, read as the reverse complement.
TTGGCTGGTAATGTTTCATGATAGCATTGGTCGTAGCTTCATCGTGGGACTGGTTTTGACCAAAAATATCTGGTGAGAACCGTTAGCCTTTCCATTAATCTCAGTGGTGGGTGCCAGGCTGATGGAAGTGCAGTACAGTATGTGACAGTCATTGATGTGACTTTTTTTAGTCTGGAATTATATATTAAACGGCAATAAATAGCCTAGATTTATGCTTTCAGTTCGAATAGAAATCTTATGCAGTGTTTAGTGTTTGTCAATCTAAAATGTTAATTGTGCATTAACAGCTGCCAACCACGTCGGTACACAAATGAACGCATTTATTATATCAGTTTACAGTTTTTGACTGTAAATTATACATTGATTTATTTTTATTGCTAAAAACTGTACAATTAACAGCATTTTACTGTAAAATTACATAATGTCTGGTTAGATCTTTTACAATTTTTCCCTGTATATAGTACGGGAACTTACTTTTACAGAAGTTACAATTTTACAGTTTTTACAGTGTATAACGAATATACAAAAAGAACATTTCTACAAGTTTGTTTTAAACTGAATTTTTAATGTATTCATCAGATTTGCTTCCTAGTTACTATGTTCCAGAGCCAATCACCTGAGCCATACGCAAATACACATATACTTCATCTGCGCAGGGTCTAACTATGGAAGCTAATCAGCCCAACATTGACCCTATGACCTTGGCTATTACAATTTCACGTGGTTCCTTTCTGTGGGGTGAGCAATGATGTTAAATAGTTTTAGAAAGTGTGTGCCAAGCTTCCAGTGCAATATGAATATAAGTTAAAAAGCAGACCGGCAGTAATTAAGAACAGGTGTAGCGCGCGTGTGTTGGGATTCTGGGCATTATGCGGGAGGATGTCAGATGCTGTTCCCTAATTGCCACTAGCTGAGGATTTATTGTTAATGTTGGACCAACCTCCTTTAACTCCTGAGAGAGAATCATAACCTGAAATATAGATTCATTAAGGATGCATATGGCACGCCGTTCAAATGGGCCCATGAAATATTTCATCTGGAAGACAATTCCTGGCTGGCGAACGAACAATTGTTGTTAAAATGATTCATAGTGCTGGACAAGAATCAGTATTGGAAGAGCATGACATTTTAGCTGTAGAGGGGTTTTACCGTGTTCAGTTTGTTCTTGCTACATCTCTTTGAGGAAGATCCTTATTTGCCGGTGCTAAAATATGCATAACCATCAATCACAACAAAAGCTGCAGACAAATCTGCTGGTTTATACTGTAATCGGTTTTGGGCTAAAAAATGTGATTTATTACTCATTACTTGTTACTGCTTTCAAAAGTAATATACTTATCATTACTCCTAGCCAACAGTAATTTATTACACTACTCGTTATATTACTTTCCTGTTACACTCCAGAAAATTGTTCATTATGTCCTTTATCTTCAGAATTCTAACTTCATATGTGTGCCTACATTAGGGTATATTTATAAATTTTTAATTAGGGCCAGATTTACTAACAGCTTGTGCCAGCTCAAACCGTCTTTTGGCGTTAAAATAGTACTGTCAGGATTTACTAAAGACACGCAGTGAAGAATTAGCGCTGAAAAGGCGTGGACAGTTATCTTACTGAATATGCATTTGTAGGAGGTTTTTTTTTTTTTTGGCCTCATGTTCTGTTCAACGGCTTCTTTATTTCTTTATTTGCAACTATAATAAATTTCGCTGCGCTTTGTATATTGCGTTGGTCGATATATAAATGAGATGTTGCTTCTGTGTTCTTTAATTTGCGCATTGTTAGTAAATCATCCGCAGAAATTTCCACACCCAAAACTGTTTGTAGAGCAGGCATTTGCCCGCTTGTGTTGGTTGATAGGATATAGCTGCTAAATCTAATCGGTTTTCTTCTGTTGTGTGGTTTGTGACACAAAGAGTGCTGGGAAGGCATGGAGGATTTTTCACAGGAGCTCACTTCGTGTGAGCGCTCTGCCTTTTTCAGGTCACTGATTCTTTTGCGGCAACGTCTGTGTCAGGCATTAGGAAACAAAGCTAAGAGCACATGGCATTGCAGTGCTGTGTGACTCTGTCAGGCTATCACACCCTACCGACTCACCATCCATTAGTGCTTTCACTCTCCCTAATGACCGTTTGGGTGAGACGCCTTAAGGATTGTCTCACACACACACACACACACACACACACACACTCAGACACTCAACAGTGTTTGTGGTTTTCCTTCTGAAGGGCTGTTGAATGAAACATGTCAGAAAGCCTTGTGTATGTACTGTAGTTGAATTTAAATAAGTGATGTCACGTGTTGGTTTCAGTTTAGTTCTTGTTCGTCCTTATTTGGTTTTGTTCCGGTTCTTCTCATTAGTTAATCATCGTTTATTTTAGTCACCTCTTTTGCATTAATCATCTTGTTAACTCCTTTGTTCCATTTCCTTTTTAAGTCCTCAGTTCTATCCTTTTCTTTGTCTTGGTTTAATGTTTATAATGGTCAATGTGTGTTGAAGCCTATTAAATACTCCTTTACGTCTACTCCTGTCTCTGTGCGATTCTCCACAACCATGTACTGTTACAAGTGACCTTGTCTAGTTTGTTGTGGCACAGCTGAGTAGTTAAAAATAATTACAAGATGAGTTTGTAAGAGGCCTATGCCAAAAGCATTTATGACATGTATCATTTATAGCAAGATCATAAAATACAGATATAAAAAATTTTACCACATGGTTTTATGTTTTATATGTTAGCTATATATATATACACACATACATGATGGAAGTTGAGATTTTATATAATATATAATAACAAAGGAGATTTTTATTTATATGTAGGGTGGAAAAAAATTATAATCTAATAATAATGTATGTTTCATTATAATACCATGGTTTATTAAATACCTTGTTACAAGTGTCATCTTAATGCCAATATATAGAAATATGGATTCAGTTTGTATCACCACAGTATTTTTTTCTCGGTATAGCTAACGACATGCTGTGGTCGATGACTTTTAACTGCCTCCCAGGAGGGTGGTAAGGCCCACAACTGTAACTTCATCACAGCCCCTGCATTAGGCCCAGAACATTTGTTCTTTTTTTTTAGATGCTGAAAATTAATAGATTTGTATCAGAGCCTGCATAGTCTATGATTGGCCATTCTGTGCAGTTAAATGCATTATGAAGTAGGGTTAATCAAGTTTGTCTTATGTCAGAGATGGTGATTACAAACGGTTCTTTCTTCAAAGTTCCCAACGATTTTTTGATTTCACAATATGTCAGGGAAAGACAGAGAGAGGGAAAAAAAATCTATTTTCTCCCTCCATGATGATTTATTTATTGTCTCTGCTGAAGAGCTCCACTACTCCCATCACAAACACACTCCAGGAATCCATAAGGTTGTAACCTCATCATAACAATTCACTGCGAAGCTGGTAAATCACTTCTCCTAAATGTCGCAGCTAGCGTGAGGCCTGACTTTTGGGAGGCACTATCTAGCTAATCAGTGCAGTCTGCTTCGAGCGTGTCTTAGAATAGCTGGCAAAATCTCCTCTAATCGTGTAATTCATGAAACCACAATCAAAAGTGTCTCTCAAAGCATGTAAATGTCACCCTGTCGGCTCACGGCCCGGGGTTTCAGGACATGGCAATTAAGCTCAACTACCGCCTGTCTCGCAGCCGAACACAAGATCTTTGCCAATGGACAACTGTAGGCGATGTGCTAATTCCTCCAACTAGCAGACTCTCCGTTTGCCCCAGCTGAGCCTTACATGCTGCAGACAAATATAAGAATAGAAACAATAAAGCTGAACTCTGAAGAAGCAATAGATCTGTCCACTGCTCAACTTTACACAAGGGTATCCGCAGTCAAGACGATCTGAAATCGATCATTTTCATTATTGAGGTGATGTTGAAGGACGGAAGAGGAAGAACAAGGCTCTATTATACTTATCCCTGACAAACACGCACAGTTCGCTTAACGTCTTTCCTTTTATAAAGTTTCCTCTACTTAGAGACTTATTTTAAAGGAAATTATATTGAATTTTCAAGCAGTACTTTATAGATTTTATTCTCATCAAGTCTTTTCATTTGAGTGAAGCGGAATTCTTTAATATTTAGTATTCTAAGTTTTAGCTGGTTTTTAAATACATTCTGTAATATGTTGACCTAAGTTTTAATAAGTTGTCTTGTTCTAAACTATTAATTAGGGCTATTTTTAAAATACGGAGACATTTTCTGCAAGTGTTGCTGTATTTTTAGTATCATCCGTATACTGGGTCACTGCCTCACATGGTTACGTGTGATTTTCACAGTTTGTCAGTAGCACACTGCAACAGCTAGAAATAATAAAGAGCTAGAGGTGATGCATGACATCTGTCAGTAAACACGTACTATATGAAGCTCCGCTTTAACACCACAGCATGATGCATCAATAAATAATCTAACCATTTTCTTTATGCATGCTGGCATTTAAAAGTGAAGGCAGATGCAATGGAAGTCTGGCAATGTGAATATTTCTGACTGATTCTCGTTTCAGACAAGCAAGGCCATTTCTAGACATTTTTTGTATTATTTATTTATTTGTCTTTTGTGAATTCTTGAGTTGATTTCATATAGACACTTCCACCAAACATTACGCAGTAGAATGTCCATATAAAGTCAATGTTTTTTAATTCTACATCCATTGTTTTTCCCTTTAAACGTACACTACCATTCAAAGGTTTGAGGTCAGGAAAGACTTTTTTGAAGAAATGAATACTTGTATTAAGGATGCATTAAATTGATTAAGTTACACTAAAGACATTTATAATGTAACAAAATATTTCTATTTCAAATAAATGCTTTTCTTTTGAACTGTATTAATCAAAGTTTGCTAAAATATGTAATATAAAAACATATAATTTTAAGAAATGTTTTTATGATTTCTGAAGCATGAGACTGAAGACTGCAGCAATGGCTGTTAAAAAATCAGCTTAAAACAAATAACAGTTATTTTAAATGTATGATAATATTTCACAATATTGCAGGTTTTACTGTATGATTGACCAAACATTTGCAGACATGTATGCATACAAAAAAACTTTTGAACGATAGCTTGATTATAATTTTTTACCTGCATTTAAGAGAATTTCCCCTATAACTAAATAAAAGAGTAGCTTAAAATGATGCTATTTCAGAAGCACACATTTCATAGTAAATGCATTAGAATGTCTGAAAGTTTTTTTATCAACATGATTCAAAGGGTTTTCTATTTCACCTTTTAAGGGTTTTATGGATCCAAGAAAGTAGCAATGGCATGGAAACCGAAATGACCAGTTTCATATATATTTAACCACACAGTGTCAAGGTTGACCAATCAAAATCAAGTATTCCATTAATGTGTAGTAAAACACTTTAAATAATATCATTTTTATAGCCTAAGTAACAATTCCTATGTTAAATTATATATGACCAACAAGAAAGTTGATTCTGCATGTATTTGCATTTCTCTCTCATTGATTTGTACTGGTTTTGGAGCCAGCTCTGCACTGATACGGTCCTGTAGAGAGAACTGCACAAAGCAAACAGATCAATGTCAGGAGACCAGACTCTCTGCTGTGCTGTCAGCTGTCTGGCTCAGCCCACATACCCCAGTAGAGTAGATGTACACCCCTAGTGTTTGACACTCTCTGTGCAGCTCTATTAATAAAACATCAAAGCCTCCAATGTGCAATAGCTGAATTGCTGTCCTTCAAAATGGACATCCGAAAAGTTCACTACACTTTTATTGCATATTATATTGTGTGAAGGGACCGGAAATGACCTCTTTGTCCGAGAGCTGTACGCTCTTTAGTATTGCCTCGCTCAAAAACTCAAAATAACAGCCACTCTTTTCCTCTTACCTGAGGTTTGTGTCCCATTTTGCAAGATGGTCAAGAGAGTATTTATACCTCACCCTTTGAGAGGCGTAGATAAAATAGGCCATTTACACTGCATCACTGCCTCGGCGGGCAGCCGCTTTCGTTTTTCACTTTTAGGAACAGGTCTTTCTGCTCTGTCTCTCAAATATGAGCTAATTGTGTTTAGTGGAATATAATCAAGCATGATATTACAAATCAGTCAGAATATCCCACCGCTGGAAAGCCATGACTTTTCGATTGGTGAAATAATCAATCTGGGAATCTGATGTTCAGGTGAGGAAGAGCATATATGGAGAATCAAAAATATTTGTGCTGCTTGCTCAGTTTGCTATATTAATAAGAGAAAGTTACAACAAATTCTTTATATTCAATTCACTTCAATTTGGAAGTTTGTGTAAGGACTAATGAACAATTTTTGTTGACAACTGAAGCTAGGTTTGTAGTTTTCTTTTATTATTATTGTTAGTAGTAGTAGTATTAAGCTGGAGTTTTTATGATTAATATTATGCTGAAGAGAGGAGGTTCTATTGAATGTGTTAAAATGTGCCATAGTAAAAAAGTAATATTTAAAATATATTTAATACTGATTACAGTTCAAATCTACTGTATATATTTACTGACATATCGCTCAAGTACTGATATAAAAATTATAATTAAACTTTATTTGGAGTACTACTTGTGCACATTTCTTAATATTAAGCATAAAATGTGTTTTAATGTCACAGTTGATGCATGATAATGTAGGATATTGTATGATCTTTGTTTTTAAAAGCAATATATTTAAAGTGTACCTGAAGTATACTTGCAATAGTTCCACTTTAGCACAATCAAATATACTTCAGTGTATCTTCAGCTGGACTTCAGCACTACTTCCACACTTAAAGTACAAAGTACAAAATTGAGTACAAAATTAGTTGTATACTAAAAGTACAACTGCATGGTATTTTCACAAATCCATTTTCACAAGTCCATGGTAAGTACACAAATAGGTAAATGTATTAGTAGTATACTTGGCATGAAATGAATGCATTTCAAGTACATTTAGTATATTTATTTTTCACTGGGGATTGGCAAAAGAAATTAAGTCTGATTTTATTGGGTTTTACTTAATTCAGTTAGGTTTCCACTATTATAAATTAAAAATAAGAACCACAATTCTCTTTAATTTTGTTAAAAATATACATATTTGTTTGAGTGGACTTGTACACACTTTAATTTCATTAACATTAACATTTACATTCATTTCATTGATATTTTTTGGTGATAATCTTCCCCTCAAATCTCATGTTCTGTCGCATATGCTACTGTTCAGAAGATGCTGTTCTTTTTAAGAAATGACTGTTTATTCAGCAAGAATGCATTAAATTGATCAAAAGTGACAGTGACAAAGACATTTAAATCTATTTCAAATAAATGTCGTTCTTTTGAAATTTCTACTCAAACGTTATTCTAAATTGTAATAATATTTCACAATTACTGCATTTTCAATAAAAAAATGCAGCCTTGGTGAATAATGTTTAATATGTGATCACAGGTGTGTGTATGTTTGCTACTTCACAGTGAGCTATCCATTTTATATAGGAGTTTACAAGTTTATCTTTCCCCATCTTGACAGTTATCTGTAAAACACACAACCCAAGTACATTCTTTAGATTGATTGTGCTAAAACATACATGAATCAAACTCTTTTGCAGAGGGTTATGACTTCACAGCGGGCTGCGTTCAGCCGTCAGTACAGCAAAGCGATGCTGAACTCCTCACTGAGTGCAACTACCGTAATTTGACTTGCGAGATGAAAAGCAACTTCTGTTGCTCTGTACATTGCGGCGCTGCTGAAGAGCGAAAGCAAATTTCTGTCATGTTTTCTCTCGCTCAAAAGCGTACAGACAAAAGAAGGAGAGAAGACCACGATGTACCAGGCGAGAGGGTTAGGATGTCGGCTTCCCCAGCCACCTGTCCTGTTCCTCTACCATCTCTTTCCTCCAGTCTGATCCTCCGTGAAATGGATTCACTCAGTCCATCATCTGGTCCCCTGTGTGCATTAGAAGATTGGAGCTGCTGGAGTGGACTTCATGCATTTAGAGAGGATTTGCTTTATTTCGAAAGCGCTAAAGGTGTTTGGTTGACAGATGTGCGTTTGTTCTCTTACTATATCAGTTTGTGTACTTTTTGTTTATTATCATAGAGTGAGAGCGAATGTGTAAATTTCTTCTCCTTCACTAATGCATGATATCTGTTGCGATGGGTCAATCCTGACAGTATAGAGCATCTCTCACCTCCCTTCCCTTGGCCCCAGCCATGCTCAAAACTACAGGAATGGAGGCAAAGAGAGAATAGAGAGAGCTGAGAAGAGATGTTGAAGGGCTGGGTAGATGGGCACTCTCAGACAAAGCTGTGAGATTTGAACGAACAGTCTCTGTTGGGTAATATGTGCTTTTACACTTCATTTTCTTAGACCTGACTTGAGATTTTTGATAGTGTCAAGAAAGAAGCTAATCACAGTCTTTGCTCAGTCTCCCTTCACCATCCTGCTTTTAAAAGGAAACAGAAAGCCACTTTTGTGATGTTTTTTTTTTTTTATATGCGAGAGCTCAAACACCACATGTGTGCATCTAATGGAATGTCTTCCCATAATCCAGGTCACTCTTCTCTGGTCTTTGAAAGTGCAATGTTTACTTACAGACACTAGACTCTGCCATGACAATCTCATATATATTTTACAATATACTGAATAAAATTAATGACTAAATCAATTTCTTAAAATATCTACAATAATTGTACCACATATTGCACAAATGAAATTATATTATATAATTCATATTTTATATTCAATTATATTATAAATTCATGTGTATAAAATAAGATTTTCTTCAGTTAACATTTGTTGTATTTCAAGTAATGAAAACATCTTTGTAGTTTTAGTTAGCTATAATAACCTGCCATCCGCTTTATCTGTCCGTCTGTGTTTGCTCTCTCTCCCTTCCAGACAGTGATCTATAGGGGGAGTGAGATGTCTGCCTTTATTGGGAGTAATTTCCTGGCTCTGCATGTGTAGGCAGTGAGATGTAGGCAGGCTGTTTCTGAGTAGCTTCTCATTGCTCTCGCGGGCAAGTAGTGCTGCAAAATTCCATTAACAATCTCACAGCTCGGACGCGGCTGCACACTGAGTCTGGCCGTACAGGTGGGCTGTCATCTCCCGATAGAAGAGCACTGTACTACCATCTTCCCATGGGCAGCCGTGTATTCTAGCAGTCCGACAATAGTGAGAATTGAGGTTAACACAACAGGAAGATCCTGTGACTTCCTGGAACACAATAATAACAGCGCCAAATAAGATGGGAATGTCTTATTCTGCATATCACCAAAAACGGACACGCTGCTCTTGATGCATTCCGAGTGCCCTATTTCAAAGGTGCAGCAGTGTTGTTAGCTACTTATTTAATTTTATTATGCCAATATTATAATGGCTTGTCCCGTTCTTACTCTTTTTGCCATTTCGAGTAACATTTCAGACAATGTGACTCTTTCTGCAAGTTATATTGTTACGCCTGTAGGTGGCGACAAGTGTATTATGAGGGAATCATTCCTCACGTATTCGTTTATAAACGCAGGTTCTTTCAGAGATGCTGGTTTTGCTATTTTGGTTGGCGCAAAAATAGAAAGATAATTGGCAACATCTTGTCTGAAATATTATCCAACTCAATATTAACTTGTTGCCTATTGAAATAGTGTGTAAAAGTTGGCGCGTTTAGTAGTCTACTGCTTTAAAGGAACACGCCACTATATTTGAAAATAGGCTCGTTTTCCAACTTCCTAAGAGTTAAACAGTTGAGTTTTTCCGTTTTCGAATCCATTCAGCTGATCTGATAAAGTTGGTTAATTGATTCATGTGAATCAGTTCAAACTCTCTTTCGTAATTGTTTAAGAAATATTGTTGTTCCATAACGCTGTTACTCAAAAATTGGAAGCTGAGCCTGTGTCCGCATGTTATGTTACATTTTACTGTATATTATTTATTTACTTGCATTAAGCATGTTTAATCAAGAGGTATTGGTTTAAATTATGGTTCCCTTGATTAACAATAAATAAATAAAAGTAAGCCACTGTAGAATAGCCTAAATATAAAGGTGAAAAATATCATGCTTTTTTTTTCTACTTGGGCACATAAATGCACTTTTTTGTGTGTTCCCAAATTCAGAACAAATAGATTTAGTTGCACTGGATTAAAATTGCACTTGCATGTCCTTGTCACCTCAAATCAATTATCTAATAAAAATTATCCCATTGATGCAGCATGTTTGTCACATAGTGCTTGCAAATATTATTTCAGCTGTGAGCTAGTCATGCACCACAAATATCCAGGTCAAGGACTATTGTTGTTCTCTTTCACACTCTCCCATCTCTCACATATCGTATCTCATCTCTTTCTCAGTTTCAGTGGTCATGACATTAAAAGCTATCAATTTGTGGTAAAACACTTTTTGGTTGTGCTCCCCCAAGGCATTTCCAGTAACCCTTGACAGAAACTACCAAGACATTTGTCATTGCACTTTTTTCTCTGCTTTTGTATATCCCTGCAAATGTCATTTGAAATGAGAATCTATTGGTGGGCTGGATTACTTCGGATGCTCTGTGCCGTGCGTTTTACAACCTGTCATAATTTCTTTGCCCCAAGGTGGCCGTGACATTTGTTGTGGGTTCAGAGGTTCACCAAGAGACCACGAATGACTTCACCCAAATCGGGAAGCCTTTTCTAATGGGAACAGTCGCTCTCGGTAAGACAAACCTACAATTTTCTTTGTTTGTTGTTTGGTCGAAAAAGTATTTAGACACTTACAGCAAAAATGCAATTTCATTACATCAGAAACACAGCAATCAATTATAATTAATATACAGTCAAATAAACATTAATTCTTATTGTTTTATAGAATATTAGAGTTTCTAATTATAAATTATTTGTCGGTAAACACACAATGTCAGTATTCACTCCTCTCTTTCAACTTTACCCTCACATAAGTTTGCAACTGCTATTTTAGTGTTTTAGTTTGATTATCTATTTAGTTTGATTATCATTTTTAGTATTTTTAATTATATTTTATTTTTATATTTTCTGTTTTCACTTTAATTTTAGTTAAAGATTTAGTGTGATTTTGTTGTTTTTGTTTTTTTATGTCTATATAGTTTTTATTTATTGATTAGTTTTAGTTTTTATTACTTTAATGCTTCAAATTAAACTTAAAAACTGAAAAAATCTTATCTTGGCAACTTGCTGAAATAAAAGTATTTTTTTTATATATACATATATTTTATTTAATATACATTTTTAACAAAGTAACAAAAAATAATGGTTTTAGTTTTAGTTATTTTAGAACTTCAAGTTAAATTAAACAAAAAAATGGAAATGTTGCTTTGACAACTAGTTGAAATTTAAAGTTTAAAAAACCTTTAACATTTTTTTTTGTATTCTATATTATTTCAGTTCATGTTTATTTTGTTTAAACTAAGTTTTATTATGTTTTAGTTAATGATGATAACCCTGAATTGCAGCAAATGACAACAGTTTGTGAATTACTGATGGACAGAGGCCTACATCTTTTCTTGTTCAAGAAGCCATGAATGAAGTCACTTCATTTTGACATATTGTACATGTACATTGTTTTTGCATTTTTAAACCAAGCAAACTTAATTTAGGGAACATTCAGCTTAAAAAGTATGTTAAAATAAATGGCATTTGTTTTTGTTTTCATGTAATTGAATGATTTTCTTATATTTTCTTGCATACTCTTACAAGTCTAAGTGTCCAAATGCTTTCTGATGCCTGTTCATTCCAGAAAGAAGATGTGTGTTTCTCTGTTTGTGTAGCATGTGGGCAGTGGTGTCAGTGCGTCTGGGTTTAGTGAAATGAAGTGAAGAGATCTGGAAGCTACAGAGACACCAGTGTGTGTTCATCGCAGCTGGTGTGCTGAGCAGTTAATGAAAGTACCTCTCGAACCTTATCACTGTGACAATGTAGATGTTAGCCAGGAGTCCAGGGAATTCTCTCTCTGTCCCGTTTTCTAATCCTGTTAATTGGCTGCCACACTCAGAGCTGTAAGGTCCTGAGGCAGCCAAACCTCGCTGGCCCGCAGGAGGCTTCTGTCAACAGAACAAACAAAATCCACCCGCGAGAGTCTCGCACATTTCCTTGATCTCATTTACAGCCAAAGTCATTGTGACACCTTTGAATAGACAGCTGTTTGCTCAACTGCTTTTTTTTAAAGGGCCCAGCATACGCCCCTGTGGAACTCCAGGCACCTAATGGGCGTCTGCTTTTAAGGAGTCACAAGGCCAGGCTTTGTTTACAGTGACAGCAGGAAGTGTCTATCTGTCTCCGGTCCAGCTGACAAGAAGGGAATGAGCTGGCCCGGTGTCAAAACGAGTGTATTTTATAACAAACAAACACCAAAGTGCTTATAATGCACGTGTCAGCATGCTGTGCGGCGGTCGCAAGGTTGTTAGTAACTGCTTGGTTAATGCAGATGCTGTAGAATAAGTGGAGCAGTCTCACAAGGACCCACCGTTTGGTTTATTTGTCTGAAATCCGGCTTTGGGCTCTTGGGAGCATCTGCAATTACAAGGGCTCTTACCTTTCGCTGTGCGCCATCTGCTGTAATGTACTGGGTTTAGTCCCTTGCTCCTCATTCGTATTTATCTTACTGATGATTTTCATTTGGTGCAAGAGAAAACACAGTTGTAACTGTCAGCACTTTTAAGAGAACTTTTTATAGAGCTGCTCTCAATTCCCTAGTTTTTTATTAACAATTGCTAAAAATGAGAGTGGACTTCTACAATGGGTTCCGGCTAATTCTGATTGGATGAGCCTCATTCGAAGAGGTTTTATAATGGCAGTGAACTGACAACTGTGACCACACGTTTTATATTAATGCAGCAAGTTGCTGTATGGCAACTGTAAACAGCCTATACTTAGTCTATTAGTCTAATGAACAGTGTGGGCTGACAGGAGACTTGCTTTTTATTTATTTTTTTGATACACTTCAAAACACATGTAGATGTTTTCCTCTGAATTGAGATACTGTATGTTAATATTTTGAAACCATTAAAAATAATTTGATAAATCACTGTAAACATGTTTTGTCAGATGTTTCATGCTGTGATATCAAAATAACTTTTTTTTTTACATGTATTTATTCAAAATAACTCTTTAATATTCCTGAATCAACTTGAATAGGTTGAGTAACACCGTCAATGATCATTTTTAAGGGAAAGATCAAGTAGCAGTCATTGATTAAGCTTGGCCATATTATCTTGACCAGTATTTGTTTCTTCCATTCAGGTGGGATTGTCAACGTCATGCCTTTTTTATTTTCAGAAATCTCCCATGTTAAAACACAGGTGATTATTATTATAATTAATATCATATTCAAAACTATTTTCTTGTGCAATAAACTGTCATGAGAATTCTATATTGCAATAAAATTGTTTTGGACAGGTTTTATGGTTCAGAAGAGCTGTACTTGGGGGACTTGCTACATGCACACTCTTAAATATATTATGGTAAGTTTTAAGTTTTTGATTATAAAATATGATCTTTTTTAATAATATATGCCATGTTAAGAATTGATTCACCCAAAATGAAAATGCCGTCATCGTTTGTTCTCCCTCATGTCATTACACACACATAAGACTTTTTTTCTTCATACACAAAAGGAATGTTGACACACAAAAATAAAAATTATTTACTGGCATCTGGTTCCATGAAGAACCTTTTCATTCCACAAATGGATCTTTAAAGTGAAAAAAAAGTTGTTTGGATTTCCTTGAAAGGTTCTTTGGGGAACCAAAAATGGTTCTTTATCACTGTGAAACCCCAATTTTTGCAAATAAATACCAAACAAGCAGGCCACTTGTGCTCTATATTCAATATATTTTGTGAGAGGAACTGACCAAGGAACATTAAGGGTTTTTCTGTAGTGAACTATCCTATTAATGCTTTTCTAAGATCATGTGCTGTCAACTACAGTAGATGGAGTCAGCTAGGTTATCGTTTGTTACTTGGGTGACGTGTCCTTCAGTTTAAATTAAATGTAGGACAAGAGTCAAGTTCAAAGTCGACAATGCAAAGCCCTCCCTGTTCATTTGTCACAGCAAAAGCACTTACTGTTTTTAAAATGACCCAGAAAGAGCTGAGCCAAACGACTTCTATCTGAAGTACATGCAGACATGGAGACAGACGGAGACATCTGCGGTCCATCTCCCTCCTGAGCTGCCCGCTACTCATCCATCCCTGATGTCTCTCTGATTTTAGCACACCCTGAAAAATCTCCAACACACTGACGTTTCATCTAATCATCTGTAAAGAAGTTATTGAGTTACCAATCAGCACTATGTTACTCAGGAGACCCAAAGCAATTATGTTGGAGCAGATGAGATGAAAGGAGTCGGCTACAGGAGATGAGATCTCATGTCGGCCTCTTTGGAAACCCAGAATGCACTGCTGCAGCCCTGCCACTATGGCAGAACTCTGTCTTTCCCTCAAATCACTGCGGGTTGCCCTCCTCTGCTGATGGCAGACAGTGTTTGAAAACGGACTCGCCTCGGCTTTCCATTCCGGCCGAATCGATTGTTATCTAAAGACTTGTCGATACATAATCACACAACAGAGACAGGGCAGTCCACTTAGTCCGCTTAATAATAGATCACTGGTAATTTAGGTCTTGTTGACATCACTCTCAAAAAATATTTATGCTTAAATTTAAGATACTCTCCTTCCGTAAATTTTGCGTCTGAAGGGGAAACTCCTGGCGCAGGCGCAAAAGCAACTGTGTCCATGCCTTTTCAGCACTAATTCTTCACTGTGCGAGTAAATCCTGACAGTACTGTTTCAATGCAAAAAGACTGTGCAAGCTGTTAGTAAATCTGGCCTTAAATGTGATTTAAATACACAATAACCAGGGGTATGCACATGCATACTGTAGTTTAATTAAATTTATTTATTTTTGTAAGTTAAAACTATGTAATCCATAATGCAATTCAAATACATAAATATAATTTAGGCTATTTTTTTCTCTCCCATGTTTCTTTTTCAGGACCAATTCTGATGTACAGTATTAGCCACCACAGCAACAGGCCATTTGATTTAGCTTTCTGTGCCCTGGTTACATGAGCTCCTGCCTCTGTAGCTTTATTTGATTTACTGCATCTAATCCAAACATATTTATTCTTTCCTTATCCAGCATGCTTGTTTGATGTATGCATTTGGAGTCACCCAATTCAACCAACTGAACTCTCATGCCATCATTTCTGGCCAGACACGATTAAGGCCCGTGTTGCAGCACCATGCAGCTGCTGTGAATGGTTTTTTTTGTTGTTTTTTTGCCATCTGTTACATCCACTTTCTTCCGAAGCATGACAGATTCAGCCCTCCTTCTTTATGGCTCAATTTGGCATCAAGTGGTCTTTTTTTAGAGATATTAGACAGCTACTGAACACTGCATCCTTCTATCAGCCTTTAGATGTGTCTTTTTCTAAACAGGTGCTTATGTAACTGTCAGATCAAGAATGGATGCCATTTAGTATCTTAAAGCTCAATTGTGTTATTTTTTTATGTTAAAATGCGTTCTGTTATCCCAGATTAATATGCAGAGAGACTATAATTTGTAGTCTGATTTCAGTGGGACGGTAAAAGCCACCTTTTTTTTTTTTTTATCTTGTTTGTGTAAAAATATTGAGAAGCAAAACTGCAAATGATATTAAGATTTGTTTTCAGATAAAGTCATGAATTTATTTATTTTATTTTTATTTATTATTATTTTTATTGTTTTTTAAACTACAGTGGCAAACTGCTCTTTGTCGTGTGTGAGCTAAAGTTAGTGGGTAAATGTATTTAATGATTTTTTTCTGTAACAAATATCTAAACATTATTAAAAAATCTTTGTGATTTAAGGAAAATTGCACGAGATCCAATAGTTTCTGGGAATCTTTAATTACGTTTATTACTTTTCTTACCACATTAACAAATTTTGTCTTTTTGTGACTTAATTTTGTAAATCTTGTATTTAGGGTTAGATATTTTTTCTCAAAGAAAAATATTTCATATTTTTTAACCATCCCCAGCTTAAAGTCACATTGGCTCAACCAGTGGCATAAATTCGGGGGCGTGACTATCTTGTTTGACTGACCAATGACAGATGAGAGTGTTCGGGAAATTTGCTTATGCACAGTTTGTATTTATTTATTTAATTATTTATTATTCCAATCTTGTTTGTTTGTTATTAGTAAATAACTGACTTCATCCTTAAATTGAGTGGTATAATGCAATAAATCTACATAGATTTTTTTT
The DNA here is from genome assembly GCF_936440315.1 of Barbus barbus. Classification (NCBI taxonomy): domain Eukaryota; kingdom Metazoa; phylum Chordata; class Actinopteri; order Cypriniformes; family Cyprinidae; genus Barbus; species Barbus barbus. The sequence continues at coordinate 17,361,453 of NC_136715.1, read as the reverse complement.
TTGGAGTGCGTAAATGATTAGCTAATTCTAATTTCAGCGAGCACATTGATTCACGTTTGGCGTTGTTTGGCATTCATTGTTATTGTAAATCAGTTGTACAGATTTTGTTCTAATCTGATTGTGAAACAATAGATGACTTGGCCACTTAGTAGATCCATTTCAGCATAATTTACATTAATATCTGTAAAATCTTCTAGATTTCCCAATGAAATGTAACTCCCATACACTCATTGATAGGGAAATATGTGATGTTTAATGTGCTTTTATCAGCACTTTGCAGCAGTGCTCTCAACCAGACCTGTCAACTGCAGAGTGATTTTAATTTTTGTTTTTGTTTTTTAAGTTTGCCAACTCATAATTTTAATATCTAATTATCGAACTGAGCATAATTTTATTTTGCATCCTCTATTGAGAGCGCAGAGGAGGAGAGCTTCACTGGTTTGCATTGAGATCTTCTGAAGCGTAGCTTGTACAGATTAGAAGATAAATCTCCGGTGGCCGCTGGAGAGTGAGGAAAACAGTTTTATGAAGTTGTCTGCTGCCTTTTGAAGCAGATGCTTTTCCTTTGATTTTTGTCAACTTTTTTTCAAGTCTTTGTTTCAGAATGATCTTTTATCTTTCCCCTTTTTATCTACAATCACTATATCAACCTAGTTTTACTTGACTTTTAAATGTAGTTTTGTGGAGCACTGATTTATAACCAAGAGTCCATCTGTCTCCAGGCGATACTTTAGCAGACTTCAGGGAAAGAAGGGCTGTCAAAGATGAAAACTAATGATGAAACTGTTCACTACTACTAAATTTAAAATTAATAATTGTAATTGTTATCATTATAAATATTTATAATATTAAATATTAATGCTGTCAAACGATTAATCGCATCCAAAATACGTTTTTGTTTACATAATATATGTATGTGTACTGTGTATATCTATTATGTATATATAAATACACACACATACAGTATATATTTTCAAAATATTTACATGTATATACATTTATATATTTATATTCTTACATTTTATATTATATATAAATCTATTTAATATAAAAACACAACATATTTTTCTTAAATATATTCATGCATGTGTTTGTATTTATATATTCATAATAAATATACACAGTATACAAACGTATATTATGTAAACAAAAGCTTTTATTTTGGATGTGATTAATCGCGATTAATCGTTTGACAGCACTCTTAAATATATAATAGTTATAATAATATAATACCTTTCAAAACTTTGGGGTATGTTTTGTTTTTTGGTTTTTTTTAGAAAGTAATGCTATTCAGATGCATTAAATTGATCAAAAGTTCAGTTTCCACAAAAGTCACAAAAGTATTAAGCAGCACAACTGTTTACAGCATTGCTAATAATCATAAATGTTTCTTGAGCACCAAATCAGCATATCAGAATGATTTTTGAAGGATCATGTGATGCTGAAGACTGGAGTAATGGTGCTAAAAATCCAGCTTTCATGCCATTATTTTGTTTTTAATAGAGTTTTGCAATGCAGCCGATATTTTAGAAATACAGTAAATGCAATCAGTATCTTTTAATTCTCATTTTTGTACTTATTTTGTAGATTAATTTATATGACAGGTTGTATACAACAACACATACAGTACAGAATCATTGACTTTCACCTCTAGTCATGGATTCCACAGTCCCAGTTTAAACCTCAAAGCGGATATCTGCTCTTGGGACAGTTGTTTCAGTCAGCCGCTGATCTCATTCTCTGCGATAAGGCCCACCGAAGGTATACATCACCACCGCAGCGCCGCTCCTGTCAGGCAATGCGTTACATATCGCCATTCTGACATACAAGAAGTCACTCTTTTGTCATCTCTGAAGAACTGCACTGCTAATGTCTCCTGCTTCTGATTTAGTTTGCTTTGGGTGGCTGCTGCTGTCTTATCGTAATTGAGTCATCAGTGACTGAGCGGTCGGAGCGGAGCTGGCCTGCAGGCACAGCATTAATGAACCCTGCAGCCAGTGCATCCTGGGCCGTGATAACTGTGACTGATGAGTGATTGCTGGTGCATCCCGCCATGCTAGATTTGTCACCAAAATGAGACCCCCGCTCCATCCCGACTCCTGTACGACAGAGCATCAAGAACGTCACGCAGCCTGTTTGTCAAACGAATGAGTCTTCAAAACAAGCTCAAAACCATCAAGCTGTGACGCATCACGTCTGAGGAGCGCCATAAATCGGACGACGTTTGAAAAGCGACAACGTGATTGATATGAATGCATTGCCACGAAAACGCCAGCATATCGTCCTGATGGAAGTATGAGGGGGATGAATGGCGCCGCTGTCATTATTAACGCTCGTTAGAGTAAGCCGCGGCTTGTAATCATTTCTGGTCGTGTGGAACGCAAGGACTTTCTAAATCATCCTAAACTCATGGAGTGTTATTAACCCTGAGTGGCTGTTAGCAATCTAGACTCCATGTTTGACAGACTACTTCACTATCAGGTAACTCACTCACTCTGTCTTTCTCAGAGGGCCAGTTGAGATACTGTGACTGAGTTTCTCAGATATTGCTCATCACAAAGCTGCTTGTTACAGTTTCTCAGAGCGCAAGACTGTTTTACTTTGGAAAGCTGATACATATTCTCATTTTCTTTACATTTTAATTTCTCATTTTTAATAATAAAAAAAGAATATTTGTGCATTCCCCCACCACTTATTTTTTTGCTGACTACCCTGCTGAAGAAACAACCTATACCTGGTTTAGAAGGTACTGACCAGTTCCTTTAAGTTTAAAGTAGTGCTTTCAAACGATTAATCGCGATAAATCGCATCCAAAATAAGTTTTTGTTTACATAAGTGTGTGTACTGTATATTTTATTATGTATATATAAATACACACACATGCATGTATATATTTAAGAAAAATACATGTAAATATTTTCAAAATATATACCGTATGTGTGTTTTTATATATACATAATAAATATACGCCGTACACACACATATATTACATATACAAAAAAAAAATATTTTGGATGCGATTAATCGCGATTAATTGTTTGACAGCACTAGTTCAATTAAATTAAAACCTTTAAATGTTCTATTTTGGATTTTTAATGCTGGTTTTTGCTAGTCATCAATCGTGATAAAACTGGTTAGGCTGTTGTACCTACAAAAATGAAAGTTTTTCCTTTAACTGGCCTTTATGATTTACATTTTTGTTTCTCATTTTAAGAAGTTTATGTGACTTTTTAACCCACCACACACAAATATATGTCAGCTGAGGTTTACCTGCAGCAATAAGAATCTAAACCAACCAGATATCATCAGAAAACATAACTATTTTACAAGGTGGCTATTTTGAATGAGTTCATACAGAAATATACATTTTATAGAAAAATTGAAAGCATGAAAGTCCCCACGCCAAACTTAACCATCACTGGGCCTAGTACTGTTTGTGTACTTAATAAAAATACTCTGCAGTTGTACTTTAAGTATACCAGATTAGTATACTAAAAGCCTGCTAAATTGGAACAACTAATTTTGTGCTTTATGCACTTTAATTGTGCTGAAGTCCAACTGAAGATACACTGAAGTATATTTGATTGTGCTAAAGTGGAACTACTATACTTGAGGTACACTTAAAATGTCTTGTATTTAAAGACAAGATATTATTCAAATATCATACAGTGCTCCTCAATAGTGACATTAATATAAATTTTAGGCTTAATATTAAGAAATGTGCATTGTGCACAAGTAGTACTCCGAATAAAGTTTAATCAAAATGTTTATATCAGTACGTGTCGAGCGATATGTCAGTAAATATGTTTTTGAACTGTATTTAGAATGAAATGGATGTATTTTAAATATTTAACTTTTTTATTAGGGGAATTAGCCACTAAATCGGCAAAATGTTAAATGATTTCAAACTGCCGTGAGAGTGTTGTCTAAACCAGCTTGTGCCAGTAGCAGAACAACATTGCCCATTTGAGACCTTATTGAGATTTAAGGTCAGCTCTAAACTGGTCTAAGAACAGCTCATGTTTTTATGTGTATTAAAGGTGAAATGTGCAACTTTTGTGCCACTTGCATCACTAAGTCATGAAAGTGATGACTAGCTACCTCTACTCCAGATTCTTGGCCGGCAGTTTACATTTGTCTTTGTTTTTTCTTAGTTGGTGGTCTATACATATTAAGCTGAGGAAATACTTTCTATTGCTGTAATGTTTTGCATCCTAATGAAAGAGACCTTGTCTTTTTATGCTTTTGATGCTTTCTACAAGCTAAATCAATCTACAACCTCTCCTTACAAAGACAATTAACTTAACAGAAACAATAAGGCTTAACATAATTAAAGATGTGTGAAGTTTAATACTACATTTTAACATTTTGAACTCTAGTAACCTGCTTTTACTCATCACAGGTCTTGACTGAAACACACAAGGTGTAGTTTATTTCAGACAATGCGGTGATATCGATTCATGGCCTGACCCCATCCTTGAACTCTGCACAGAGGCGGATAGTCCTGTAAAGCCGGCACGATTGAAAGCGTAGCAGCCACCATGGCTTTATACTGTGTGCCATCATTCTTCTCAGTCATAGCAAGGTCTCCTCTGAACCGACTCCAAAAGCCTCTCTGTACATTCAGCCGGCAGAGTCGATCTTATGTTTATTCTCTTGAGACCCCAGAAGAGCGGGACAGAGAAGGAAAGAAAGAGCAGGTGTGGAGTTGAAGGAAACTGAAATAGAGAATGAGACAGAAAGAGAACCAGATGATAGAAAGCGAATGCCAATATGAGATACATAAAGTGAGAAATGGATTTGGAGGAAAAAAGACTAGAATAAAGAAAAAAGAGAATAAATACAGCCTCAGAAAAAGCAAAATTAAGGAATGTATGCTCTTTTCAAAATCCTGGTGAGCTGCCTATGTAGACAGCATTTTAAGGCATCCTGGGTGTCATGCGTGTTCCATTATATTACCTCTTAAGATATATTTTGGCCAAATTCATAATGAAACACTGCAAAAAAAAAAAAAATACTTTTCTTATTTTTTTTTTTTTTTTTTTTTTTTTTTTATTTATTTATTTTTTTTTTTTTTTTATTTTTTTTTTTTTACATTAAAATTAAGTGGCTTCTTGCTTAGAACAAGCAAAATAATCTGCCAATGGGGTATTTCAAACAGGAAAACAAGATTATTTGTTATAGAAAAGGTTGTTTTTTGAGCATACACTCTTTCAAAATTTAGGGTCAGTAATATTCAGTAATATTTGGATTTTTTGGATTGCCTTTTATGCTCACCAAAGCTGCATTTATTTGATTAATACTAGTGCTGTCAAATGATTAATCGCGATTAATTGCATCCAAAATAAGTTTTTGTTTACATAATATGAGTGTGTACTGTGTATATGTATTATGTATATATAAATACAAACACATGCATGTATATATTTAAGAAAAATATGTTATGTTTATATATTAAATATAGTTATGTATAATATAAAATATAATAATATAAATGTACAAACATGTAAATATTTTCAAAATATATACTGTGTGTGTTTATTTATATATACATAATAAATATAGTACATATACATATATTACGTAAACAAAAACTTTTATTTTGGATGCGATTAATCACGATTAATCATTTGACAGCACTAATTAATACTAAATAAAAACAGTAAACTTGTCAAATATTTTTGTAATATATAAATAACAGAAAATAGTAGTTTAATTCATTCCTTTGATGGCAAACCTGTATTTTTAACAGCAATTTCTCCAGCCTTCGGTGTCACATGATCCTCCAGAAATCATTCTAATATGCTGATTTGATGCTCAAGAAACATGTCTTATCATTGGTGAAATTTGTGTGGTTTAATGTTTTTATTTATTTATTTTTTTTCTCTGGAAACTGATATTTTTTCAGGATTTTTTGATGAATAGAAAGTTTAAAATAACAATTTTTATTATTGTTGTTTTAAATATAATTGCTTGTATGAACATAAAAAAAGCCATCATGTCACCTTTTGAATGTTCTTGAAGTTCTTTCAAAAAATTCTAATTTCTGGTCTTTTACTAATTCAAGTAGATGCCATGTTTTAGCATAGACATAACTAATGTGACTCTAACAATGGGCTGCAGAGTGAACTGACTTGCCTTAAAGGAACTTTGATCAAACGAATCAATTGTGTTATTTATGTGCCCCGCATGTAGAGCATTCCAAATCAGTCGCATTTGTGTTTCCATGCCAGTTCATATGCCGCTTTATAAGGCTGCTGCCTACAAGGCAGTAGACATCGAGGCAGCTCACTAGGTTTTGTAACAGAGTAGTCAAAGAGAATGAGAGTGCATGTGTGTATGAGAAAGAGAGAGAGAGGACCCTTGTGGGCCAATCTCATCTGTCACAGCCAAGCTTCATCATTAATATGCAACAGCAGCCTGCTGATGCTTGGCATTGACCCATTTTCTCGCTGAAATATCACCGCAAGGTTCACGGTGTGAGAGAGACGCAGACCTGCACATAATCGGCTTTGCGTGAAACACCCAGGTACAGGGGGGTCTGCTTGAAAACACAAGCACTCATATCCAGAGATAATAACTTCCTCTTTGTCCGGCACACTTTTGATTAGGAGAGCTACAGGAGTTCAGAAATACTTGTCCGTCCTCTAAAACTGATAACGACAAAATCCGAAGTCATTACACATTTAAACCGAGTCCCCCTGCTACAAGCGTGGCCTGCATAGGAAATGTGCCAATAGCAGGACGTCGCATGATGGAACAGAACTGCAATAGTATTCATGAGATTCACAGGTAGTAAGAGGGGAGGTGTGCAGTGGGATTTGGTGCGTATAAAGTGTCAAGATATTCACATGTTAATGTAATCCTTAAGTGGAATAAGGACAGACAGATTTGGCTTGCGGCCTATGATGGAGGGCTCAAGAATGCTTAAAAATGTATTACAGGTGGGGTGGAGGGATGCTGCAGAAATTTTCACTAGAGCGAACCATTAATTTATGCGTACACCTGCGTCATGATTGGCAGGGTTAGATGAACATGCTCCTCCCAAACCTTCGGTTAGATCATAGAAACATATTGGATGCATAGGCTGTTTCAGCACAGAGCTTTTTCTGAGGAGTGTGTTGAAGTACTTTAGCATTAATTATCAAAGCTTTGAGGGAAAGATGTTCTATCTGCTGTAGAGACGTCTTCCTGTATGATGTATGGATTTGGTTTTGTCCCACTAGCATGTAATATGTATATGTGGCATGAAAACATGCAAAATGTATATATCTCCACTGAAACGTTTTTTTTATTTTATTTTGATTATCTTTTAATGTTGTATTATTAATGTTTTTTACAGTATATAATTTAAAATGCAGTTTATATTTATTGCAAAGCTGAATTTTCAGCATCATTACTCCAGTCTTTAGTGTCACATGATCTTTCAGAAGTCATTCTAATATCATCAATGAGGATATACAAGTATACTTTTCTTTCCAAGTTCTTACTGACCCAAAAACAACAGGATTTTTTGTTTTGGTTGGGTAATTTATTTATTTGATGTACTTTTGTAGTTGTTTTTTGTAGCATATTGACATGAACAGCAATTTTAGTTTTTCATAATTGGTCGCATATCATGTAATGTATTATGCACATGCCATTTAATATTTTATGTTATATATATTTAATAATAATACATTTTATGTGTTTTGTGTATTTATACCTTTAGTGATACCTTTATATCTTATATTTATGTTGTATAATATATTTATTGTGTTATGTACCATATGTATCATTTGAAAATCTACCTTTGGTTTTCTCTCTCTCTCTCTCTCGCAGGTGTTGGGCAGTTTTAGAGATTGTTCCCCAGATGGCCGTGGAGTCACTGCTGGAGGAGAAACTCTTAAATAGCAGTGCAGGACAAACAGAGACTACTCATACAGCACGCACATTTATCTACTCCAACATCTCCCTAGAGGAGTGAGTGCATACATGCACACAAACATATACATTTATATGCATTGAGGTTCTTGTATAACAGTTGTAAAGATGTCTCGGGAGACAAGATACTCGAAGGTTGCTGTCATGATTACCTTAGTGTACCAGGTGTTGTTTTTCATGGGCCAAAGTCTTTTTTTAACAAATGCCAGTTCTAGTTTCTGTGTGAGAAAACAACTCGAGGTTAGCTGTGCCACTTTAGTTTTGTTCTGTGAACTGTTGTATTCTGCTGTTATACATCTGCATTTAAAAGCACATCTTCTTTCTATAATGCTTGATGGCAGATAACGAATTACAGCTCGATAAAACAAGTCGCACAATGAATGACAATGCAAGTCAGACTGAATCTGAACATCGCTCTCGCTCTTTTAATCCCTCCTTGACGAGGGAAATGGAGAACATCTTAGGCAGGAGTCTTTTTTTAGGAATTCATACATTACAATGCTTGTTTATGTATGAGGCTTGTATTAATATTTAAATGAGCTCCGTTCGGATCGGTGTCATGTGTAATACAAGCAGATAGATTTCTGGCCCTAATGATTCAGAGTTGTTTGTGTGACGGTGGATAGAGTAGCATGATTAGACATGTCAGTCAGCGGTTTCTTCGCTCCCAGATGCTGCCTCATGCAGCCATTTTCACCCTGGCACACACCTCAAGTGATGCACCGAGCGTCGTATGATTGACTAAGCAGCACTTAAGCAGGTGAGGACCCTGTAAATAAGCTTTTCCCTCAGAAACGGTCTCGTTTTAGACCCCTCCCTCCATCTCGAGCTCTCTGCGGATGGATTCTGCCTCCTGGAGATCGCAGAGTTCTGCTTTTCGCTTCCCCTCACCTTCCATACGCTGTTTATATCAGCCGGGTTTGTCGAGGTAATCCAGCCAGCTCCAAACTAGATGGAGTTAGGGAAATGGGTTTCTGCAATAAAATGAAAGTGTGTTTTGGGTGTGCGTGTGATGTAACACTGACAGGGAATTCAGTGCGCCGCGTAACTCCGTTCACTCATCTGTTGAGTTATTTTGTTTAGTAAAGCTTTACTAGGCTGCAATTTTACCCCAAGGCCCTTCTACTCTTTAATTTACTTTGAAAGCCATTGTTGGCTCTCTTAAAAGAATAATTGGTGAAGACTAACACTATTCGAACTATTCAAACAGTATCTAAAGGTGCCGTATCAGGCGTAATTTAAAAAACACAACATCAAGGGGAAAATTGAAGGCTTGCTCTTAAACACGCCTGCCACTTGATTTATTTCACACAAAATATTTTCTTTATATTCGCAGTGAAACAGATTTTCATGTCAGTATTTTGACAGTTATTTAATTTAGATGTCTGCACACCCCTGCTTTTTGAATATGTGAATGTTTTCTTAATGACGACAGCTGTCCGTGGTAGTTATGAGAGGGAATGATGGGACTCTGAGTGAGAGATCCGCAGAACAACAGTGGCCCCTGGAGGTTAAAAGATGCACTGCATGAGCCTGGCCTGCTTAAACTCCATTATCAGGTGCATAATAAGTACCTCGAAAATAAAATCTGCTGAACTTCACTGCCAATGTGTTCGAGGTCATGAAGTACTGCTTGCATGTAAGTGCATTGTTCCGCACCTAGCATAAGCTGCATCTGCGAATGCATGTCATCTAACAAGCAATTACACATAAATCAATGTGCAGCTGTTTGTTTACGGGTTTCAAGTGCAAGTTTACGAGTTTATCCCTGAATAAGCACCTTATTCATCGTCTGTCTTTCTTTACTGTGGCCGTCTTCCTCTCTCTCGCTCGCTCGCTGTCATTCTCACTCTCAGCATCAGACCTACAACTCACTAATGAGTAAAAGCCTTCCCTCTGGGCCGCCATGTGTAGTGAGACTCTTTAGAGGCTCTCTAGATTTCATTTCATAATTTGCTTCACATTCAGTTTAGGCTGTCATTTCCCCATTAGATTCAATTAGCCGTTTCATATGGTCCCCTAACAGCAGTTTGACTTATTCAAATGGGCACACAGTTCTCTAGGCTTTGCCTGCACCACCAAGACCTGGGGACAATGTGGTCCACACCTGGGTGTGCGTTCAGTCTCCCGGCAGAACTGTTGAAGTTTTTGAAAATTGGAGGTCAGACACTAAATGTTTCGCACAATCCTCTAGCTGCAGAGAGGAGGACTCCAGGGGAGTGGGAGGAAAGAAATAATTAAAGCCAAGAGAAATTCATTTGCGCCACAGTTACAGAGAACGTCATTTCCATTGCATTATGCGTCTCTTTTACAAAAGCCGGGGTTAAATATTTTAAAGGCCTGACTGCCTCTCATCTGGCGGCCTCCATTACTGAAAGAGAAATATACTTTAGAAGGCAGAGGCATTACCCCACAGCTAGAGGGTCAGCCTTCAGACGTTGCCTTGCGTTTGATAACCTCTGGATTCATTGATTATATCCAGCTGATGGATTCTAAGCACTGACTCAGAGCTTTGCTTTTTCAATTCAATTAAAGCACTGTAGCGGAGCTACTCGATATTCCTTCCACGCAGGCAATTATATTGTCAGTCGTGCGATTGATTTGTCTACAGTCGTTAAGACTTTTTTACAACTGGAGCAGAGGTATTTTCTATAATTATTTATTATTTTTTGGACTCAATTTGATAATGTCATTGTTCATATTGATCTGCTGTCCTTTCCCTGGTTGTTATATGCTTGTGTACCAGGTAATTTAGTCGAAGAACATGGGGCGTATTGGGTAATTAAAAGGGTATTCATACAATCCTCTAATAAATGATATTTATATATGAGGTTTAGCTTGATAGCACAACCCATAACTTTCTCCATTTGTACCCATTCAAAACAGAAACAAAATAGTTAATAATGGTAATGCTTCAATGTTTTATATATTATTTTTTCTCAGTGGCAGATTGCTTGATTGTCTGATTGATTGATAGATTTTTGAATTTATTTTAAGGTCCAATTCATGCTATCGACAAACCATTTTTTGCCTCAAACTTCTAATTTGCTGCTTATTAATAGATAGTAAGGTAGTTTTAGATTATTTTTGTTAGTTTTCACAGTTGTTTACATTTGCAATTGTTAGTTTTATTTCTTTCCCTCCATTGGTTTAACTTTTAATTCATTTCTTTTCATTTATTTTATTTATTTATGTATTTATTTATTTTAGGGCTGCAAGGGTGTGTAAAAATTTAGTAATGTAATAAACATTTATAAAAAAAAAATGTAATTTTTAATGTTGATACATTTCATAGCGAAAGTTATTGATATTTAGTGATTTTTTTTTAATGAAGGGGGGTTGTAAAGGTTTAGGTTTTAATATGTATCAAACTAAAACTAAAATTTGTAGTCATTTTTATTTTATTTTAGTTCATTTTGGAGTCAGGTATTACAGACCTCCTTAGTTGTGCCGTATGGAAGGACAGAGCAGTGAGTGTTAGTTATTAGACTTATATCACCTCTTGTTGAAATTAAAACATGACTGAGATGAAGTGAAAGCAGTAAGTCAGTGCAGTTTCTCATTACTGGCCTGAAGCAAAGCACTCTCCAAATGATTTTCTGGCCAACAAGGAACAAAACAATGGTTAGTTCTGCGGTTTTTACCTTGTATGTGGTCAAATCTCCTCCGTTGATTTGCTTTCAGACGTAAGCTCCTGGATGATTTGAAATTGGCCAGACATCAAGTACTACTGCAGGCTTCCTCTCTCCAAAAGCAGATTAGTAGCTCTGAAATACAGCCCTCTAGCTACAAAGCCACAAAGAAAAAAGACAAAAAATTATTTGAATTTCAAAGACACAGGGACTGAGCCAAAAGCAAGGACTTTATAAGACACAACAGTGAATGAAAATGGAATGGAGAATCAGTCCACACATTCCCAGAGGGGTGACTGTTTGAAAGATCGGAGGTACATTTTACCCTGTGGACCAAACCTAGAAAAGTTTCTACGGAGGCTTGTAACGGATTCACTCCATGCTCCACATGCAGCAACCTTTTGGCCTTGCCTTTAGGCTTTTGACCGCTTAACTAGAATGTTTTTCAGTGTGACTGGAGTAATAAAAGAACTGGACTTTAGTGTCATAGAGTCAAAGTAGCTCTCGTTTGAGAGAAATACACAGTACTACACTTATAGTCAATTCTACAACACTTATAATTAAAGCAGATTAATTCTTTCTTTGTTAATTCGATTTTTTTTTTTTTTTTTTTTTCTTTTTTTCAGGTCTGAAAAGGCAGGGGAGATAGCGACGATACCTCTAACCAAGGTAAATGCCATTGTTTTACTCCGTGTCCAGTGCTTCTGAAATCCAAATTTGCAGACCTTGTAATCAGAGGAAGCCTTTGAAAGCCAAGAATAAGTGAATATGCTTGATGCTTCTCCTATGTTTAAACCTTGGAGTGTAAGGGGTTTCTGATATAATGTACTCTGAAGTGCTTTTTGACTTTCAAAGGTCAAGTGTTTTGCAACTCAGAGAGGCTAGTATGCTTGAGATGCTCTAATCAGACTTCATGTCTGAATCACATCATTATTGCCGTCTGCAGTTGACATCTTGATTTGTTAAAGCTGTTTGTTTTTGATTCCCTCTTCAGGATCATTCTATCACTTTAAAACAGAGTAGCTCCAAGGCATTTTGATGTTGAACATCTACAGTACCCTCCATAAGTATTGGAACAGTAAAGAAAAAATTGCTCTGTTGGCTGTGGAGTCAAGACATTTGCAAATATGATTAAAATATAAATATGAGACAAAACTACAGAATGTCACATTTTATTATTAGCCGTTTCAACAAATACAATTTTTACCAAATAAAAAGAACAGCACTTTTAGAGTTCATCTCACTCATTGATGTGAGCATAAGTATTGGGACAGTTGAACATAAGGCAGATATAAAATATTAAAAGCTATTATTTAGTTGCAGATCCCTTGCGCACAATCACAGCAGTGAGTCTGTGACCCATAGACATCACCAGACTCTTGCTCTCATCCTTTGAAATACTTTTCCCAGACTTTAATGCAGCCAATTCCAATTGTTGCTTGTTTTGGGGAGTTTCTGCCTTTACTCTCCTCTTCAGCTGGTGAAATTCATGTTCAATCAGATTTAAATCTGGAGATTGACAAATTCATTGACTGAACTGGCAGGGTGTTTTGGGTCATTGTTCTGATGCAATATGAAGCACTTCCCAATGAATCTGGTGGCAACACTATGCTTTACAGATGAGGCTGTATGCTTGGGATCATTTGCAGTTCCCTTTTTTCTCCACATTTTTGCTTTCCCATCACTTAGATAAAGGTTCATCTTTGTGTCATCGGTCCATAAACACAGTTCCAAAACTCTTCTGGCTCACCTTTGTGCTTTTTTGTAAACTCTAATCTTGCCTTTCTATTTTTGGTGCTGGTCAGAGGTTTGCATCTTGCTGTGTAGCGTCTGTAATTCTGTGTCAAAGTCTCCTGAGGACAGTAGATTGTCAGAGCATCACCTCAGCTTTCTGGAAGTTGTTGGTGATTTTACAGACACATCTTTTAGGGTTCATTTTCACAGCTTTTATGATTTGTCTGTCATCAACTACTGTTGTTTTCTCAGCCGATCAGGTCGTTGTTGGTTGCTGGTGTCGCTGGTGGTTTCCAAACTCTTGATTTCTCCATGCCCTTTGTTTTTGCTAGAGCTCTAACTGACTTCCTCTTTTCTTTTAGCATCCGAATTGCTTGCTTTTCTCTCAAAGTCAGCTCCCTCATCTTCATCCTGGTTTGTGTGTCATCATCGAACTGTTGTTTTTAACTGTTGTAATCTACTTTTAGGATACATTAGGATTTTCTTTGGTTTGTGATATTATCAAATACACACATTTTACTGTGGTGCATCTGGCATTAAATTAAGTCTATTAATATTAATGATTATTTGAAACTCATTTTCTTTAATTAGTTTTTGCAATATATGTATATTTCAATCTCTCAATATTACAATACTGACAATTAGACGGTAAAATAAACTTAATTGTCCTGAAAAAAATATCAGAATGCAGTGACTGTTAAGCTTAACTTTTTTTTTTTTTTTTTTTTTTTTTTTTTACTTTTAAGATCAAATGTGTCCTGCACACCTCTTCTTTCTAGAATTTTTCTATTTAATCACTTCACTTTTCAAATCACCCTATTATTCGAAATCCAAATGCTTTTATTTTGTCTGTGGAACAATTTAATTTGTTTGAATTTTTAATTCTGTCAAAAGAACATATGTTTGGATGTTTGGTCTCCCTCTCTCTCTTTGGAGCTTGACAGCCCCTGGTTACTTTGAACTGTCTTTCAACAAGCTATGTAATGATTTAAAAATCTATGGCATTGAAGAAAATGGTTAAAAAAACTGAATGCAGGTTCTAAGTAACATAAGGATGAGTAAATAATGGCAGAATTTTAATCTTGGGGTGCACTATATCTTTAAATACTGCAACTGACTTAGACACAACCTTTCCCATTTAGGAGAAACCCTTTTCGTATGAACAGTGTTTGGCAATTTTGTGGCAACTCAATTGTGAAAATCATTCTTCTGTGTCTCGTGCCTATGGCCAGTACTCTGGAAATGAGCTTAGAGGCAGGAGAGGAATCACAATAATGAGTAATGCATGACTAAATATTTTCAAGCGCACTCTTGTATCTTGGCGCTCCTCTTGGTTTGCTTGAGTCTTACCAACCTTGTAATGAGGCTAAATATTTCCATTCCAATCTGTTAGCATACAAAGATCCCAGCCTCAGCTCAAGACATTCTCTGAAGCTTCCCGTGAGGGGTTGTGAGTAATGTGCATGTACGTCATAACAACTATAGAGTTCAGCTCAGCGTCTCTGGCCCAGTGGGTTCAGCGGTGATGTTTTTCACAGGTACGTGAGCTGGATGTTTGTTTGCAGAGTTACTGCATTTCCACCTCTTGCAGCGCCGTAGCATTGCTGGCTGCTGTTAATCAATCTTTCCTATTTGGAGTATGATGACTGTAATGATTACCTCATTCGTATCATTCATTCTCAAAACAGCAGGTTAATAATGAAATAAACAAAGCGGGTTCAGAAATGTGTTTGTCATCAGTTCCTGCCGTAGACGGAGCTGTTTGAGGAGGGGAGGGGGCTCAACAGGGGTTTCATCACCTAGTTAGTAAACATTGCTCTTTTTATGCTGTTACGTTGGGGTTGGCAGAACACACGCTCGTTTGAGGATGTTTTCAAGCTCTGACATCCCCGCTTTCCCTGTGACATTTGGATTGCACAGAGTGCAACCTTCATGCTTCGCCTCACAGAGATGTGCTGTATTACAAGAAGGCTTTGTGAGGAAAGACTTCAGCTCTGCTTGTTATGAAAATGAACGCGATCTAGTGGCTGGCTGTTCATGTGCTGGATATCACCTCCAAAGCGCCTTCTGTTTATATTAGCATAAATACCTTTCAAGTAGTTTTGCCTCCTTTTTTAATATGCAGGCATCTACTTAAAAAATTGACAGTGATATACATCACATGTATTTAATTTAGCAATGGTTAACTGCAGTGAAAAGTTCCTTTAAAGGTTAAGTATGCAGTTTCTGCGCTACTCGTGCATCACAGTATCTTACTGTTTTATATGAGGCTTTCCAGTTAAGAGCTAACATTTGTGGCAATAACTTGGGTTTAGCTTAGCTTTTGAGAAGAAACTCTGCAAATTTGGTGTCAAATTCCTCCACCTTGTAAGAACACTGCCAATGTGTTTACCCTTACTTTTCCTATTTTCCTGTCTCTGCATATTTTATAAGTCTTAGAACTTTGGCTTGCACTTCTGTAACCGAATCGGTGTGTAAATCTAACAAATTTCACAAAAAAAAAAAAAAGTATTTGTAGTGTTATTATAGAAATTAAATTAAGAAAAAAACATGTTTTACAGTAATTTCACCCTTGGGAATACTGAGATTAGTCATGTGTTCATAAATATTGCTGATGCCAAATTGCATGGCATTTCAATATCTACAGTCTCAGATGACACTTAATTTATATTAAATCTGCTGAAGTAACCAACACAATAAGCATTTTTCATAAGAAAGCAGCCATCAGGAACATAAACATGATTGTTTGTGATCTCTCTACAACAGCTTACTTGTCACACAGACAGGTAAAGAGAGGAGGTTTTGAAGCAGTGAGCATTCCAGACGAATGATTGACACACCCAGTGTGGGCTTGCCCTCCTGCGATGGGCCTACTGTACCAGAGGAGCGTCAGTGAGCTATACAGAATCTATAATTAGCCTGCCTCTAATCTCTATCATGCGGTGTATTTATTATACACCACAGAGTGTTTGTGTGTGCGCTGCTACAAAACTGCCCTACCGCGGGGAGTCAGTCACTGTACTCACTAGTTAGTTTGACTGGTGTTTCTCCACTTCCTCAGCTAGCAACAGATGCTTACCTGCAAGCCACCAACAGGAGCCCAACACCATCGCTGAAATCATATGACAGCAATGTTGCCATAAGAGAGAGTAGTTAAGATAAAATGAAAGTCTGGAAATTAATAATAAAATAAAATATATAAAAATATATAAAATAAAGTATTTGTGAGTGTGTGTGTGTGTGTGTATATATGTATGTATATACAGTTAGGTCCACACATTTTTGGACACTGGCACAATTTTCATAATTTTAGCTCTGTATGCCACCAGAATAGAATTAAATCTAAACAATCAAGATTAAATTGAAGTGCGGACTTTAAGCTTTAATTCAAAGAATTGAGCAACAATATAACATAAAATGCTTAGGAATTACAACCATTTCCAGGGCCTCAAATGTAATTGGACAAATAAATATATTCATAAATAAAAGGTTCATTTTTAATATTTTGTTGAGAATCCATTTCAGGCAATGACTGCCTTAAGTCTGGAACTCATGGACATCACCAAAGAGGCCTTTGCTGCAGCTGACTTGTTGTTAGCTTGTGGGTCTTTCTGCCTTTAGTTTTGTCTTCAGCAGGTGAAATGCATGCTCAGTCGGGTTGAGATCAGGAGATTGACTTGGCCATTGCAGAATATTCCACTTTTTTACCTTCAAAAACTCCTGGTTTGATTTTGCTGTATGTTTTGGGTCATTGTCCACTTGTACTATGAAGCACCGTCTAATCAACTTTGCTCCATAACCCAGTGCCACTGGCAGCCATGCGCGCTCATGCCACCAGTGCATTCTCTTTTTTTCTCAGAATGTACCAAACTGTTGATTTGGCCACTCCTAATGTTCCTGCTCTATCTCTCTCTGATGGTTTTGTTTTTATTTTGAAGTGTAACATTGTATGTATGTATGTATGTATGTATGCATGTATGCATGCCAGTTTGTGGCATGCATGCCAGTTTGTGGCATGCATGCCAGTTTGTGGTATAGTGTATAAAGCATGACTCATCTTTGATTTCATCCTGATACAACTGACACAATACAGTATTTTTACTGTCCATGGTGCTGAAGTTGAGAAAATATCATTAAATATCATATAATGTTATATACATAATGCATATTAAATGTAAATAAAAAGTGTACTTTAATGTTTTAAATAACTTTTGTTAAAATTAAACATTAAAATATGGGCCGAATATTGTTCCATCTTCATTAAGCTAATATATGGCAGTTCAGTGCATTCAGTGAAGAATGTTCTCACTAATTTAGTAATGGCTGTCAGATTGGACCAAAAAAATAAAAAATCAACTCTCAGATCAGCCGATGGCAGCACATTCATTGAGGAGGTGGTTGTGTAGGTGGTTACTTGAAATGCAGCACAGATATTCAGATTATTTTTCTCACTTTTAATCGTGCTACATATTATATATGGTTGAACAGTGAAATGAGTCAGAACTGATGACGGTCGCACGTTGCCTCCATGGCCAGAACAACATTCAAGACCACAAACGTTGGTACGGAACGACACACAATTATCCACATTGCTGTTTTAATCAGGTCATGAATTAGGCTAATTCATCAGTCCGTTGTATAGTAATGGACAGGAGAGATTAGTTTAACCAACAATGAAGTTGTAATTGCTGCATCCAAAATTGCTCACTCATTGACTGCTCCCTATGTAGCGAATGTGCATTGTGTGCTAAATAGGGGTGGAGTGAACATAATTACTGGAAATATTTGGATGCTGACATAAATATCCTTAATCAGAGAGTTACTATAATGGCAATTTTACATTGTAGTTATACAGTAATGTTCGAAAGTTTGGGGTCAGTAAGACTGGCACTATAAATTTTCAATAATATGCATCAATTTAATGCATTTATTTAAAAAAAATAAAATAAAAAGGTCACACTTTAGTATAGGGACCAATTCTCGCTATTAACTAGCTGCTTATTAGCATGCTTATTATGAACATATTAGCTGTTCATATTCTACATCCCTAATCCTACCCAATACCTAAACTTAAGAACTACCTTATACTGACTATTAATAAGCAGCAAATTAGGAGTTTGAGGCAAAAGTTGTAGTTTATTGTTTGTTAAAAGGAGCACTAAGCGATTTTTGCCAAACAATGTTGATATTTGAAAGCACCAAAACAAACACGCCCATACCCCAACAGGACCTCACCTTTATTTTGAAATCTCCACCCCACACGTACGTACACAACCCTTGCAACGATGATCACAGAAACAAGCGAAGATGACACACAAGCATATTCAAACAAAAGCCAAAGTTTTGTGAAACGAAGCAAAATCAACATTACTCACCAATCAAGAAGAAAAAACGCAACCTCGGTATCCCGTTCAGTTCTCTCCACCGCTGGAGAGCTGCTCCAATATTTGCAGAGGACCTACCTCTTGCCTGATCGTAACCCTTCTTTTTAATGTTTTGTTTCTGATATGTTCCTTTTTTTTCGGCCATCTCTCTCTGTCTATAGTTGATCTGCTAATATCTGTCCTGTGTACTCAAACTGAGCGCTCTCTTTTCTCTGTCATTGGCTACAAGTGTGTTTTGGGACTCGGTCTGACGCTGTGGTCAAAAGTGGTGCACCTTTAATAGCGAGAATTGGACCTTAAAATAACGTGTGACCAAAAATAAATCTTACTGACCCTTTTGAACACTTTTAAATGTAGTGTTTTTAGAGTGCATTGTGGGTATAAAAGACTATGTAAAGATATTCAGTCAGAAAACAGCTCTTATTGGACATTATATATGAAATGGTGAGCGATTTTAGATTTTACAGTTGCCTTTTTCTCATCTATATGATGCTATTGCACAATTTAACATCTGTTAGTGCAATTTTGAATTGAATACATTTCTAACTGCTTTGTCAAATCTTGTTTTACTTTTGCTCTTCATTATATATCGGCTAAAGAGAGTTGGGTTGCCAGAAGATCCTTTGCAAAAGTCAATAACAATCATCACTAGTTCCTTGAGGTGTTTTGGTTGTTTTCACTGAAAAACTGGTGTTCAGAAACAAGTTAATTCTTCAAGTCGTGCTGAAGGAAGCAAGCAGTTTATTCATCTAAAGCTCTAATTGCTAACTGTATCTGACTAACAAAAAATCAACAGTGGCAAATCCAATAAGCCTTATAGTGTAGTTCAACATCTCTGAATACCTCCAGTAGAGAGCATTCATGTGCTGTTTGAAGAGATTATGTAACATTCATTACATATCATGAGCATAAAATTAAAACATTGATCTTACCTTTCCATATTTCAAAGATCGAGATAATATATGTAACCTGAAATGAGTTATTTCCTCTTCAAGTGTTCTTTCTGATGGTGTAATTCAGCTGTTTGAGGCTTGACTGTGATGGAAGGCGTGAGTCTGCCAATCAGGATGTATTAGGAATTCTCTCTGTATTACTCTGGGTCAATATTTGTCAGAACCATTTTAGCACTGCTTAAAACAGCTGAGACCCATTTATTATTCAGAGGTAACGTTGAATGCCAGAGTCCAGGGGAAGATGAGTGGGAGATGTCAGTTGAAATGGATGGATATGTGAGACCTGACTTGCCTGCTTTATTATTGGGTTTAAGGTGACAGGGAGAGGAAATATGTATAGACATTGGTGGAGATGAAATATGTTAGAGGGGCCAGATATCGATACGGCGACACCTTTGCTTTCGAGGCAGATTCGGTGTCAGATAAGGCAAAGAGCACTGTACACGCGAAGAAAAGGTGAACATTTTGGGAGGATGCACATTATAAGAGGGGGAATTAATCGATGCTGATATCGATCAGAGTAGGAAAAAAATAGTTTCTTCCAAGAAAAATTGGTCTAAACCCAGCACCATGGGTAGAAAATAAATCATATTAGAGTTGAGACCAAAGATGAGGCTGCGACTGGGAAAAAAGGAGAGGTACACTATGAAAATCTATTTTCACAATTATCTGTCCATTATTTATAATGTTTTCTATAGGTTTTGGGTTATAAAACTGGTTACAGCACAGATCCACTGCAGATGCTTCAGTGAAACACTTGTACATTGCGTGTGATCGACTGTGCAGTCTGTATTTTCTGCTTTGCAAAGATTTTTGCACTCCCATATTTTGGTGTTCATACCATAAAAAACATCTGAATCACCCTTTTTTTTCATCTTGTGCACTGCCTGGAGCTTGATGAAATTCTCTCTTCTCAATCAGCTTTGTCCATCTTTATATGTATAGCGTAAACGGCTTCAACCTTTCAAATCTTCAACCTTAGGAAAACTGAAAATACATTTTTTGAAGTACTTTCCCGTAAGTGAACTTTTGTTCCTCATTCAAATATGAATCTGCAGAGTTTTTTGAAGCAGGTGGTGAATCAGCACTATTTGCTTCAGCATCCTTCATCATAAGGAATATATTAGATGCATATTAGATGCTTCTCATGGGATGTTACGAGGAACTGCATAGATGAGGCAGCAGGTCAGCCTCCATCTAACCCTGTTTTTGTGGACCGGACGTGTTGGACAAGCGTTGATGTGCTCATTTACATACAGGTTAACACACAGACAGGTTATGTTCATGAGGCAGTGTCGGCCAGCTTTGAGACTGATGTAATTTGGGAGCTTGTCTTTCTTTAGCTGCACGGTATGGGCAAGGATTATGCAGATGAGACTGGTGAGCCAATGAATCCTTAGAGCTGAAGGCATTGGGAAAGAAAATGATGGCAGCACGGGTACGGCAAGACAGGTGGAGGAGAAACTGACAGAAAACAAAACATGATGGCATTAGGAAGGCGAGGGAGCTGGAATACGTTTTTCATCCTTTAGAAAACAGCTGACAGGGCAACCAGATGAACACGTTTGTAAAGGAAGTTGTCAGAGCTGGTCAGTAAAAGCTGACAAGACTGAATTTCCCCCTGGAACATATTCTTTACAAAACACAAAGAGGGGTTCTTTATACTTGGGCATGGATCTTCAAATATGTAATACAATTATTTTAAAGCTATTTTAAATATCATTTGCAGAGCCTGCAAATGATATTTTCTCAACTTCAGCACCATGGACAGTGAAAATACTGTAGTGTCAGTTGTATCAGGATGAAATCAAAGATGAGACATGCTTTATACCACAAACACACTGAATAAAGTTAAATGTGCATAATATATATATAATGTGCAAAATACATAAATGCACGTTCATAATCTTTATTAATTTAACATTTTATTACTTTAGATTTCAAAGTAATGAAAATAAATTATATATTTGTATATTAATCAATATATATTTATAATATTGTATTCATATTCATATCTATAATTTTATACATATTATATTTTGGATTTTTAAAAGGAACAATTATGGATGAATGATTATTCGATTATTAATAAAACTAATTTGTATTAATACATTAAATGAATAATGGTGCATGAATACAGTTGTATTGGAATATTTAAATAAGTTAATTATATACTTTATGTGCAGTTTTCTGTCTTGTTTTCCCAAAAAACTCGACACTGAGGTAAATTTTGTAGAGATCACACAGCAAAAGTGAAAATAATAATGCATTTCCTCTGTTGGTTTCTGTTTGTGCCACGATGTAATTGAAATCTCCATAGTGTTCAAGTATGCTCTCTTTCTAGCAAAGTAATCAGCGCTGCATATTTACAAACATTTCTCTCAGCTTCAGTTCTATAATTAATTTAAAAAAAAGACAATGGATACAGATGGACTCCTCTGCATGGGGCCCCATTAGAAGTGCATTGGTATGTACTGCTTTAGAGAAAACATTGCTTATAACATAATGATGAAATAGTTTTTTACAGTGCCGAATCATTGTTTCTCAATTGAATAGATAGATAGCTATCTATCTATCCATCTATCTCTTCCAGCAATAAAATGAAATAAACTAATAAATCACCTACATCATCAATTCTGTATAATCCTGCTTTTTCTTGCTTGCGTTGACACTGCACCCTGCTACGGGGTTCCGCGGCATACAATCTTGTGAGAATATACATTTGAAAGGTTTCTTGTGACCACTTTACATTGGTAGCCTGGAACTGGAGCTCCTTAATTCAGAGGCAACCATTGAAGCAGATGATTTTGCTGAGCAACATCAAACAGCATTAGCTGTAGTTGAGACTCTTAATGTAAACATGATAAGTTGGGTGTCAAGAAATATGGGCTCTCTCATTGATCACGGAACAAGTACAGCGATTTCGCTGGGTCTTGACATTCCCAGCACTTCATCAATTATTCAGGCTCTGCTGCAGGCGTTTGGGACACGCAGGGCTGTTTAGCATTATGCTGTAACTCTGCGCTCCCAGGTTCTCTGTCGGGACACATGCTCCGTTGTTCCCCTGCACCTGCCGGAGAGCTTCTGACAGGCTCGTGTGTCCACTGAGAGCTGCATCCCATGTTGAGTGCATGATTGTTTCCAAGAAAGTACCTTTCCATCCTTCACACAGGCAACTTAAAGTGCTATCCAGCTATAGATCCCATTATGTTAAGGAGAATTTTACAATATCTGTCTGTCTGTCTGTATTCATAATAGTCTATCACTAATTGTTTAGTTCTGAGATTCACTATTTTTTTTTTTTACTCTAGCTGAGATACCTGCACATCTCTCAGCATGTCATTCACGTTTCCAGTGTAAACTTGTCCAATCAGTGTCCACCGCTATGGTGGGAATCTTTTGTCTTGGAGATGATTAGCATAATGATGAGCTGGCTCTGACCTCACAACTGCCTTCAATCACAACTCCGCTATCTGTTCAAAGCTTTGAGCTTACCTTGAGTTTGGCTCTGAACTAAAACCTTTAAGATGTCATTTGAATGTGTTTAAACAAAAGTGATAAGGATGGATGGCATATAAATGATGACTGTTTAATGGAAATTTCAAACAGGGTGATTCATGATAAAGGCTTCTGTCAACAGGACATGCTTTTTTAATCTAAAGGTCATCTCATGCTTGTTAAGGAAATGGTGCTGATTTCTGCAGCTGCTGGCGAAATTTTCCTCCACCTAAGCCCAACAGGGTGGCATTTCCTTTGAGTCATGGAGAGATCAGATACGCTACAGTTCTCTGTAATTCTAAAATTTGCTCTGGAACAGTGAAAATG
Source organism: Barbus barbus (assembly GCF_936440315.1). NCBI lineage: Eukaryota > Metazoa > Chordata > Actinopteri > Cypriniformes > Cyprinidae > Barbus > Barbus barbus. The sequence continues at coordinate 17,338,002 of NC_136715.1, read as the reverse complement.
TGCTGTGCTATTGCTGATACATTTTAAACGTTATCTTCACTATTATTCACATTTGTCACAGAGCTTTTGCTATATTCTTCTGCATCCCTACGAGGCTCTTGAGATTTTACAGACCCTTAAATAAGAAATCTTCCTTGCATTCATAAAAAGGTCATTATTTACTCAAGCCGTTCCAAACCTGTGTGACTTACTCTCTTCCATGCAACACAAAAGGAAAATATTTGAATATTTTACTAGTCAGTATTATATGCAATTGAAATGAAAGAAAAACTGAAGCATTCAAGCATCACAAGAACAGAAATGCATAGTGATCGCAATCCAAAAAGCTTAAGCGCTATATTCCCAGTCTACCCAAGCTATTTAATAGTTTTGTGAAAAACAGTCAAAAATTGTTACTAAAAATCTGCCCACTCATAAATCTGCCTGCTCACATTCGAGATCTTGGGAGAAGCAGCACAATCTTTTTGTGATTGTATCATTCTTTTGATTTGAATCTTTTTACTGAGTGAATTGATCCAGTTCACAAATTTATTCAATAATTCATTATTCAAACCGATTCAGTTGTCAAGTTCAAATAACTCTTGAATAATGTATAAATGATTAACATACAAATCTGTTCCTCATACGTACAGTATGACTAGCACATGACTTGAGAAGATTTTAAATATAGGGCATACTGTATATAGACCACTTTTATGAGTCCTTTGCACCTTTTTTGAAGATTTTGTACCATCTTTGTGGATCACTTGAGAGTGAGTACATAATGTTTTAGATGAACTATTCCTTTAAAACCATCTGTAAACTATTAGGAGCATTGACTATTTTGAGGGGAATTAGCAAGTTTATAGTAGAAAGGTTATTGGAGGATTTGAGCTCCAGACAGGAGGTTACTATAAAAGAACACCCAAATTAAAAAATAAATGAAATGCATACAGTATATCAACACAAACTGTGTTCTGTGAAGCCTGACAGTTTAGTCACGATGAAAGACAAGGCTGTGGTTTGTAAACTTCAGAGAATTTCAGAAAAAGTTGTGATCACGCTCTGAGGAGCACACTGGCAGCGGTCTTGTAGCGTATCTGCTTGTATCTATTTATACTTAGACAACCACGTTTCATGGGTTGCCTGAGACAGAGTGTATCAAGCTGACAATTTCATATGCACCGTATTGAGGATATAAATAAAGTCTCTCCTCCAAGGGGCGAGATGAAGAGAAATCCTAATTTAGAATCCTAATTTGCATGGAAACATATCAAATTTATGATGCAGTGATGTTATATTCCTTTCACGCGGTTCAACATTTTCCCTAAATTAGATAAGTGTGCAAATCGCCTTCAGCCGATTTAGTGCATTCTTGCTGTATAAAAGTATTAATTTCTTTAAAAAAAAAAAGGTATATTTAACAGAATGCCCAACCAGCAACAGCAGAGAGTTACCAAAAAATCATCATAGTCATCAGTCCATACTGATATTTTCTTATTTGCTTATTCAAACCGGCTACTAAATATCTCCTTTTGTGTTGCACTAAAGAAACAAAGCCATGCAGGTTTGAAACAACATGAGGGTGCGTGAATTATTATGGCTGTAATGTCAATCAATGTATGCTGTTATAATTTTTACCTTCAGATTTGATTAGCGTATGGCCCTTTAATTCTGATGTGAATGTGCTGTAATTCCCGTGTATGAGTATTCGCTGGCAGCAAAGTATTAAACAATAATGTGCAGTCTTTTGCCTGAGGGGCCAGTGGTGAGACTGTGCCATGAGCGAGAATTTGTGATCTAATTTAGGGGCAGTGAGGCATTGAGTCTCCTCTCTGCGGACTTTTGGCTCCCTATACCACTCTATTTGCTCTTTTTTTTTTAGACTGACCAGCCCCTCAAAACTTTTCCAGAGCAGTTGACCCAGGGCAGCAGAGCCCCTGAATAGAAAGAATAGACAGTCCTTTGGCATTTCTTGGCATAGTGCAGATGGTTGATGTTAAAATGAGACTTATCAGGAATATCATTCAGATAACGCAAAAATTGCTAATTAAATTCATTTTCATGGCAGTTCCCCTATCATCCATCCATCTATCTATCGATCTATCGATCGATCGATCGTCATAGCCAAAAATATCTGTCTGTCTTGATTTGTTAAACAATGCATACATTGAATAAAAGGCTTAATCAACTTACTTTTTTTTTTGTTTTGTTTTATTGCTCAGCCCTATTGCTGAAAAATCTGTGTGCCTGTTTCATTATTATCAAAGTCATATGAGTCCAAAGAACCAGATTTGGCATATCAGAGCAAAAATACCAAAATATTTCTCATTATGCAGAGGCGATAGAGAAAAGTGCATGAATGGTGTGTGCAGGGCTGAGATTCCAGAGACAGGGCTGCAGGATTGAAATCTCAGATATGAGTCAGATCCGCCAACCACAAAGAGATCAGGACACTCGCACACGAATGAGAACAGAAGACAGAAAGACTATACTTGGAAAGACCCAAATTTCCTAGCCCACACACAGAATGTTATGAGTTAAATCCTGTTTTATTGATAAGGGGAAAAAGGACTTTTCATATCAAAATGTTTTCCACACGTTGTGGTATTTCAATGTGCAGTGCCTTTGCCCGGAGCTCAAAGCCCTTTTGAGCTCCAAGTTCATCTTTTTTCTGGCTAAAAACAGTTTTTTTTTTTTTTTTTTTGTTCGCTTAGCCCAAAAATATGGCATAATGATCTGTTTAAGGCAGTGCTGACCTTTAAAACTTCACCTCTTCAGTAAGTGTGACCTCCAGCACACGAGCAGCTCCTCTGAACTGATTCTTCTGGAAAGGTGAGAAGATGGGGTTTTTAAATGTCAGTAGGTTTGCTCTTGATCAGATATATCATGCGTTTGGATTGTGGATCACATTTTTAATTTCTGAGTTTTGTTACTGTATGTAACGGTTTTTATTTTAATCTAGATTTTATTTTAATCAAACATACATACCTCATGGTGCTGGACTATGGCAAGCCGTTTTAACATTTAATCTATAAACCGTACTAGTATCTATTTTCATGCTACTAGTACTTATTTTTTAGATACTAGTGCTTAATCTTTAGGTACTAGTGTTTATTCTTTAGGTACTAGTGTCTTTTGTAAAGTTACTAGTACTTATTCATTAGATACTAGTTCTTATTCATTAGATACTAGTACTTATTCCAATAGTGACTAGTATTTACTTATACTCTTCTTAAGACAAAATAGAACTAGTTCTTATTTTTTAGTTACTAGTAACTTTTTAGACCAGAGATATCATGAACTTAATAGATACTAGTACTTTTAAAATTAGCATTTCTGCCCAGTATGCTAATCGTATGTTGAATATTAATGAACCAGCAACATATAGGAGAGAGATTAGACAAGAAACGGAAAGGAGATGAATGTACTTTTTTTGTGGAAACCACATACAAAAGAAACAATTTCTACACAAGCACATAGAAAACCTATTTTGTCAGTTTTGTAAACACTGTAATTACATAAACATAGTAGTCTAATGTGTTTGTTGGTCATCTAGTGGCAGGATGTAGATAAGACACCAATTTTATTATCTGTTATTTTCCTCTTTTTCCTCCAGTAAAAACAATAAATATCATATCAGGGCTGTACATTAATGTTTTTGCATAGAACACTTGTGCTACAGACACTGAATGTTTTTACATTAATGTTCTGTACAGGGCACACAAAATCCGAACCTTATGGTTTTCAGACAAACATTTTCTTTATTTGGAAAAAAAGGCCAAACATTATGAATAAAAAATAAAAAGCAGGTTTTCTCTACGTGTAGGGCTGCACGATTTGGTCAACAAATTAGTTTTTATACACCAATAAATAAAAACATTAAACAAAATAAGGAATATTACTTTTGTAATAACACTATTTCAATATAATATACAAAACTGAGTATTTAAGAATAAATATAATAAATATATCTGCAAGAAAAGGGAAAAACAATTACACTTCTCTACACTGAAGCAAAATGTAAGGATTTGCAAATGTTTACCTCAAAGTTCATAATTATTTTAGCTATTTTTACTCGTTATTTTGTGAGCAATAACGAATACTCAATTCATGTAATTTCTTTTCATTCATACTATTCGCCGGAGGGCTCCCTCACGAAACTCCACTAGTGAGACTCACTTCCAGGAAATCCCCCATATGGACAAAGACATTCAGCTTTCGCTATTTATGCAGCCTAGTTGCTATACAGATAGACGTTTTAATGATGAAGCATAAAGAAAATAAACAATGATTGCAACAACATATGGTTTTATCTATGTTCTTCGAGCCATCTCGGGTATTTTTATAAGAATAAAGTATGTTTAAAATGCAATGCTAATTGACAGCCTTTATCACTGTAATAATATAAAGTGGCATGATTTCTGCCTCATTCTGTGAATTTGGAGTAAAAACATGTCAATATACTTTTGTTGGACAACAGGTTTGTAATCTTTTCTTTGTAACCAATTAGCAAGGTAGGCTAACATACAAAGCCAGTTAGCCCTACTTAACAATCAAATTAAATCAGCATATTAATGTATGTATTGCCATGTGGACTCTGATTGGACGGTTGAGAGGTACTCATGTTTATGTAATGATTTGTTTGAATTAAGATATCTTCAAATACATTCTTACTAGCTATTTATGAGGTTGAAGATATCTCCAAATGAACAGGTAGTGGTAGTTATTCTGTTTGTGATATAATCTTTTAATTTCTGACTAGTAATTATTGCGATAGTGACTAGTATCTATTTAAATATTACTAGTAAGCATTCATTAGCTACTAGTACTTATGTTTTAGATACTGGTACTTATTCATTAGAAACTAGTACCTGTTTAATAGATACTAGTATTTATTCATTAGGTACTAGTACGTATTTATTAGACACTAGTATCTTTTGTGATTACTACTAGTAACAATTCTTATCTTACTAGTCAGATCTGCTTTTTTACTCGTCTTATGTTATGACTAGTCCAAATGGCTACAGTAGAGTTCAATTAAAAAATTTACTAGTAAAATGAAAAATCTTACTAGTAACATTTTGAATAAGTACTAGTATCTAATAAATGTGTACTAGTATCTACTGAATAAGTACTAGTGTCTAATGAATAGGTACTAGTGTCTAATGAATAAGTACTAGTGTCTAATGAATAGGTACTAGTGTCTAATGAATAAGTACTAGTGTCTAATGAATAGGTACTAGTGTCTAATGAATAGGTACTAGTGTCTAATGAATAGGTACTAGTGTCTATTTAATAGGTACTAGTATCTAATGAATAAGTAAAAGTATCTAAAAAAATAAGTACTAGTACCTAATGAATAACTACTAGTACATAAAAATTACTAGTACTAGTCACTAGTGGAATACTTACTAGTCAAAACTGAATAGTTGATATCTCAATGACGGATCCCCATAGAAGTCAATGGCAAAAAAATTTTTATTTGTTACTAGTAACAATATAATAGTTACGAGTCACTATTGAAATAAGTACTAGTATCTAAATAATAAGTACTAGTATTTAATGAATAAGTACTAGTATCTAATAAATAAGTACTAGAATTTAATCAATAAGTACTAGTATCTAATGAATAAGTACTTGTACCTAATAAATAAGTACTAGAATTTAATCAATAAGTACTAGTATCTAATGAATAAGTACTTGTACCTAATAAATAAGTACTAGAATTTAATCAATAAGTACTAGTATCTAATGAATAAGTACTTGTACCTAATAAATAAGTACTAGAATTTAATCAATAAGTACTAGTATCTAAATAATAAGTACTAGTATTTAATGAATAAGTACTAGAATTTAATCAATAAGTACTAGTATCTAATGAATAAGTACTTGTACCTAATAAATAAGTACTAGAATTTAATCAATAAGTACTAGTATCTAATGAATAAGTACTTGTACCTAATAAATAAGTACTAGAATTTAATCAATAAGTACTAGTATCTAATGAATAAGTACTTGTACCTAATAAATAAGTACTAGAATTTAATCAATAAGTACTAGTATCTAATGAATAAGTACTTGTACCTAATAAATAAGTACTAGAATTTAATCAATAAGTACTAGTATCTAATGAATAAGTACTTGTACCTAATAAATAAGTACTAGAATTTAATCAATAAGTACTAGTATCTAATGAATAAGTACTAGTACCTAATAAATAAGTACTTGTACCTAATAAATAAGTACTAGAATTTAATCAATAAGTACTAGTATCTAATGAATAAGTACTAGTATCTAATGAATAAGTACTTGTACCTAATAAATAAGTACTAGAATTTAATCAATAAGTACTAGTATCTAATGAATAAGTACTAGTATCTAATAAATAAGTACTAGAATTTAATCAATAAGTACTAGTATCTAATGAATAAGTACTTGTACCTAATAAATAAGTACTAGAATTTAATCAATAAGTACTAGTATCTAATGAATAAGTACTTGTGCCTAATAAATAAGTACTAGAATTTAATCAATAAGTACTAGTATCTAATGAATAAGTACTTGTACCTAATAAATAAGTACTAGAATTTAATCAATAAGTACTAGTATCTAATGAATAAGTACTAGTACCTAATAAATAAGCACTAGTATCTAATGAAAACGTACTACTGATTAAGTACTAGTATCTAATGAATAAGTACTAGTAACTTTACAAAAGACACTAGTACCTAAAGAATAAGCACTAGTGGTTAATGACTAAGTACTAGTACTTAATGGAAAAGATACTAGTATTTAAAAAATTACCAAGGTACCAGTAACATTAAATTAGATACTAGTGCGGTTTATAGATTAAATGTTAAAATGGCTTGCCATAGCTGTACTGGTGAGCTGCTAGATTCTCAATGCAGTCACTTGAAGTCAATTTACTAGATCAGTTGTTCTCAGAAAGACAAATTGTGTCATCTAGTGGTGACCTGGTGGTATAACAGCTGCAACATACACATTCTTCACTGTGTGCATGAAATCTGCTGGCTGGAAATCTGACGAGGCTGTGTGCTGTTCTACAGATCATAACACAGAAGTACAATCGGTTCTCATGGGTGGCAGAGCTGATCCAGATCTTCATCACCATCAGTATAACCGTGAGCTTCCTCGTTATGGGCACAGCCATGAAGCACACCAGTGAGTTTTTTATTTTTATTATAGTGCTTCCTCATGCATGTATTAGAAAAAAAAAAAAAAATGCAAATCCCAACATCCCAGCATCACTCTGTTGGTCATGTGATCCCTATGTAAAACAAATAAACTTTAATATATTTTAGCTTATAGCTTATATACAGCTTTATATAGATACATATGTGTGTGTATACACTCACCTAAAGTATTATTAGGAACACCTGTTCAATTTCTCATTAATGCAATTATCTAATCAACCAATCACATGGCAGTTGCTTCAATGCATTTAGGGGTGTGGTCCTGGTCAAGACAATCTCCTGAACTCCAAACTGAATGTCAAAATGGGAAAGAAAAAGATTTAAGCAATTTTGAGCATGGCATGGTTGTTGGTGCCAGACGGGCCGGTCTGAGTATTTCACAATCTGCTCAGTTATTGGGATTTTCACGCACAACCATTTCTAGGGTTTACAAAGAATGGTGTGAAAAGGGAAAAACATCCAGTATGCGGCAGTCCTGTAGGCGAAAATGGGTACCACTCATCTCCACTACAAATAGGAAAAATAGGCTACAATTTGTACGAGCTCACCAAAATTGGACGGTTGAAGACTGGAAAAATGTTGCCTGGTCTGATGAGTCTCGATTTCTGTTGAGACATTCAGATGGTAGAGTCAGAATTTGGCGTAAACAGAATGAGAACATGGATCCATCATGCCTTGCTACCACTGTGCAGGCTGCTGGTGGTGGTGTAATGGTGTGGGGGATGTTTTCTTGGCACACTTTAGGCCCCTTAGTGCCAATTGGGCATCATTTAAATGCCACAGCCTACCTGAGCATTGTTTCTGACCATGTCCATCCCTTTATGAGCACCATGTACCCATCCTCTGATGGCTACTTCCAGCAGGATAATGCGCCATGTCACAAAGCTCGAATCATTTCAAATTGGTTTCCTGAACATGACAATGAGTTCACTGTACTAAAATGGCCCCCACAGTCACCAGATCTCAACCCAATAGAGCATCTTTGGGATGTGGTGGAACGGGAGCTTCGTGCCCTGGATGTGCATCCCACAAATCTCCATCAACTGCAAGATGCTATCCTATCAATATGGGCCAACATTTCTAAAGAATGCTTTCAGCACCTTGTTGAATCAATGCCACGTAGAATTAAGGCAGTTCTGAAGGCGAAAGGGGGTCAAACACAGTATTAGTATGGTGTTCCTAATAATCCTTTAGGTGAGTGTATATATGTATGTATATGTGTGTATATATATATATATATATATATATATATATATATATATATGTGTATATATATATATATATGTATGTGTATATATATATATATGTGTGTATATGTGTGTATATATATATATATGCATATACATATACATTCAGCCTACATATAGTCTACATTTTCTTAAATTATTAATTCATGTCTAATATATGTTGTTGTTTTTATATGCAACAACTACATTGAAATATCTCCTCCTAACATAAAAAAAATAAAGATGAAATTAAAAATAAAAATAAATAATCTGTAAAAGAGTTGATCAGTCGCCATGCAGTAGCAAACCCAGATTTACAAGAGTATTCCCGCTTGGTCTGCTTATTGAATGCCAGTCGTCAGTGTGTTCTACACATGATCAAGGCCTCTGCTGGAGGTTGTGTCCAGCCCTGACTCTGACTGCTCTTGGCTCTGTTACACTGCCTGCTGCATCTATCAGAGAGGCTAAAGCCTGTTTCTGAGCCCAGTCCAGCAAAGCTCTCAGCAGAGGGTGCCAATGTGAATTATGTCCAACCCATGGCTCACCACGGTATGAATTCAAATAGCCTCTGTAACATATTACAGTGAGTTGCATGTGACACAATCCATCTGTTAATGTTGAGTGAGTGTGATCTCTCATCTGGCTATTAGTTGCTAGTGTGAAACAGTATTGTGTAGGACGAGATTGTATGAAGTAACTATGATGCTGCAGAGCAGTTTAATTGAAAAGACTAATTATTCTTAACTTTAATAATGAGATTAAGGTCAGAGAGAGAAATGTAGCCATGGACTAATTATTTCCTGGAATATTGTTTTCAGATACAAAACATCCCACAGTCAGAACTCGGGACAAATATTCATAACAAACTGTTCTTTCAAAGGTGAACTGAGTATGTATATTTATATATAATGTTAATGTAATATGTAAGCATCTTAAAATGTAATTTATTCCTGTAATGATGAAGCAGAAACTAAAGCTTGTGCTGCTTAATATGTGACCTTGGACCACAAAAGCAGTCTTAAGAATCAAACGGGTATATTTGTAGCAATAGCCAAATATACATTTTATGGTTCAAAATTATCGATTTTTCTTTTATACCAAAAATTATTAGGAAATTTAGTAAAGATCATGTTCCCTGAAGATATTTTGTAAATTTCCTACTGTAAATATATCAAAACTTAATTTTTGATTAGTAATATGCTAATATTACTACTATTATAATATAATATTAATAATAATTAGTTATATGCTAAGGACTACATTTGGACCTCTTTAAAGGCAATATTCTTAATATTTTGATTTTGGATTTTTTTATTTTTTTGCACAGATTCCAGGTTTTCAAATAGTTGTATCTCAGCCAAATATTGTCCTATCCTAACAAACCATACATCAATGGAAAGCTTATTTATTCAGCTTATTATTCATCTCAGTTTCTAAAAATGTACCTTTATGACTGCATATCTTTGACTCTGGTAATGGTGAAAGATTTTTTTTCAGGATTCTTAGAAAGTTATTTGAAATAGTAAGCTAGTTAGAACTTTTACATTCGTACAAAAATTTCTGTATTAAAAAATTTAAAATGTCAATAAAAACTTTAAAAATTTAAGTAAAAAAAAAAAAAAAAAAAAAAAAAAAAAAAAATATATATATATATATATATATATATATATATATATATATATATATATATATATATATATATATATTTATATAATATATATATATATTAGGGCCGGGACTCGATTAAAAAAATTAATCTAATTAATTAGAGGCTTTGTAATTAATTAATCGAAATTAATCGCATTTTAATCGCATATAAATATTTGACCTGAGAACAGTGAGAAGTAAGTTTTTTTATATGGATTTTTAAATTTCCCATCCACAGGGCCAACCAAAGCGGTCTCATCAGCTTCTTTGTCCATGTTCACTGTGGTTTGTTTTTGGCTGTTTCTCAATATGCGTTCTTCAGCGATCTTGCGTCCTTGTGTTCTCGTTCTACGTCATCATTAACCGTCAAAGTTCAGTTCCGATTCTCAAGAACGCAAGTACAGAGGATGCATGAAAGCAGTTTCAAGAATATGTTCTTGAAACTGAGGATGCATCGAGTGCAGACTTGAGAGAATCAGCCTTTAGAAATCCCAGAAAACGCTGTGGGTGGCCGGTGTACGGAAGCCTGTAAGCTTTAAAGTCGCTCTCACAAATACGTAACGGCTCTTCAAGTTGAAAGTAAATATTTATCGTTTTGTTTTAGTTAATTTTAATAAAGTTATAAGACCCGGAGAAAGTCTGCATTTTTATTGGCATATTAAAATGAATCTTAACAGTAAAACATATAACGCTCTAAAATAAAACAATACAATTATATGAAAGTAATATCTATAATAGTATGAAATGTTTTAATAAGTTATGACATTTTGTAATATTTATTGTTCATTGGTCGCTGCTTATGCTGAGACTATGCGTCAGTTAAGCAAGAACGCAGTACATCTCAGTTCTCATAAGTGTGCGTTCTGTGTTCTCGCGTCCTTCCGAGTTCGTTCTTCCAAGGCATAGATATATATACTGACTAGATGTCGCCTTGGGCCTCTAAGCATACGTCAACATCGCCGCCATCTTGGGTCGGGGATCTGAAGGAAGCGCCAAAGTTTCTCGGCATTCAGATCAAGCCGGACTTTTGTGCTGTAGTAGATATTTTCATGAACTGGATGTTTTCAAAGAATGGTTAACCTGTTTTATACTGTAGCCTAATCATTTAATAAGCTGTTGTAAATACTGGAAGATGTTTTCACACTACGTACGCACGTTGTGTTTGTTTTTGTGTTATATAACCATTTTACGCTGGGTCATTGTATTGCGGCTTGCTGATGTACATAATAAACCAGTACAATTCAAATGTTTTAATTAACATGAATTTTTAAGTATGGATATCACACCATTGTAGCCCTTTTGTGTGCAGTAGATTAGGCTAAGGTAAGTAATAGTTAATTTTAAGTTCACTGAAGTGGAAGAATAATAAACTTACACCTAGTTTTGAAGTAGATTAATATCAAACGCTTCAATTTTCTCTGGACTCGATCATAAATACATGTCTGTCAGTTGTAACAAACCAAAAAAATAAGAAAAATCATTTGAGATTTGGACGATTTATGATGATTTAATTTCTGCCTAGATGCAGATGTTAGGTTCCCCATCCTAACATTCTGAGGTCTGTTGGTCAGGAAGTCCATAATTGTTTTTTTCCCGCTTTGTTTGTTTAACTCGTGCCTTTATTAATTTAAATTTTGCTCTATTATTTATTTATATTTTATATATACTTTATATTATTCATGTTTTTTTCATATCACGATCAGCATCCTTGTAATTGTTTTGTGCATTGTAGAACAAATTAATTAGTTATGTAGGTGTGTCTAAGTATTGTATTGTATATGATATCACATATTTATGATAGAACATAGATTAATTATTTTACTTATATCATATAAGTAAAATAATTAATCTATGTTCTATCATAAATATATGTCTGACATTTATAATAAACCAAACGGCTTGAAAATCGGTTGAAAATTAAGCAAATTAAGGTGATTTTAATCGTTGATAGTTCTCTGCCAATGTTAACTAATGCAGAGTAGACGCGGCTTCCCCCGACCCAAGATGGCGGCCGCGCTGACGCATCGTTCCTATGGACAGCAGCGTCAGAGGTGACATCTAGTCAGTATATATATCTATGCTTCCAAGGAAGCTTGGCAAGACCGGTCTCCACGAGAACGCAAGTCCGTTCTTTCCGTTCTTGGAATTCTGAACGCTAGTTGGTGCTCCAGTATAATCGGTCCGCCGAAACTCATCCAGTGAGAAACGTTCCGCGGTGCAAAAATAAGTGCGATTAAAATGCGTTAAAAAATTTAACGCGTTATTTTTGTGTAATTAATTAATCTAAATTAACGCGTTAAAGTCCCGGCCCTAATATATATATATATATATATATATATATATATCAGCGCTAATTTCATGACTTAACATGGCCTCTGCTTTCAGTCGATGGGCTCGCCAGCTCACACTGGACGGAGAACGCTGAATGGATGGCGAGAATCAGCGTGAGGCTTTTGCCCCATAGCTCACAGTGGAGGACATCAGGCCAGAGCTTGCAGCACTGCAGACGGTAAACTCTGGATTCAGCCCTGGCAGATCATTTCACACACCATTTCTTACAGCTTTACAGCCCGTCACCGCGCACACAGCCAGCATATTCCTTTACTCTGCTAATAAAAAAGGCTTTTTGCTGCATTAAAAACACTGGCTTTGATAAATTGCAATAACTCCCAGACTCAGTAACCTCTCCGCTTTCCCTTCTTCCAGGTTCTTCAGCAGTTTCATGTCCTTTTTGGCTTTCGGCCTCATTTTTGTCGTTTCAGCTTGTGATCCGAAGGTCAGTACTCATTTGAAGCTGATGTTTGGAGTTTATGCTAATAATGTGATGATTCATGTGGATTAGGTTCACATATTTCTTCTTTTATACAGCTGCAGTACATCTCATTAGAGGAAGGATGTGTACAGAATAAATATAACAAAGGTTTATCAAGCAGCCACTAGTGATTACAGAGGCAGTAGAATGCATTGATTCCCCAAGTTCAGCCACTGCTGGAAGGTTTTGCATTGATGATAAGTCAGTGAGCTTCAACAGGTGAACTGACAGTTATTATTATGCGAAAATAAAAGTATTAATTTAACAAAAAATACAGTATTAAAATAAATGATAGATTAGGCTTTTGAACACAGTTGTGTGGCTGCAGTGTGTGAAAACAACCAGCCTATAATGTTAGAAACTCATTTTTTTATAACACCAATACATCATGAACAGTCTCTCTAAACGAGCCGTTTCAGATTCTCCCTCTGTTCGCGTCACCGAGGGGAAAAAGTCCCGCCCATTTGTGACGCTCTCTGTCCTATTAGCATGCACACAGTCCTGAGTGAGAAGCTGCGGTCCGCCATTACTGGAGTTACACTATATTGCCAAAAGTATTGGCACCCCCTTCTAATGAACATGTTTGACTACTTTAGTAATTTCTATGAGTACAAATCTTAATGTTAAAGCATATAATGATATTCTAGGGAATTGTGTGCTTCTAATTTTATAGCAACAGTTTGGACAGGACCCTTTTCTATTCTAACATGACAGTGCCTCTGTGTATAAGGCACGGTTCAAAAAGACATGATTGATTCAGTCAGTGTGGAAGAACTTGACTGGTCTGCAGAAAGCCAAGTCCTGATCCCAGCTGAACACCTCTGGTGTGACTTTAAATGCAGACCTTGAGCCAAAAACTCATCACCAAACACCAATGTGAGTCGATCGCTTGAAGTTGTCGAGCTCATAATCAGAAGTGGGAGTTTGTGATAGCATGAGACCAGCTATGTTGTTATTTTTATCCTGCCGTGCTCCCCGTCTGTGTAATCCATAAACGCAAATTTATTATGCACAATATAATCAGATGACTGACTTTGAAACCAAGTACGTTTTCTGTAAAGATAACAGTCTCGTATTAATAGTGGAATGTTTATTTGTAAAAGCTAGCACTGCTAATGCCAGAACTTGAGCTCTTGAAGCTCCGCCCTTTCTCCAGGAGTAACAGCTCATTTGCATTAAAGCAACATACTCAAATCAGCGTGTTTTGGCTCATACCCTAAAAGTGACAATTTTAACAAGCTATAAAAATGTATCTGTGGGGTATATTGAGCGAAAACTTCACATATACACTCTGGGGATATCAGAGACTTATTTTACATCTTGTAAAAAGGGGCATAATGGGTCCCCTTTAAAATGCAACATGCAACACGGTCCGTGTTGTTTTAGCATTATTATTTGTATATTATAATTTTTGTAACTTTCTATTAATGTTTATATTTAGCTTTAGTCTATTTTATTTTTAGTTTCAGTTATTTTAATATTCCAGCTTACACTTATTTTAGTCGGTTTATTTTCTAACACTTTTTTTAATTTCCCATGTAAGTATTGTTAACTAAAAAAAAATATTAATAAATACTAAAACAAAATACCTAAATACTTGAAACTAAATCAACATTAACTGAAATGAAATAAAATGTTTTACTTCAGCTAGATGCGAAGACAACATTTGTCTTTTTTATTTTAACTTGAATTACTGAAAAAGCTAAAACTAAATAATCTAAAATTCTTAAAAAATATATCACTATATTAACACATTAAACAAATAACAATTTAGGCAAATGAATAAAAAATGACAATAACAAAAAATAAAATAAATATATAAAAAGACCTAAGTCAAAATCTTAACAAAATATCAGATACTAAAATAACACTGATTTCAACGATTTAGTTTTAAATAGAAATTTTTAAATAACATTTTCCATCTTATTATCTGTTGCATAGGGATATTAAAATAAATTATAGATTAGGCTTAAAATGCAACACACAACACTTCAATTATCAGTGTCATTTTAGTATTATTTGTTTTAGTCAAAGTTTTAAATTTTGAATGATTTATTTTTAAATTTTCCATCTGATTTTTATTTCCACTTGATTAAGGTTATTATTGTTAACTAAAACAAAATAATAACAATAGAAACTAAATAATTGTTTACTGAAATATATATATTTTTTTTTTTACTTCATCTAGATGCTAAGATGACATTTGTCATTTTGTTTTATTTTAACTTGAAGTACTAAAATAACTAAAGCTAAATAAACTGACATTTGTTTAAAAATATATTACTATATTAACATTAAACAATTAACAATTTAGACAAATAAAAAAAAGAGGAATAGAATTGACAATAACAAAACATTAATAAAACTCAAATATAGCACAATAAAAAATGCAAAATATTAACACAAACGGTATAAACAATACTGAAATAACACTGATTTCAATTACCAAATACAATTTTTAATAGATTTAGTTTTCAGTTTTAGTTAAAAACACCGGTAAATAACTTTTTACATCCTATTTATCTGTGGCGTAGGGATTTATTGTGATGCTTGACAAAGTGGTCTCCTTCTCCTTGAACACGGAGGTGGGCTTGTTCATCTTCCTCATGCTGAGAACCTCCAGATCCGAGCGTTTCAAGTGAGTAAAAGCATTTGTTCATCTCATGCCCATCCGTCCTCCTGTTACACCGCTCCTTTCTGTTTCCAGGCATCTGACGGTGCCTCTGCCAGCGAGCGATAGACTCTTCAGGCTCCACTGGCTGCTGCCCATCTACTTCATGTTCGCCGTAGCTTACGACGTCTTCCAAAGCGTCCTAGAGATCACTGAGAACGTGGCGCTCGCCCTCCACACCAATTCTTCTCTTGGATGAGAGCGACTGGATATCAGGTGGGACAACATATGCTGCTGAGGTCTCTCAGGAACGGACAGTTATTACGTCCCGCTGTGCTAGTGACCCAAACACAATTAACACCAGAGGATACACACACTGATCACAGAACAAGCCCAAACTTCATTCTCAGTACTGCACCAGTATAGATCATAAATGTTCTTGGAGTAAAAAGGCCCCTCGTTCACGCAAGCTAAGACTATTTGTATATCTTCCCACGTTAATATAATTCAGCAAATTGCACGTGCTCTCAGAGTTAGGAAACACATTTTGATTTCCTCAACAATGCTCAGTGATTAAATCTGCAGTCGTGCCATCAAACCATAGCAGCGTTTCAAGAAGAGCTGCTACAAAAAGATCTTTAAGGAAATCATGGGCTATTATTGCCATCCAGTATATAATATGTGATTTAACGAGCAGGCTGGAGTGCTTTGACAAGGAAGAGACCACATGACATCAGAATGAAATCTAGTTATTTGATGTTTATGTTTGTGTAGATCACACATCATTCAGGTTTCTGTTCTGTTTTAGTACTCCACTGATTCATATAATGTAATAAAAGATTCAAATACTTTTTTGGCAAGATTTACTTCTAATATGACTAAGATTGAACTATTATGGAAACCGTTCAACCAAAAAAGGGAATTCTTTAAGCTTAAAAAAGTAAAGTAAAATAGTAATATTTCTCTGAATTAATATGATAGGCTTTTTTTTGAAAGAAAGAATGAATACTTTATTCAACAAAGATGCATTAAATTGATCAGTGACAGTAAAGACGTTTGTTCCAAAAGATTGTATTTCAAATGCTTTTCTTTTGAATCTTCGATTCATTGAAGAATCCTGAAAGAAATCCTGCTTTTGAATATTGACAATATATTTATTGAACTAAAATTATGTTATATTTAAATAGAAACTAGCTATATTAAATTGTAATATTTCACTATATTACTTTTTTTACTGAATGCGATTTCTTTAAAAAACATTAAATATATATTTTTAACCAACCCCAAAGTTGTGTATAAGAAAGGTTTGTTATAGTGGAAAAGCGCTCAAATTTTTTCCTGCCTAATTACACGGATATTTTAATTATAATTATAAAGCAAAGAAAGATCAAGCAATGGCATTACTATTTGGAGTCAAAAATGACACACGGTCATAAATAGGGATTTTCTTTTTTTGGCTGAACTATTAAGATTAGTCTCAGTAGTCTGATTCAGTAACGTGTTTCTTTTTTAAGGTTCATTTGCAACATAATTTCAAAGTCAAATCAGGAGAATAAAAACACAGCCATAATATCAAAATATACTTTATTTTGGATTCCAGATCTGATTCAAATGACAACAGATCAATGCAATGCAGGGGGAATTTTTGCAACCAAAAACATTTGACTGGGGAAACAAAGATCAGGTGTGGGGACATCTGAGAACTCGCAGGACTCAAGATTGAGCAAAACTGAGGTCTAAGCTGTACACCCTCAAATCGACCTTCAGTAGTTTGTTGGGGTTTTCTTTTTTTTCTTTTTTTTTCTTTACTCTTTTTTTTTTTTTATAGCTACAAAGAAATATGAATTACAAAAGTTTTAAAAGAGTACAAAAAGTCCAGGAGACAGATGAAGTAAGAATAATGATTAGAACTGGCACTGAGGAAATGAAGGTGGGCAGGCAGATGCAGGGGCAAAGGGCCGACTCAAACACCCTTCTGTTGTCGTAGGCTGTAATAAATAGTGTTCAGATGGTTTTTTTTATTAGATTCAAATCTCAAAATACGACACCCCTGTTTAAATGCAAGGTTATAGCCTAAAAATATCTCTGTGAGGGGAAAAAATACAGATTCAGAGACAGACTTTTGCACTCTTGGGGTCTGTGACTTTTTTCCCCCCTCGATGATGGAGGCATTGAAAACTGTCTAAAGCACATTCGTATTGACTGTCCTCATGCAGGCGATTACTGTAAATGAACATCAGCAACCCATTACATGGCAGTGCAGAGAACCCCAAAAATGATATCTGCAAAAGCATTAAAATAACGTCTTTCAGATGTTTGTTCAATGTTCTGTCAACAAACTTGCTTTAGGTTTTGGGTTCTCCAACAAAACATTTTATGTTTAGCTATTAAAAAAAAAATAACCTGGAACTGAAAGACAAAATGAATTGAGTAAATAATCCAATTATTAAAACAAAGTATGAAATTACGCTAATGGGTTTAAATCAAAATATTGTAAACCTAAAGCAAGTCTTTCTGTTTTCGATCCACATGTATGTCAAACAATCTTGAATTGAGGAACATAATTGTTGGGGTTCTTTTTAAGGGGAACATTTACCAACTAAATACAGTAGTATGAGCGAACGGATGCAGTTCCTGTAGATGTGCATGCCTGTTTTTGTTGTTGTGGTCAGTGTACCTCTCATTTGGGGGGAAAAACAGGGTTCGAGGAGAAGAGAAGTTTACAGTTACACCATAGCATAAAAAGGAAAATAAATTTTTTTTTCTCATGTCCCCACTGTTGAAATCACAAAACATCCAGTACCAAAAAAGACTAAATATCTTTACTTGTGTCAAATGGAGGAAAACGTGAGTCCTGGAATCATGCTGCTGTGACGTCAAATCAAATGTGCGAAAGAAAGAGAGGGGGGAAGAAAAGAAAACGATATGTCTGCACACTGAAACGGAAACTACCAACAAAGATTAAAATCCTTTCGTTCGTTTATTTCGATGAGATTGGTTTTTGAGAACAAATAGTAAAATATCTTCCAAATTTGGTACATATACCAGTCTTCTTGTCTTTCTTTCTTCCTGTTATATTGTTGTTTTTTCCCACCTTACAAGTGTCATTTGAATGTCTCTGGTTGGAATCACATCCTCGCCGCTCAGCCTGTGGCGTCAGGGTGCTTGTGTTTGTTTGTCTGTAGTGGCTGGCCATGGTTCACTAGGGACTGTAGCAGTTTGAGGGTCAGGGACAGTCATTTTGGCTATGTACACATTCATAGTCGGTCCATGGCTTCCAGCAAGCAGCGCTATTTCCGCAGATCTAATACACAAACCTACAACGAAAGCAAGGAAATATTTAATATAGGAATTATCTGTTACCTTTATTTGAGGTGCAGAGTACTAAACTTGTACTTACAGAGCCGTCCGACGCACTTGCTCCTACTTTGTCTCCTGCTGCATTCCAGCAAACTTCAAAAATGCCCCCTGTCCCCCTGTAGCTATGGACTAAAGCACCAGTCTGTGGAAATGAGAGCGATTTCAGATGAAGAGTTCAGATCCAGCTGCATTTGGGCATTCTCTGGATCGGACGGATCAGAGCACCTCCGGTCTTACCTGTGTGTTCCAGATATGGACACATTTGTCAAAAGAGCCGCTGGCTAGATGGCGTCCGTCAGGGCTGAAGGCCACGCTGTACACGGGCTCCTGGTGTTTGGTTAGTGTGTGGATGCAGATGCCTCGATCTACATCCCAAAGCCGAACAGTGGAGTCAAAGGAAGCACTAGAGGTGTCAGAGAGAGAAAAACTTAATTTTACAAAATGTAAACTTACAATTACTTACTAATGTAAGACGTAAACTCTGAAAAAAAATTGTGATAAACAATTGTGAGAAAAGCAACAATAAACTTTTTTTCATGGCAGAAAAAAGCTTTTAAAGATATCCAATCAATGGTAATTAGTGTTGTCAAAAAGCTGAAATTTTAAAAACATCCATTTCCCGCTAAGATTTGAGTGCTGTTGAGCAGATTCTTAAACAGCGCTGATTGGTCATTGTGTTCACGCGCTCAATAGATGTCATCGCTTCACGCTCTTCAGCGAGCGATTCATTGATCATTGAAGCCAATCACGGATGCATCTATTGAGCGCGTGAACACAATGACCAATCAGCGCTGTTTAAGAATCTGCTCAAGTGAATTCAGCAATCACAAAATTTTAACAGCATGAAAATTGGATATTCATGTTGAGATTTGCTAACAATTCTATTTAATGGTTACATTACATTTTTGTTTACCTTTGCTGTGATTTTAAGTTGAAAACACACACATATATACACAGAGGGGAAAAAATGATTTGATCCCCTGCTGATTTTGTACGTTTGCCCACTGACAAAGAAATGATCAGTCTATAATTTAGCATTTTTCTGGATTTTTTGTTGTTAATCTGTTTCTCACTGTTCAAATAAACCTACCATTAAAATTATAGACTGATCATTTCTTTGTCAGTGAGCAAACGTACAAAATCAGCACGGGATCAAATCATTTTTTCCCCTCTGTATATATACACACCAACAAAAATATTGTCTGATATACAGTATACCAGTCTATAACTACTCGCAGTAGCAAATGGCGCATGAATAGCTTTCCCACAACTTTCCTTAATGTAAAAATCTCCAAAGCTAATCTTTCAAAAAGTCTTTCACTTGTTGCTTATTTCCTTAAACTGAACTGGATCTGGTTTAATTTTGAATGTGTACTGTAAGTGTACAATATGTGAAAAGTAGCAGCAGGTGAGTGTGTATTACTCTACCTGGCCAGCATTAGATTGGCATTGGGGTTGTTGGTTCCTGGACCTGTCGGGCTCCATTTGATAGTGTAGATTTCTTTGCTGTGAGCTTGCAAATCATGAACACAAGTGTCCTGTTTCATACTCCAGATCTAGGACGTTGGAAGAAGCAGTTATTTAGACCACCAGGCCAGCATTTGCATTATCAAAACACCTGCTGAAATGCATACCACGGACTTGCACTTATCTTAGTAGCACAATAAGAAAACATGACTCTGAATTGATAAACAGTATAGCCAGCGTTGTAAGTATTACCTTAAGAGTCATATCATCAGAACACGACGCCAGCAGGTTACCAGTCGGATCCCATTTGATTGCATTAACTTCATTCTGGAGACAGAGAGATAGAGTTTGATATTGATTCTTTTGGCAGACTGGACTTGTAGGAAACGGCGGGACAAGCAGACAAGTCTTACTGTGTGTCCTTGGAATGTCTTAATGGGTCGGTCCTGGCCCAGTTTGCACACATGGATGCACATGTCTGTGCTACAGGAGGCAAACGTGTTGTTACTCTGCCAGTCCACGTCCAGAGCGGGTGCTGAGGTGAGGGAGAGAAAAGGCTACAGCGTAAGAGCTTTTTCCCCTCGAAATAATCAATAAAATTATTCTGATAAAGTGGAATCTGTGTGAACCTGAATGAAACGGGAACTGCTGTTTGGCTTCCCCTGTGTGAGCATCCCAAATGATTGTTGTCTGAAGAAAAGGAGGCAATATTAAATCATTTGTGACAGGGTAAAATATAATGCATATTTAAAGGTAACGTGGGTCATTTATGTGCCACTCACAACATGTATTAACCAGAAGATATTTATTTTTCCTGAAGAAGAGAGTGGTGGATGCCTGTGCAATGCTAATGCTCTATGTCAGGAATTTCCCAAACTTTTTTTCTTCTAGAAGTATGTAGAGTAAATACCCCCAGAGATTTAATATTTTAATGTTAATACTTAATTTAACAACACATTCACAGTTCTCTGATGTGGATTAATTGACACTTGACATGCAGGTAAACAAATAAAATATTAAAAATATATCAAATATTTCAGCAAGCATTTTCTTTAGATATTTATTTTTAAATAATATTTAACATTTTTTGTTTTTCATTTTAAAATAAACGATTTTACTTCTACATTTCTGTGATTTAACTATTAGTTTGGGAAACCTTATTATTGTTAACTAAAACCACAAAAATATTTTTGTTAATTGAAAATAATAATAAATGATGATGAAATAAATGATAATGATAATATTCAATTATAAAATAATAATATCAGCTAGTTGCCAGGGCAACCTTTCTCATTTTCATTTATTAAAAAAAAAAAAAAAATAACTACAAAAATGTTTAAATGAAAGAGAAAAAAAATGATCCTTCAAAATTTTTAATATTATATTTAATACTATTATGTCATAAAATATCACTGCCCTGTTCTAGATGATTGTCAGGGTGTAGTTAGGTTTTCTGGTAGTTTGTTGCATGTTGCTATTGTTCTTGGTGCTTTCTTACTGCACTTTACAGACCGTAGCTTCTTTGCTTACCTTATCAACACCAGCGCTGAGGATAAAGTTTCCTTTTTTGTTCCATTTTAATGCGAATATTGGACCTTTATGTTGACCAAGGGTACTGGCCAGATTACCTGTGAACGAACAGTTATCAGTCTGCTGCATGGAATGACAGAGCACAGCATGTTTGCACAGACGGCAAAAAACCTGTTTGCTTACCATCTTTAGTCCATATTCTTGCAAAGCCGTCATAGGAGCCTGTGGCTAATAATGTACCTTCACTCTAATAAACACAAAGAGGAAATGTTAGTCGTTCATAATACACAAAGTTTTGGAACAGAGGGAGCGTGTCGTAGCTGAACTCACGTTCCAGTCTAATGATGTGACGTCTTTGTTGCTGGGCACGTCTTGGCCACCTTCCCGTATGCAGTGCCTCAGGACGAGCTGTGTAGAGCTACTACTGCTGTTCTCGCTCAGATTCCAGATGCGCGCTGTTGAGTCTCCAGACCTGCAGAGAGCCAGAGGATCAAATAACTCTGCACTTTTATCTTCTACAGATGCACCAGTTGCACTCTTTCTATCCGAATATTGATACTTGAGCAATCCACTGCCAGCTTTTAGTCTTCATCTGTTTATAATATCTGATCCCCACTAAGGCTGGGTATTGACATATATTTTAAGATTTAATTTTGATTCACAAGCTTGTGATTAGATTGAAGGGATAGTTCACCCAAAAATGAAAATTCTGTCGTTTGAAACCTGCAAGACCTCCGTTCATCTTCGAAATACAAATTAAGATATTTCTGATGAAATCCGAGAGCTTTTTAACCCTGCATAGACAGCAATGCAACTGACATGTTCAAGGCCCAGAAAGGAAGTAAAGACATTGTTAAAATAGTCCATGTGACATCAGTGGTTCAACCGTGATTCTATGAAGCTATGAGAACTAGACTAGTCGCAGTCTGACACAGAAGAGTAGAAATTGTTGAATAAAGTCATTATTTTTTATCATCTTGCACACAAAAAAGTATTCTCATAGATTCATAACATTACGGTTGAACCACTGATTTCACATGGACTATTTCTGTCTTTACCACTTTTCTGGGCCTTGAATGGGGTTGTTGCATTGCTGTCTATTATGCAGGATCAGAAAGATCTTGGATTTCATCAAACATATCATAATTTGTGTTTCAAAGATGAACAAAGTTCTTAGGGGTTTGGATCGACATGAGGGTGAGTAATTAATGACAATTTAAATTTTCGGTCTTAATTTAAAAATAATCTTAATTTGGATTCAATATCAATACATTTTCTCAAGAGGAAAAAACAAACTCTATACTGTCAGTTGGTAAATGACCATTTTTAAAGGTTAAAATTAACAGCTGACTTGTACACAAACATATTGCACACAAGGCAATTTGTATTATAACAACATAAAAATAACTGTTTAATAATATTACATTTTCTTCGAAAATTCCTTACAAGTCCTAACAAGGCACAAAGCTTATAGCAATTCTTTGGGTGGGAAGCACGCTACAAAAAACTTTTATCGGTTCTCAAAATCAGAAACAATTCAAATCGAGAAATATTTTCAGACCATTCCTATCCCACACTCTTTGGAATGACCTCATAATAAAAATTTAAATTCAAAATGTAAAAATTCAGGCAAATTACAATGTGCGTTTACAAATTACATTGAGTGCGAAAGAAAACTTTTGGATACTCCTGTGCTTTTTCTGTAGATTGACAGTGTCTAAACCAGAGCACTGAATTTGAGATGATTGACCGATGCCAATCCTTTTTAAAAGGTCAGTGTTAGCGTCGTTAGTGATCTAGGTATCTGATTGGAGTGTCCCTACTGTGGACTCAGCATGGATGAACAACTGAATGGATTTAGTGATGCAAAGATTCAGAAGAAAAGCGGGCTGTGTAACTAACCCGGAGGCGAGCAGATCACTGACAGGGTTCCAGGCGCAGATGAAGACCTCCGACTCATGACCTCTCAGCACCATGGCTTTATTATGAGGGATGTCCACATCCATGTCCACGTCCATCATGTCTGCGTGGTTATCTGCAAAGACAGAGGGTTATGAGGACTAACATACACCCAAAAGACGTCACATGACATCCATCACTGGGAGAAAAAGCAATAGCTCTTTGATTTATAGCCACAGTACATAAGTGAAAGAAACATTCACACTGTTAGGTAACATTAAGGAAAAAACTTTTATGAACTATGATAAACAGCGTAAGGTGATTTAGCTTCATTCTGTGACTCACTAGGTAAGGCGTGAGCACCGTTCTCCTCTCCGTTTGCGGTGTTTTCTCCATTTTTGGCGTTACCCTGCATGTTCGTGCTGGTTGCAGAGGGTGCTGCGGCGGCCTGCTGCTGGGCAAGTTTGTCTCGGTACGCCTGCTGCCGGGTCTGTACGACATCGGGCATCACCGCGTCAATCAATGACAGAGATTCAATTGGCCGCCCATCGAACAGTGTGCCGTCCTGCAGACAGAAATCAAAGTGTCAGTCAGGCTCTCATTTAACGTTAACAGGATTTTGTGCATCATAATAAATATCATTATCTAGGTCAATCTCATGAAAACATCTCCAGGATGCATTTCATCCCATAATAAAAAGAAATCCCAATCCTGCACTTAATCCCACCAGAAATTAAACTTTTTAAATATACTTTTATACTGCAATAATTTCACATTTAATCTTCAAATTAATGTAGAAACAACAAAGACAGTATATTTTTAATATGTTTAATGCCATCTTTTTTATGACTGAAGGCCGGTATCACTGACACGAATACTACTGATGCCTCTATGAAACTCTTCTTTTTTTCCTAATATTCAACCATTGACTATAGCCATTCAACATTACAGTATAATTGAGAACTATCAATTGTAATATTTATTAGACTTTCATAAAATAACTTCTAATTTAAGTGAACTTTAAACAATCTTCACATAAACCCATTAAAACAAATGTCATATTTAGTTACCTGTGCCCTTCAGCAAGCAGAAATTGAATAGTTATCAAACACTAAATTAAATAGATGAATCCTTATTTCCTCTTTTTTTTTCTCCTTTGATGAACAGACATCACAGCAGCTGGTTATTAGGTTATTTTGGCTGCTATTTCTTTAAGAGCTGCCGCTGCAGAATGTGACGCAGATCTGATACGCATCGTATTTTCTCTCAACTCTCTTTACATTTTCTGACCCACTAAAGTTTCTACTAGCTGACGAGTTGAATCGGGTGTTTTAGATAAGGGAGACAGTGCTGGCTGCTTCAGGACAGTTTTGAAAACCATTTCAGGGACATGTTCTTAAATGTGACTCATACATAACATATTACATGTATGTACAGTTTTAAGGCAGCTTTAATCGCCTTTTTGGTAACTTCCATGACATAACTGACCACGACATTGCATGCACGTAGTTTATTTCGTGCTTTGGTATGAAATGATACAGGCTACAGTGCGTGCCGAAGCCTTTGTGCATGCTGAGCACACTACCGTTTCCGGGCTCATTTGACTCGTGCCTGGCGCTGAGGCAAAGTGAAGTGCGCGTCTCCTGTTTGATCTGGTCATAAAGATGTTCTGCGACTGAATAAATGCACTTCTTGTCAAGAGAAAAAGTGACAAACAGCAGTTGTGAGTGGGGTGTACAACACTAGCCCCGCCCCTGCCTTAAATATTTTTAACGCGTTAAACGGAAAAATTAAATCGCCTGCGTTAACGTGCTAATTTTGACAGCACTAGTTATGATATAACTATTGAAAACTATAGTAGTATCTTTATTTATTTTTTTATACATGTTGCGCAAATATATAAAAAAACTAAATTTAAAATAACAAATTAAAAATAAATTTTAAAAAATGTGCATGTGCGCGTTACTACATATTACTATAAAAACTATAAACAATTAAAGTAATCAAAATGTTTTGTGAGATTCAAATAAAATTAAGATTAATCTAAAAATTATTCTAATAGTATTAAATATGCAAATGTGATTTTTTAATTCTTGATGCAGATGAGTATAGGCACCTTGATTGTAAATAAAGCTGTGCTCTCACCTCATTGATGCTGACTTCGGCCTCTACGTATTGCAGGCCCTTCTGGATGATGGAGATCAGGGCAGCAGGGGGCACTAAGGCGCCGTTGATGTTAGACTGACTGATGTGACTCTCAATGCCGAATGTGAAGGCCGAGTGGGAAAACCCTGCCAGAGGGAATGATAAACACTTTAGTGTCACACTTGCTGGATCAACTTTCTCTCCAAGCTCACAGCTATGCGGAGGGTATCGTTTGTGTGTACGTGCTCTCTCAAAGAACACTCTGACTGTGCACACAGTCCTAGTGTTTTACTGTAATCAAGGCTGATAGTAGATATTACTGACAGATACATTCACATATTTGAGTTATCTCCAATAAAGAGTGAAAGTAATACTCTAATAGGCATTACATGTGGATTCAGAAGACCATCTGTTGACTTTTTTTTTTTTTTGCTACTTTTTGGATATTAACGGTCATTATTAACCATCGCTGTAGGCAAAAGCTGTGTAACAGTTACAGTTTTGGAGTGTTAATTTGGGCTGTTTCGTTTAAGCACCACCTACCTGACTCCTGCAGGTATCTATACACCAGGAAGTTGACCTCATCGCTGCTAATACTCATCTTCACACCTGCTTACACCATGAGGTCAGCACACAGGACACTAGCCTGAGAGAGAAAGGACAAAAGCGATATTGAAAATCCAGCTCAAAAAATATACGGTAAAAATGACATCGGAAAAGATATGGATATTGCAAGGCTCTCTGCCTTCCACTCATAGCATGTATAAAAAGGCTATTTTACAGTGCAATAAGGGGTAAAAGCTCTCTTTGTCAGCCCCAACCTGAGTGTGTACTATGCTGCCAGAGTTTACCAAGGGCTGCATGGCTGAATAACAAGTTGTAGTACCAAATGTGGCCATTGCACTGTGGGGACGCTCTTGCACCAAGACTACAGAGCAGTAAAAGCATCTGCCACTGAAAATGTTTACATGAGGGCTACTACAAAATACTTCTGTTTACTTGAGTTTGACACTTGGATTCATTGTGAATTTGGCCTTACAGAGCTGCCAAAATGTCAGTTAGCGCTAACAGATGTGTTGAATTTTTTAGCGCAGGAACATTTACTTGTTAAACCTGACCTAGATTTGACCCTCTCTAAATACTGGTTAAATTGCGATTTAAAGCAGGCAAGCAACACATTATATTCTCAAGGTCATTTGTTTACATACATTTTAGGGTTATTCAAATAATATTTCATGCTTACGCTCTATATTATGCCACAGTTTCAAGACATTGGACTTCCTGCAGAAAAGAGCATCACTGAGCACAAACATATTTTCAGTTCCACATCGAAATGCTGTGTAACCACAAGTGGGCTAATTCTGAAAAGTGACCCATTTCCTCATGACCTCAGTATCCACCATTCCAGATCACATCCTTATTTATACAGAGAAGTGAAGTGGAAAGTGCTCCCCCATCACTCGGCGTTTAGTCATAGGATGTGGTTTGCTTGCAAGAGGGATGGTTTTAGTCTCCTCCTCGGGTTCTTGCTCGTAATCGTTTTTTGGAGCGATGGGGTTTCGTTCTATTTGTAGATTTTGTTCTATTTGTTCGACAGTGCCGTCGTGTGATGTAACACCTACCTGCTCCCTTCTTAACCGACTACAGCTTGTTTTTGAGTAACATTTAGCCTGCTGATGAACGCTCAATTAGCTGGCTGAACTTCTCGAACATTACAGTTGCCCGTCTTGCGTTCCCTTCATAAAATATGTAAAAGCATGCAAATAGGAACATCATCAAAAGGCAGTGTGTCAAGGCCAATCAGATAACAGAGATACTGCAGCATCCAATCAAATCAGGTAGAACGTTGCCACCGGATCGATGTGTTTTATCTCACAGCATAGCCAAATTAAATCCCTGCAACAGTGCAGAGTGCTCATCTATATTATCGAGCGGCTGAGTCGATACTGAGGAGGAACGCTACCTTCCAATGAATCACCCCTGCTCTTCAGGACCATCTAGCCTGTAAAACAGAGCAGGGAACTCCAGGCATTTACAGTCGGCAACGTTAGTTCAAGTAAAGAAACCACGGGTGGGGAAATTCCCTTGTAGACATGACACAGAAAGAGCTTTTATTGAAACGGGTCACGGACCTCCATGAGATACATCGCCATCTGCACCTCGTAAATCGCCTTCAGGAATGCAAATTTCACGATACGTTCCCTGCCTTAGACGACATTTTGGTGCGCTGGAGGATGCTTGGTTTGTAGCGTAATCTTCATTGTATAATCAAAGGCGGTGTGGGTTGCGTAACAGTGGAGCGCATGCACTCAGGGTGAGAGAGTTTATACTGTGTTATTCAAGGCTGAGGGGGAAGTCTGAGAGGAAATGCTATTTAACTGCTTTGGGTGAAAGGTGTAACAGATGGCTATCGAGTTACGGACTGATAACAGGCCAGTTTATAGCAATAATGTCAAAGAAGGCCATGCAGAAGGGAGTCTGCAAATCAGAAATGGGGTGCGTGTCATTTTCCAGCAGCTCCAGAGTGATTAAATGCGTTCAAATTAGAAAATCTTCAAAATAAAAAAACTAAATAATTTAAAAAAAAGAATACTCTTTTAATTCTGCCTTAACGCTTTAATATTCACATTTAACTATTTCGGTTTTAATATAAAAATTAAAAACAATCCATTATCAGGTAGTGTAACCAAGTAAATGTTTTGTACACATTTTCAAGAAAAAGATATTAAGTATATACATACACATATATACACATCCAAAATAAAAGTTTGTTTACGCATATATAAATACACACCCATGCATGTATATATTTAAGAAAAATATGTTTATATATTAAATATATTTATATATAATATCAATTATATGAATATAAATATACACATGTAAATATTTCCAAAATATATATACTGTATGTGTGCATTCAGGGCCTAAAATTAACACTCGCCAAGCGCCAAATGAGAGTAAAAATCGACGTTGGCGAGTATGTAACAGTGTAACAATATGTAACCGTGTTAGTTAGTTAAAACTTTTCTGAAATATAACAATGCAATGTAGTGAGAACAACAGACAGTTTTAAAAGGGATTCGCAGTTTCTGGCATAAGCGAATAAAATAATCTTTTCCGAAGACAAGCTCATCGTGATTAGCTGTTCTGTCATAAGCGACAAGAGCGAGTCAAATGATAGGAGACATACGGGCTGCTAAGGTCAGAGCAGTGTGATGGCCAGCATGTCCCTACACAGTTTTAATGACTTTTACCTGAGAAGATATTGCTGCTTCATTTCGGAAGATTAAGTCTTCCCAACTTTATTCTTCATAACCCGAGAATGTGGCGGCACATACCTGGGCTTACGCCGCCTAAACGGTGCAGTGAAGTTTGAAAGGTTGCTCCATCGGCTGTACGCATACACCGAGCCACTTTAGACCGCGCACCAGTAGCGCTTCAACGGACGAAAACACACAATTATGTCAAAATATGCAGTTTTGGCGAGTTACCTCGTAAACGTAGTCTTAAAAGGAACACGCCACTATTTTTGAAAATAGGCTCATTTTCCAACTCTCCAAGAGCAAAACAGTTGAGTTTTACCGTTTTCGAATCCATTCAGCCGATCTCCAGGTCTGGCGGTAGCACTTTTAACGCAGCTTAGCATAGATCATTGAATCTGATTAGACCGTTTGACCAAAGAGTTGAGATATGTTTCCTATTTAAAACTTGACTCTTCTGTAGTTACATCGTGTACTAAGACTGACGGAAAAGGAAAAGTTGTGATTTTCTAGGCCGATATGGCTAGGAACTATACTCCCATTCCAGCGTAATAATCAAGGAACTTTGCTGCCGTACCATGGGTGCAGCAGGAGCAATGATATTACGCAGCGCCTGAAAATAGTCCCCAACTAGGTATAGCTAGGGACTATTTTCAGGTGCTACGTACTATTAATCTGTATAGTTTATGCATATACAAATTATAGTTTGTGAAGATTGATTTAAAATCACTTCATATTTCAGAGCTTATTAAAATGTAAAAAATAATGGCTTTAAATTATACTGTAATGTTGAATGGCTATAATTAATAGGTAAAATTGAGTTACAATGCATTTAATAGAGACACCAGTAGCAGTATTGGTAGCAATACTTCATTAATAATAGGCTACTTGGAAAAAAGATGCCATTAAAACATTTCAAATATACTATATGTTGTTACATTAATTTGGAGGATCAGTGTGAAATTATGACAGTATAAATATGCGATTAATTGTGATTAATTACAGAAAAATGTGATTAATATTTTTTTAATCGATTGACGGACAGCACTAATGTTAACCTTTTATAGATTTTAGACTTCAGTTTAATTTCTAATTTTATAGGTCCCCCCAGAAAGAGATCGGGATGGCCCCCACCCCCTTGGCCCCCTTCAAATTTTCAGTTCGATAATCTGGCCCTCAAATGAAGCTAATTTAATAGCCCTGCTCTAATCCATCAACGTGTGTGCGGAAAAATAGGTGTAACATGATGGCCTGCTCCGTTTGCCGAAAACATGCAAAGGACAAGAAACATTTTTTAGGGACAAAAAAAGTAGTCAATAAATCTTCACTAATATAAGCCTTCAAGAATATCATGAATTATTAATTCTGTCTGAACTATTATTAATTCAGCCTGGACTACGTAAATCTTATTTTTAAAGACTAAGAATGTCTGGCTGATGATGCAAACAGCAATATTTCGAAAGCACCACAAAGCCCCAGTGTTTACACTCTTCTTTATGACTAACAGTAGTCTCATTGAACTGGGAGGAGAAAGTATTTTAGCATTGAAAAACTACACACTTAACTATTTAGAAGAGGCTGATTACACCTTTCGGTGTGTGTGTGTTTGGCAATGGTACTCTGGGCTTTTCACATGACTCCCTTGACAACAATGAACTTGATCCTCTCAAACCTCTGAGGGCCTCAGTGAACAATGAGAAGCTTGGAGAGCTTGTGTTCTTGTGTAACACTGACCGTTGGACGCAAATTCCTCAAGACATTCTTCACAGTCAGTGTTCCTCTTCCACCAATTAAGCACAAAAGAAAATACCCCAAAAGCATAAGCATTAAAAATCTGTCTCAAGAGTGCCATGAATTGTGGAGATTATGTTTGACCTGCTTCCAAGCAATGTTACAGACAGATAAACAGCTTTCTAAGCATAATGTAAATTATTACTCCTAAATTTCACAAAACCACAGCATATTTAAGTAGATGTGGGAGGAAAAAAAGGACCAAGAGATAGTCCTGTCCCAAACTCAGATTATTGCTGGAGCCCATGCTGTGGTGTCAGGCTGGTCAGACAAACAGAGCAATGTTTTAAAAGCAATACAAATGCACACCTTTGCTTATAGTTGCTTTTAGTTTATAGCTGATTCTAAAGGGTCAGCAGTTGAGATATAGATTTAAATATATTTATATTTCACCATCCCAATAACATATTTAGAATATGTATATATTTAATATGATAAAATATCAATGCCTTTTAAATAAAAACATAACAGCAACATAAATATTAAAAACACTAATAGAAACTGTATTTACAAATTAATTATACAAAATAGTATGTAGCCATAAAGTGCTGTGTTCATATCCACGTGTTCTAGGCTACTACTAATAAAATTATAATCAAAAAACACTTTTTTAAAAGAGTATTTACCAGAATGTTTAGGTGAAAAATGTAAATGTGCGGTATTTCTGAAAAGTACTTTTTTTTTTATATAAAATCAATTAATTGGATATGCGTTTTATTATTAAAATTTAATGGAACAATTCAAATGGAATCCAGAAAATAATGGAAAACAGAATTTGGTACAAATAAAACTGTAAAACTCAATTAATTAGACAGGCTTTTTGATAAAAAAAAAAAACTGATTTTGGAAATAAAACGGATTTCATAGGGCCCAATGATTATAATTGTTTTATTATTTTTGTGGTAATAAAAATGGATTTAAGTGAACAATAGCTTTTAAAATGACTTAAAGTACATATATAATAGCAATGATGCAATAATAATTAGTTCAAATAAAGTATCAAAAGCAAGAAATCATATGGTTTTATTGAACAAAACTGTTAAAATACATAATGTATTATAAACAATAGAGCTAATATAGATTACGCATTACAACAAAGGCCTGCAGGGGACACCGACGGCCTGACGATTATTTTTACACATTACTGTTTAATATTGACCAAGCACCATTTAATTCAAATGTACACTTAATCTTTAATATTTGGCCATTTCTTTATGCCAGAAAGGCTACAGCCGCTGTAATTACATGAATATGTGGAGATCAAACCGTGTAAACTCAGAGTGAGGGTTTGAGCTTTTATTTTGAAATCGCGATGTATTCTCCTTTGTTTGTGTAGATTTATAAATTATTTACCTTACAAATCTGATGAAATGGCGCATGTTGCGTTCCCAGATGAACGTTATAATAAACCCAAACTCACAACAACATGCAGAGATGGAGTGTGAGACGCTCCACATGTAAATGATAAGTTTCTGCGGAACTACTGTGAACGGAGCCGCTGTGCGACGCACGTACTTAACTACACGCATGTAAATAATTAAAACACAGATACTGTATTAAAACTGCATCGCATATCATTATTTAATTAAATCATAGCGTTTGTGAATTCACAATTTTGCATAATTATGATTTTTAAATAGGTTTAATATATCATGCAACCATGGAAAAGAGTCTTAAAATGTGTTTTATGGATTCGTCTGTGAAACGCGCCACTTTCGGTATTTTGCCGGTTAGTCGACACGAG
Source organism: Barbus barbus (assembly GCF_936440315.1). NCBI lineage: Eukaryota > Metazoa > Chordata > Actinopteri > Cypriniformes > Cyprinidae > Barbus > Barbus barbus. The sequence continues at coordinate 17,305,311 of NC_136715.1, read as the reverse complement.
CAAAATGAAGTCGACGATTTTTAACGCGACAGCCCTAGAAAATACTAAATATATGAACATAATTAATTCATAAAACACTGCCTTGTTAATTTTCAAAAAACAATGCTATTATTATTATTATTATCTTGTGTAAGAAATATAAAGTGTGTGTGTCCCTGGACCACAAAACCAGTCATAAGGGTTATACATCTGATAGCTGAATAAATAAGCTTTCCATTGATGTATGGTTTGTTAGGATCAGACAATATTGGGCTGAGATACAATTATTTGAAAATCTGGTATCTGAGGGTGCAAAAAAATCTAAATATTGAGAAAATCGCCTTTAAAGTTGTCCATATTAAGTTCTTAGCCATGCATATTACTAATCAAAATTAAGTTTTGATATATTTACAGTCGGAAATTTACAAAATACTTTCATGGAACATGATCTTTACTTAACATCCTAATGATTTTTGGCATGAAACAAAAATCAATAACTTTGACCCATACAATGTATTTTTGACTATTGCTATGGTTTTGTGCCCCAGGGTCACATACATGTGTGTGTGTGTGTATGTATATATATGTATATATATATATATATATATATATATATATATATATATATATATATATATATATATATATATATATATATATATATATATATATATATATATATATATATATATATATATATATATATATATTTTTTTTTTTTATTTTTTTTTTTTTCTCTCTCTCTCTTCCAAACACGCCCAGGTATTATAATTTCATAAAATTATAATTACATTTGTATAGTATATTTCTCTAACTGTTCTTCATGAAACACTTGGCTACTTGTAAACCAAAGTAATGTCACAGCACATAACAGAGCAGCTCTGAAGCAGACGTGCTACCGTCACCCCACATCCAGACAACAGTACCATTTTTCTTGGCAATTATGTCAACACCATTTCCACCAGACGCTTTTGGAGAAATCAGCACATGGCTCGCATCCCTCCATCAGCATCTAACAATCAGGTCGAGTTCAAAGGCAAAGCAGCCCAATCAATCCGGCAGGAACAATGACCGTTGCTTATTAGATGCCACATGCTAGCGAATGCGGTCACAAGCGATTAAGACAGATGCTGGGCTAAACTGCTTGTGATGCAACCTAATCTCCGAAGGGCGAAAAATAAAATAAAATTGGACCAGCGAGATTAACACGTCACCTCATCTGACCTACTTTAGGATCTGGATCCATCAGTGTCTGTCTGAACATGGAGGGGTGGAGGAAGTATGACACATCAGGGCCATTAATGGATCTCCCTACTCTTCTTCTTTTGTGCGAAGTGTCCTAGAAGCAGGTCAATGGATCGCACAGGCTGCGGTCAAACACGTATACATCCGCCTTAGGCCTCGAAGTGCATTTTATCAAGAATCCTTTAACCTCTGCCCTACAGATGAAATAAATCTGCCATTATGGATGCTTCAGTTACAAACACAATGTTTACACTCTTCAGTACGTCAGCCTATGGATAGCTTGAATACAGTCATCTCTGCACACAGGAGAATGTGTTTTAAAATCCAGCCCATCTCCTATAAAGCATATAACCACAGCCACTATGGGATCATAAAACCGTCTAGTTTCGGCTCCAACAAAAGTTGGATCAAAGTCATTCTGCAAAGGACAAAAGACTCTAAAGCCTCCTGCAATTCCAACAGTGTCTAAGTAAGCAGTTAGCCTTGTTCAAAATCACAATAAACATCATGGAATTGAAATGTATGACTTTTAAATAAACACATTTTATTGCAAATGAAACATGTCAAATTCTTGATTAATGTTTTTAGTATATTTTTCTGAGATTGTTTGCAATTGCTCACTGAAAGTGATTAAACAATTGTTTAAAGCTAATTCAATTCAACACTCTCTTACCAGAGACAATTTGCTACAGTGGTTTGTAACTGCAGCTAGCAAACTAATCAGTAAAAATATGCCACAAAATTGCGCATTTACAGACACGCTGCTTTGCACATATATTGAACGTTTGAAAGTTGACTTTCGTTCACAACCAAAAGTAAAGATGATTGCAGATCTATCATGTATAAAGTCATAAATAAACAAGAAATTATATTTTACACACTGAAAACTAAGTCTTTTTTATATATATATAATTATCACAAAGATTAAGGTGGATCTGATGGCATTTCATTTACAAACAAACAGCTTGCATCTTTTGACAAATACAATTTTGAAACCTCCATTTTTATGCTGTTGCATTGCTAATTTTGTAAAGCTAATTTTAAATCCTTGGAGGTGTTAAATCCTGAGCCTAACAGCTTAAAGTAAACACCACATGGCAACTTTTGAAAACAGGCAAGTTTGTGGCTGATGTAACAGAAGGACATATCAGAGACAGGGAAGGTTATCGTCATATGTTGTGACATTGCTTCTGGGTGAGCGCGGCTGTCACTTTTCTGTCTGAGGTGGCTGTTCACAGCATTTTTGTAATGAAATGTTGACTCTCATATCAACAATTTTATCTTTGCCGCACAGGTGGGAGTTGCTGGAAAGGGAGGCGACACGCTGCTCCAAACCAGGACTTGACAGAGGGCAACTAGAATGGGAGGTAACATGAGGACAAGATCTAAACTGCCTGGATTCCTGGAGGACCATGGGGATTGCATAATATTTCTGCCCTCCTCCGGCACTTTGAGAAGCAATGTCATTTAGAAAAACAACAATGTGATTTGTTTTTACAGGAGGAGGAAGCATTTTGAAAGAAAACAACATTTTTACCATGGCTACCAAAAAAAAAAATCCTTTCTAGAATCGATTTAAAAAAAAGAATGTGAGAATAATTATCAATATTGACATTTGTTTGTTTTGACATAATTTTGATGCTAATTAGCATACCTACATGTACGCACTCATCATTACTTAGTCCTTTGTTGTTGATTAATTAATAAACAAGTCAACAGCATGTTGTTTTTGAATCTGTGTGAAAAATGTTACCATCCTGTAACTGAATGATCCTGGAGCTGATTTGATGTTGTGCAGCACAGACACAGACGTGTTGAGTGTGTTTAATGAACTTACTTGCCTCTGTTAACGAGTGACACTAAATGTGGCCTGATTGCCAGCAGCTACAGAGCCAAACTATGAGTAAAGCAGCTGAAGCTGACCCTACAGCCTACACATTCTTTCTGTAGTATGAATCACTAAATTCAACACCGTGTTGGATCAAAGGTGAGGCATTGAAGTGTATGTCAAAGGACAAATGTGTTACAGCACCTCAAGGCTTGAATCTCACAAAACCTGTCCAGCCTATTTCCCCACAAAGACAACAATTTTAATAATTGTGTTATTTCTATCATGACAACTCTGAAGATTTTAGCATTATAATGGATATGACAGTATTGGGTCTTGGCGCAATATATCTGTTATGCTGCTGCTCCTAAATTACTGCTGCTGCTGCAAATCAAGTACAGGAACTTGCTACTGCTAATGCATATGCCTATACGGTGCTGAGAGCATTTAAGACTAAACAAGCAGATCTATACAAGTGGAGCTGGGGAGGTGAAGGGTTTCAAAGGAACTCTGAAAGTGTGCTGTGAAATGCTCAAGTGAATGCTAAACATCCATTTAAATGTAAAGCAGCAAGCTCATTGGCTGCGTATGCAACCTGAACCAATCAGCTTGTGCCAATTAGTTTAAAGGAACACTCCCCTAGAGTTAAACTGTTGAGTTTTACCGTTTTTTTTTTTAATCCATTCAGCCGATCTCCGGGTCTGGCGGTAGCACTTTTAGCTTATCTTAGCATGGATTATTGAATCGGATTAGACCATTAGCATCTCGCTCAAAAATGACCAAAGAGTTTAATGCTTGACTTATTTAGTTACATCGTGTACTAAGACCGACAGAAAATGAAAAGTTGCGATTTTCTAGACCGATATGGCGAGGAACTATACTCTCATTCTGGCGTAATAATCAAGGAACTTTGCTGCCGTCCAAATGTCTTTACTGTCACTTTTGATCAATTTAATGCATCCTTGCCAAAAAAAAAAAAAAAAAAAAGTGTGTATCATTAATAAATTATAGAAATTATTTTTCCCTCTTTTGACACTGGGATGACATGATCTGGACTTTTGTGTGTGTGTGTGTGTGTGTGTGTTTGTGTGTTTGTAAGATTCACAGTTATTGTCAGAATTGCAATAATGTAACCTCAAATGTGTTGTTTTATCTGGCATACCTAGAGTATCCAGAATGTGATAAAAAGCAGTAGATAATGAATGATAACTGACCAGGCAAACAAATGACCATAATCAATGCTAGAGCTCAGAGAAAGCCAATACTCAATAGCATATTTGTTTAACCACTCCCAGTCAGTTATGAGAGTTATTCATCTCCATATGAACTGAGTGCACTGACAGCATTTCCAGGAACTCACTATAACGCAACTCAGACAGCAGAAATGACTAATGAGTAACATATTCAAGGTCTGTGGAGACCTGGTTAACAGGGGAGGCATCTTATTTACAGTGATAAAGGAACTACCCTTCGACCCGGTTCTGCTGCTGGTGTGTTTTTTACACATGTAGACCCTTAGGATGGGGTGTTTCTGGAACATGTGGAACAATCACTGCCTAAAGGTCTGCTGGAACATGATCTCGCTGGAGCTGTTCAGCAAGGTTACATCATATCACCACCTGCCAAAATCACTTACTTTAGCTAGAGTGCCAGTACACACAGACTCATTCATCGTTCTTATTTGAGTGCATTAGCATTAGCGATTACATTAAAGAAGTTTTTGTCTGCTCTCAAAACGTAACAGTTAAAAGGCAACTCGGGATAAAGCTGTCACCTTTGGCCCATTATAAAAAGCAGATTATTGAATTTATAAATTACATGCTAGGCACCATATAAGTTTGTGATCTGATGACGGTCTTGTGCATATGATAATGGTTGCCTTCACATTAACACTACTACAATGCTGTAATTATCAGTGGGAAACTCTGCTTTCTTGGTTTGGGGTGTATCAGTTAATGAATCATGACTGAAGCTAATTGGTAATGTTATAATTATGTTTTTGTAGCGAACGCTAACTTCAAAACACTAAATTTTGACTCAGATTTATTTATTTTGTTCCACTTTACATTAGGTGGCCTTAACTATGTATTTGCATCCAAAAATAAATACAATGTACTTATTGTGATCATATTGTATTGTAAAACACTTTTACTACACTGCTTCCTATAGGTTGATTTATTTCTAGCAGCCCGCTACAATATCCACATCGACTGCCACAAATACCCACTGCCCGCTGCCATCAGCTCCCGCGTCTCACACACACGGCCGCGACTTCTTTTTAAAAAAACTTAGCTTTCATTCAGTTGGAAGATGTTGCCAGTACTGCCCCACGAGCGCGAGGTCTGACTCTCCCGGCACAGTGTCACCTCTCTTGGCATCTCTTCTGTGCAGCGAGCGGCAGAGAAGCAGCGCATTCAGCTGGCCGTACCGCAACAGACTCGTCAGTAAATCATTTACAAAACAGCGTTTCCAAGCACCTGTCGCTTACTGACTGTTTGGACTTTTAAATATGAACATCATTCGTCTGTTAATATGTGCATAGTTTGTTACTCAGACACAGGCAGTGCACTGAACAGTAAATAAACAGCCAAAACCACCGCATACAGTCGCTTTTTAGGGTAAGTTAGATGTATATTGATTTTATCAGACGATGTGACAGTTCATAGAGTAGAACAGATCTGAAGTGAAAACTTGTCTGAACACAGACTTGACACAGTGACGTCATATGCAAATTAATGTGTGACGTCACCTGTCGTCACAAGTCTCACAAAATCCTGTGGGAAGCACTGTGTATATATATAAGCAGTGCCGTGAAAAGGTTTTGCCCCCATTCCGTTTATTTATTTTTATTTTTTTTGCATATTTGTCACACTTAAAAGATTCAGATCATCAAACTAATTTTAATATAACACAAAAATAACCCGAGTAAATACAAAATGCAGTTTTGAAATAATTATTTCATTTATTAAGGGAAAAAAATCTGTCCAAACCTGCCTAGCCTTACGTGAAAAAGTAAATACCCCCTAAAAACTGGTTGTGCCACCCTTGGCAGCAACAACTGCAATCAAGCGTTTGCGATAACTGGCAGGGAGACTTTCACATCGCTGTGGAGGTATTTTGGCTCACTCTTCTTTGCAGAATTGTTTTAATTCAGCCACATTGGAGGATTTTCAAGCATGAAAGGACTGTTTAAAGTCATGCCACAGCATCTCAATCAGATTTAAGTCTGGACTTTGACTCGGCTACTCCAAAACCTTCATTTTGTTTTTCTCGAGCCATTCAGAGGTGGACTTGCTGGTGTGTTTGGGATCATTGTCCTGCTGCATAACCCAAGTGCAATTGAGCTTGAGGTCAAACTGATGGCCGGACCGTGTTTGACTGTTGGTATGATGTTCTTTTTATGAAATGCTGTGTTGGTTTTACACCAGATGTAACGGGACACACACCTTCCAAAAAGTTCAACTTTTGTCTCATCAGTCCACAGAATATTTGCCCAAAATTGTGGGGGATAATCAAGATATTTTTTGGCAAATGTGAGATGAGCCTTTGTGTTCTTTTTGGTCAGCAGTGGCTTTTGCCTTGGAACTCTTCCATGGATGCTGTTTTTGCCCAGTCTCTTTCTTACTGTTGAATCATGAACACTGACCTTAATTGAGGCAAGTGAGGCCTGCAGTTCTTTAGATGTTGTTCTGGGTTCTTTTATGACCTCCTGGATGAGTCGACATTGCGCTCTTGGAGTAATTTTGGTAGGCTGGCCACTCCTGGGAAGGTTCACCTCTGTTACAAGTTTTCTCTATTTGTGGATAATGGCTCTTGACCGTGATTCGCTGGAGTCCCAAAGCCTTAGAAATGGCTTTATAACCCTTTCCAGACTGATACATTTCAACTATTCTGTTTCTCATCTGTTTTTGAATTTCTTTAGATCACGGCATGATGTGTTGTTCTTTAAGCATGCTTCACTTTGTCAGACAGGTTCTATTTAAGTGATTTCCTGATTCAACAGGTCTGGCAGTAATCAGGGATGGTTGTGGCTTGTGAAATTTAACTCAGCTTTCTAAAATAATGTGGTTAATCACAGTTCTTTTGATTTAACAGGAGGGGGCAATTAATTTTTCACGTAGGGCCAGGTAGGTTTGGACAGCTTTTTTCCCTTAATAAATGAAATCATCATTTAAAAACTGCATTTTGTATTTACTTGCATTATCTTTGTGTAATATTAAAATCTGTTTGATGATCTGAATCTTTTAAGTGTGACAAATATGCAAAGACAAAACAAAAACAAAAACAACAGGTAAAAAAAAAAAAGTTTTTCCATTTTCATTAGAGAAAAAAAGCCATCTTAGCACCAACATGCATTTATACTTACCACACTATCAGCTTTATTTTCGCAAGGCAAACGCTTTTTAAGGATCCAACCCAAGTGTCTCAGCACCTGCAATAACATTACAGAACAGGGTGAATGAAGCAGAATGTGTCAAGCATCTGGACGTGAAAGAAAAAAAAAAAAAACACCTGCTATGCACGCCCCAACTAAACCAACCTGTCTGAGGTCAATGAAAGCCTGTTTGTGGACGTTGCAGTTTAGATGGAAAATGTCATATCTTTCCCCATTTTTGTGCTGAGAGCCTCTCTCTGTTGTTTTTCCATCTCTCCTGGGTAAGGTAACAGACTGAATGAGTGTCTCTATGGACTTTCTTAAAATGTCCAATAAATCTCAATGTCACCCTATAATTTTCTTTAGGTTGCCACTTACATTTTTCATGACAAAAAAACACCAGAAGGAATTTCTTGAAAACAAACTCTCCGCACTGCCTTGTACATGTGGCATGTGGACAACAGGCTAAAAGCTCAAGTCGACTGACATTACAGAAGGTGGATTTCACTAATGTTTGCGAAAATGTCAGCATTACTTAGGGGTGTAACCATTCCCCCATTGAGTCGTTTGAAAATCTATTAAAATGTGACAATTTGGTTGAGATGTTAAATGAACCGTGATACAGTTGATGGTGTGGGGTTATATGAATGTATCTCTAAGGGGAACGGTCTCCAGAAAAGTTTTGATGGTATTTTCTTTTCACCTTGCCTCTGTATAATGCATATTAAATGCATTTCCGCTTGCAGCGGTGACCAAGGAAAAGCTGTATTTCTGCTGCTCAATAAGAGCCACCTGCTGTCAGAGAGTGAATTAGCGTTCTCATTCAGCCCATCTGCTGTTTTTGTTTCCTTCAGAAGTTTGATATGGTATAGTTTCACAAAGTTAAAGTCAGACCATTCTGTTTTTGATTAAAATGTCGAAATAATACAATCTAGATTAAATCAAAAACTGCTCATGCTGCATATGCAGCATATTTTTGTTTGGATAGTGCTAAAAATGCAGTGGTTGTCTCTAATTTTCAAATGGAAAGAGCACATGCAAAGCCTTGTTTATATAAAGAGATTTATTTTATTTGAATTTATTTATTTGATTTGGGTTTGATACATCAGCGAGTAGCACTGCAAATTGTAATATTTGCAAAGCCAAAGTTTCAAGAGGTGGAAGTGGTGTTTCGAATTACAATACGACAAATTTAATCAAGCATCTTCAGAAGCATCATGCAAAAGAACACGAGGAGTTTGCGCAAATCAAACGGAAAAAGGATGAGTCAAAGCAGCTGACCTTGACAGATGTGTTTCAGAGGCAAGAAAAACTTCCCAATCAGAACCCTAAAGCTGTAAAAATATCAGAAAAGGTACTTCAATTCATTGTTCTAGATGATCAGCCCCTCTCTGTTGTCAAAAACACTGGTTTCCGTCGCCTCATGGAACATCTGGAACCACGATATAGTTTGCCATCTAGAACATACATTTCCGAGACCGCTTTGCCTGAGCTGTATTCCAGAGTTTCCTCACACATTGCAGACCAATTAAAAGATGTGCAGTCCTTCAGCTTCACTACAGATATTTGGAGCTCCGAAGTGTGCCCCATGTCCCTGCTAAGTTCAACGGCACATTGGTTGAATGATAGTTATGATTTGCAGAGTGCCGTGCTACACGTAAAGGAAATGAGAGGGTCACACACCAGCAGGGTGATTTCAGATTCAATCAAAGAAATGCTTGATGGGTGGAAAATCCCTATATCCAAAGTGCATGTGATTTTGAGGGACAATGCCAGCAATATGAAGAAAGCGATGGATGATTTGGGAGTCCCTAGTTTGGGCTGTGTCGCGCACTCATTACAGCTTGCTGTTAACGAGGGACTTTTGTCCCAATGAAGCGTGAGCGACGCAATTGCAAGTGCCAGAAAAATTGTGGCGCACTTCAAACATTCACCATTAGCATACTCGCGGTTGGAGGACATTCAGCGTGAATTTCAAATACCCCTGAAACGTCTTCAGCAAGACGTCAAAACCAGATGGAACAGTACATATTATATGATTCAGAGCATCCTTGAACAGAAGCGAACCTTATGAGCCTTTGCTGCAGACCATGAACTGCCTGCAATGCTGACTGCAAACCACTGGGCATTACTGGAAAAAACAATGATCGTACTGTCACCATTTGAAGAACTGACGCGAACCATAAGCTCATCCAGTTCAACCACAGCGGATGTCATTCCAACAGTTTCAGTTCTGAAACGTTTGCGGTCTCAGGAGAGAGACACAGACACAGGGATTAAAACAATGAAGAGTGCACTACTACAAGCAGTCAACACACGATTTGGTTACATCGAGGATGAACCACTTTACTTGACCCACGGTACAAAGACAGGTAAGCTAAAAGTCTATGCACACACATAAAATGCTTTCCATATTCTGCAGGTTTACGTTCGTTTTAATGTGAAGCCGTCCGAAGCATTATGCCTTAGTCACAAATTAGTCACATTAGAACAATCACATTATATATAATTAGTTTTTTCATTCTGAAGAGTTGATTTTTTTGTTAAGTGACTGGATGACAGATAACGACCACTTATAATTGTATTATATATGATCAAATTTGGCCTTTATATAAAATTATTTATTTTAGTTGCATGTTTGTCATTTATTTTCGTTATGTCTGACCAATATATGAAAATTGTCTGTGGTTTTGAGACATCAAATAAGTCTTTATTTATTCCGAAAAATAAGTAATTATTTAGTTAAAAAAAATTTTTTCAACAACCAATAAAAAGTAATTACACTGCTGCTTGGAATTTTATCAGAATGCATCTGTAAATCATTTCACTAACAGTTGCACTTTCATCGCAAACACAATAAATGCATTCATTTTTAATTAGTTTAAGAAACAATTCCAAAAAATTTTAAAATAAATAAATAAAAAAGGATAAAGATAAATTATGTTTGATGGGTATGATGATAGATAGGTTATCTTATTTTCATTACAAGATGACAACTGGCATCTTTGATATACCTGTATAATGACCATGTAACATTTGTATAAAATAGACTATTTATTCTGCATGTTTTGTCTCAGATGCTTTTCAAATGCAGATGCTACCAGGAATGCAAAAAATGCCCTGATACAGGAGGTCGAGAAGATGGAAGATGCACTGAAGAGGAGGACAACTACTGCCTTAGCTGCTACAGCAGATCCAGCAGAGAAGTTTTCTCATGCAGAAGCAAGTGGGTCAAGCGGACACACAAGCAAGAGCACCTTCATGATGATGTTCGATGAAGTTCTCAAGGAGCAAGAAGAACCTGGAGGAGGAATCACCATTAGTGCTCTTCAAATACAAACGTATATGACAGAGCAAATTATCCCTCGGTCTGAAAACCCATTCCATTACTGGGCAGTGAACAAGCTTCGTTTCCCTGCCCTTGCTGCTACTGCATCAGCGTTTCTCTCTGCCCCCTGTACCAGTGTTGAGAGTGAAAGACTTTAGCACTGCCTCCAACATTCTAGATGAAAGAAGGAACCGACTAAAAGCAGAGAGAGCAGAAATGCTAATATTCTTAAAAAAAAACCTGCCAATGATGATCAAGTGAATCCTGAAGCAGGTTTATGTTACTGGTGAAGTCTATACTTGTCTTGGTTGTTATACTAGTGTTTGTTTGTTTTCTGCTATTTTTCATGAGTATAAGGTATACTTTATAATAAGCACTGTGTTGCAGCTTGCTACCGTTCTGATTTAAGATTCACTAGATTTAGAACATTACTTTTTGGATTTTCTTCAGAAAATAATTTAATTTGATAATTGCAGTAATATTGTTAAGATTGTGATACAACTAGTAACTGTTGAAATTACTGTTAATTTTGCTACTGCATCATTCAGTTTTCTTAATAAAGTTGTCAGCCATACATTTTTTTCCCCTTTTTCATCAAGTAATGTGCAGTCAGACTTGGTATTCTTTTCTTTACCTAATATAAATAAATCTTAATGACCAAGTGAATTGTATACATTCTTTGGTTTTGAAGGTAAAGAAAACCCCCAGTGATATCGGATTGGTATCGGTATCGGCCGATACTCCGAATTTTTGGTATCGGATCGGTTTTGAAAAAGCGGTATCGTTGCATCCCTAATTATGAAATCAGTATTCTGAGTCGTATCGCATCATGAGTTGGGTGACTTGTTACATCCCTAGCATTACTATGAAGATGATATCTACATTTTTGAAATTTTAAGATAAGGGCACACCTAAACGGAGACAAAAAAGGTTCCACCACCATCAGGTAAAGCTGACTGCATTGTTTTGACCTACATTGTTTACTGCTTTTAACCTACATACATCATTAGTGAGGTTTTCTAATGCCCCAACAGCTTCTTGAAAGATAAACAAAGGAAGGAAAGCAAGAAAGAAATAAACTCAATCAATAAATCAATAGTGGCGTTATGGAAATAGTTTTATTTTATAGGTTTAAATTACTTTAAATTCTCAATTTTGAAAGGACTACAAAAATGTGTCATAACTCGGCAAAACTGAAATTGGGTTTACTGCCTTGTCAAATGGTTTCGCCTGGAGAAAAAAAAAAAATTATAAACAGGCACTTTTAAGCAAGCATTTATAGAAAGTTCCATCTCATTATCAAGAAAACTCGCGGTCACATTACCAAAACGTTGTATCTGAAATATGGCCCTAAGTTGAAATTTTGCCCTGCCATATACTCATAGCTAAACCAAGCATAAAAGTAAAAAAAAAATAAAAAATTCATCCAGGCCAGTATTCCCAGATGCAGATTAAGCCTAGGTCTGGAATTAATTTCTGCATTCATAAATCACCATCTTGGGCTCACCCTGAGTGTGCATGTGTTAGTTTCCACAGCCGAGTAATGAAATGCATGTATTCACATGGCGGTTAAGTTACAGCTATTGGCGGGTTTCAGTGGTCTCTTGTCTACCAAGGTTAAGCTTGAATGGGTGGAAACTACTTCTTTCAGGCCGCCTGCTCCCAGCCCATGTCTCTGAGACTTCTTTGTGCTGTTGCACCTGCTGCGTCTATCTGTTTTCCAGAGCAACGATGATCCAGTTAACTCAGATTATTGGCCTGCGTTTGCTAAGCGAAGTGACAGGTGTCATTACAGCGTTAAGCCAAAGAATGTCTGATCTGAGAGAAAAAGGACGGCCAAGATTTGTTAAAAACTAACTTGGGAACTGATTTAGTTTAAAATCAATTCAATTACACTGCCAATTCATACAAAATGTGAAAATAATTCGAGAAGCACATCCAATCCGTTAGAAACATTCTCTCTTAAGTACTCAAGCTCAGTTTACGGTGTTGTGTTACAAAATGTGTTAGAGATTGCAATTAATAACGCAGCTCAAGCACGCTGCCACAAGCACTGTAACAGATATTAGTGTAAAGCTACACTAATACTAATTAGGATTGTACAGTGCACCGGTGCTACAGAAGTATCGCAATGCCCAAGCCTCAAAATACCACATTACTTAATGATAGTTCTTCAAATGCCATTCTCACAAGATGCAAGGCAAACTGCCACAAAATTAAATAACGATTAAATAGAAAGATGAGCTTTTAATCTGACTGCATTTTATAAAGCGAAACCACAGACATTTAACTGGCAAAAACGTCCATCTGGAGCATCTCCACTAGGCATGTGCCTGAATCCGAATACGGTATTCGGAAAGGTAATGATGTGTACTACATCAACAGTAACGGGAATAAATACGGAATATATACAAGAAAAATATATTTCATTGCTTTCAGGGAGCCTTTATTAATATGCAACACATTGAAATCAGTTAAGAATGCGCTTTTGTTTTTTACTTTCACTTTTTAGATTCGCAATCACACGCAGCCTAATCTACTATGGAGGGGCACCTGCTCAGGATCTGCAAATCATTCGACATCCTATCAGTCATCTCTCCTTACCTCTCTCTGTTTATGTGGTAAGTGAAATTTTATGTACTAGGCTACTGCTAGTACGCGGCTAACCATGTCTCTTTTGTGGCTCCGTAGAACGCATTATTCATTTTCCATGCCTTTCCAAATACGGATTCGCTATTCAGGAACTTCCCTAATCTCCACATAAGTAAACAATTGAAAATAGCACATGCTATATAACGGCTAAATCAACAGCATGAGAACCTTCTGTGAACATCCGGTTTGTGATAATTTGTAATGGTCACGTTCATTATTGAAGATTTGTTATTGAAATAATACATTTCAAATGTTACTCCTATGTTTTGGATTTACAAAGTCTCTCTTCAGTTTTCAATTAAAAAAAAAATTGTAAAAATCAGAAAAATAAAAAATAAAATAGTTCACTTAAATATTTCCAACATTTAAATTATATTCAAAATTGAAAAAAAAAAAAATCCCCAAAAATGTTTTAAAATCCACTATTTTTATCTGACATTCAACAAATATTTAAAGTTAAATTTTTTTACATTTCTTTTTTCTTTTTTTTCAATTTGCAGTGTATAAGAAGTAGTAATAATACATTGTGTAATACAACAGAAAAGCCCCTGGAATAATGTCCCTCATTGAAGTCCACCACACTCAGCACGGAAGCTTCTCATGCTGATTTTGCCATTATATCTCACGTTTTATTTTTCACACAATTTAATCAAGGTTTCATGATACTTTAGCTGGTATCCTACCATGAGACACCATAAAGATATTGTGACGGCAACGGTTTTGTCTTTCAGGTCAACTATTGTCAGAGCAGATAATGCATTATACTATCAACAAGAGTTAGAGAGAAGATTACAATAGGTTATCCTGCAACTGTAGGATTAACTTGGCAACATCTACGTTTTGCTGTTGAACTTGTCTTCCCGGGTTTAGCTCAGGTGATCAATTATTCTCTTATTCTAAGCTTTTAAGCTGAGACCTTTGTTTAAATCAACAATATCATCTCCAATATTGTACTGAGTGCAATCTTCGACCGACAGACCTCAATATATACAATCTGCTTTGCCCTGATAACTTCAATGCACACTATAATAAATAACCTTTTTTCCTAGTGAAAGGAAACGCTTTGTTGTCTGTGGTACGGTTCTAAGCACACTGAAAATGTGCTAAAAGAAATCCCCCCCCTTCTTCAGAAAGTCTACCAGCGAAATTGAAACTTCACGTACATGAGCACACAAAACATTTTCGGCAATCTTCACAATGCTACCTAGCTAAAAGGAAACAGATGTCATGGTTTCCTTTCAAAGAGCAGTTAGTCTTTCCTCCTACACACCAAAGTGACAATTCAGTGGCGTATGGGAGGCCGTTTCCTCATCTCTCTCTCTCTCTCGTAAAGAAAGACGGAGGCTCCAACAGACGCTTCCCATCCCCATGCATTGCAATAAGGTAATGAGGGGGGTGTTCGTTAACAACTGTTGATGCACCTGCTACATAGGCCAAACAACCTCTCTATTGTTCTGAGGATCTTACATCAGACAGGAAGCAGGCAGATTTAGATGGAGCTGCAACAGCTCTTGCACAAAGGTTACATTTTGCATATTCATCACTAAATGGCAGTTGCCTTGACATTAATGCCAAATAATCTGGGGAGGTGATCGCATCA
Source organism: Barbus barbus (assembly GCF_936440315.1). Lineage (NCBI taxonomy): Eukaryota > Metazoa > Chordata > Actinopteri > Cypriniformes > Cyprinidae > Barbus > Barbus barbus. The sequence continues at coordinate 17,290,304 of NC_136715.1, read as the reverse complement.
GGGACAGGGCTTTATGAAGCGAGCAAAAGCAAAACGAAAAACTAGGGGATGGCCAAGATGGTTGAGTAATGAGAATAGTTGGCATTTCTTCTTACTTTTTTTTAGCCAGTTCACATGGTTTAATTCTGTTCGGTTTGTTGCTTGTCAGTTTGTACGATATGATCCCAATGAGATCTTGGTAAAGCCAAAGGCAGATTGTGTGACATCAACAGTCACAAGACTGTATGACGAAACTACAGTTTAAAAGTTTGGGGTCAGTAAAATGTTTTTGAAAGAAGTCTCTTACCAAGCTATGCTTACCGATGCTGCACTGATTCGATCAAAGATAGAGAAAAGGGGGGAAAAAAGTAGGCTAATACGGTGAAATGTTATAACAATTAGGGCTATCACTAGGGCTGATGCGATTTGGAGAAAATATCTAATTGCGATTTTTTTTTTTGACAGATATTGCGATTGCAATTTGTTTTGCGATTTAAATTTTGCAACGTCAAGCTTCAGCTCAATATTGTCAATAGTGTGCAGCACAGTATATGTATCGTTACCCTGCTGGAAAAAAAGTGTTCGACTGAATAAGCGAAAAGACAATAAACTGTACCATACAATGGCGCGACGCGATAAAATAGAAGCGTGCACTAATGCAGCAAACACTTCTGCAGTGTGAAAGTCAGCGAAAGACTTTAAAAATCATTACAAGCACGAAACACTGACAGCGAGAGACTGTTTAGCGCTGCATCCCATGTCTCCGATGAGAAGAGGAAGGGGTGGTTGTTTCTGGTTACTCTATGATGGCTGAAATCGCGAAATGGCCTCAAACGATTAGCAAATACAGTGTTTCCCACAGGTTTGAAGGCAATGTGTGGCGGTCAGCCGGGGGGGGGGGGGGGGGGGGGGGGGTGTTGGTAAGAGTAAAGAAACGACATACTTTATAATACGTTTATTTGATTCACAGCTGCTACATATAGTGTTTTGACCTCGACAACCCAACTAGGCTAGCCTACATTTTACCGCAAACTTCGACTAGTTAACTTTCTAAAGAAGGCGCAATCGCGTTTGCTAAGGGTTGGGACTTACAGTAACATCAACACACTGAAACTATTGTATTCTGAATATAAAATATTTTATAGCACTTTTTAATCTGTGATTGTGTGTTAAAAGTGTTCACGAGATACCAACCTTTCGCCAACCGTCTTCTCTCCACAGATGAATATGATCCAGACAGATGTGGTGTGCACGGAGGGGAGGGGCTGTGTGCGCGTGTGTGTGTGTGTGAGGGAGAGACGCGTGAGTGACAGAGAGATGAAGAGAGAGCAGGGAAAGGAAATGCAGTTGAACGAATTCGCTGCGTGTTTTAAATAGCGTACAAAAGAATAACGAAACGCAATATGTGACGGTCGGTATTGATTTATTTATTTTTTTGGTCGGTGACGGTGTTGAATCTGTGGCGGTCGGAATTTAATCTGTGGCGCACCGCCACAGATTCGTCTATGTGTGGGAAACACTGAAATAAACTGCAGAATGTTATGTTTTCAAATACACGCACGGATTGCATGCATTCAAAAAGCCCTGCACGAGCTGCATTTGCTCAGTAACATTTTTATATATTTTTTTAAGGACGTGGCAATGTGATACGAGCAACAAACATCTTCCCAAATTCGTAATGAGAATCATTTAAATATCTTCATGCTGTTGTCAACAAAAAGAAGCACTAAGATCTTCCTGCGGGTTTCTGCCAAAATAAAATCTAAGAAAAAGTAACAACTCCAACATTCATAAATGTTAGTATTGTAATTTTACGGTTGTTCTGTAAAATAAAATAAAAAATAAGACAATAATAATAATTACCCTACAACAGCTCTATACATTTATTATAGCATTCACACATAAGTGTTCAAATTGGGATCTGTAATATATTCTAATGTTTTAAAAGAAGTCTCTTCTGCTCAACAAGGCTGCATTTATTTGTACAGTAAAAAATACATGCCTGATTTAAGAAGGGGGTCTCAAACATGGCCAAAAAATATTAATTCAGTAATTTATTAATTTTAAGCTAAATTGTGCTTTGTTGGTATGATAGAATTAAAACAAAATGTTCAGTGTTAAGTAAATATTTTTAAATTGTTGTTTTGTAATTTATTTACTTTTTATTTGAAAACCAGGACAAAACAGTAAAAAGCACATTTTGGCTATTTAATTTATGCAATAGTGAAAAAAAAGGCAAAACAGGCCTACATGGGGGGAAAAATTCGAAAACCCGTGTTCATTTCGGTGCATCCCTAATTATTAGACCATTTTCCAAAGCTGCATAATATATTCAACCCATTTAAAAATCATAATAAAGCATAATGCTATTGTGAATTGACAAATGCTATGATTCAATTAAATAAAAATATGCAATGCAGGTTTAATAACCTATATGCACTTTATTATTTACATGCGTGTACTCTCAGAGTGACTCTGTTTACAGTAAATGCTGCTCCACATGAACTGTGATTATTTACATGTGTGGAGTGTCTCAAGTGAGTTTGGGTTTAATTGTAACATTCATCTGGAAACTCAACTTGCCCCATTTCATCAGATTCGTAAGGTAAATTATTTATAAACCTATGCAAACACAGGAGAATGCATTCATATCTTTCTCAATATGCTGTTCATACTGCTCATCGTAATTTCAAAATAAAAGCTCAAACCCTCACTCTGTGTTTACACGTTTTGATGTCCACATATTCAAGAAATGACAGTGGCTGTAGAATTTCTGTTGTAAAGGAATGGCCAAATATTAAAGATCAAGTAGACATTTGAATTAAATATTGCTATTGTTTTTTAAAACATTGTAATTCTAATATGCTCATTTGGTGCTCAAGAAAAACTTCTTATTATCATTAATGTTGAAAAAAGTTGTACTGATTCATATTTTTGTGGAAACGGATACTTTTTTTTCAGAATTCTTTGATAAATAGTTTCAAACAAATATTTTTTAACAAATGTCTTTGCTGTCCCTTTTAATTGTGTAATGCATCCTTGCTGAATAAAAATTAATTCCTTTTTAATAATACACATCTAAAATTTCATCCGTAATACACATCTAACTTTGGTCTGCACAGTCTGGCCAAATAAATCGCATTACATTCTGACCTGCCAAATTTTAATGGTATCACACAAACCCAAGCAAGCTCTTACATTAATGTTACTAGTACTAAGCATAGAAAATTAAAAAAAGAAAAAAAATATTTAAAAACTTTGATAGTATAATAAACATGAAAGGCAATGGCAATTATTAAGCTTTCTGGCAAAAATTTGTCGTAAAGGCTAATTACTCATTGCATGTTAAAATGAGTAATCAAAGCACTTTAAACATGTATTAATCACATTCTCAGAGATGGTTGAGTCTGGTCCTACACTGCTGTGGAATCCCACTGCTCCCATTAGTATTTTCTCCTCACGTTCATAAAGTTGACCTCTGCTCAACACCAACGACAGCAGCCATTTATTTCCCCCAGAAATTGCCAATGCGCATGGAAAATTTATGCCATCTGGTTGCTTTGGCATAGCAAACCACTGTCAGTATGGAACTCCCTCGGTTTATGGATTGCATCTTTTTTTTTTTTTTTAAAGTGTCACACTATACTTTAAAACAGCATGTCTAATATAAAAACTGTTCAAACACATCTTAAAATTCCCTGTTTTTAAATGTGCAAAGAATGGCAATGAGAAAAGTGATAGATCTGGGTCAACTGAACCAAAAACAGACCTAATTATACAGTAGTTCAAATCAATTAGTCAACTAGTCGTTCAGAAAACCCCAGCCCTCCATTAGTCAAGTTTGAAAATAAATGTACGTTTTTCTATCCCTAGAACACCCAAAAAAAACACACTTGAAAACAGCACTTAATTTACATTAGAGATGCACCGATTGAAATTTTCTTGGCCGATACCGATTTTTTTGGAACTGTGACCTGCCAATACCAATTTTTGCCGATTACGATTTTCTTTCTAAGAACTATAATTGACAGCATATACAAACAAAAATCTATGCAAATTTCAATTTACTTAAAATTAATTATTAAACATTACAATTCCCCCAATCTGGACTAAGTTACAGATTTTCTCTCACTTAAACAACTCTCAAAATAAAGTGCTCTGTGACTGGAAAGAGGAAGAAATGGCTCATGTAAAATGAGTTGCTGTATGTAACAAAACAGATTTCCCACAATGTTTATAAATGGTCATTTTTTTCACCCTAACCTTATTAAATGTGTCATCTTTCACATAAATTTCTTACTTTCTTTCAATGAATTCAGTTAGCATAATAAGAAACTGTAGAGTTGTTACTATTCAAATGAAATTATTAACAAACTTTATTAGGGCTGCAACTAACGATTATTTTGATAATCGATTAGTTGGCCGATTATTCTTTCGATTAATCGGATTAAAAAAATATTGGCCAAAAAAAACACTATTCCACATTCTGCCCAATGTCCTTCAAACAAACGTGACAACTGAATGCTATGAAAACATACAGTGCTTAATTTATTAGACCACTTATCATAATAAAGAGAAAACATATTTTAGAAATTTGTCAAAAATTTGTTTAAATTTAAAAATGTTATTGTCATTTATTGGACATAATAATAAAAAATGTCCTCATAACAGCTTGCATTCTTGCTGGTATTGTTTATGTACTTTTTGACTGCAATTGGGTATCACGAAAAAAAAATACTCAAATAAAAAATACAAAAAAAAATAAGTGCTCTGGTTTTCTTTCATAGATAACAGCAATAATGATATTATAGCATTAAAAATAGCCTACTACTGTTACTAAAGAGCTTACACATATTGGAGTACTAACCAGTACAGAAAGCCAAAAAATTATTTTGGTTATCACCAATACTGTTACTTTAGAGCAGCAGTGGCACAAACCTTACATAAACACATTGTTAAACTTACATAAATTTGTTAAGCATTGTAAAAATTGAATATAGTTTAAACCTCTATTAAAAATTAAAATAATAAAGATAATAATAAAGACGAATAAAAACACAAACTCAGTGTTAACCAACAGGTAAGAGTAATGTTCTGCAGGAACTACTTTGATCACAGTCACCTCGTCATTTCTTTATCCTGTAAAAGGCCGTTATGGAGCGTCTCATGTTTATATTCAGACAGACAATTACACGCTGTTATCCCTTTAAAGTTCCTACTCTCATAAAATATTTTAATTTATTTTAAACCTTAAATTAACTTTCAACAACAGATAATTCAGCACAATGGATATGTTTGCGCTGAAAAGCCTATTAATTGTGTTCTGTCCGTCTGACGCGCGTGCCCGCCGCGCCGGCACTCATTCGGTATTTTAAACTTAACACAGACTGTCAGGACGGACCTTTATGCAAAAATGGAAATGCTCGCGTGAATTTGTGGCATTTATAGATAAGGATATGACCGTAAACTGAACGTTTTTGCGCTGAGGACGCACACGCATCTGTCAAAGCGCCTGACAGGGCAAGCCATTACTCTTATGCATTAACTTAAAGCTTAAAATAAAGAATTATCATGTTTTGGGCAGCTTGGATCACGTGCTTCTCCGGCAGAATCTCATTCTGTTTCCTCCACTATTTTTAGATGCATTTTGTCCATAGAAATGCTTTATTCAGTGCCGTAATTTGACTAACCAGCTGAAGTTGGACGTGCCCTGTGGGCAGACCCGATTAATCGATAATGAGAATCGTTGTCGATGATTTTCATAATCGATAATAATCGATTTTATCGATTAGTTGTTGCAGCCCTAAACTTTATCTTTCCACTGCTGAGGAAACAGAAGCTGCATCTGAAGTGGCATGTAGATGCATTTACACAGACAGTTTGGTGAAGCTGAGGTGCCATAAATGCATTTACACTGCTAAATGTAAAATACATAAATAATGTTATAAGATTAATGTTTATTTCTTTTAAAAACATACAAAAAAAATGTTTAAAAAAATGCAATGATACTTTTAAATATGACTAAACCACCAGTAGGTGGCGGCAAGTGTCTGTTTTAATGAGCGAGTCATTTATTCATTCATTCAAACGGCTGATTCATTCAGAAACGAGGCAAGTGACTGTCCTTATGAATGGGCCACTGAATCATTGACTCACTCGATTCGTTCAAAACGTGGATTCATTCAGTAACTAAACACCACTGTGTGTTGCTCGGAGACACAACTGTTCTACTGTAGTTTGATAGGAACCATTTTCGTCAGCGAAATTGAGCAAAAACAGTTAATATTTTGTCTAAAATCTAAGTCAATTTTAACTTCTTGTTTATTTAAATATTATTGTATAAAATCAGTGTCACGTTGCAATCGTGTTGATTGATATTCGGGGAAACATCATGGCCGTATTATGTTGCTTATCTAAATCATATATTGAAAATATTTTTTTTTCTTCTACCGCAGTATGCATCTATAAATTTATGCGAGTTATTTTGTGTGTGCTGTCTCTCACATGCTCACTCGGGCTGTGCAAGCTTCATCTGGCACAACATAAATTCATTATCAGTCGCAATTTACACTGAATGCAATTAAAATTAGAATCTTTCTCATGAAAAACGACGTGTTTACACTCGACTGTGAGTGTGTGCGCATGGCTGTGACGTCAAGGATCGGCTTGGGATCGGCGAAACGTGAGACTGACTGGCCGGTCACCGATCCAGGCCGGTCATGCGGAAAATTGTCCGATTCCGATCACTGTCAATTGGTGCATCTCTAATTTACATTGATTTGTTGATGTTTTATTGATAAGTGCCAGAACTGGATTAAGCTATAGCATTTCATCTGCATTTTAATAATGTACGTATTTTCACAATTAATAAACATAATAAATACGCACCCTTTTCACTGTCAAATCTCTAAAAAATTGATCTTGTAAAAACAACCTAGACAGAGGTAAGCCTGACTTTGTTTTCTAAAGCTGGTGGGGTAACCATGCAGGGTACTTTGCCCGAAGCCAAAACATGGAAATTCAATATTGTTGTACAGCTCAAGTCATTGTGGACACAGATTACATGATGGATTGAGGCTACACCAAAGCAAACTCCTCTGGCTCCGATCCTACACAGCACCTTCAAAACTCAAAACAGATGAGCATCTTTTCTTTGAAGGCACAATATACTGGCTTTCGTTACATTTCAGATATTTTCAGACAAGCTCTGGATAGCCACATCCAAACATGAACATTTGAACATGTCCAAAAATGGGTATGATTAAACGTAAAAGCCCTGAATCTCACCCACCTGCACCGCCAGACCATAAGTTGTTATTTTAGCCCATGATGTTGTAAAAGGTCTGTAACCGATACAGGAGTTAAGAGGTTTATTAGGCCTCCATTCTCCACCAGCTTAGAGCCAAACCAATCTCTGCCTCAATACTAGCCGCTCTATACTCGGTGTTTCTATGGCAACACTCTCAAGAAAGCCTCGGAGTGAAAAATAGCATTTATCATGGTTCAAAATTATATACAGAATTTAGTGATTTCAAAAGCAACCATAATAAGACCAACAGAATAAACCATTCCATGAACAAAATTGCTTTAGCAAAGACTGATCAAACTTATTTGAGTACATCCTGCTTCAGTTCTGAATGAAGCTTGGTTTTGAAAGTGCTCAAACTCAGGCACCTTGATCACTGAAACAATTCACCCTGTTGGAGAGGAATTATCAAGAGAACAGTCAACAGGCAAACGGAGCGGCAACTCTTGTGAAGGGTTTAGGGGTCTTTGGGGGGATTTGTGAAGTGGTCCTGACTGACAGGTTGGACTGCCACTACTAGAGTAAATTACAGGTAATTTCAGCTTCAAAAAGAGGCAGTTAAAACTGCTGTCCCTTAAATGGCAAGCACTCAAAAACTCAAGATAATTAGCATTCATAATTAGTTTTCAAACTATGCATGACAAGCTCCGTACTCACTTTGTTACAGAAACACATTTCAAGTAGAACATTTCTGAAACAATACAAAGGCGAGCTTGAGTGGAGCTTGATGTATTGCATGATGCAAGAAGGCTATTCTCCATGTTTACAGATAATGAGCTTGTATTTGTCTTGACTGAACAGACTAAATTATTGTGGAACAGGAACATGTTCATTTGATACAATTTTGGTTACACACTGCCTAGGGAGTCATTTTAACTAGGGATGCACCAATATTACAAGTTATTTTCATGATTTTATACTACTTTGTTGAAATAAAAAATAAAAAGGTCAATCATTTATAAATGCTACTAAATCCAAGAGTCAATCATTTTAAATATTACCTTAGGTTAAAAATAAATACTAAAATTGTACTTTAAAAATAAAAAAAGCTAGCTAAATTATTAATTTAAAAATAATAATTATTATTTAAATATTATAAAATATTTTTCATTTAAAATAAAAACTAAAGTCAATCATTTTAAATATTACTTCAGATTCAAAATGAACACGTAAAACTGAAATCAAGCATTTTAAATGCTATTTTTTTTAAATAAATAAACATATGCACAAATACATAAATGCTACTTGAAAAATCAAAAATGAAAACTAAAGTAAATTATTTTAAATGCTTAAGTGAATTTAGGCTTCACAACATGACAATGTGCAATATGAAAAGTAGCTACTCATTTGCTAATTATTACATTTAACAGTCTTTTAAAACACTAATAATTTAATAATACTGAGTTTAAATGAGCGTTAGATGGAAAAGAGAATCTAAATGGACATGGGGCCATATATATTGTGCAACTGCTTTTTGAAGCTGCTGTACATTATTTGGTACAACATCGCTGTGCTCAACCTAAAATAAAAAAATAGATGATTGACCGTCAAATCTAACCCTCAGGCATTTCATAATTCAGTTACAGCTGTGTACTTGTCCATGGCCCCTGAGACCACATGTGTACGGGGCTCAAGGTGCCTTGATGTTGACCAAAACAAATAGCTGCAGTCTAGAAAAGAACAAGAGATCTTTTCTTGGCTTACCATGTGACCAGGTCTTGCTCCAATATGAACCCTTAGCAGTGGAGGAGCCTCTACAGTCTGGACATAAAGAGAAAACAAAAAAACAAAAAAAATGTTACTTGGTGCCATGTAGCAATGAAGCGTCAATAAATAAATCATGTTTTGAAACTTGAATAAAATATAATAAAATAAAATAAGCAACTGTTTGTCCAAATGCAGAACACGAGAAGATCATACTGTTGAGTTAAGGTGGCATTAAGCTTTATCAAAATACAAACAGAAAGAGTTCAGATATCAGGCCGGGTACATCAACTAATCAAAAACAAAAAATATTAACATTATTAAGCAGATGATGTTAAAGTACAGAATACAACACTCAACACTCTTACATGTCTGTGAAAAACAGCAATGTGTCTGCATGCTAGAAAATACAGGTTTAAAAACTAAAGGTAGTGCAAAATCAGTGCAAATGCATCCTCTAGCGCTAATTCCATGCCATTTATCAGCATACTGTGCACAAGTATTTGTGAGACCAAATTTCAGGAACATAGCTTCAGAAAAACAATCCTGAATTTGACACACAACTTACTATCAAGTTGTGTAAAATGTGCACTAGCACAACAGGAAGTTATCCAATACCTTGTTTCCTTTTTACCTTGATATTAAAACCTGTTTTTGGGATAGGTGTTAAAGGGATAGTTCACCCAAACATGAAAATTATCCGGTATGAGGCTAACACCGAAGAGCGTACACAGTTTGCATCCAGCGGATATTCTCCAAAATGGCGCTACGCTGATGTAGAGGAACTGTTGAATAAAGTCGTTATTTTTTGTTTCTTTGCATACAAAAACTATTCTGGTAGCTTTGTAAAATTACGGTTAAACGTTTCTGGACCTTGATCGTGTAAGGACCCTTACTGTCTATGGAGGGGTCTGAGAGCTCTCAGATCCCATCAAAAATATCTTAATTTGTGTTCCGAAGATGAATGGAGGTCTCACGGGTTTGGAACGACATGAGGGGGAGTAATTAATGACCGAATTTTCATTTTTGGGTGAACTAACCCTTTAAAGGGATAGTTCAATCCAAATGTAAAAATAGTGGTGTGTTTTTGTGATTGGTCTTAAAAGGGTAGTTCACCCAAAAATGAAAATTCTGTCATTAATTACTCACCCTCATGTCGTTCCAAACCAATAAGACCTTCGTTCATCTTCGGAACACAAATTATGATATTTTTGATGAAATCAGAGAGCTTTCTGACCCTGAATAGACAGCAACACAACTACCACATTCAACCGTAATTTTAAGAAGCTACGAGAATACTTTGCGTGTGTAAAGAAAACAACAATAACGCCTTTATTCAACAATTTCTTCTCTTTCGTCTCAGTCATCACGCATGACGCATGCATGCACTGCTGCTGACGCAGGAGCTGGTGTTTTGACGTTCTGCCTTGTTTACAAGCAGAGGAATCCACATCCATGCATTGTGATACCGTCACAAACGTCCATCGAAGACTGAAGAAATTGCTGAATAAAGTCGTTTTTTATTTATTTGCGCACAAAAAGTATTCTCGTAACTTCTTAATTAAGGTTGAACCACTGATGTCACATGGACTATTTTAACAATGTCCTTACTACCTTTCTGTGCCTTGAACGTGGTAGTTGCGTTGCTGTCTACGAAAGGTCAGAAAGGTCTCGGATTTATCTTAAAGTGCCCCTATTATGCCATTTTTAAAGTAGCTAATATTGTTTTATGAGTCTCCTAAAACAGGTTTACAAGCATCCAAGGTCAAAAAACACTTTAGTTTTCTCAAAAAATAGCTTTAATTTAACCTAATTTCTAAATGATTCCTAAACGACTCGTGCGAAGCAGTTTAAAGAATCAGTCTCTCTACACCCCCTCCTTTCCGTGAGCCCTCACTGCTGTGATTGGTCAGATGGCGCAGTCCTTTGTGATTGGTCTAATGCGTACAGCGCGAATGACAGCCATGGGCAGACATAATGCAAATGTGTTACTTTGTGACGTACAGCCATAACAGAATAAGATTCGAATTCCTAACGACTCGGTTAGGCAATTGCGAGCAGACTCTTTTTTTGATAAAAGGTTTTATGGTTTGGAACGACATGAGGGTGAGTAATTCATGAAAGAATTTTAATTTTAGGGCGAACTATATTTTTAAATATAGGTTGAAATGAGGTCTAAAACATTTTGTGATCAAATCACTGAAAAGATACGAAGGTAGTCAAAAACGCAAGTGACCAAATCACATTTATAGTGGGAACACTATCCATCCCAAATGAGTCCAGAAACACAGCAAAGCTCCGCCTATTCACCACCCACTCACCTAAACCACATCATTCTGGGACGTGTTGTGAGAAAGCACACCAAAACAAGTGATTCAGTCCTTACTCTGTTGTTCAACAGATCACTGTAGAATCTTTTCATTCACAACTTGGTTCATTCAACAGTATTTACACACTGCACTCGTGCTCCCGCAAAAGTGTAGAGCCAACATAAAAGAGGGGAGGCGATGCATCCTGGCTGACTGAATCGCTACAAAATTAATCTACAAGACAGGTGGAAACAGGGCCTATCGGTCTTTCAACAAGCTCGGGGGCGATCAGTTTCACTGTTAAAGTACAGTATCAGACTCAACCACTCATGGATCTTTCACAGAATGTCTGTCCAAGTCTCACTGATTCCAATTTGACTGGTCAGCCATCGAGAAGTCAGTGTGAACCAGTTTCCATCAGCTTGCTAGTTTTATTTATTTATCAAGGTAACAGGCTGCTACAAAGAAAACTCAGTCTTTCTGAATGCCAAAGCAATGGCTAAAATGTTATCTACACTGTAATAGTATCATCGGGTCAATATAAATGCATCTTTTATGCTATTTTTACTCTGGTGCACCTAAAGCTTTGCTGCTGCTTTAATGAAAAAGGAAGTGCTGACCTGCAAGTCCAAAGCCAAAAAGTGTTTTTGCAGAGTATGATGTGAGAACCTTGAGATTCTCTAAAAACATACTGGCTACACAGGAATGACAGAAGCCATTACTTTTGATTGATACTGGGTTTTTTTTAACTGTCAATAACATCCATTCACAATTCACAGCTCTTGTATTTGTGAATTGACAGGTCTGTAGCCCAAATTAATTTCTTTGTTTGCACACTTTTGGGCAATTCTGCTGTCAAATGTACTGTTTGCATTCTGATTAAGTCTCAGCAGCGAATTGAAAATAGAAAAACATCTCTGGAAAAGCTTAATCATTTGAATATAAAACTGTCTTTACCCAATGGGTGGCTTCTCAAATTAAACATTGCAAAACTTAAATTTTAAACATTTTCTCTAAGAGGAACACAAATGTCTTGACAACATTAGACAAAGGGATCTCCCTCATCCTCATCCTGGGGGATCTGGATTGATGAGAAACACATCTAAAACGATTCCTCTATCAAAGCCTAATTCCTGCGGCCCATTTTCAACGGCCTGGTCGATTCATGTAACAGCATCTCTGGGTTTACTTTCTGGCTAGACTATCATTACAGCATATTTTTCTCACACAGCAGCGTTTCACCATGGAGATGCCCTTTCCTGACCCTTGACTCTCACCCTTTTAGCGGTCCGGAGTGAGTCCGGTGAGAACGACGGTGCAGAATGAGAAAAAGAGTTTAATCGGGTCATCTGAGACCGGCAGAAAAGATGTGCGCGACTGATGAAGGTCAATGGAGGCAAAACTCGATAAGGTTGCCCACGCTAAAAACTGCTTGTCAGAGGGAAAAAAAGTTGAGAAGGCACAATGGTCGAGAGGTCGGACAGGAGCGAACAAAAGGCCACAAAAGAGAACTGAGGACATAATTATTGCAACTAATTGGACACAACGTGTGAAATTATATATCAGAGCATGTGCGCTGCAATGAAAAACTGCATGACACCTTGTAGGTTTGGCTCGTTTTTAAGAGTGAAAATCACGGTGCCCAAATGTTTTATATAGGCATTACAATTATTTAGCCGCACATGTGCAAGTAAAGTGTGATAACCGATCAAACAAATGAAGCTATAATATTGGTATGTATTTGAAAAATCTCTTATGCTCACCAAGGCTACATTTATTTGATTACAAATGCTCCAGTCTTCAGTGTCACATGATCCTTCAGAATTCATTCTAATTAGGGGTGTAAGAAAATATCGATACACTTGAGTATCACGATATTTTGTTTGGCGATACTGTATCGATTCTCCAAAACGGAATATCGATAGAAAAAAAAATAGAAAAAAATCATACAATATTCATGGCAGTGGTTTCGTTTTGAGTTCATATCCCGACCGCTAGTCTTCATCTCTGAACTTAAACAGTGACAGGAAATACTAGCATCAGGGCAGTCCACTAATGTTAGCGTTAATATAGTTCACTGCCAGTAATGGAGGATGAAAATTGTTCCAGTTCTCGTTTCGGTGTACAAAGCTGAAGTGTGGCGCCATTTGGGCTTTTGTGGTAATGTCCACCCCGGGACCGCGGCACGAGCGCAACCACTGTTCTGCCGCTTGCCGCGTCCCGTGTTGAAGAGCCTTTGCGCGGGCGGTAGAGTCGCCGCGCAGCTGCAGCTGCAGCTTTCTCGTAATTCGAGTTTTGTGCAGTTGGGGCAGTGCTCGCGTCTCACCGATTCCACGCGGAACATAAATACAAACCGAAAACCCTGTGAAATCCAAGTTGAAATAGGGCTGGGCGATAAAACGATAACGATATGTATCGCGATAGACACGTGAACGATATCAATAAAAAATGTGTTCGATAAAACGTTCGATATTTTTTATTCTTCGTCGGAAGAAAACAAAGGCTGCGAAGCAAGTTTGGTTGCATTAACAAAGGCACTCGCTCTCTGGTAACCTAGCAACGTAGGGAGTGACACGCTAACAGCCAATCATGTAACAGTATCATGTTTGGTTGCGCCATATCGTTGTCTCGTGTCTAAGTGCGCACGCGCAAAAAAAAAATAAAAAATGCGCACGCGCGGCTGAGAGTGCATGTCTGCAGCCAGACCCTATTGGCTGGTCTTCTGGATTCCTCTTCATAAGCAGAAAATGAGTGCCGCAGCGAGCGAGGAAATTGTAAATAAAAGAGAAAGTCAGCTCGCCAGTATGGCAGTTTTTGGATATTATAAGTCTGACCGTAGTCAGACCAAATGTCGTCTGCAAATTATGCAAGACCGTCGTCCCCGCCAAGACTGGTAATACCACGAACTTGATGTACCACCTTAAAAAAAATATCAATAATTATCGATATCGACCGATATGAAACACTGATATCGTGATACAGTTTTCAGCCATATCGCCCAGCCCTAAGTTGAAAAGTTCTGAGAATGTTTAACATCTGTATTTATTTGATTGTTTTACAATTGTTTTGTTTTCTTTAGGAATCCTGCAAGCACTTTATTTTTCATTGATATTAAGCAGATGTCATTTTTTGTTCAGATCAAATGTTATGACATTGTATGTCACAATTGTAAACTTAAACTGTGAACCTTTAAAGTAGAGTCTATAAATATATATTTTTATAAAATATATTTTATACATACATTTAACTAAAGAATCATGCAAGCCCTTGAATATTTCCCCCTTTACTCGTACTGCACAAAAAGTGGTTCAATAATGTTGAATGTTATAGGGACTGATTATTGCAAATGCAGATCCCAGTGTGTTCTGGTTAAACTATTTTTATTTATTTATTTTTTGCTAAGGTTTGCATATGGTGGTGTGTTCTTAATGACAGCTTTCCTAAAAAATATATATCCTATTCCTAAAATAACAAATATCCCATTATATCGCCTTGCTTACAGTATCGCAATATATCGTATCGCAACCCCTGTATCGTGATACGTATCGTATCACCGGATTCTTGCCAATACACAGCCCTAATTCTAATATGCTGTTTTGGTGCTTAAGAAGCATTTATTATTGTTATAAATATTGAAAAAGCTTTTTTCTGCTTAATATTTTTGTGGAAGCCATGATACACTATCATTCAATGTTTGGAGTAAGATTGTTTTAAAAACAAATGAAAAAAAAAAAAAAAAAAAAAAAAAAAAAAAAAAAAAAGTGTCAGCATAAAGGCAACAGACTTTATGATTTTACAACTTATAATCCTAACTTTCAGAAGAAGAATCTGGCAGTCTTTCACAGGGCTCTACAGTGCGACCATTTCAGTCGCATTTGCGACTGAAAACTACTGCGTGCGACGATGAAAAAATATTTAGGAGCACCAGAGCGACTGACCCGATCAGCATTTTTGTGTTTGTGCTAAGGGAGCTTTAAAGGTTTCTAACGTACTTACGTGTTTTGCAGCGTTGAGTAATGTATCACAGACGTATTCTCTCATTATAACAAAAAAAAGTGTAGACAGGCTGTATTCATTTCAAAAATACAGAAAAAAAAACTGTGATATAGTGAAATATTATTGCAATTTCTAATATTGGTTTCCTATTTTAATACCTATACTTTAAAATAGCATTAATTCCTGTGATCAAAGCTGAATTTTCAGCATCATTACTCCAGTCTTCAGAGTCCCTTGATCCTTCAGAAATCATTCTAATATGCTGATTTATTATCAGTGTTGAAACTGTTGTGCTGCTGCATATTTTTTTTGGAACCCGTTTCTTTTTTTTCTTTGATTCTTTGATTAATAAGAAGTTTAAAAGAACAGCATTTATTCAAAATATAAATATTTTCTAACAATAGAAGTCTTTACTATCAATTTTATCCATTTAACACATCCTTGCTGAATAAAGTGTATTGAACTCTCTTTAAACTTTTTTAAAGTATCTTTAAAAAAGAAAGAAAAAAAAGTTCTGACCCCAAACTTTTGAATAGTTTATATTGTAACACAAAATCTCTATTTTGACTAAACACTGTTCTTTTTAACTTTTTTTTTTTTTTTTAAATATCACGGGTCCCAAAAAAATACAGTATAAATAATAAAATAAAATAAAAAAGCAGTACAACGGTTTCCAACATTGATTAAAAATCAGCATATTTCCTGTAGCTCAAATGGTAGAGCATGGCGCTAGCAACGCCAAGATCATGGGTTCGATACCCAGGGAAAGCAAGAGCTGTTAAAAATGTATAAACTGTAACTTGAATGCAATGTAAGTCGCTTTGGATAAAAGCGTCTGCTAAATGCATAAATGTAAATGTATATTAAAATTACTTCTAAAGGATGATGTGACTCTGAAAATACTGCTTTGCTTCACAGGAATTAATTACATTTTAAAGTATATTAAAATAGAAAACATTTATTTTAAATTGCAATAATATTTCACAATATTATTTTGTGAAATAATATTCAGTGTTTTTTATCAAATAGATACAGCCTCGATGAACATAAGAAACGTCTTTTAAAAAAATTATTGATCCAAACTTTTGAACTGCAGTGTAAAAATGTTTTCTCAGGTAACCTAAAATCTACATCATTTAGTTACATCAAGGGTCAAATCAAATATAAATAGCACATTAAAGTTAAAAGTTACACACTTTTTTTGTGTGCATGCTGTAAAGGTCTGGCATAAAGAATGCTTTTGCTCAGGTGCCCGAAATGTCCACTCAATAGAGAAAAGTTTTGCTCAGCAAGAAAAAACATTAGAGGGAACATTGCTCCCACGGGTCCTTAAATTTGATACAACTAAACTGAAGAGTTTTTAAGGCCTTAGACAGTTTTAAATACGTTAAATGATATAAGAAATAATTTTTCAAATTGCCTTAAGTTAAGAATTCTGCAGATACCTTGTAAATAGTAAAATAAAACTCTTTCCTTGATATTTGTGTATTGAAAATGTTTTTGATTGACATTTATGGTCTTTATTTTATTTGGGCTAGTTAAATTCATTTTCGGGCTACCAAAATCTGAAGAGTACCTGCCCGAAGGGCTACCAGGGATTTAGAAATTTTGCGAGCCCTGCAGATACCGTGTTTACTAGGGAACTGAGCCATTTGGATTTGCCTAAGGAAGCTGCTGAATCTTGGAGAGAGAGAGATAAGTCACGCTTACGTTTAAGGAAGCCATTCACAAAATATATGGTGTAAACTCCAAACCACGTGTTGGTATTTATCGAGTGCAGAGAGGCAGGAGAAGTACAGCTGCCCTACATATAGTTTCAAGATGAAGAGATGCTGTGGACATACGTGTTAGTCCACCTACACATTTAACAAAAGAGCACGATCATGTCAGAATAATGGCTGTCAAGTCTGTGAATGAGCCGTACGGTTGTACTGATACTAAAGGGGTTGTTTTTATTTTCATAAATACACATGATGTCCAAGAAAGCCCATGTCTTTCACGTTTTTTATTTTATATTTTTTGAGAAGTACAAGCTCTTCTAGCTATGAGTTATAAAAATATGGTTAGTAAAGAAGGCCCGGTCCACACAGACGCGTTTAGCTGTATACGTAAAAATTGTATCATATTGGCATTTCGTCCAGACGGATCTGGCGTTTTGGGAGCGTGAAACCGCAATTTTATTTAAACCAGGTCCCAGAGTGGATAAATCTGAAAACGACACCTTTACGTTTTCGTGTACAGCCATGTGTATATTCATGTATATTTTGTGAAACGATGATGTCATCACCCCACGTCTCGACCATAGTTAAACACCGCTATGTCGCACAACAGCAAAAACAACATGAACAAACACTGAACAATTGTCTTTTTATTAACTAATATAGATTAACACAGATTAATAAAGTTCCATGTTCGTTTGTATACACAGCACAAGGTTTATGTGCATAGTCCAAGTCTTCTTCTCTGTTTTTAGAGCATCTCGGTGGCAGAATTACAGCGCCACATACTGGTCTGTCATGTATACTACATAGTTTTGTGTCGGTTTCGTGTACACGCAGATATTTCTTGAGATGAGAAAAAAAAAAGATTGGATAAGGAAAGCTATGTCTTCGTATGGACGTGGCCTTATTCTTTCTTACTGATACACACTGACACTGTACTCCAAAGAAAAAAATCAATGTGAAACTGAACAGTTTCTCTTTAATCCATTTTTATAATAAAAAGACAGAATTGCTGCTAAAATGTGCACAGGCACTTACGAGCTTAAAAGCGAAGGAAAGAGAGGAAAAAAGGGAAACCTCGAACGGACAAGAGCACCCCCCCTCCCTAATCCCCCTAAATATATATGTATTCCTGGTTAAAACTGAGCATTAAAGAAGATGCAGTGTTTCCCATACATTGATTTATTTGTGGTGGCCCACCACAATATCCAAACTGACTGTTACAAATAGATTTTCCAAAAAGCTTTGACTTTGTTGAATTAACATGAGCACTGTACGTTTCAAAAGCGAAATCCAGTGCGCGGTGTTTTTATATCACGGTATTTCTGAAGGAAACCGACTGTCTTCAGAAAATTTTGGATATCATTTTCATTTCATCTTGCACATAATGCCTGATAAAGCAGCATTTGTGAGCAGAGAGCGCTGCTTTGTGTACAGCCGTTACCAGGGAAACCTCTATCTCTCCCACTCTAATGGTGTGTTCACACCAAGAGTAGATTACATACAAAGTCAATGCAAAGACGCGAAAAGAGTCGAATTCGCGCCAGGCGACGCCAAATGCACGACGCGTTTCCCGCAAACGCCTTTCACATATACAGAGACACGCCGAACATGCAGAATTCATATTTAAATAGTCTTTTTGCAGCTTAATGTTTACAGATAGTCCATATCATAGTCGATTTAAGTGTACTGACCTACTTTTGATTAATTCATCCAAACTTTGACTAATTCCGTGACTCCGCGTTATACAGTAAAGTCCATTTATATGACTGGATTCCGCGATTCCCCCTGCGTTTCCCCCATCTCGGAAACCATAAATAGATAATATTGAGGTTTTTACAACTTCAGTGTAGTGGATTGTAATTTATTGCAACTTGTGCAACGTCTGCTGCTGCCTTTGAGAGAGAACTGATGCGTGATGAAGCAGCACCAGTTAGCAAGCGCTTTCGGTGTGAGAGTGCCTTTAGTCTTCCACGTTGATTGGTCAGACTCCTGACTCTCAACAAATCAGATGCGCGGTGGGCGGAGACTGCTCTAGACTGCTCTGCTCTAGACTGCTCTCACTCACTCTAGTGGTGAGTTCCGACAGGCTGCATCAGAGCCAAATAGCGCGTTTCAAAATTAAATAATTTTATCGGCACATCGGTTTTGAAAATGACCGATACCGATTATCATAAAAATTCTTAATATCGGTGCCAATAATCGGCCAGGCCGATAATCGGTCGACCCCTAGCCTGTTACAGTACATACGATTTCACTCTCAGTAAGGAGAGATGAGGATGATGGCGAATGACTTACAGATCCTGAGCACCACTGACAAGCATCTGATCTTGTGAAATGTGTGGTAAGTACTGTTGCTCCATAATGTAAACATAGTTTGTGTGATCGCGTCTCTTGAAAGTGAAACTATAACGCGATCGATGGATCGTTCAAAAGCAGTTTCAATGCCTCGCATATTAATAACGGCTCCCTGATGCCCGCGTTTTATATACAGTATAATTACCCGACGATATAACTGTGAGACGAGAGGTGAATATTCATATCCTCTTACGTGAAGCACGCGCATTAAGAATCGATTCGGGGATTTCCCGAATCGATATCGTTGCGTTAAACTGAAGATCGATTAAAATCGGAGAATCGATATTTTTTACCCAGCCCTAATCATTACGTCACGTCTGTAAACATAAAGAAGTTTTCCCGGCTACAAGGCTATCGCATGTGAGGATCCTGCAGGTGATGCATCGTTTATAGCCTTTTCTCACAGCAGTTATAAAAATTAAATGTATCATTTTGATGGCGGATTGTGATCCAGAAAGGATTGTGTGTTTATGAAACACGTGTGAATGAAATTAAATTATATTCCAGTTTTAAATGTGTTTCTGATTACAGATAGCCTGGGATTACACAAGATTTGTATTTTAAAGAAAACCAGTTTGAAGGGAGCATAGTTTGCTTTTTGGGTTAAAAGAATTTCTTAATATGAAATTCGAATGGAATGACAATTGACCTATCGGTAAGCCCCGCCCCCCCTTAGTTACTGTTGCTCCCTCGGAAAAACAAGCGGAGTTGCTCACTGTCTTACAATGACAGCTGCTGTGTGAAAACTTTGTCCCACAATGTTTTTGCACAATTTTGGACACAGAAGGCCACCAAATGGGAATTAAATATTCCATGGAGGGATTTATAAAATATTTAAAAATAAATACGGTGGGTAACTCGAAGCAAGGGTTTACAGATCACAATGCAAGCGGGAGAAGTCTCATATTACAGTCGGTCATCACAGTCGCGGATGACAACATCTGCAGGATCAACACTGTTCATGTATCGCAGGGTACAAATAAATTAATGTACATTTAACCAGTTTAATATGGAGAGGCACTGAAATGTAGACCTTCGTTTATGTTTTTTTGACCTACACTGTACAAGACGCGAGAACAGCCCGCTATTTAGGTTTGTAAATTAGCATGGACTCACTAACTTTAACGTTAGCTAGTTTTAGACAGAGATACCTTGCTAAAGCACAAGATAACATTAATGTTCTGCTTGAGCAGATGAAAATAGTAACTTAATGAGTGTATGACAACCAGAAAATAAAAGTTTTTGTCCTCATTTGTATTGGGGTTCAATACTTTTTGCTCTGTTTTGTTTGGATTCAGGAAATGTAATAAAATAAATTATTTTGCTCATCCTCTCAGGATACCCATAAAACCAATGCGAGCTTCGCATCTTCCAATGTTTCTCTATGGCGCTGAAACCTAAAGATGTCCAAGTTCCGCCCCCCGTGCAACTGATACTCAACTGCCATTGGCTAGTCTGCGTTCGAAGGGAGGGGCTTACCGATAGGTAAATTAGATTAGACTGTACAGAAATTGAAATCTACACGTTAATACACACTATACTCAGTCACGCAATGCTAATTTTGTTAACATTAATCATTTAAGAATAAAGTAGAACAATAATAATTTGCACGGTTTGATGTGATATAAGCCAACCAATCGTTAGATTTAAAAATCACCATTGGTAGCGCGATTTATTGTAATGATTTTTTCCTCCGTTGGTCAGAACAAACGTGGCAGACTTGTTACTTATTTGTTCAGATAGCAAATAAATACAGTGAAAATTCTTATTTGGGTCATATATTCCAAGACGTTGGCTAGACTCTTTGATTGCAAAGTACAGTAAACATCCACACCGGATGAAATACTCAATTATCACAATATATTGAATCGGCACAAGTATCAGTATAGTATTAAATCAGCAGATTAGCGTATCATCCCAGTCCTATACAGATTTAGCAATTGGTTCAAATTGGTCATGCAGATTTTGACTTTGAAATTGCTAGTAAATTTCACACACAACTACGATAAAACAGCAAGTGACGCACTGAATTAAACAAAAATATATATATATTGAGTATAAAAACGGAAATAGTAGGCAATTTTCTTGTCAAACTCCAATAACCCGTTTCATTTATGACTTCTCAAATTATTTTTACAGTGTACATCACTACAGTATTGAGTTTCTGCCTATAAAATTTAGTCAAAATTTCTCTAATGTGACCACACGTTAGGGCTGAACGATATTGGAAAAAAGTTACATTGCCATATTTAAGTCTAAAATTGTGTTAATGCTACAAAAGTGATTTTTCTCTGTGTTTTGTTTTTTGATTAACATTCATGACACAGAAAGCCTGAGGAATATTAAACTGGTGTGAACCAATATACTATCCATTTTCTCTCTCAATTGTTTAGGCCTACCTTCACAAGCCATAAGCAACTGTGTTTACAAGGATACTTGCAGACATGCATTTTGACAGTTTCGCATGTATGTATCATTTCAGGCACAAATAGTGAACGGAATTCAGTGTTCACGTGCATCTGTGTGGTTCTCACCGTGTCCACACAGGACATGAACGGTGCGACGTGACAAAATACAATAGAAGAACCCATTAATCAGTGATGCAGTCTACACTGGATGTGGCGAGACACTGTAAATCCCCGAGAGTAAATCCCTCGTTCTTTTTACGCGGTGCAAAAGCTGTCACGAAAATTATCAGTAGCCAACAAATATAATGATCAGTTTACTAAAAATCACACATCCTTCGTTGTGACACATCGCGATATCGATTCTGAAATGATATATCGTGCAGCCTTACCGCACAAATACAAATTAGCAACAATTTTTTTTAAAAATTAGGGATGCACTGATATGGAAATTTAGGCCGATACCGATAATTCTTTATACATGAAAGCCAATAACCGATATGTTGGCCGATAAATCTTAATCCAAATTCTTTATGGATTTTTCAGCCTGATTACAAAAAAGTCTCACCATTAAAAGCATTAAACACTTCAACATAAATCAAACATAAAGCAGCCTTACAAATAAATAAAACAATGCTTAAATAATGCAAAAACAATCTCTGGACAACATAGGCTACATGTAAAAAAAAAAAAAAAAAATCATGTGCCATGGATAAATTAAACGGAATAGCCTCCGCACCGACAATTAAATTATTTTAATTAAATCATATTGTTGATGAAAATAATAACATAAAAATAAAAGTGGTGGTTATTATTATTAATATATCAATGATTTTGAAAAAGTGTCTTAAATTAGTACCACTGTTTCAAATAGCAGCATGCAGTATTAGCTGCGTGCGCCGCTGAAGAGCTGAATGAACATCGGTAAACTGAAGCGCTTATTTATACAACAGACACATAATATTATAAATTATATATGCACAAAAAGACGCAAATGATCTTGAAAAGTTATGCGCTAATAAGATGTGACGCGCTGAAACACGACAAATTTAGCCAAAGAATTTACAATGCTTTATTATAATAATATATATGATAGTCCCAATCATTGTTGTTAATGTTGTGCATTGCTGTTCGAGCTGTGTGCGCTGAAATTTAAGAGCTGAATGAACACTGGTAAACTGAAGTGCTTTGCTGGCATCTTATTTAACTCATGGAAATGCATCATATATGAGATTAATCAGCTAGTTATAGAACATAAACTAAACAACTCGTATACAAAAGATGCAAATGCACAAGTGAACTTGAACGAAGTTACGTGCTAACCAGGGCTGCGTTTCCCAAAAGCATTGTTAAGTTGATCAAACCTCCATTGGTTTCAATGGGTCTACAATGCACTTAAGCTTACGATGCTTTTGGGAAACGCAACCCAGAATGTGTAACTTCTGTTGTGGATGTACTCTTCCCGCAACAACGTGCTGAAACACGACAAATTAAACCAAAGGATTCACAATGTTTTATAGCAATATGTTCTCATTATAATATTATATATATGATAGTCCCAATCATATAGTTATTAATAGGGATGGGTACCGAAACTCTGTATTAAATCGGTCTCGGGGCTAAATTATGAAAGACCGGAGTATCGATAAGCTCTGACGTTATCGGTACTTCTGTCGGTATTGGAGAAATTAAGAAAACACACATACATTTATTGCTGCTCTCTCTCTCTCTCTCTCTCTATATATATATATATATATATATATATATATATATATATATATATATATATATAAAAATAATGTCGCCAGCTGTTTTTATGTGCAATAATATTCAAACATTTGTCTATGATGCATTTTTGTTATGCGCAATTCAGAAGCAAGATCGCGCTCACGCGGAGGAGCTTCAGCACACGCAACATGAAAGTCCTGTTTAATTATGACAGAAGAGAGAACCAACTATTCAAACATCTGCTCACACTTTAGGCCTGTGGCTGTTATATTAAGCTAAGTATTTTTTTTTTTTTTCTTTTTCGATTTTGGCTTCCAAGGATTATAGCCGCATTTTTTCTAGCACAACTCCCTTCCCTTCATAGCGGCGCGGATTCGTTCCTCCGAACCAAAACTTAACATCTGAATCAGCTCAATCAGTGATTGTTATAAAATGCCGTCTTTACTGTTGCTACATTGCAGGACATATTTGATAGTAAAACGTTGACAGTACAATCTGAACAAGTGATGCTGTTCCCCAGGCTGAAATGTGTGTGCGCGCATGTGCCTGCGCGGCGGCATGCTCCAAAACGGACAAGCAAAGTAAACTTCGAAATAACACACAAAAATATGCCAAAAAATACACACACACAATGTGTCAAAATGGCCGGTTATGAGAGTCTTCACTTTTATGTTTTAAGTGGACGAGAACAGTTGGGAGAAAATCCGATGCGTGTCAGTATATTGTCTTAAAGTATCAGACTGGAGCTTGAGCCATCAATGTTAATCAAAGAACAAAATGCAAAGAGAAAATCACCCACAGCTCTTAATCTGAACAACGTTATAGCTTTAATAAGCATAAATCTATCAGTACATACAGTGAAAACTATGCAGTGCTCATATACATTTGATTACTTTTGTAACTATTACTTACCTGAACATTAATATTAGTAGACCTTCACGGAAAAATGAAAGCACTGTTTATTTCATTTCGTTTGTGTGTTTGTTTTATTGTATTTGTCAGTTTGTTTTACTTTGTTTCTTTGTTCATGTTGTTACTGTATCTTATCTTATGTATATAAAACACTAAAAATACCTGCACACTGGTGCATTTACAAATTGATGAAGTGCAGGATTTTTTAGTGTTTTATATACATAAGATAAGATACTGTAAGAATATGAACAAAGAAACAAAGTAAAACAAAAAGTACCGATAAGAATACCGTTAAAGTACCGGATCGATAAGCAGTATCGATAAGAGTAGTAATACCGTTAAAACCTTAACGATACCCATCCCTAGTTATTAATGTTGTGCGCTGTTGTTTGAGCTGCATGCGCTGAGCTAAAGATGATCACTGAAGCGCTGTATTAACGCTCTATTAGCTTAACCAAACGAATCCTATAGGCCAATGAGATAAATCAGATATATGCATAAAATAAACAACCTACAATTGCACAAAAGACTGCAAATGCACAAGAGAACCTAACTGTGCTAGTCATGAATGTGTAGCTCTGTTGTGGATGCGCTCCTCTCATAACAACACGCTAAAACATGGGCGCACAAAGATTTTATTCATTATTTAACAGTAATGTTCTCATTATAATGTGACAGACTTGCCCTGCACATGTTGCACTTCACTGTATTTTCCTTTTTGAAGTGATCCCAATAATATTTCAAGCAATTAAAATCATGGTGAACAGCGCGCGCATCTGTGCCTCTGCAGGAAATAATGCATTATTTATCAGCTTTAATATATCGGCCAAATTTTCTTATCGGTTCGATAATGATAACAGAAAAATTTACATTTATCGGCCGATACTGTAATGGTGGCCGATATATATCGTGCATCCCTAAAAAAATGCCGAACCTTGAAAGACCTGACACCATGCTCTCTAGCCTTCAGCAAAAATATAGGCCTAATTCCTCCACTCTGATGCCACGTGACTGATGCACTTGGCCCGTTTACTCTCAGCAAACAGATACCGTGATCTCAGCTTAGTAAACAGAGGTTTCCCATTCCCTACACTTAGCACAAACACCCTATTATATAGCCTGGCCTTCTTTGTCCAAGCATTGGTCTAATGGACGAAAGTAATTAGGCTAAGTGACAGGGGTCCTTCTTCACAATTGTTAAATGCATATTATCTGCAAGTCCAAAAGATAGTGGTCTAGACAGCATGGCAATTAGGGCTGTCAAAAACGTTTAGGTGCGTGTCAGGCAGCCTTATCAGTGGCGCACGAGACGAGATGCGATGACGATGTAGGTAGGTGTCATTGCATTTTAATGCTTTTTTTTAACCTATGCAGTTGAACCCATTGGATACGTTGTTCATTCAAAATACTGCGTAAAAAGAGAACATATTTTGCGAACGTTGCACGTCCCGCAAAAGAGTCGGATATTTAGAAAGGCATTTAAAACTATTGTAAGTTCAACTTTGAAAAAAACATGTCTCAAATTTATGGCGGGACGGGTCTTTCCCCATTCCACTGCATCTCATGTTTTTAAATGAAAAAAGTAACGTTACTCTTTGTGATTGGTTTTCCGTGCAATCGCGATTAGACCGAAACTGCGATTGTCATGCGTATCTTGTCAGTGAAGCACGGTTCTGTGATCAGTAGTAAATCTCCATCTGAAGGACAGAGGGCGCTCTCGAGCAGAAACTCCAAATACACCCCGCAGAAGAAACCCAGGAAATCTCTATAGCAGTTGCTGAATAAACGGAAGATTTAAATGCTTTCATTGATTCAACGTGACTAATAAACACAAAACTATGGCAATATGTGGTTTATCTGAGTTCTTATTATTATAATTGTCATTATAATAAAGTACATAATGCAATGCTAATCGACATAGTATTCCAAGCAGTGATAAAGGCTATGAAATATGTTGCGTCTGAACAATTCCATGCAAATGTCAACCTTACCATGAAAATATGAAGTTTTTACCAAAAGAACAAAACCATGTTTAAGTTGTGCGTTTAGGTCTGTATTTTACTGCATTAATGTGCTTTAATAGAAATTTGAAGGAAATCGCTGTTTATCCACCACATATGAGGGGTGGACCTATAGTAAAAATACATTTTCATTCGATTGTATTTCATATTTTCAAATGAGATATCAAAGACTGCACATTTTTTAATTTGTGTCAACAGTAAGTATTTTGTAGAAAGATGGAGGCCTGTCTGAAAAGTAAATACACTCACTTAGTCTAAACAGCAATGATTTTTGGATTTACAAGGTCTAGATTTATGTCGTCAGGACGCTTCAGCGCTGTGTAGGGCTGGGTATCGAGTTCGATACTTTTTAGGCACCGACCGAATTGCCTCGATATTGTCGTTCGGTATCAAATTTCTATACCTAAGGGGTTAATCTCATTAACGTCAGTGAGGCAATAAGTCTGCAGCACTAGGTGTGTTTGACTAGAAGCGATGCGGTGCTGATTGATCAGTGCTTGACATCCGCGAGAACTATTCA
Source organism: Barbus barbus (assembly GCF_936440315.1). NCBI lineage: Eukaryota > Metazoa > Chordata > Actinopteri > Cypriniformes > Cyprinidae > Barbus > Barbus barbus. The sequence continues at coordinate 17,263,345 of NC_136715.1, read as the reverse complement.
AAGCGTACGGTGCAGTCTGCTCTCTATCTCGCACAGTTTCACTTACTTCACACAGACTGAAGCTCGCGTGACACTCATGGTGAATTCAGCATCTGCCGTCTCACTAAATGAGGACATAAACACGTGAACATCTGCTCTGAGAGTCACTTCCTGAGCATTTTACCGTTTGATTTGAGTAAAACTTGCGTCATATCATATACACACAGAACTGTAAAGGTATTCCCAGAATCCCGTTAAAATAAAAGTTCGGATTAACTTGGAAGACACTGCGGCAGAAATATATTAATATTGTTCAGCAGAATGTACATACTGCTACTACTAGGCTACTATTAAAACTATTAAAACTCTTATTTTTTAAGTAATGATCACACAACATTTATTCCATGTTGTAATTTTAATAGTAAAATTTAGTTTGCCAAAATAAATTAAGTTTGATTTTCAATCATTTAAAAGAGAAATTAAATTTATGTTTTATGCCTTCATTTGAAAACCAGATACAGAACACTGAATTTCTGAGGAAAAAGAAAACATTTCATAAGGCTGTTTTAAGAATAAATTTGAATAAACTAAGTAGTTTTTATGCATTCAAATAATTAGACATACTACAACACAGAATTTAATAACAATAAAACATCCACTTATGAAAGTGGATAAAGATTTTCAATTTCTTGAAGTCTTTAACAACCTAGAATAAATTAATAGAAATGATGATTCTGTCTGAGCTATGCGTTTTAAAACGCGCACGTACTAGTGTAAACTGAAAACTATTTGAGCTTTATTAAAATTATTTGCACGGATTTATTGTGTTGGCTATATTTTGTTCTTTTGTGCAGTGGCTCAGGAGATGAGTCTTTGAGTCTGTATACATGTCAACAAGCTGAAAAAAATAAAACCAAAGTTTTTTGAGAAAATGTAATCTGTTAAAACTGTTTTCATAAAATTGGTATCGAAAAAAGTATCGTTCAGGAACCGGTATCAAACTCAAGGTATCGGTATCGATATCAAAACTTTTTGAACGATACCCAACCCTAGCGCTGTGTCACGTCTGTAATGTTTTAAAGATTAAGTTTATTTCATATAGTAATTATTAATGCAATTAACCTGAAACTTTCTGTACAAAGCCAGCTTATGGCCATGCTAATTATGATCAACAGCTCATCTCCATTATTTGTTCTTATCAACCATAATAATACGTTACGGACGCTTCATATTAAAATCATATGCATACAGGCACGCAGGTTTACCTCGTTGCTGATGACTGATAGCCTGTGTATGGCTATACTGCTGTGATCTGTTTCAGGCTTTCCATATCATAACATTTTAGAAATTAATTCATTGTAATATTTCAGAAATTGCATATTTAACGAGAACATCGCAGAGATTTAGACTGCTTTGCTGTTTGGGTCAGAAATGCACAGGCGGACTGAAGGAAAAATCGCCAAAACTATTTTAAATGTCATATAATGTTCATTGTTAATATTATTATCTTATTTAAACATTTTATGTTTCAAACAAACTTGCATGCAGAGAGCAAGATTTTTCGTGTTTGACACACGCATGCTGAGTGCGATGCTCAAAAGATTTGGGCTACATCATTCTTATTTGTCTAAATAATTTTTTCTTCATTACAAATCTTGTTTGGTTTTATTTTGTACCATTGCATGTTGAAATAATTCACCGTGTTATGCAGATGCAAAATGCTAGACTGCGAATAAGATTAGCTACAGTTTCCCATTTTATAAATATTGAACAATATATTCAGCATATTTAACAACCTGTTTTGTATCTTTATTTAATGCATAAGCGATTTATTAAAACAAGTTTATGAGGCTATGTTCTATAGTCTAGACTATTATTCATATTCAAGTGTTTGTGCGGAAAAGACTGCGCATGCATGACAGGGAGGTGCTCGCGCAATCACTTGCTTTTTTTTCCTGATAATGAAATAACAAAATAATAATAATAAAAACTGAAAAATTTAAATTGGGGCGCCTCACATACATGAGAAATATATCTAAGTAAAGTCTACTATTAAACGAACCAATTCAAAATGAAATCAAATATTCTCTGATTAGGCTATGTAATCTGTGAATGCATTTCTCTCTAAAGGAACATCCGAATAATGAAAAATTAAAATCAGTTCGAAAACTGATTTTATGTAAATTCATAATGACGAAGAAAAAAAAAATGTGATTGTCAAATAATGAAAACAAACAGGATGTGCTTTTTGCCGTCTGTCACTGAACTGGAGTGCTTTGTGGAAAACTGTAAGCGTGTGCTTGAGCTGAATATATTGAAGTGCATTGGATTATAGGTCTATTGATTTAATATAAAGCGATTAGTTAAATAATGGCTTTAACGAACGACTAGTTAACTAGAAAAATCCTTAGTGGAGGGCAGCCCTACTAAACAACCTCTAGACGTTTCCGTTAAATTTTTAAAGCACAATACACGTTTCCATAGTCGGAAAAATTCCGCTTTCAGAACGGTCACGTCCGTAACGGACACGTGTTACGTCACATTGAAAAAACATTGATTTTTCCTCTGACACACAAAAACAATAACTTAAACAATATTTATATTTTAGGTTTTATAAATGGCCAACCCTTCTCCATTCTGCAGATATTGTTGCTTCTGGTTTGTGCATTGTAATCCGCAGAAAGTCTACAAAATATGTTGTCTCCCAGAAACGCGTGTCTTTTTTTGTCACGTCCGTAACGCATGTGTATTTCCCTATTTAAAATACAAAACAGGTTTATAGACTGAAACTTTTCTTATATCTGGACTCTATTTTAAGGGGTTTAGAAAAATATAAAGAGATGGTTCAATATATTGGTAAAGAATACAATTTATGAGAAATTATATTTCAGGTTTTGACTGCGAATGTCACGTCCATAACGCTGGAATTGCTCGTCTGTCATTATTTACTCACTGTCATGTTATACCAAACCTGTATAAAAATTGTATTCTTGTGCTGAACAAAAAAGAAGATATTTGGAAGAATGTGGGCAACCAAACAGTTGCTGGTCCCCACTGACTTGATAGTAGGAAAAAAAACAAAATATGGAAGTCACTGGGGACCAGCAACTGTTTGGTTTCCCACATTCTAGCAGTATCGGTATTGGTATCAATAAAATGTAAACGATACCCATCCCAAAGTCCTGCAAATAAGATTGGTCTCAGACTCATGGGGGTTTGTCAATGCACAGGAAGACACTTCCAGGGATCTCCTCTGCTAATGACCCAGAGCCTCTTTCAGGGTACTGCACTGTTCTATTAGCTTGTGCTAGGTTTGCCATCCAATTTAATAGGAATGCCACTTTTGATTTGCAGGTTGCTGGCAGAGTTTCAAACTTGAACTTTATAGCATATTCATTCCCTGGATGCCATCCTTGAGGTTTAAAAGCAAATGTGAATTTTCAAAAAGAATTTGTGAAGTCACTTTGCAGTGTCAGCAAAATATTTAATTTGCAGAGCACAGCAATCAAGACAAGTTAGAAATTATATGGGGGGGAAACCTCTGTAGCTCTTAAAGAATGCGTAAGTTTAGCCGGGCACTTCTGTATTACTTGAATGCATGCATGAACACACATGCCAGACACTCTAAAAATTGAAATATGTGTTGACTGCCGAACTTCTACATTTGATAAAGCCTTGTATGGGTCTGATTTACAAATGCTTTAAAGGCAAAACTGGGCTCGGATGAGTCTGCGATGTAGAAGAAAGCCATGGATTTATATCTAATTACATGTCTGTAATTGCTCAGTAAGATATGTAATATCTAGAAAATATCTAACATATAGGGGCTGGGTAAACAATAAATAAAAACAGATCTCTCAATTTTAATCAATTTTCATTTTTTTATACAATATTGATTCTTAAAACCCAAGAATCTTTTAGTCTGTTTTCAGTTAATCAATGGAACATTTTAGCATGCTTCTGATATGAAACAAAGTCTCAGATTTCAAATTCTGTTCATTAACAACATTCAAACAATACATTTTTGGCACTGTTTAATGTGGAGTGACAGATTGATGTAGTGCCTCAGTTCAAGAGAAGCAACAGAAAACTGATCATCTCCATTTTAATGCCAATTAAAGGTATTTACCTCAGAAAAAACATACTCAGTGGCCATAAACTTGTTAGTCAGCTAGAAAAATGAACTTTGCTAAATACATGCACCATATAACAGACTTATAATTTTTTACTGTTCTTCTATATTAAATATATGTTTAAATAAATTCAAGTTTTTAATTACAGCCACCATTTAAATGTTTATATTTCAAAACAAATTGGAGTAGAAATATAATTATGTAATTGTAAAGTTAGTATTATAGCTATTACAATAAAAAAAACTTCATTGAGTGCAGTTTAAGTGTTTGTATAAAAATTGGTTAATTTTAACGTTCGATATAATAACAATGTAGTACCAACTGACGAGAGACTTTTTTCTTCCTTGAGAAAATTTGCCATGTAATTGATATTAAAAATAATTGATATCGAATCGGAATCAAAACGCAAGCCGAAAAATTTAAATTAAAACTACAAGAAATATATTTTCGTCATTCCCATTTTTTCCAATAGGAAATGAATAAATCCAAAATAGCGCTCCTATGACTGTCAAAAAGATATCAAAAGTTAAAAAGATCAAAAACAAGTTTCACCCAAATTTAATTTGTCTTTTAATTAATGAAATTTAAACATTTTATTTTTTGGGTAAATAAAGGGGATTTAATATTAAAATTAAAATATGGAAGAAATATTGTGTGATTATTTTATTTATTTTTTTCAACAGTACTAATAGTATCACATACATTCTACTAAATAATAGAAATATATTTCTGGCACAATGTCTCTAAGATAAACTTTTATTTTGACGGGTTGCCTTTAAATACCTTTAAATTTCTGTGTGTATATGATATGACACTGGTTTTACTCAAATGAAACCGTAAAATGCTCATGAAGTGACTCTCAGAGCAGTTCTGGAGATGTTTTTTATGTATTTATATCTCATTGAGACGGCAGATGATGAAATCACCGCAAGCGTCAGGCGCGCTTCAGTGTATGTAGTAAACAAAACCGCATGTCTCTGCCATTCATTCATTCACACAGAGACTCACAGAACATGCAGGATTAATTAGATCCAAAAGATAGTTTTAGCAACACAGCGCAGATGCTACAGAACACAGTTAGCTGACTAGCTGTATAAGACTGTGTGCTACGCTAATATATTACTTCACAGGCATTACTGGCTTGTACTTTCACATCAATAATATTATACATTGACAGTTTATTGCTGGTCTGTCGTTTTACAGTGCTGTAATTTTTAAGATTTCATATTATTTTAAGGTGAGCTTAAAGGGTACACTACTATGAAATTCACAACTTCAGTGTGACATCAATAAAAATTTAAAAAAAAGGTATAATTTCCTAGATATTAGGGCTCCAGTTAACGATTATTTTTATTGTTGACTAATCTATTGATTATTTTTTAATTAATCTATTATTTTCTTATCAGTTGATGACTTCTTTAGTCAAACTATCAATACAGAACAGTAACTTCAGCTATTAATCTTTTAAGATTGTATTCAAACATTTTCTCATACAACAAAAGAAAGAAAGAAAAAGAAAACAATAAAGAAACATAAGAAAAGAGAGAAAAATAAATAAAAATAATTTAAAAAATAAAAATGAAAGAAAGAAAACAACAATAAATAAAAAATAGGAACAAAAGAGAAAGAAAAATAACAAATAATTAATAAAAAAGCAAGAAAGCAAGAAAAAGAAAGAAAATGGCAGTGATGCAATATAAATCAATAGAAATGCAGATTATGGCTGCATTCACAGTTACTGTTTGGGACTGACAGCAGTTGCTTACAGGTGAGAGACTTGAAATGTTTTATTTATTCAGCAGATTAAAGCATCTGCTTGAATACATATCTGTATGAATGAACAACTGAAGTCACAAGCACATTCAGGACACTAGAGCAACAGAATCAAAAATGGCATCATAACACCGGGAAGTTTTATCACAGCGGACAGCCTGTTTTTAAATAAATGAGCTCAGTCGAGGCTTGCCCTATTCATCACACAGTTAAACAACTAACAATGACTTTAAATGCTTTGTTAAGGGCTTTTCACACTGAACATGAAAATTTGTCGCAAATGTTCCGCGCGATGACGCTTTTGAATTGAAACGATAGATCCCTATGGAGCTATTCACACCAGGCGCAATCATTTGCGTCGCGAAAATGGAGGATTTTTTTTTGTCCTGGGTGTCGATTTTTTCGGGCCGTCCAATCAGATTTCAGCTAAGCTCATGTGCCTGGAGCAGCTGCTGTTGCACAAAGGCAGGAGTGGTGGCGCTGTTATCTTTGGTTTCTGAGAACTTATTTATTCTCACATGTTCTTAATATAATTTCTATTAATTCTCCACTGAATTATGTGATCTGGAGTGTCCGTTTTCTCCCACGTGCGCAAATGTTATGAGTCAGAGAACGTATACTCTCTAATCTTCCGTATTAAAACAATATAAATAAAAAATCGAGTGAAACATTTTTCTACACATGAAATATGAAAGCAAATAGACATGATTATGATGCTATATTTTCTGTATGAGTTTTGTATGCAGCTGTTTATGACTATAAGCTGTGTGGCGTTATTAAACAGAGTGCATGTCTGCCTATTATAGAATCAATCAACTACAGATCACAATCAGAAGTTATTACAGGCAAAGTTATTTTAAGCAAAAACATTAATAATCACATACATTTTCAAATGTGGCTCGATGCTATTTGTATTTATATTTATATTTCAAGATGTTTTCTTGTAAAGCATTATAGACAGTTTGTGTTTCTGCCATAGAACCAAACTTTATTTAGCTGTATTAATTTCATGCTATATATTGAGCAGCAGACAATGTTAAATCATATGAGATACACATCTGATGAAAAATGCATTGCTGGTCGGTGCCACCTAGCGTGCAGGTGTGAATTAGCAGAAGGCAAACTTTCGTTTCGCGCTCGGTGTGAAAGCACTTTTGTCGGCGATTCGCCTCACTTTTTTTCCGCATCGCGTCCAGTGTGAAGCGGCCTTTAGCGAGTGCAGAGTAAAAATGGACCCATTAAGCACAGGCAGACTTTTTGAATTTAATGATGTATATCTTAATCTAAATGCTTTTATCATTTAAAATAATATTTTTGTGTGAGAGATTAATATTTTATTTTAACAAAACTTTTTGTACTGAAACCAATATCTTGTGCACTAAAAGTGTCTCAATGTAGATTTTGGTGAGCTTAATAGGTATGTTTACCCTATTTAATTATAATAGGGTAATATTAAATATTTACAAACACAAATATTGTACATACTGCCAAGCCGATAATAATAACTCTTCTAAAACAACAAGTTTCTTCTCACATCATGTTGCTGAAAACTGTTGAATATTCACAAATTGCCAGCAATGTCACATAAGGTGAATTGTAAGTTCCTGATAAAACTTTCTGCCTTTGAACATTTTCTTAGTTCTCCAACAACTTGTGCCCTTTAGAGCACTTGGGACCGCTGCAGATTTACATGTTGAACTTGACCTTCAGGTCACACACAACAAAAGCATGTGACCGCGTGTGTGCGGGAAGGGGCGCTACAGGGGTTTCATTAGTCTGTCAGAGAGCAGGAAGAGACAAATGAACAGCTAAAGCACAGAAACCCGCCCATCCCCCAAACACCACCACAACTGAGCACATGAACCACCAGTCTGCAAGTTTAAGCTCTCACTTGTGTATATAACCTTTAATATGGAAAATAAAACCAACATGATGTGATATAGACTGCCCCACGGACCTGTCTGAAGAATGGTAAACACACGGTAAAATATTAGCATAATGCCCTGAAACGCTTTATTGGGTCATGCTTAATAAACATCCTAAAAAGGTACCGCTCCGGTGTGCGATATTTTTGGGGATTTTTTCGATAACGATAATTAGACGATATTTTGCAGTGTGTGTTATTGTGCTGATTTCTGACTACCGTGGACAGCTGTAGTTTTTGATATTCTTCATATTCTGTGTGGTCAGTTCACATCAGTGATAAATTAATCTTTTAATGTAAGTTTAAATTGATTTTCACCTTTAATAAGGCCATTTTTTTTCTAAAAGTGTACATCTTTTGAGTCAAATTGTTATATCAGTCAATTAAGATAATACACATTTAGGCTGTTACCAAACAACTGAAACCAGTATCATCAAAATTAATCTTTGCAGAAGTTGCATCTGAAGTGGCATTTAGATGCATTTACACACTATTTAATGCAGCTCAGAGGGACATGGAGTGCTTTAACTGGTTACAAATGCATAATTTTTTGACTTTATTTTAATAAAATTATAAAAAAAATTAAAATATACTTTAAATGTGACATTAAAACCACCAGTAGGTGGCAGAAAGTCACTGTTAATAAGTGAGTCATTGCAACTGAACTGAATCATTTAACGGTTGATTCATTCAGGAACGAAGCACCGTCATGTTGCAAAACAGTGCTGTAGCTGTTTTGAATTATTTTTTGTCGGCGAAATGGAGCAAAAACAGGCAATATGGTGTCTAAAACGTAAGTCTCTTACTATTAACTTATTGTTTATTGAACTGTTGTCATGCTTGCTTTTGAAGAATAAACGGCACTCTGTGTGATTTTAACTATATGAAATATAAATATATACATTTTCTGCCCCCATATCTTGAATTTTGCGATCATTCTTAATGCATTTTAATAGACTGAGTCATGCAGTGAAAGAACACACACTAAATGCGCACGTGCACGGTTTAACCCGCTTCATCACTACGTAGGTTTGGTTTTTGCAAAATAGTCGATATTGTCAAATTGCACATCGTTAAAACAACAATTACGATATTATCCCAGACGATATATATCGCACACCCCTACTGACAATTTATGATGAAACGATCTAAAAAAACAGAGAGATGTTATGAGAAAACCAGGAACCGGTATTACTCGTTGGCAAAGAAAAGGGGAAGTCGCTTTCTGAAGTTTTACTTCCACTTACGGTCATATCTGTGTTTCACAGAACCTGAGTCAACATAGACAAAAGGTAAACACCCAGAGGTCAGACAACATAATGAGACAAGATTCACATTCTAGTTCAGTAAAACAATGCCTCAAAGTCTGCGTCTGCTTTACTGCCTCATATTTATGCAGGTTAATAAATGAGTCATCATTTTAGAGTTACTAAATAGTAGGGGTGGCACGGTACACAGATGTCACGGTTCGGTACGTACCTCGGTTCGGGGGTCACGGTTCGATACAATTTCGGTACAACAGGGAAAAAAAAAGACATCTACTTTGCTCAGTTTCTTTTATTTTGATGTGAAAATGCTAAATATTATTACATGTTATATATATAAAATCTGTTTTGTTTTCATTGTGAGTGTACACAAATAAAAGCAGACCTTTAACTACAAGCAACAGCACAAATAAAAATACAATAGAGTAAAGATACAAATAAAATATCAGTGATTTTCAGGGGGTTTTTTAGGTACAGAAATTGAAGTACGATTAAAGTAATCAAAGGTAAAACAGCATTGCATATTTGACTGTATAAATTAAAGATTACTCTTTATTAAAGTTACAAAAGCGATTCAATCAAGAGCAGTGAGTGATTTCTTTGTTGTTGCTGTTTATTTAATATTAACTGTCACTTTAAGAGAAAGCACTGATACTGTACGCCCAGCCGGCTATGTCTGCTATAGGATACTTACCAAGACGGGCATTTCGACAGAATTTTGTGTGAATTTATCCATTAAAACACAATACTTCAGAGAGAGCTTCATATTTGCGCGCGTTCTGAGGCGCAGGTTTGTGCGCTTCTGATGAGCGCACGCACAAATCTTCTCACTGCGCGCGCGAGCTCGCGTCCTCTGGCTCTTAAATATTTGAGCTGGCAAAGCTTACATGACTTTAGTCTAAACACCGATATCAACGTGTGCTGTTCAGGTCTCACCTGTGCGCGCGCTATCAGCACCGGGTGATGACGGAATAAATGCTCATATTCCAGCATACGGCACTCGCATTGAACAAGAGTGAATGATTTGTCCACTTATTTTTTATTTTTTTTCTTTCTCATCGCTGTTGTTATAATGTACTGGGAAGCCAGAATGCGCATCCATTAACAGAAACATGCATTAGCCGAACCCTATTTGTTTTACGTGTTATTTATAACAAACCACATGCGTTGTCAGAATTCAGTTGAACCGCGGTCCTAGCGCGTGCCGAACCGTGTGTGGAGAACCGTGCGGTTCGGTTTTTTTCCGCGAACCGTGCCACCCCTACTAAATAGTTAACTGATATTTATGATTTCTTTAAGGTAAGCTGCACAATTTCAGTGCCACCGGTTGCGTAAACACTGACTGTCTCCAAACAGGTTTCTCAAACTTTAACCCTATCTTTGATTGGTAATACGCACTGATAGTACCGCCCAAAACTTTCCTTTTGCTAATTCTATCTGTTGCCCAACATCTTTGAGTACCTTGAAAATCATTTTAGAAATATTACTACTCAAATGCGATTGGCCTGTCTAAGACTTTCACTATATATTTAATGTACAGCCATATTTTATACTTCAGGTCGCATCTCTCCTCAACCTGAATTTCATCCCCCACACTGTGCTGCGTTATTTTTCATGCTTTCACAACACTGCAAAACTATGTGTAACAGCACATCTGAACTTGCTGTAACTGATATCTAAATTTAGTCAGCTAGCAGTTTCTGGCAATCATTCATAGAGGGAAGCTGACCATGGTGAAGTCAACCACACCAGAGACCGTCCTGCACTCGTCTACAGCGGGATGCCTATTCCCCTCCCCCCAAACACACACACACACAGATCCATAACATGAGCCACGATAACCCAGATAGACGAGGTGCTGAAAAAGGCTTCATCTGATTAGGTGTCAAACTCCACATAAGCCGCACTTAATTTAAAGGTGATGCCATTTTTTGTATGCTAAAACAATTCCTTCTATACAAGCTTCATATTCTTACTGTAAATACACCACTCGATGGCTGAAGTTTCTGTTTGTCCAAACAATAACAGACAGGGTTAATATATAGAAACCTGTTTGAAAACAGAAGATGTCTAAAATGACTGCGAAAACGACTATGTATTCTATGTAACACATCTATGTATTATTTGCATATTTGCAAACATAACTAGTTAATAGGTCATCTGAACAACTAGTTGACTAATCGGTCACAGGAAAGCCCTGAATTATTAGGTTGGTTTCAGACTATAGATGGATGGCGTACAAAAAAAATGGAGCAGAATGCATGCGTTTTTAAAAGTTGTACCATTTTCTTTTTCTTTTTTTTTAAACCTATACTATTTTTAACATTGACATGATGCAAGAGCATGACACCCATTTGAATGTGTGGATGTAACAACAGCACTTTAAAGGGGATGAATGCTGAAACACTTTTTAGTGAATCATTGTGTGTTTTAAACCTATATTTTAATCTATATTTAGCAAAGTGGAAAGAATTTTATAACTGACAAGTATTAGCATTTTTTCGAAAATGTAATGCATGACATTACAGACAAAACAGTCTTTTTTACTGAAACGTTTTCGTGGTTTCACTAAAATTCCCCCAACTACAAAAAAATTATCCACTACCAAAAGACAACTCTACTGTAAATAGTAGGTCAAATTTCCTGTACGCATGTAATACACGTATGACCTAATAATTTGTTTACTATTCAAAAAATTGTTTGCATTCTACTGTATCGACCTTAATTTGAATGTAAAAACAGGCCATTTTTAACCTTAAGGTTTCCGGTATCACTCGCTTCCAGTTATTTTAGCTGTAGAAAATCAGTTGATTATGTTACCAGATAATGCAAGCTGCAATTTGGTATGATATTATTTTAATTAATCGTAAACAAAGGTGCTGGTTTGTAGCGCTAATAGTTTTACCGTTCACTGCACTTGGTTATTCTTCGAGTTATTTACCTAGACCAGCTAATGAATCAGAAGTCTTGAATACTGACAAAAAATAGCGTACTTCTATGATGAAAAATAAGGTGGATAAACCGATACAGAAGTGTGCAGTTACAGTACAGAGCTACTATAAACACAGCAAGTGACAGCAGGCCACCAACCATATAATTCACCAGTCGTTCAAGAAACAGACCTGAGATTCATTTTAACTTCACTTGAGCTTGGTTTCATGTTAACTAACCCAACGGGCAACACTTTGGTGTGCCGCAGAACAAAAACAAAGTGATAAACAATGCCAAAATGGGTTTACTAGTTGCCCTCCACTTTGTACGTAAAAAGGTTTACTTTTTAAACCAAGTTATTACTGCTGCTTTGTGGACGCATTAGAAATCCACTTTACATTTAACATGTTTTATACTGTATCAAATTGCACAACTAGACAAGTTACAGCAACAGTGTTCTTCAATGACCTTGCAGGAAATAACACAGGCCTTGTTCAAGAAAGCACAGACCATGGCAGGCATTTTCAAACTCACACCACCATCTGCCTATCTCATCTCAACCTTGAGGCTCAACAAAAACAGGGTCAACGACACCGCACCGCAACAGAGCACAGACACAAACGTCACATTTCAACACGTCGGCTGGCCCACTGCGATTCTGCTCAGTGAAGGAAAGGGGGAGGAAAGAAAAACAAAAGAGGGAAAAAGCGCAATAGATCAGATCAGTCTGTCCCATCCCCCACATCTTGCTTCAATCCACTCTCAGGAACTAGTTACATAACCGTGCCACTCTTCCACTTAGAGAGAGACGCAGATTTCAAACAAAGGCTGAGAGACTCAAATCATGTACTTGCAGAATCTATGACTGTACTTAGAATTAAAAATGCTTTGTTTGTATTTTTACAGCATATTAGTATAGGCCTAATTTTAGAGGGGGGTTGTGTAAAAATGAGCTAGGTTAACCTAACCCCAGTAGTAAATGACTTTAAGGATTGTGATTTAAATAGGTTACATGTGAGCCATTAAGATGGGAGTTTCCCAACACACATGGCCTTCAAATTACACACACACACACACAGTACAGAGCTCCCCACCCCCACAGTAGACTAAATACTATGATCCAAATATCTCACACACACATTAATTTTATACAGTCCAACATTTTACACTAACAATACAACAACTGCACTCTCTGCGTGACTGTAAAATAAGCCACAAGTAGTAGTTTGTGTTGGTGTCAAATGTAATCATATGCATTGCATGATCTGACAATGACAGTGTATATAATCAGTGTGCATACTAAGAAATATCACTTTTCGGTGTAAATAATAATAAATGCATGACACTGTCATTGAACACACACACTAAATGTGAGTTTTGCTCCCCTCCCCCACTCTCATAGAGTTTAGTGCATTGCCCACAACACTGTCATGTGTTCATTTACAGATTATAATTCACACAATGTTATATTCACTTATATAAATGACAAATGAGTGTAACTCACAAATAAACACCAGTGTTTTCAAGAGGTGCATCACTTATACAGAATAAAAGAAGAGAATTTATGTGAGAACATCAACTTGAGTAGATTTTATGATGCATATTAGTATAAATGTTCAAATAAACTGCCTAATATTAAATTATATTAAAATAACAATAATTAGTATAACATCAGGTGCAATGAAGTCAATTTAAAGCATAATTGACTTAAAATAGTGTAATTTTAGTGTCAGTAAATTATGTTTTACACACACCTAAACTACTAAACAATCTGAAGTGGTGCTGCATTTACACACACTGCTGCCCATCCCCCACCCAGCGAGATCCTCCAAAAGAAATGCCCTTGCCCAATTATAAATCGCTATATATTATTATTAAAAACATACAGAGGTACATTAACGCACGTATGTTGCTATATTATCGATATAACGTGTAAAATGAAGAAAACACTCACTTTAATACCCGGATGAGCGCGAGGGCTGCCTTTCACTGCTTGAGTGGAATTTCCTCCTCCTCGATTATTTTGTCAAATAGCGCTCAAACAAAGCGTTATAAAGCTGCTTTGAGGCGGCAGATCGTCAGATAAATTCCCAAACAAGAGTCCGGTCCCGTTCGCATCGGCGTGGAGCGAAATAAAGCCGTTTAAAAATAGATTTAAGAGCGATTGAGGTACATTGTGGGGCTGTATGCTAGTGGAGAAAGAGCCAAACGGTTCAGGAGCAGCCAACGGCTTCAGACACTCAAACACTGGAGAGGTGACCTTCCCGGCGAAAATGGGGGAGGCCTGGGCGGTTGTCTCTGCAGCTTTGTTGAAACTAAAGGAGGAATATCCATCTCAATCGGCGCTTTACCCTAAACTGCGGCGGAGGTGTATAATTTAAGCGAGTATTAGCCCTCCTGTAAACCACGGGGCTGTTCATGACGCATAAATAGAGAGATTTGTATATTGTAAAATTACATTAAAAAGAGATTACTGTGATAGGTTACGATTTATCAGGTCATAAATGTCGATTATTATTTTTTTTCTGAAAGAAGCACAACGGTGCTAAATATAATTCTTTACATTTTGAACAAAATGCTGTATTGACGTGTGTTATTTGTTTTTCATATTTTTCTTAAATATTTTAACGTTTTATTCCACCTTAATGTGCCATTTTGCTAGTCGTGATTACAGTGTTCTTTGTTTTCATGTATTTGTTAGAATTATAGTTTGTAATAATATGCCTTTGACGTAAGCAAGATGATTATTATTTTTTAGCGTTTTTATAGTGTTGCTCATTATAGCCAATCACACACGATTCCGTTGAGTTTATGAATGCAATGTGGCCAGTCAGAGTCGTTCAGATGAATCATCGCTGAAACAGTTTTGTTGATTTGATGTGCTTGCTGACTGAATTCTGCCCTCTCTCAAATTCCCTTTTCATAAACTACATATGTAAGTATAAGAGATTCAGTCAACATACAGTGTATCATAAACTCACGCTAGACTGGATATAACAGGTACGTGATCAGGCAGGTGGGTTTTAAGCAAAAACATTAATAATCACATTTTCAAATGTGGCTCGATGCTAATTGTACTTCTATTTATATTTATATTCAAGATGTTTTCAATGAAAGCATTATAGATAGTTTGTGTTTCTGGCGTAGAACCAAACTTATTTTAGCTATATTCATTTAATGCTATATATTGAGCAGCAGACGATGTTAAATCCATATATGAGATACATATCTGATGAAAAATGCATTGCTGGTCAGCGCCACCTAGCGTGCAGGCGTGAATTAGCAGAAGGCGAACATTCGTTTCGCGCTCGATGTGTAAGTACTGTTCGTCGGCGATTCGCCTCGCTTTTTTGCATCGCCGTCCAATCAAATTTGAGCTTAGAACACTGCGTGGAGCAGCTGCTGTTGTACAAAAAGGCAAAGAGTGGTGGCGCTGTTTTGAAAAAGAAGAGTATTCTGAGCGATTCCGAGAGAGAAGAGAGTGGATGCCAGGTTCTTGTTATCTTTGGTATCTTCAAACAGATTTATTCTCACATGTTCTTAATATAATTTCAATTAATTCTCCACTTTTCTTCCACGTGTCGGTGTGTTATGAGAGTGCGTTAACTCTCTAGATTTTCCGTATTTAAAAAAAACGAGTTAAATATATTTCTACACATGAAATTTGTAAACAAATAGACGTGATTAACGATATATTTTCTGTATGTGTTTTGTATGCAGCTCGGTATTTTTATAACAATAAAGGATGTTGGCTATTATAAATCAAAATCAACTATAGATCACAATCAGAAGTTATTAGGCACTCGATGGTTTAAAGTGGGTTTTAAGTAAAAACATTAATAATTAATGTAGTCTACATAAATTTTCAAATGTGGCTTGATGCTACTTCTGTTTGTATTTTAATGTCTTCTTGTAAGCATTATAGATAGTTTGTGTTTCTGGCATGGAACCAAACTTTATTTGCCTTAATTTAATGCTGTATATTGAGCAGCGGACGATGTTAAAACCATATATGAGATACATATCTGAGGAAAAATCCATTGCTGGTCGGTGCCACCTAGCGTGCAGGCGTGAATTAGCAGAAGGTGATCAATGGTTTCAAGCTCAGTGTGAAAGCACCGTTCATCAGCGATTTGCTGCGGTTTTTCGCATTGACTCAGTGTGAAACGGCCTTTACCATGGAGTTGGTTCGTTCTCTGGCAATGAAACTAAGGAAGTAAATAAATGAATTAGCTTGATAATATTGTGTATCCACGATCTCACAGGCTAACGATAAGACGACATGACTATGGAGTATATTGCCCAACACTAGTGCAACATATAACAAAAGAAGTATTAATCTAGAAAAAATAATACTAAAAACTATCCTCTTCTTCACTGTTAAAAGGTTATGTGTCATCTCAACTGTGTAAGTTGGATATCAAAATTATTTTCTATACATATTTATGTTCTGAGGTAGTTAACATGAATTTGCCATAATCTGGCTAGCATGTGAAGGCAGCATTATGGTGTGTTCAGATCATTTCAGAATTACCGTAATTATATGTTAAAAATAAATAAATAAATACATTTTCACCAAACTCATAATTACATGAGTTGTTACATCTAGTAAAATGGCAACAGTCTTAACAGATAAGGAACGCTTGGTACCTCGACACATATTTCTGTTTGACACTATTTTATTATAGCCACTCTTACCTGGTGTGATTTTTTTTTTTTACTCTAAAACATTTTGCACAAACATTTAGAGGTGAACTAACAAATTAATGTAATGAATAAATATTTTGCTGCCATCAACAACAAAGCCGCACATGGATCCATTTTGGCGTTATGAGTGTTGGCATGGTAACAAATCATTTCTGAATCTGAGGATGTGAACAGCTCCGAGTAGAATCTCGTAATTACAGTAATTCAAGATATGAATGCAGCATTAATCCTTGGTTATGTGGGGTGGGCAAGGGGTACGGTTACCTCCAAAATAAATGCTAAATGTCATGATTATATAATTATTTAATTAATCACGTGACCAGATGTAAAATGAATTTGGTTGCCATAGCAATCATGTTGGCCCTGTTTGAAAAAAGCTGTCTTCGTAAACAGAGATAGGAAGGCTTCAAGTTGCCTTCAACTGGTTGGTTTTGTGACGTGTGTGTAATAAACATATATGTAATAAATGTAACTTGTAGTTATTAAATATTGCATTGGCTATAACTGAAGCGGTAGCACTTTATTTTACAGTACGTGTACTTCCCTGGTACATACATGGTAAATGAGTGGTAAGTGACCGTTCTTACCCACACTTGTCTGTATGTACAAACTAATTATCATGCATGTACGACTGTTAAGTACAGCCGTGTTTCTTATTTGTTACCATGTACATACACCTCAGGTAAGTACCTTGTGTTACCACTCATTTGCCTGTAGGTACAAGATATTTAGCATGTATGTACCAGGGAACTACATGTACTGTAAAATAAAGTGCTACCAGTAAAGCTCATTTGAATTTGTTGCAGATCACAAGATGTACTATGTAAGCCTTTCTGAACTTTTACTCAAACAGGCTGTCTGTGACTAAATACAGCCATTTTGTTCTTTTTCCCTGCTGATACTCATTTCTTACACTCCTACACAATCACAGTGTTCAGGGTGGAGGGTTTGTGTCTGTTTGGCTGTAATCTTCTCGAAGTGTGTAAAAGCCTTGAACAGAAGGTCTCTCCTCTTACTGCTCTTGTCCTTTCATCTTTTCTCCTTTCCTTCAAACATCAGTTTATTCAGTTCTGCCTCACAGAAAAAGAAAAAAAAAATCACTAGATGAGGAAATTAGGTTATTTAAATTAATTATCTACTAACAATGTATTCCATTAGAATCCCCCCACACCACTAAATACCCAACACATTTTTCCTTTTAAAGGGTCAGAGTCACTTCATCCATCCATCCATCCATCAATCAATGTCCGTCAACTCAGTGTAGTTTTTTAAATGAGATTTTCATTCCTTTAATCCAATGCTTTTTTTTAACAATAAACACTTATGACTATATAAATCATATAAAAATGGAACAAATATAGCAAAAAAAAAAATAAAAATTGCAGTAATTTCACAATAAACAATAATACCAAATGAATACTAAAATTTCACAGAAAATTCAAAAACAACAGTTATACTACCAAAATAAAATAAGTTACACGCCACAAAAAAATTAATTAAATTCCTTGTAATTTCACAACCCATTAAAAATCAACAGTATAAATAATACTAAAGCAATTATAACAAAATTTCACAGTAATTTCAAAAACCAGCAGTATAAATAATACTAAAAAATGATAATAAAATAATGATTTAGTCTTCCAAAAGAAAGCAAGCCTTTCAATTAACAGTAGTTGTAAATTCTCCAATACAGATTTGGGGGACCTACCCTGTAAATTCTAAAGAACCGCATGTATATTAGGCATCATAAAAATGAATTAGTCAATCATGAATCCAGCTGTGGAGCGGCAGACAACAAGATGTAGTCTGGGACTCTCTCCCATTGCTGAGGTTTCAATGGCTGCGCTAACAAACAAAGCTGCATCCGAAGCCTTGAAAACAAGAGCAGGGCAGCCATCTGGTCCTCCCTAACAAGGGGCACTGATAAATTTCACCGGATTCAGGAGGAGAGAAAGACAGGGAGGCCGGATCAAGCGCATGGCACAAAAGAAACTCCTCGGTGAGCTGTTGGACACAAAGCAGGGTGAGGATGGGTGTCAGTGTTTAGTGTAGGGCTCTGGCTCAGTGACTGCAGGCTTCAGTGGCCATTAGTGTATACAATGTGGGAGGCAAAAGCAGGACAGATTAGTGAATATTAAACAAATCTGTGTGTGTGGGTGTGCTGCCCAGGAGCATCTATAATTAAAATGCATGTTTGGACCAGAAAGGCTGTCTTGGTTAAAGTAGTGTGCGTGGTATGTTCTCTCCCCCGCCAACTAGTTGCTGCCCAGTGGAAATGCAATGAAAGCAATGAATGCTTGTCACTGTGGGACAAAAAGATTAGAGGTTTAAAGAAGGTGCCAAAAGTCAGAATTTGACCATTTTGTAGTCTGCCCAGGCCTCAAAAGCAGAAGTACTACTTTTTCTGGCTAAAATCCACCAGATTATTTTTCAAGATCATATTATTCAAAAGGGAAGCAAAAATAAAAAGGCAAATACACAATTTAAAAAAAAACTAAAAGGTATTACAAAATTGTACGACAGAGATAAAGTCATGTAAGCACATTAAAACATGCTAGTAATGAGATAGCATACACTGTTATTTTGAAAATGAGGCATTATCATGGAAACAAAACACTAACAAAGATAAGATTACAAGAACCATTCTCTAGTAGTTATCAAGCATGCTGACCACCTCTGTTGGTTTTAAAAGGCAATTAGTTTTTAATTAAACGAATGAAACCATAATTCAGTGGTGTTAAACCGGTTTTGTTTCAGGATCCAGATTTTACAGTGGTTTATTGCAAACTGATTTATTGCACGCAAGTAAACAAAAATGTCTAAATAATATTATTACACTATGAACTGCATGAGATCTAACAATATCTAATATACTACATTACAAACAATGTTTATTCCCATTGAAAACTCATCTTTACTTTAGTCTAGGTCATATTTTACTTAGTTTGAGTAGTTTTGTTCATGGTTTTCAAAGATGCTACACAGGCTATTTTTCTAATTTTGATATTTGATTATATCAAATAAGATAATTCTGTGCCAAAATAGTTTAATGACATCAACAACAAAAAAATATGGCAAGCACTACATATTATTATTCACATTTTGCATTTGCGTATATGTGAGAACACACCTCAAATGTTGAGAATGCATTTTATAAATATACATTTTATAAATACAGTTAATAAAATATTAATCCATAACCACTATTACGTACAATAAAATTACCTAAATATTCAGATATCGCAATTAATTCCTGTGGACACATACTAAACAAAAGCAAATGATCAATATAAAAATGATCTATATAATTTGTTTTTTTATTTCTATCAACCATAAAATTTCATATTTAATTTATAATTCTCTAATTGTTATTTTCAGTGTTTTAGCACATGCTGTTACTGCGATAGTCACTGCAGTCTTTTCCCCCTAAAATGGCAGTAACACAAATACAGTGTCATAAAAAAGAAAAAGAAAAAAAATCCACTCAAACGCTCACATGTCCCATTTCCGAGATATATTGCATTCATATTACAGTAAAAATTACACCCCCATCAGCCATAAGTTGCACATAATGGCTGGTGTGTGTAATATTTTACAGAGCACCATTAGCTGAGGTGTATGCGTATTTCTGTCTGTGTGTGTGTGTGTGTGTGTGGTGGGGGCTGGGCACAAATGTAAAATCTTCCCCACCGCTTCCCTCCTGTTATTTATACTGTCTAAGGCAGGCTTGCGGTTTTGGCAGACATTGAAAAGTATTTCCTGTTGAAAAACCTTGCGTAATTCTCCACTTTTCAAATCCAGATTTCACCCCTCTACCCCCTACTTGCTTTATGATTGGCCTCCGAACTCAAACTGTGCATATTCTTGAAGTCAAAACGTACTTCCGTCATTGAAAACGCAGTCAGATCCCCCTGTCGACAGAGATAGCGGCCCCTCCTTGCCGTCCTAATTGAGTTTACATCAGAAAAATGGGGTGAAAGCGTTGTAAACTAGAAAAATGCAGCACAGCTACAGCTACAGAGATTATGTCTGGGGCTGTGAGACTCTGCAGAATCCCACCCATCCCCCACACTGGTTTGTCAACTCATTTTTGCCTGGCTGGGCATTGCCTGCAATAGATTCCACCCCACCCCCTCTCCTTTGCTCAGTCATTCAGACTTGGAAAATCAATAACAAGCTGACATCATCATTGGTTTGTATATTACTCTGGTGCTCTCAGACCAGCAATCTACTAAAAGCAGATCATCTTTGTTTAAGGAACAGGTATGGATTTAAAAAAGGAGCAGAAACAGGAAAAGCGTGAAGCTTTTGTTTCATTGAGCTGTGTGTGGACTTACTTCCTGACCTTCACATTTTACATGTGGTATCATTTTGACTGGTCCAATAATCCTGTGGAGGGTGCATTGCCTCAGGGTGCAAGATCAGTTACTTTATAGTAACTATAATTTTCAGATAAAAACGTCAGTAGGTTTTCTCAACCCCCATGTGACATGCAGCTTAGGAATGGATACAAATGCATTGTAACGCCGACCTTGATGTTTCTCAAAAGTGCATTGCATCACTTTGAAATATAAAATATGATGGGACATTGTGAATAAAGGAACTGTGTGCATCAATAAATAATGTTTCCGTGATATATTCCTTGGCTTGAACTAGTGTTATCATGGCCACAGGAAATATGTCGTGTCATAACAGCAGCAAGATTATCACTGACCTACTTTTATGATCGTGGACAGAATTGAACTGGTAAGCTTGTTTATGTAATGCTGTTACCTAAATGCAAAGACTGCTGGGATGAACAAAAGCTAGACTTCTGATTAGTGAATTATTTAGCCTTGACAACTTTTTTACATTTTGTTTTTCACTGCCTATATCCGCAGACAGGATGGGGGAGGGGAGTCTAAGTATATTTTGCTGTGAGACGTGTTAATGAAACACCAGACTTCTCGTTTATGTTTTATGTCCTCTACTGTACAGTAGTACTGAAGGTTTCAGATAAAACATAATGTTTAATTAATTTGAATATTCTTTTTATTGAACTGAGTATACGATTTGAATACACAACAGTTTGTTCCGGTTCTCAAATTTGACTGGCAGAGCAAATAGTATATTGATGGCCATATTTGTTACATATACATGATACTATATGTAAAGTGAACAGAACTAGGCAGATAGGTGACCATTTCTGATTTTGAATTTGATTCTAAAAAGCATTTTTGCAGTCTTGAAAGGCACCATGGGAAGGGGGCACTGTTTGAAGGGTAATACAAATAGGTCATGGAAAGTGCATGTGGAAAACAATTTGTTTATGATTCTGTGATCCTGGGTGGTAGGTTCTTGTGATTCATCTTGAAACCTGAGGTAAAATATTTGGGAAGTTGCTGGGATTTAAACCCAACAGGAAATATTTACATACATATTTATTTATATACTTTCATGGTCTTATTCAGCAAGGATAAATTAAATGTTTAAAAGTGATAGTAAAGACATAATGTTACAAAAGATTTATATTTCAAATAAATGATGTTTAAGGAAAAAACTTTCTTTTAAATAAATCACCGCTTAGCAGTACAATTATTTTCAACATCAATAATAAGAATCCTGTTCTTTTGAACTTTCTATCCTGAAAAATCCTGGGGAAAAATGTAACATGGATTTTACAAAAATATTAAACACCACAACTATTTTCGTTAATAATTATTATTCTATTAATAATAAGAAGAAATGATTCTTCAGCAGCAAATCAGCATATTAGAATGATTTCGGAAAGATCATGTGACACTGAAGAATGGAGTAATGATGCTGGAAATTCAGTTTTGCATTCACAGAAATAAGTTACATTTTAAAATATATTAAAACTGTCACTGATTGGCCAGGCTCATTCACCACCCAATCACAGCACACACCCTCACCGGAGTACTGATTGCACACACCTTCACCTTCAGATTGCACGCTCCCTTCAGTGACGTATTCTGCTCGAAGAAAGCCTCACAGCTGCCTCCACACCGGCCATGGGACTGTGCCATTGATCTGATTCCGGATGAATCAGTGCCCCGTGGAAAGATCTACCCACTTTCACTCCCTGAGCAGAAGGCCATGGAGGAGTATATTGAAGAGGCTCTGCAATAAGGCTACATCCCCCCTTCTACATCCCCTGCTGCTTAGAACTTCTTCTTTGTGGCCAAGAAGGACGGAGGCTTGTGGCTTTGTATAGATTACTGGGCACTCAACAAGATCACCGTGAAGTTCTGGTATCTACTTCCCCTCGTTCCAGCGGCACTGGAAAATCTCTGCGGAGCCACTATTTTCCCCAACTTGGACCTCCGCAATGCCTTCAACCTCATCCGGATACGTGAGGGTGACGAGTGGAAGACAGTTTTTGTGACCTCTACTGGCCACTATGAATATCTCGTGATGCCGTATGGCCTAGTCAACACCCCCTACGTATTCCAGGACTTCATGCACAAAGTGCTCTGGGAGTATCTTCATCGGTTTGTCCTCGTCTACATTGACGAAATTCTCATTTATTCCCAGAGTATGGCTGAACATCGCCACCACATTGCGGAGGTCCTGAAACGCCTGAGAGAATTCCACCTGTTCCTCAAGAGAAATGCAGAGAAATGCTCCTTCCACAAATCCTCAGTGCAGTTCCTTGGTTACAACATCAGTAACAGTGGTATCCAGATGGATGAGGGGAAGGTGGAGGCCATAAGGAACTGGCCCATTCCCACCACCATCAAGGAACTTCAGCGCTTCCTGGGATTCTCCAACTTCTATAGATGATTCATCACCTGCCCTCTCACCAATCTATTGAAAGGCAAGCGCAAGTCTCTGTCCTGGTCACCAGCAGCCACAGAAGCATTCCAACGATGCAAGGAGGCATTTACCAATGCCCCACTCCTTGCTCACCCAGACCCCAATAGACCCTTCATCGTGGAAGTGGATGCCTCTACCACCGGGGTAAGAGCGGTGTTGTCTCAGCAGCTGGGGACTCCAGCCAAACTCCATCCATGCGCCGCCTTCTCCAGTAAACCCAAGGAATTATGTCATCGGCAACAGGGAACTCCTCACTAACAAGCTGGCCCTTGAAGAATGGAGGCATTGGTTGGAGGGTGCACAACATCCTTTCATTCTCATTGATCACAAGAACCTGGCGAGACGCTAAGAGACTTAACCCCCGCCAGGCACATTGGACATTTTTCACACGCTTCAACTTTACTATCTGCTATCGTCCAGGCCCAAGGAATGTGGAGGCTGACACTCTCTCTCATCTCCACTCCCTGGAAGAAATCAGTGAGGAACCAGAGCCCATTATATCCAGGAAACTCATCATAAATTCCATCCAGTGGAACCCCAATCCAGAGATCTCCTCCAATGCCTCCACCGCCACTCCGCTGGGCTGTCTGCCCGGACTGCAGTATGTCTCCAGAGCACAACGCACTCCCCAGATCCACTCCGCTCACTCTTCTCTGGGCACTGGCCACCCACGGGCCAACAGCACCCTCTTGCTGCAGAAGGATCGCTTCTGTTGTCCCAACATGGCCAGGGATGTGAGCAGGTTCGTCCAGGGTTGCTCCGACTGTCCCATCTCTTGGAACCAGTTCCTAGGCTGGCCCGAGTACGCACAGAACTCTCTTCGCCAGCCTTCCACTGGACTCACTCCCTTCCAGTGTGTACTCTCTTACCAGCCACCGCTGTTCCCCTGGTCTGGAGAACCATCCGATGTTCCATCCGTCAACTACTGGTTCCGAGAGAGCAAGAGGGTCTGGGACGCAGCTCACCATCACCTCCAGTGAGCAGTGCGCAGACGCCAGATGACAGCAGGCCTTCGAAGAGCAGAAACACCTACCTATCAACCTGGGCAAAAGGTCTGGCTGTCAACACGGGCAATCAGGGTGCATCTGCTCTGAAAAAAGTTCAGTCCCAGATATGTTGGCCCCTTCATAGTCATCAAACAGATTAATCCAAAAAATACAGCTTTGGCAGGCATAAGAGACTTCCTGTAACAAACAGTCCATTGAAGGCGAGAGTAGTGATGAACACAAGTGCAGTTTATTTGCAACAAAGACAAAACATAATCCAAAAAGACTTGACTTGGCATAAACAGAGTCACAGACAACAGGGTTACAACATCAATACTCGACAAAGAACAAAAGGCAACATGATGGCTATTTATAGGCTTATTCGAGATGAACTACACTAGCCTGCCAGCGGCTGGCAGTTGGGGCGGAATTAAAAGTGGAGACGTAAATCGGACACTTTCTGCTCCCGTTAGTGACGCTCACACGGTGTTTGCATACTCTTATCACAGATAAAGTGAATTAAATGCAGTACATGTGAAATACACAGAAACGTTTTTATGAGCAACAGAAACACTTTTTATATACTGCTTAATACAGCGCAATCTGTTCAAGAATAAAGTTCAGCATAAACATATAGGCTACTAAATAACAATAATAATAATAATAATTAGTTGCATTTATATAGCGCTTTTCTAGACACTCAAAGCGCTTTACAATGTAAGGGGGTATCTCCTCATCCACCACCAGTGTGCAGCATCCACCTGGATGATGCGACAGCAGCCATATTGCGCCAGAACGTCCACCACACACCAGCTTACTGGTGGAGAGGAGACAAAGCCAATCGGCAGATACAGGGATGATTAGGAAGCCATGATGGTCAGAGGCCAATGGGCGAATTAGGCCAGGATACTGGGGTTACACCCCTACTCTTTTTCAAAGGACATCCTGACATTTTTTTTTAATGACCACAGAGAGTCAGGACCTCGGTTTAACGTCTCAGCCGAAGGATGGTGCTTGTTGACAGTATAGTGTCCCCATCACTATACTGGGGCATTAGGACCCACACAGACTGCAGGGTGAGCACCCCCTGCTGGTCTCACTAACACCTCTTCCAGCAGCAACCGCGTTTTCCCAGGAGGTCTCCCATCCAGGTACTGACTAGGCTCAACCCTGCTTAGCTTCAGTGGGCAACCTACAGGGTGATATGGCTGCATACAGGGTGATATGGCTACATAATACCAATAAAGTGTGGGTATTTATGCTTTTATCAGTGTTTTTGATAAAAATGACTCAAGATAACAGTGCGACTGCACTAAAAAATAATTTACTTGTCTCAGTGTTTAGCGCATTTGCCGTTGCTAGGAAACGCTTATTTTGTTTACTAGGATGAGAGTTGCTGAAATCGCGTTTGGTCTCGTACTGTATCGTGTATCTTGTCAGTGTGTGCACTTGCTTGGCCATTTGTAGTTGATAAACAGGAAAGTGGGTCCAGCTGAATTGAAATGATCATTTGTTGGTTTGGTATAATAAAGGTTATTATACCGCGGCAGCGGTCGCGGCAGTCGTCGTGTGAAGCCCTCTTAGTGTGAAGACCAAAGAGTGTAAAGACCATCGACTCTACCGTGATAGTAATAGCTTTTTATTTAATTTTTTCATTGATATGTTTATTATTGAAATGTTGTTGTTATATGCATGTGTTAATTTTATTTAATTTCTTTATTTTCTTAAATATGTGGGTAGATAGTATTTATAGAGTTGTAACTTTTTAGTTTTAGTTACTTTTTCTTATTTGTAAGTCGCTTTGGACAAAAGCGTCTGCTAAATGACAAAAGTAAAGTAAGTAAGTAAGTAAAAACACAGATTTGTGTGCATTATTGGAAATGAATTGTTAGAATAAACACACGCAACACACATCGTGTTTGTCATCACAGAATCTAACCAATGAGAATAAAGTGTGTCGTCATCAAGGCTCTTGCAGCCCATTTTGAGCAACTGCAGCGCCTTACCTCAGCGGCTGGTCACGTTTTGCTCTCGTGGTACTTTGATGGCACAGGTTGACAGACCAGGTTACTTCTGGTATGAAAAAAAGTCTCAGTTTTAAAATGTTGTCTTTTTTAAAGAAATTCAAACAATAAATAGCATTTTGTGGCTCTTTAATCTGTCATGACAGATCGATGTAGGCATCATCTTTTCATATTTACTTAAAGCACGAAATAAACATGAACATAACGTATTTTATTTCAACCGTGGAAAGACGTCAATACACACAATTTTTTACATTTAAGTCCACCAAAATTAATCTACCCTGCTGTCTGATTTGTTTGTTGGGCAAGATGGCGGATTCGGCGTTATGACTGGTCAGATCGCCTGTCAGGCAGACTCTTTGCGAACGGTCAATTGTGACTTTTTATCTCATAACGTGGCAAGCTAATTTATTATTTTAAAAGTTGTTTCACGATTATCTGTTATATATTTTCTTCTTTTGTGGAAAGATACCACACAAAGAGACTTTTGTTTAAAGAAGAAGACAAAAAGGGGCAATATTTTACACAAGAGATTGCTACATCAATATGAACAGCTATTTAGTTCCTTTGTTAGCTTTCAGATTCAAAATAAAGCACTACTGTGACACATGTGCATATATGGAACACTAATGCCCTGCACTCTTCAGAGTGCTCACTTCAAGTGCTTTTTCAAATATGTTCCATATACTGTATTCCTTACATTACATTTGGACTTAAAATATTTGGTTACAACAGACCTATTGACTATCAGGAACAACTCCCACCCCCTTCATGACGTTTGTTGGAATGAAGAGCACGTTTAGCAGTAGGCTGATCTAACCAAGGTGCAACAGGGAGCCCTACAGAAGGTCATTTGTGCCCACTGCTGTGACATATTACAACACATCTACTATGTGCATGAGTAGAGGAGTCATTGTGAAAGATGTTTTATAGAAGTCAGCCTGAATCCACTGTCGGGTTTTGTGAATACACAACTGTTTTCCATTTGTACTTTGTTTACAGTACACCCATCTATCTATCTATCTATCTATCTATCTATCTATCTATCTATCTATCTATCTATCTATCTATCTATCTATCTATCTATCTATGCAAGCTATTCCATCAAATTCATAAAGGTATATTTTTATACTATTTATCTATTTTACCATTGACTTGCTTATATATTATACAACTGAAAACAAAGCGGAAACGGTTGAGTCTGTGGCTCCTGAGAATAGCAAATCTTTTCCCTGAAAAAACTGCAGTTGCATTTTTCAAACAAAAACACATTGAAATCCTTCCAATAAGAGCAGCCTATTTATCCTGGCGACACAAATAGTTCTCCTGTAGCCTCCTGTGTTCTTTGACATCACCAGTTCAGCTGAGCCAATCCACCTTTATGCCAGCCGAATCTTTAAAACGGAGTCTCTTCTCAAGCAACGGGAATGCTCGGTTCCAGATGCTATAGCCTGTACAAAGCCGAGGGCTGACACAGCCCCTGGAATGTGATTTAGCACGGCTTATTTCAGCCGGCCCAGTGTAGACGCACATGGTCAACAAAATTCCAATCAATTAGGCACAGTGGGGCTCAACATTCCAGTCTTTTGGGCTTGTTTTCTCACTCCAGCAGCTAGCAGGGGAGTCTTATCCTGTCAACCCTGCCAGAGCCATAGACACCAATACATCAAGAGGCCCCAGTCTTAGGAACACCTGTTTAAGGCTATATTTAATCCTGTGAAAACCAGACCTTTTATTTCTTTTTTGTGTGTGTGAGGTTGAAATGCTGTGACGCTCTCTCTTGGATCTAATTGCTAATTGCTCTTTAAAGCTCACCTCAAAGTCCGTCATACCGGGCTGGGCTGATCTGGACAAGGCGGTGTGATGCTTTCCTTTGAAAAGAATGAGAAATGGCTGTGAAATGAAAAAAAGGCATTGCATGCATTTGTAGATGTAAAAAGACAGAAAGCTCTCTTTCATTATAATTGTTTCTTTCTTGTTTCTCTTAACTCATCATTAAAAATACTTTATTAAATGCTTCCTTGTTTCTTTTTTCTCACTTTTTAATTCAGCAAGGATACATTAAATTGTTCAAAAGTGAGAGTGAATATACTGAAAGAAATGTATCATGGTTCCACAAAAAAATTAAGAAGCACAACTGTTTTTAACACTTCTATTAATAAGACATTTTTCTTGAGCAGCAAATCAGCGTATCAGAATGATTTGTGAAGGATCATGAGACACTAAAAACTGGAGTAATGATGCTGAAAATTCAGCTTCGATTCACAGGAATTAATTACATTTTAAAACATATTAAAATAGAAAACAGTTATTTTAAATTGTAATGATGTTTTATAATATTAGTCTTTTTATTGTATTCTTCATCCAATAAAGTCAGGCTTGACAAGAAACTTCTCTCAAAACCATTAAAAACCCTGTTAACATTAATTTAGGTTAATGCTAACATATAAACATTGTTTATTGTTAATTCATATTGTACATAATCAGTGTTGGGGAAAGATGCTTTTAAAAGAAATGCATTACAATATTGTGTTACTTCCTAAAAAAATTAATTGTTACTTTTTATGGAAAGTAATGTGTTACGCTACTTTTGAGTTACTTTTTAAAACTGGGCAGGGCTTGATTGGTTGTTTTTAATATAATAAAATTATTTTACAAATGTAAAGCCCTTGTGTAACGTCTCGGTTACGTACGTAACCCTCGTTCCCTGATGGAGGGAACGGAGACGTTATGTCGTGACGACATAGGGGATTTACTTGGAAGCCCCAATCATCTCTGACTAAAGAGAAAACGCCAATGAAATTGGCTAGTGGATTTTGCATACCTGAGCCACTCCCCGTACATACGGGTATAAAAGGGCGACAGGTGCATCCACTCATCAGGTTTCTACCCGCTGAGGAGCCAAGAACGAGTCCTCGGCAACCAGCGATGGTTCAAGATTGTGGCATGGGGACATAACGTCTCCGTTCCCTCCATCAGGGAACGAGGGTTACGTACGTAACCGAGACGTTCCCTATCTGTCGGTCACTACGAGTTATGTCGTGACGACATAGGGGTCATATGGAAAGCGCCACAACCTGAACCCCGTCACGACCTTGTGCATGCAGATGTTGACAAGCTAGTGCGTGACAGACAAATGCCATGCGAAGGTCGCAACCTTCCCATCGCCCCAGCGCAAATTCGCTAACCTTGGTGCCCGCAGGGACCACTGAGTACATTGCTGCTGGAGATAGCCAAGCCGCTGTTCCTTTCCCCAAGAAATTGGAAGGGATTTCGACCTTCTATGAAAGACTGCTTCAAGTCTTTCCTATTTGTTGTTACAGCCTGGCGGTAACGACGGGGAAGCGAGCCTTCCGGAGAAGGGCGCTACGGAGGCCACATCCTGCCCGAAGGGAGGTAACATGTGGAGACACTGATATGGACTGACCCAGGCCTGGGGCAGTACTACATACGACTGGACCCTGGGGCAGATCCTACCTAGGAGTAGGGAGGAGGGCTGCCAGCAGGGCCTGACAGAACTCTGCCAAAGGGAAGACACGGGTTTACCGTGAGGGAAACCGTACCGTGGACGAATACACGTGTGGGATTACCCGAAGGGAATCAGGCCATACGGACACCTAGCCGAGTACAGGGGCTGACCGGAGACCCGGGCGAGCTAGCACCAGTACTGGGCCTGGCGTCAGACTGCTCCGCCCAGTCTGACTGCCGGGGGTGCTGGAGGTCTCCACCAGGGTTCGCCGTCCGGGGAACTGAACTGGAGGAGGAAACAGGCGCTCGTATCCCCGGGTGAGGGGGAATGGCGCAGCAAGCGTGACACCGGCCAACTCTTCCCGCCACTTACCTGTTACCCAACACACGGGAAGAGACTGGCTCCACGCGGAGACTGTAAAATCTCGCGAAGGTGTTCGGTGTCGCCCAGCCCGCAGCTCTACAGATGTCTGCCAAAGAGGCGCCGTGCGCCAACGCATAGGAGGAGGCAACACTCCGTGTGGAGTGAGCCCTCACCCCAAGGGGGCACGGCTCGCCTTGGGATTGATACGCCGAGGCGATGGCCTCCACTATCCAGTGGGCCAACCTCTGCTTGGAGACAGCCTTCCCTTTCTGCTGACCTCCGTGGCAGACAAAGAGCTGCTCAGAGCTTCTGAAGCTCCGGGTGCGGTCCACGTATATGCGCAATGCTCTTACGGGACACAGCAACGCCAAGGCTGGATCTGCCTCCTCCGAAGGCAGTGCTTGCAGGTTCACCACCTGATCACGGAAGGGCGTGGTGGGAACCTTGGGCACGTATCCAGGCCGGGGTCTCAGGACAACGTGAGAGTAGTCCGGCCCGAACACAAGGCACTCTTCGCTCACCGAAAATGCTTGGAGGTCCCCGACCCTCTTGATGGAAGTGAGCGCGGTCAGGAGCGCTGTCTTAGCCGACAGGAATTTCAGCTCGACTGAGTCCAGCGG
The DNA here is from genome assembly GCF_936440315.1 of Barbus barbus. Taxonomy (NCBI): domain Eukaryota; kingdom Metazoa; phylum Chordata; class Actinopteri; order Cypriniformes; family Cyprinidae; genus Barbus; species Barbus barbus. The sequence goes on along the minus strand of NC_136715.1, from coordinate 17,232,355 downwards.
CTCAAAGGGACCCCTCTGAAGTCCCGCCAGGACAATAGAGAGGTCCCAGGAGGGCATCAGGGGTGACCTAGGCGGATTCAACCTCCTGGCACCCCTCAGGAACCTCACGATGAGATCATGCTTTCCCACGGACCGGCCGTCCACTGCATCGTGATGGGCCGCGATAGCAGCCACATACACCTTCAAGGTGGAGGGTGACAGCCTACGCTCCAACCTTTCTTGCAGGAAAGAAAGCACTACTCCAATCGTGCATCTTCGGGGGTCTTCCCGGCGAGAAGAACACCAGTTCGCGAACAGACTCCACTTCAGAGCATAGGCTTGCCTTGTTGAAGGAGCTCTAGCCTGAGTGATGGTGTCTACCACGGCCTGTGGTAGACCACTTAAGTCTGCCGCGTCCCGTCCAGGAGCCACACATGGAGGTTCCACAGATCTGGACGCGGGTGCCATATGGTGCCGAGCCCCTGGGAAAGGAGTTCCTTCCTCAGAGGGATACGCCAGGGAGGGGCTGTCGCGAGGAGAATGAGTTCCGGAAACCAGGTCCGGGTGGGCCAATACGGCACGACCAGCAGGACCTGCTCCTCGTCCTCTCTGACCTTGCACAGTGTCTGTGCGAGTAGGCTCACTGGGGGAAATGCATACTTGCGTAAAGCCCGAGGCCAGCTGTGTGCCAGTGCGTCCGTGCCGAGGGGCCCCTCGGTCAGGGAGAAATATAGCTGGCAGTGGGAGGACTCGCGGGAAGCAAACAGGTCTACCTGAGCTTCCCCGAATCGACTCCAGATCAGCCGGATCGTCTCGGGATGGAGTCGCCACTCTCCGGGAAAAGTGAGCTGTCGTGAGAGCGCGTCGGCCGCACGGTTGAGCTCCCCCGGAATGTGGACAGCGCGCAGCGACCTGAGCTGCGTGTGACTCCAGAGGAGGAGATGGCGGGCGAGCTGTGACATGCGGCGTGATCGTACACCTCCCAGCCGGTTGATGTACGACACAGCCGCAGTGTTGTCCGTACGGACCAACACATGCTTGCCTAGCAGCAGTGGCCGAAACTGCCGCAAGGCCAGATGCACTGCCAACAGCTCCAGGCAATTGATATGCCAAAGCAGTCGAGGCCCTGTCCAGAGCCCCGAGGCTGCCTGCCCGTTGCATGTAGCGCCCCAGCCCGTGCTGGAGGCATCTGTTGTGACAACAACATGCCGGGACACTTGTTCTAAGGGCACCCCGGCCCGTAGAAAGGCAAGGTCCGTCCAGGGGCTGAAGGAGCGGCGACACTCGCATGTGATACTTACCCGAAGTGAACCGCGGCGCCATGCCCACCTCGGGACTCGGGAGTGCAACCAGTGCTGGAGTGGTCTCATATGAAGCAATCCGAGCGGCGTGACCGCAGCTGCGGATGCCATATGCCCCAGGAGCCTCTGAAACTGTTTCAGTGGCACCACAGTCCTGCCCCTGAAGGAACTCAGGCAGTTCAGCACTGATTGGGCGCGCTCGTCCGTGAGGCGCGCCGTCATACTCACCGAGTCTAACTCCACACCGAGAAAAGAGATTCTCTGCACAGGGGAGAGCTTGCTCTTTTCCCAGTTGACCCGAAGCCCCAACTGGCTGAGGTGCCGTAACACCCGCTCCCTGTGATCGCACAACTGCTCTCGGGACTGGGCCAGAATGAGCCAGTCGTCGAGGTAGTTGAGGATCCTGACGCCCACTTCCCGTAGCGGGGCAAGGGCGCCTTCTACGACCTTCGTGAAGACACGGGGAGACAGGGAGAGCCCGAAGGGGAGGACCTTGTACTGCCATGCCCGACCTTCGAACGCAAACCGTAGGAACGGTCTGTGTCGCGGAAGGATCGAAACATGAAAGTAAGCATCCTTCAGGTCGATCGCTGCGAACCAATCCTGGGGCTGAATGCACCTGATCATACGCCTGTGCGTCAACATCTTGAACGGAAGCCTGTGCAGGCTCCGGTTCAAGACTCGCAAATCCAGGATTGGCCGAAGACCACCGCCTTTCTTGGGTACGATGAAGTAAGGGCTGTAAAACCCCTGCCACATCTCGGCTGGAGGGACCGGCTCGATTGCATCCTTTGCCAGGAGGACAGCAATCTCCTCGCGCAAGACAGGGGCGTTCCGAGGTACCACTGAGGTCTCGAGAACGCCGCTGAACTTGGGAGGTCGCCTGGCGAACTGAATCGCATAGCCGAGTCGAATTGTACGCGTGAGCCACCGAGACGGGCTGGGCAGCGCAAGCCACGCTTCCAGACGTCGTGCAAGGGGCTCCAACGGCACAATCGACGTACCTGTGGTGGTGCAGCGCAGAGGAGTATGGCTGGATGATACAGAAGGCAGCGCGTTCTGAAGCACCCTTACCGAACTCCCTGGGTCCCAAAGGGGACTGGCTAGAGGTGCGTGGGGAGGCACTGCGTCCCCAACCCGCACTCTCCTGGCCGCTGGCAAGATGGGTCGCGGGCGAGAGTGAGGAGGCAGCGCGTCGCACACTGTCAACCCGCGAACCTGATAACCTGGAGGAAAAGGAAATTGCTCTTTCTGTGACATTGTGGGTACCGCTGGCCCTTGGGCCAACGGCGGAACAGAAACAAAAGGGAACACAAGATTCTCCACCCGGCCCTCCTCCGGGGGAAGGAGCGGCGCTGTCCTCGCCGTCTCCTGAGAAAGAGCAAATTCCAACATCTCCAGGTTGCCCGCGTCAGGGCCGCTTCGTCGCTCTCCTGGACGACTTGGGGCCCGGCTGGGACGCGGGGGGCGCCGCCCTCCTGCGAGAGGCTCGACGCGCCGGCCCAGGTGTTGATTCGGCACGGGGCGGAGCAGCTCTGGAGGACGCAGGGGGGCGCCCACGGCGGCGAGCAGACTGAGGCCTGGGCCCGGGGGCAGCTGTTGCAGGTGCCTCGCGCCGGGGCAGGATGTGCTGGATCGCCTCTGTCTGCCTCTGCACCGCCGAGAACTGCTGAGCAAATCCCTCGACGGTGTCGCCGAACAGCCCAACCGGGGAGACGGGAGCGTCGAGAAAGCGTGCTTTGTCGACATCCTTCATCTCCGCCAGGTTGAGCCAGAGATGGCGCTCTTGGACCACCATGGTAGACATCGCCTTCCCGAGGGACCGCGCCGTGACTTTCGTCGCTCGTAGAGCGAAGTCAGTCGCCGTGCGCAGCTCCTGCATCAACCCCGGGTCGGAACTACCCTCGTGCATTTGTTTGAGTGCCTTGGCTTGGTGAACCTGCAGGATCGCCATGGCATGCAGGGCAGAGGCTGCCTGGCCCGCAGCACTATAAGCCTTGGCCGCAAGAGCAGCCGTCAGCTTACAGGCTTTGGACGGGAGACGCGGGCGATTCCTCCAAGTGGCGGCGTTTCGCGGGCACAAGTGCACCGCGACCGCTCTCTCCACCTGGGGAATGCCCACGTACCCCCTGGCAGCCCCGCCATCGAGGGTAGTGAGGACGGAGGAGGCAGACGAGCGGCTTCTGGCCGTGAAAGGGGCCATCCACGACTTCGTCAGCTCCTCATGCACCTCCGGGAAGAAAGGCACTGGAGTAGATCGCGGTTGTGAGCCGCGCCCCACTCCGAGAAACCAATCATCCAGCCGCGAGGGCTCGGGACTGGGCGGTCTGTTGACCTCCAGCCCGATGCTCGCGGCTGCCCGGGCAAGCATGGCCGTCAACTCTGGGTCCGGTGCAGGGGAGGCGACCACACCCGAAGGGGGCAGCCCCTCTGCACCTTCATCCTCAGAGGACGAAAACCCGTCCCCCGATGCTGCGATCGACATCCTATCCTCGGGTGGCGCACCGAATGAAATGCTGGGCGCCCCGTGGGACGGACCAGCGAAATCACCCGGGAACCGGACGGGACATTCGCTGCGTGAGGAGTAAGAGGTCCGTGGGGACGTACCCGGCGGAGAGGCTCTTACTGTGACCCTCAGATCTCCCAGAGCGCCAACCGGCGGTCCTCTGCTCGAGCCAGAGAGACCGGGGCGGGTGGCGGCAGAGGGTGCCAATCCTTTCAAAAAGGAAAGGCGAGATCGCAGCGACGTCATGCTCATACGCCCACAACAGGCGCATGAGTCATCCACGAACGCAGCTTCAGCGTGCTGGAGACCCAGACACTGAAGACAACGATCGTGTCCGTCATCCGCGGACAGGAAACGACCGCAACCAAGAGGACACGGACGAAACGGCATCTTGAAAAAGACGCGATCGTCCGTGATTTTGCTCTTTCAGAATTTGCTCTTTTAGTTGAAGTGCCCAGGGGAATCGCTGGAGAAGGGACTCCGCTGTTTGCACCGTGACGCCAACAGGAACAAAAACAAAGATGAGGCTTGTGGAGAATGGCACAACCGTCTTCATCCACTTGGCTCCGAAGCAAAAATCTGATGAGTGGATGCACCTGTCGCCCTTTTATACCCGTATGTACGGGGAGTGGCTCAGGTATGCAAAATCCACTAGCCAATTTCATTGGCGTTTTCTCTTTAGTCAGAGATGATTGGGGCTTCCAAGTAAATCCCCTATGTCGTCACGACATAACTCGTAGTGACCGACAGATAGGGAACTGGCGTTACTTTTAATGCATTACCCCCAACACTGTACATAATATATACATTTATGATTGATTGTAAATGTATAACCTGACATGTTATTTCATATGATTGTATATCAACATTAATATTCATTTTGATTAATAGTAAATTTTGATTGATAAAAGCATTGTAACTAATAAAGCTAGTGTGTGTGTGTCCTTCTAGCATATGGTATACTGTGCATACTACTGTATTAGCTGATACCTACTGCATTAGCAGATTTTTTAAATTGAACCGTATTGCTAGTGTTACTTTTTACTTGAAAGATTAGACAAGCAATGTGTTCATTCCAGACTGCTGAATGATTTCCATACTAATGATACTCATCAAGAACGAGGAAGTCATGATGCATAATGTACAGTGAAGAAACAAACTATTGAATGACTAGGTCACAGCAGCCAGTCAATAGTTAGAGTCCTCTCATCTATAGGCCTTTTGCTCAGCTCCTTCATTACACCCACATGTCTTCACATTATGCAGTGATAATGTTGCATACTAATTGCAGAGTATAGGAAATGACAATATTGTTTAGCTACTGGATAATTGCCCATATTATCTTAATATGCATCACAAACAGAAATGAGATGGTTGCTTTCAAATCTATTCCAATAAAAATACTAAAATACAGATTCTACTCATTATAAAACTGACCCTAAAGCGCTTGGTGCTGTTTAAGGACTGCTACTTCCCACCCTGAGGGAACCGGCATCTTAAACAAGCAAATGTTGCACACTTCCAGACTTAATGGTATGAGAATACAAACACAGGCAGAAATTTGTGTGACAGGCCATTTGGCAGGAAGAAGCCTGTTTTGCATGTTTAAACAGGGCAACTCGGAGGGGACTTTCAGTGAGATGGGGATGTCATTGACTTGTGGATCAGATTTCATGGATCCCTGTCTAAAGCACCAAGCGTGGCTATACAAACCCATATAAAATCTATCAAAGGGCTTCTTGCGATTATGCAGAATGGGGCATTGCTTGGGAAGCGTGATGCATGAGTTTTGGAGGGGGAGGGGAACACTTCTTATTCTCCCTGCTCCTATCATCTCTGAAGCAGGGCAGGGGGATCAGCCGCCCTCCTTGCCCATCACGAAGGAGATGGAGGATGAAGATTGAAAAGGAGCACTCTGCTGGCAGGCTGCCAGCTCTGGCCATAATGGGGTGAGACTACCTCTTGTGTGGGTCAGTATGTGTGTGTATGTATGTGAAAAACTTTTCTTGAAAAACTTATCCTAGCTTTCTTTTTTATATATTTTATCTACTCGTTTTCTTTAAAAAAAAAAAAAAAAACTTGCTACGTGTACTGCGTTAGGCTAACCGAGACTTGTCATAGCACTTGCATGTTGTTGCTCGTTTGTTGGTTTTGATTGCTTCTATTGTCCTCATTTGTAAGTTGCTTTGGATAAAAGCGTCTGCTAAATGACTTAATGTAAATGTAAATGTATGTTCAGATGCAGCCTGTCACTTGATTTATATCTGAAGAAATCAGTGCTCGAAGGAACTGGTTGAGCGAATGAATGGTTCAATGACTAAAAACTGTCACTTGTCGCCAACTACTGGTGTAACGATGTAACTTGCAGAAAGCATTGTTGAAAATGCCAGTTTGACTGCATTATTATTTCTATTTTTAATTGTGCAAATTTTTTGACTGATGAAATCAAAATTAGGAATGTAATTGTTGGTTTTATAGTTTTATTTAGTTTGTTTTATTATTCAAACGACGAAATGCCTCTGTTGTGTGACTTAAATTTCTTTGAATTTCAGCAATTCAGTAAAGTCCCCTTCCTGTCATTTCAAATTCCATTTCAATATCATGTGAAGCGTGACAAAATTTAGTTTAAATTCAAACTTATGATCTGAAAGTGATTCAATTCTTAAATTATGTTTGTTTCTGCATTGTATTGGGCCAAAGCTGCTTCGAAAGTTCCACTGCATTGATCTTGCTCTATATTGATAATGATACAGTTTGAGGCCATGTTATTCGATCATACTGTTATTCATTTTTCATTAAGCCTCGCCAGCAGCTCACACAATATCTATCGCAACAGTGACCACGGAAGCCTGGCTTTAAAATGAAGCATTTATATTACAGCGACCATTTTCAGTTAGCTGCTGCGTAAGCTACATGAGGAAGGCCAGTAATTTCATGGCTGAAAGATTCAGACTACTTGCTGTTTGCATACTTCGGTTTGGAGGCCACAAAAATAAGCCCAGATAAACATTGACTGCTGCAACAGCTCTGGCGGGGATCTGACGACACGGCATGCTCCAAATGCAGAGGAAACCTCAGACAGCAATATGAATACATAATATGAATTCAGCATTGTGAATTCACTGGACCACAAACATTTTCTGCTTAACAGGTCATAGCCTGTGCAGTTACGTAAAGTACTCTTTACTCCGTGACAGCAGAACTGTGATGGGACACGACTCGTCTATATGCAAACTGAAATCTCCACAGATGGCATTTCTGTGCTGACCTAGTTAAACAGGATCTGAGAGTGTGTGAGCTCCCTTGTGGCTCCACAATTAAAAATCATCCTCTGACTACTTTCCTTCCAAGGCTGTAACTTTTCATTTGTGTGTGTGTGTGAAAGAGAGCTTATGGAAAGACTGGAGAGTCAGTGAGACAACTATGAATTACATTTCAGCAATGAATGTAATGACAAAACTATATATGAATAGGATAAACTATATAAAGTGTTTAAATGCTGTATGTGTTTTAATTTGCATAATCCTCAAACTGTGCTGCTTTGTAAGAGTTTTTGTTATGCAAACGTGTTACAACAAGTTGCTTTGTGATTAATAACAATACAGAAGCTTTTAGGTTTTGCATTGTTTGCACTTATTTTTTTAGATCTGAGAATTAGTTTTACCTCAAGGTATTTCTGTTAGTTATTGATTTTATAATTGGGGAGGAAGGAAGACTTTTTTTTTTGAAAAAGTGTTTTATAAATAAAAACGAATAGACAGAATATTTTACACACTTTTATTAAGTATACATACAGTGCCGTTTTTTTTTTTTACTTTTTTGCATATGTCACATTTAAAAGATTAAGATCATCACACAAATTTTAATATTACACAAAGATAATGTAGGTAAATACAAAATGCAGTTTTTAAATGATGATTTCATTTATGAAGGTAAAAAAGCTGTCCAAACCTACATGGCCATACGTGAAAAATTAATTGCACCCTCCCGTTAAATCATGAAAAAAACTGTGATGAACCACATTATTTTAGAAAGCTGAGTTAAATTTCACTAGCCACAACCAGCCCTGATTACTGCCAGACCTGTTGAATCAAGAAATCACTTAAATAGAACCTGTCTGACAAAGTGAAGCGTGCTTAAAGAACAACACATCATGCCGCAACCTAAAGAAATTCAAGAACAGATGAGAAACAAAATAGTTCACGTATCAGTCTGGAAAGGGTTATAAAGCCATTTCTAAGGCTTTGGGACTCCAGCGAACCACGGTTAAGAGCCATTATCCACAAATAGAGAAAACTTGTGTGGCCAGCCTACCAAAATTACTCCAAGAGCGCAATGTCGACTCATCCAGGAGGTCATAAAAGAACCCAGAACAACATCTAAAGAACTGCAGGCCTCACTTGCCTCAATTAAGGTCAGTGTTCATGATTCAACAGTAAGAAAGAGACTGGGCAAAAACAGCATCCATGGAAGAGTTCCAAGGCAAAAGCCACTGCTGACCAAAAAGAACACAAAGGCTCATCTCACATTTGCCCAAAAAATATTTTGATTATCCTCAAGACTTTTGGCCAAATATTCTGTGGACTGATGAGATAAAAGTTGAACTTTTTGGAAGGTGTGTGTCCCGTTACATCTGGTGTAAAACCAACACAGCATTTCAAAAAACAATCAATACAAGAAGTTCTAATCATAGCAAATGTAAAAGCCCTTTCACACCAAAAAGTGTAATGAATAAACCTCAGGGATTAATTAATGCACATTCACATTTAGTATAGGACTACAGTAACAGCATGTTCACACAGCGCACTGTCAGTCAATAAATTGGAAAAAAGTAACTGGTGTTACTTTACTAGTTACTTGAAAAAAGTAATATTATTACGTAACACGACTTACTTGTAATACGTTACCCCCAACACTGGTGGTGGTGGTGTGATGGTCTGGGGCTGCTTTGCAGCTTCAGGACCTGGATGTCTTGCCATAATTGATGGAACCATGAATTCTGCACTTTATCAGAAAATCCTGAAGGAGAATATCCAGCCATCAGTTTGTGACCTCAAGCTCAAGCGCACTTGGGTTATGCAGTAGGACAATGATCCCAAACACACAAGCGAGTCGACCTCTAAATGGCTCGAGAAAAACAAAATTAAGGTTTTGGAGTGGCCGAGTCAAAGTCTGGACTTAAATTCAATTGAGATGCTGTGGCATGACCTTAAACAGTCCATTCATACTAGAAAATCCTCCAATGTGGCTGAATTAAAACAATTATGCAAAGAAGAGTGGGCCAAAATTCCTCCACAGCAATGTGAAAGGCTCATTGCCAGTTATCACAAATGCTTAATTGCAGTTGTTGCTGCCAAGGGTGGCACAACCAGTTTTTAGATTTAGGGGGCAATTACTTTTTCACATAGGGCCAGGTTGGTTTGCACAGCTTTTTTCCCTTAATAAATGAAATCATTATTTCAAAACTGCATTTTGTATTTACTAGGGTTATCTTTGTACAATATTAAAATTTGTTTGATGATCTGAATCTTTTAAGTGTGGCAAATATGTAAAAAAAAGAAAAAAAGAAGAAAAGGAAGGGGCAAAAACCTTTTCACGACACAGTATGAAGGCATCCTTGTTTATCCCCCTGGAAATTCCATAATTTACACACTGTCTGCATTCTAAACAAGGAGACACATTTAAGCTCTCTTGCAGCTTTCAAATCGAATAAAAATACAATATACTCAACACGTCCAACTGTAGCAGTGCCAGCTGTCAAGAGGAAGTCTCATCTAAAGAATGTGTACCACGGCCAGCTCCCAGAGTGCATTCTTCAAGTTGATTTATGTCACCCCAAGAGGAACTGGGCATCACTTATCTTGAGAGTGTGAAGGAGATGAGAATGTGAAGATAGACAGAACCCCTGCTGAGCTGTGAGACAGGAGCATCAAATATATACTGACGGTCTTTCACATGTCTTCAAACTTTATTCGCACCATGCTGCAAAGCCATAGACAAAAGCAGTGTATTCAGGTCAGAAACAAAAACAAGCAAGCCAAAGCAAACACAGAAGAAAAATCTATGCTCGTGCCATTGTCCAGAACTGAACCGGACCTCAGACTATCCCTGCATATTGTCAGCCAAGGTCTTGATTTCTCCTCTGCAACAATACACATGGTGTGACCTCAAAAGTAGGGATGATTCTGTTTCATCTGGAGGCTGTGTATGAATTATAGATGGAGCCTCATCTGCTCCAGAGGAAAGAACCAAAGCAGGATAAAAATACCCTACTTGTCTCATGTTGCGTGCAGGAAAAAACAAAAGGGAAGGCGTATGCCGTCGTGTCAGACCTTTCAGTCTGAATAATGGACTCTATACACAAAGCCTGGAAGACTGAGCCTCTTTGTGTGTATTTATTTGCCAGCTTTAAAGGGCCGAAGGTGGAATTGAACCCATGGATGTGTCCAATCCTGAAGTACGTTACATAATCAGATTACTGTTTTTGAGTAATGATTAGTAACATCTTAGATTTAGACCGTAATATCAGTTACTTTTTCAAATAACAAAAGAGTTACCTCTCTCTTCCTAATGTTGGTAGAGAAAGGAGTATATTTAAGGTGTCCAAAGCACTAGGAGGTGTTGTAGTATGTGTGAGCATGATGGTTAATTCTAGTGTGTTATGCTTATCAGTTATGTCAATTTTTTCAATTCTTTTTTGCTTCAGAAATGTCAAAATGCTGCTGATAAATGGGAATAAATCTTAGTTGTATTTGTTATTTGTAGAGGAGAAAATTCTGTCCTGGAGCTCACAGGTTCAACTGGTGTCTGCTGACCACCAAAGTGAGAAAAAAAAAGTTCAAAAGCACTCTTAAGATATTAATTTACATAAAAAGTAACAAATACAGCAAACCGCAAAATAAGAGGGTCATGTTTCCCTCAGTGGTAGATGGTAGAACTATCTGTGAACGCAAAACAAGTCTATTTTATATATTAAAAGTAAAGTTGTATTATATAGTATATATGTTTTGCTTAAAGGTGTGTTTGTGCCACTCATATTTAGTATATAACACAAAGACATTTTCACTGTTATGGTGTATGCACACCAAAAGTGAAGCGAATGTTCGCATTGCATTATTGCTCTGAATACTCGCGGGATGTTTTTCGTGTCACTTGTGTGAATAAAAACATTGCGCAATGATTTTCTGATACAAACGGACTGTCAAACCGGACATGTCAGTAAGTTTTTCACTGATTGGTTTACACAACAATGCGTCTTGTGAACTTCCGCTCAAATTTAAATATTTCAACTTGCCCGGAAGACCTGATTGAGGCATATCGCAAGTTCATGGCAATTTGTGTCACCCAGCGCAAATTCACATCTATTAGCATCTTTGCATCAACTTTGTATGTGATCTACACATGCAAATAATTAAATTTGCTTTTGGTGTGCACACACCACAAGGGTGAAAATAATGAAACTGTATACTCTCTATGAAAGTGTTATGTTGCCTAAAACTACTTTGTCCCTTATGAAAATTAACCATGGTTTTACTACAAAAAATTAAATACAAAGCATGGTTACTGTAGTTAAACCATGGTTAACCATGGTGTTGCTACACTAAATTATGTTTTATTAACAAGGTTTGGGAGGAGCGCGTCAGATACTTAGCCTAATTAACCCAGGAGGTTCGCACTCAAGTTAATCAATGCACGGCTATAAATACAGCTGACATACCTCTGTTCATTTGAGGGATAATCAGCATTCGGTTTGCACCTTTTACCAATACATCTCAGACTCAACGCGTCCCGTCCAAACAATGAGACCTATACTGAGGATTTTTCGGATCCTCCGGCCAATCTGCCGGCCCCATGATTGGTCTTTCTCCGCCAGACATGGCCGCCGCTCCAGTGGTTTGTCGCGGCCGCTGCTCTTTGCTCGACACCGAGGCTACCTCGCCTCCACTGGCGTCGCTTCCATCCTCTTATCATTCGGACGCAAATATCCATGCCAACAATCCCTCAAATCGGAAAGTGGTTCGTATTTAAGCCCGTATAAAACGCTGATTAATTCCGACGCAACGTCCTCGCGTAGAGTAAACAAAGTGGATTTACACTATCTATTCTTCACCGCACAAACCGGCCTCACTCCTAAATCCACTTCAGCTGCCAAGGCGGCCAATAGATTGAGAAAAGCTCCGAACTCTCCTCGCTCGACACCACCGTCGTCTCCACGAGCGTCGGGACGCAACAGCAGGCCTTCAATGAGCCTGGGCCGCGCCCCAGTTCTCACCGCAGCAAAGCCTCACTCGCTTCCAGCTCGGCTCAGCCTTCACTGCGGCTCTCCCGGCCGCAGCGCCGTATGCAGCCGGGGCTCTAGCTTCTGTTTCCAGATGCTAGCGCGAGGCGGCTTCCGCTAGCGGCACAACCACCAGTCTTGCCAAATAATTCTCAGGTAAAATCGCTAAAGGCAGGTAATTTGTTGATCAAAGTTGTTAAAGGACGTCGCGACATCATTGGATGTTAATGTTACTATGTAACCATGATACAAGTGCTCAGGATACACACTGGAATTACTCAAACTTTCCTGATTTTTCACCAGCATTTTTACCTATAATTAATTTACACATTGCATTTCAATAAATGGACATAAAATGGATAAGATTAATTTTGTTTTATGGTTAAAACCAACAGTGGAAGAGGAAAATTTCAGTTTATTACAGTGGACCAACAGTAAATGATTAACAATCATAGGTACAAACCGAAAAAATCAGGCAACAAGCGTAAACTGCAACTTAATTCATATGTCAAGTGTGTACTGCTAAGCACCTCTCCCAAAATGTGTAACGTTACCAGCCGATGTGCCACTTGGCTGGCTAGCTGTTTCAATATTTTTCTTCCATGTGTGATTAAAACCTTTTATTACTTTGCCAAAATTTTTTTTAAATCACCACATTTGTTGCTAGTTGCTTGAAAAAAAAGTTACTATGGTAGTGGAACAAAATGGCTAAATCGGCAACACTGCAGGCTACCTGGACATTCCAGCATGTCCAGCTAAAAGTCTCAAACCATTTTTCCGTGGCCTACAGCTCCCGAAGCAGACACTAGCACGAGGCTACCTCCGCTAGCAGAGCAGGCTTCTCAAATGATTCAGGACTCCCTTCCTGTGGCTTATAGCTATGGCAGGCAAAGCAAGCTCGAGGCTGCCTCCGCTCGCAACAGACCCACACATCTTTCTTTTACACCCTTTTCTCTTTTGCTTCCATCAGTTTCCCACCTCAAGCCCCAGAGGCCGATATTATGCGTGAGGCTGCCTCTGATGGAAATTTGGGCCCCTGCTTCTCTCCCTCGCAGCTCTCTACTTCATTTAAAGTCACAATATCCTCTTTTACAGCAACATCACTGCCCGTCCCACCGAATGCTGTTGCCTCGGAGCCACCGCTAATGACTTACAACCCGGCAGGTGCAGGCATGGACCTCTCAGCCAAGGCCATCACTAACGAGCAAAAGGGTAACAGATGCATTGCAGGCCACAATACGCCATAATAATTGTTTTGAATAAAGTATCAAAAGTAAGTAACTTATGGTTCCGTTGAACTAACTTAATAAAATGTATCAAACAATATAACATGCATACGCATTACATCAAAGCCTACAGAGGACTCAAATAGCCCGACAATCGTCTACTTGTCACTGTGCGATCTAATCCCCATTCGGCTAAACAACTCTTAATTCAAATGTCCACTTAATCTTTAATATTTGGCCATTTCTTTATGATAGAAATGCTACAACAATCGTAAATCATTGAACGTGGACATCAAAAGTTGCCATTTTTCTGAGTTTTTCATTACGTTCAGCTGTTTCACCGTTATAATCTGTTCTGCTTTTCCCCTATAGGCGGCGCAATTAAACAAGGGTTCATGATCAGCCTTTTCAATGACCACCTTCTCAGCATTAGCCCATTGGAGTGGCTGCTAGGAAAATTTCCGTGAGCGAGACTTACCCGTCCGACACAGCGAGTCTTGATCTCCCGTCGGACGTCGACAAGAGTCTCCCGACCACATAACTTTGCCCTCCCGTCCTTCGCTCGGCGACACATTCCCGACCGACGCCGCGAGTCTTGATCTCCCGTCAAACGTGACAAGAGCCTTCAGAATACGTTTCTCTTTCAACTACCGGTGACGTTTGCCTTTTGCGTCGTGAGTATCGAACCACCGTCGAACGCTAAAGCAGCCTCCGGCCAGGCAATCTTGTCTTTCAGTCTGCCACCGGCAAGGCTTAACCATTCCGATGCAGCGAGTATTGATCTCCCATCGGATGCCACAAGAGCCTCCTGGCCAGACAACCTTACCTTTTCCATCCTATGGCCGGCGAGGCTTACCCGTCCGACACAGCGAGTCTTGATCTCCCGTCGGACGTCAGCAAGAGCCTCCCGGTCATTCATCTTTACCTTTCTGTCTTACTTGTCTGACACAGCGAGTCTTGATCTCCCGTCGGACGTCGGCGAGAGTCTCCTGGCCACTCAACTTTTCCGTCCGACGGTCCGCAAGGCCCAGCCGTTTGACGCCAAGGGCAGAAGTAAGTGGTAGTGCATTTTGGTTGCATTATTACTTGGCCTTGTCTGAACACTTGTAGGAGACAACACAGTGAGCTGCATTGAATTCTTTGTGTTGAGGAGATATAGCGAGGCTTTAGTTTAGCCTACAGCATGTTCTATTTCTGAATCTGCATTCAATTAGCTGTGAAATAAACCAGGGTTAATGGAAAATAATTAAAGCCATATTTTTCTCAATCTCTACATGATATCTCAACATTATTGTTGCCTTGGGTAACAACATAACCTCATATTTTTCACTCTGGGGAAAGTACAAAAACCCAATGCGCAGGTTCAAGGCTAACCTGGCTTTATACAGAGGTTGAGAAATACCAATATTGAACACGTGTTCACAAAAGAGTCTAAGCCAGCTTCAATTTCCTTTTCTGCTAATATAAATTCAATGAAACAAGCCATGTTTCATGTAATCATGCCTCCATGCGCTGTTATGCAGCTGTCACAAACATTTGTAAACAATTCATAAGGGATGATTTTTACTCACTGTAAACAGTGTAATGTGTGTGGGCTGATAGATTGATTTGCAATCATTACAGAAGCAGCCCAGAAAATATTTTTTTAAATCTTTCCTTGCACCAGCATGAAATAGTACATTTAAATGTTTATTTTTGCGTTTTTATCAGGGCTATCAATTTAACATGCTAATACTGACCTCATTAAAACATGAAACAATATATCCATTTTATTTTTCAGCTTTCATAATAGGTGTCAATTTAGGATGTATTTTAAATAAACCCATAGATGATGGCTTAAAATGTCGTCTAGGTAGGTTGCAGGATTCATAAAATACTACATAAACTATTTATTTTTTCAGTTCAGTTTTTTATTAGGGCTGTTGGTTTAAGATGTTAATTCAGTGCAATAAAAATCTAAACCTAATAATTATACTAACCTCATAAAAACATGAAAAAATAGATTTTTATCAGGGCTTTAAATTTAACAAGTAATTTTTTATATATATATATATATATATATATATATATATATATATATATGCTATTTAATTTATATATATTTAAAAATTAAATAGTAATTACTTTGACCATTTTGCATTGCTTAACATATTATTTAAAAAAATTATATATAAGAATGACATACATAAATGAATGCATTTGCATAGGTGATGGCTTAAAATGTCGCCTAGGTAGGCTGCAGGATTACAACAAAGATAATACGTGACACAGAAGTATCAGACTTAGACAAAACAAGCCATTATTTACATGAAAATCACATTTAGGTCAGCGGAAAATCTAAATTCTTTTGGTGGATTAACCCTCCACTTAGAATAAAGGCGGTGACACTGAACCATGAAGGAATCCAGGGTTGAGACGCAGTCACAAGCAGACACGTTGAGTGCACTCCTGGGGCAAATGGAGAAATGAGACAGGCGAGATGTTTTCCTGCTAAAAGCAGAGCACACAGAATCCCAGGGGAGAGAAAATGGGGTATGTATATGGCCCTCTTCCTTCATTTACAACCCTCAGGTCACTGAATTTTCAGCTAATTACATTTTAGTGCAACACCACTGTATACATTCTTACAGTGTCATCGCTTCAGTACTTTTGGCCAGTGCACATGTCTGCTGTCTGGTGCAATGGATGGATGAGTAAAGTGTTCCACAACCATGTTTTACTGCAGACATTTTTCGCTTTGGATTGAGTAGAATGGAGACAGACATTCTTGGCAGAACAAGCATTAAACAATTTTTCCAGGTTTGCTTGCCCACATTTTTGTCCTCCAGATTTTAATGGGTAAACAGCTGAAATCAAGCAGAGACATAAGCTTTTATTTCTGAGGCAAAGGCGATGACTTTAATTTAGCGGCATGTTAGCCAAGAAACACAGTTTTCCCCTTTTTTAAAAAATCAAGCGGCGTTTCTTAATTTCGACATCAGTGAGACTTTTTTTTTGGTCTGACAAAGAGATGGGTGGAACTTTGAGAGATGTGCCAAGTTTCCTGTGGCCTGATGCAAGATTAAATGAAAAAAAGGAAAATATGGGAGTGCCGCAAGATATCACAGAGAAAACGTTTGCTTTTCGAATATAGTACATGGGTGGAGGTCAAAAAAAGTCACATTGAATCTGATACAGCAACAATGAACATCTGCATTCTTCCACCAGACCTGATTTCAGCATATATTTCAAGACAAAACCGTGGAATCAGTAGCAAGACGGGAAAAATAGATTACAACACACAAACGAAAGGAGATAAAGAGGCAGCTAGCACATTAATGGTGAATTAGGATTCATAGAACTTCAAACAGATTTATATTTAGCCACGAAAATAGGAATTCAATACATGACAAGCCTTTAGAGATCGTTCTACCCGGCTTTGAGCAGGAATGTGGGTCAAATGCTGTAAACATGTAGGTGTTTCAGAACATAAAATTAACATTGTATGCTTATTATCTCAGCATTTCTCTGCGCTCAATTCATCTTGGAAGACGAATTCGAGACGAATGTTCAACTTCTTACTAGGAAAAACAAAACATACAAACAAAACATTTGCCTCCTCGCTGAGCATTCAGAGACTGCTTTATGTGTAAAAGATATATGGTGACCCTGGAGCACAAAACCAGTCTTAAGTCGCTGGGGTATATTTGTAGCAATAGCCAAAAATACATTGTATGGGTCAAAATTATTGATTTTTCTTTTATGCCAAAAATCATTAGGACATTATGTAAAGACCATGTTCCATGAAGATATTTTGTAAATTTCCTACTGTAAATATATCAAAACTTAATCTCTGATTAGTAATGTGCTTTGCTAAGAACTTAGTTTGGACAACTTTAAAGGCGATTCTCAATATTTAGATTTTTTTTGCATGCACCCTCAGATTCATTTCAACATTTAAAAAAATGTACCCTTATGACTGGTTTTGTGGTCCAGGTCACACACATATATATATATATATATATATAACATAGGGTACATATTGTTTACAGTGTGTCTGTTTGCAGAGTTTGTTCACATTCAAATGAATTTAAGACTTATACAAATGAAAACAATACAAACTCCCAGAAGTTCAAATCTGAGATTTTTTTGTGTGTGTGTTGTTCTCCCAACCAGCAGGGTTTTGACTCAGTGACCCAAGCTAGGATAATGACCTCAGGCAAGGCCACATAGACCTGTGTCCCAGCAGCCCAAAAACAGCTGTGACTCACGCCTACTGACCAGCACACTCACTCCCATCCTGAACATCCAGCATGCTAATTCACACGAGCGCTGAAAGGCCCAAATGAACGGCCGAGATGTTGGGATGTGTACGGCTCACAGCAGGTGGCATGACACATCGCACCAATCATTTTGCTGAATCAGTGTGGGCATCCCGCGGCTCTTTCAGAGCTGTCATGACATGAACGATGATGCATTGCTCTCCCCACACGAGTACTTTTTGTTTATGAAAAGTCTGAATTCTGTTAAGTGGAGCAGAGTGTGGCTTTAACAGATAATGCCTGCTTCCAGAAAGACACAAGCTCATTAGGGGAATGATGACAAGCCGCCCGATTCTGCAGTGGGACAGTGACTCTAATTTCAGAAGTTGTCTTCCTACTAATCCATCCTGACGCTTTTGACAGAAAAATCCGTCGTGCAGTGCGGCGCAGGGCGAAAGGTCTGGAATTGAAAGCGCTGGGATTCTAGAAAGAGAAAGTGTGTACTAATTACACATCTCAGCGGTTTGCTTTAACTATAGTGATTAGTGGGAAACATCCCTCATGACATGAGCCTGATAAAGCCTCTCATGGAGGATGAGGAAAATGGTCATGGGGTCTGGCCCGCTGTCAGTTGAGCAGTTTGAGAAGTGAAGAGAAGGCTAGTGGCTGTAAACGACACAATCTGCTATTTTGTCTCAGTTTACAAAAGGGATGTATAAATATGGAGCGTTTTATCATCAGCATACATTTTTGTCTGATGGGATAAACTCAAATTTTGCAATATGGATTCAATTGCTCTAGCAGCTGAGAGCCAATTTGAGATTCAACTGAGATGTTTTCCTCCAACGTGTGGATGTATTCAGCAAACACAGCAGCTTAAGGTTTCAGGTCTGGGATTTCTGTCTTGACAAATGGAAAACCTAAAACCTTTATGGAAAAAAGTTAATGTCATATTTTGAATTTGAGTTGAATCAGTAATTTTGCCTTTTTTTGTTTCATTAGTAAAGATTTTTCTTCGTGTTTTCATTTTCTGTTATCTGTCTTCAAGACATGACTAAAGTCACATCATTGTGTATTCCAGATGTTCGCTCAGAAAGGAGGAAAGAAGTTGTACTGTTCCTGAGTCTCGGCCCTTCTGTTTCAGGCTTGTTTGGTTTCTGTTTCGATGACTGTCTGTTTTCTCTGTGGGTCATAAAACTGTTGGAATTTAGTTGGGAATAGACTGGAAAAAATATTATTATTTCAGCACAATAAATCATCTAACCATTCTAAAAAACAGGGCTATGCCATGATTTTACACACTGTAACAATGAGGTCTTAGGTCTTATGCTCAAATAATGAAAAAAATTACTTGATTAATTATTTTTTGATTTGCGCACTATAGCAAAGTTACAACTTACAACTCATAAGAGTACAGATACTTTTATTATTATTATTATTTTTTTTTTAGTCTGTTTATTCAGACCAACAAGCACGGCAGGTGAGCTGGACTGACACATTATTTTAAGTTCAAATAGACCTACATATTTTTATTTATTCATTTGTTTTTTGTAGTTGATTTAAATTCCTTCTAAACTACCATATTTTACTATTTCTTTGTGTGTCTTTCTTTAAACACATAAGGAAAAAAAGATGTTTTGATAAATCATATAAAAAATACTCAAATTTTGACTCCACCCTAAAACTGACATACTAAATCATATAACAAGCATAAAAACAGAAATTATGAGAGAAAGTCATAATAATGACAAATTTTTTTAAACATTAACAAATAAATTAGATTTTTGTCAATTTCGACTTTTGTCATAATTATGACAATGTCAGTTTCAACTTTTTAATGTAATAATTATGCCCTTTGATGTCCTTCACATGCCCTTTTATGTAATAATTATGTCCTTTCATTTCAACAATTATGACTTTTTATCTCAGAATGATAACGTCTACTTTTTATCACATAATTATGATTTATTTTTTTACGTCATAACTATGATTTACCAAAGCATTTTTTTCTTATGTGAAAAGAATAACACATAGAAAAAATGTGAAAATCTTTTGGGCTTCCATACCATCACAGAAAACATGAACCATTTAAAACCATATAAATAAAGTAAAGAGAACTATTTTAAGTCAGTCCCCAGGAAATGAGCAGTTATCTTTACTTCAGAGGATTCTGGAGGAAAATGCAATATTTTGGTCCTGCTCCTTAATGTGCTTCCATCTCCGAATTCAACAGGAAAACAAGAGCACTGAATCAGCTTTTCTCTGTTTCCTGAGACCAAATCACAATGTGTTAAGTTCTTTGTAATTATATATTAATCACTAGGTGAGAGTTTAACCATGTGATAACCCATTAATTATACATTTGTTTCCATAACATCATTCATTAAAACACAATGTAATTACAAGAGATACTTTGTGCAGGTTGTGCTCCCTGTGTAGTTCCAAAAGGAGCCCGATCGCTGATTAAATTTTTGATGAATATGCACAACACAGAGACACTTATGAACCGCAGACTAGAAACTGGTATAAATGTAATCCCAGGGTCTAAAATGCAAGTAAAAATGAAATGAATGCATGAATGAATGAACGAATAAATAAAAACAAATCTTTTTGCACCTAGGTTGCATGTACATTCAATTTTTAGACTTAGAAATGAGATAGTCTTTAGATATTTTAAATATGTGTTTAATTGGGCAATTATATTACGCAGCGCCTAAAATAGTCCCCAGCTAGGTAACTAGTTATGATATAGCTGGGGACTATTTTCAGGCGCTGCGTAATATCACTGCGCCTGCTGCACCCATGGTACGGCAGCAAAGTTCCTTGATTATTACGCCGGAATGAGAGTATAGTTCCTAGACATATCGCCCTAGAAAATCGCAACTTTTCATTTTCTGTCGGTCTTAGTACACGATGTAAATACAGATGAGTCAAGCTTTAAATAGGAAAAATATCGAAACTCTTTGGTCAGTTTTGAGCACGATGCTAACGGTCTAATCAGATTCAATGATCTATGCTAAACTGCGTTAAAAGTGCTACCGCCAGACCCGGAGATCGGCTGAATGGATTTGAAAACGGTAAAACTCAACGGTTTGGAAAATGAGCCTATTTTCAAAAATAGTGGAGTGTTCCTTTAAGTAAAATCTTAAGAGGCTCCTTGAGAGGACACTGAGTGTGCATGTATCTATTTAGGAGGCCCAAAAGGAAAGGTAGTGAGAAAACAAAGAAAAGTGGGGCAGGAGAGAAAACGAGGATTAGAAATCTGTATCATTTGCATTCATCTGTTGATTTATGTCGAGAGCTTTCAATATTCCGCAATCAAACATAAGTATTTACAAACTGACTAAATCCTACATCACTTATTTCAGCGCTGCAATTACACGATCAGCGTTAGCTAAACATTTATCTATATTGCCATAACACTATAGCTGATTTACCTCTATGCAATCTGTGTGCCTTTTAAATAATGGCTGGTGCTTTTCAGAAGAGAGGGTGTTACTTACATCTAATTTATTATTTGGATGCAATGTTACTCCCAAAGCAGCTAAACTGCTCACCTAGTAAACACCTTTCAAACTGAACTGAAAAAACAAAACAAAAAACAGTTTGAATATGTTTTACATTGAATCATTTTTCCATTTCCATCTTTTCCACAGTTAAGCCTTAGTGAAATATTTAACAAATGTGCACCAATGATTTCACAGATATGATGAATCTTGACTTCATGTACATCTGCTTTAAATACCCCATTTGACTCTGTTTCTTCGTTGTGAGCTGCTTTATACCATCTCACACGTTACATAAACACAGCACACACACATGTATTATGCAAACAAAAACATTTATTTTGGATGTGATTAATCGCGATTAATCATTTGACAGCACTACTATATATTTAAAATTAAATTATAAGGGAAGTTGTGGATCTCATGCAGTCTTGGAACAAAAATATTGATAATTTCAGTTATATCTTTACATCAAATAGATTCAGAAGATGTCTCTAAGCCCTAACAGTCAGCAGCAGTTCAGAGGAAGTTCTTTCCTGCTAAAAATATGCACAGCCTTTAGAGGGGTGTTCTACTCTGGCATCTCAAAGATAAATCCAGCATGGGGCTTAACGTCTCTGGGCTCACCACGCTGGCTTTGATCTTCCTTTGCAATTATCTCCGCCCTCATCTGTGCCACTTTCAAATGCCTAATCAACAAATCCATTTGACTCGCCATTTTGATTGTGGTAAGGTGGCGGCTCCTCTCCAGGTCTTCTCGAGGCGCTTCGGAGATGGGGTTTTGTGCATCCGATGTTGTGTACAGACACATGAAAAGCACTGGCATTCTTTTTGAACTTGAAAGTTTGTACACCACAGGAGCTCTGATGTTGCACAAGGATTTCAGAGAAATTACTAAATAAAGGACACTTGTACGTTGAAGAGAGCTCATGTATATTTTTTATATACTATAGATAAAAAAAAACTACTTTTTTTTAAAGCATCTTTGAAATGTTTTTGATGAGTTTTTCTTCCAAATGGAGCGTAAAATGACCAAAAACATTTGGACTTACTATAGATTTATGTCATTATCTGCAAATCAGGACCAATTAACACAAATTATAATGGCTCTAAATCATAAGTAAAAAACGGTTGATGCACAACTACAATTAAACATTTATTAAACAGGGCTGAGTTTCACCAGCACCATGGGCTTTTTGTGAAAGAATATGAAATTAAATGAATGCCATGCTGATGAAATTTGTCTTCAAGTTTCTTCTAAATGTAGTAAGTAATGCACATAGTTCTATCAAAACATGCAGTTTTATTCATTCTGATCTATGTCAAATAATATTACTTCTTTTTGGGAGTATTTGTTTAATGATTATTTTTGTTGCGTTATACCTTTAAGGGTGTGAATTCAGTAACATGATATGTGTCTGGCAAATTTCAAATACTGAAGTTCAAACTGTTGAGACAGGAACCTACATAGGAAATATTATATATTGTATTATATTATATATTATATTATATTATTTGAGGCTCTTGGGTACAAGTAAACTATCATCTGTAGCTTCTGTTTATAATTTCATGTTTGGTTACTGGTAGGAGTGTATAATGTTCCTCTTCTTCTACTGATGTCCTCCTGGATTTCAGTGAAACTCTTACTGCTTCCAAATCATCAAAGGCAATTGATGTGTGATGTTTGTGCTGCCTTGACAAGCCTGAGTACCTAAAAGAGCTTTGAGCTTACTGGCTGAAATCCTAAAGACTGCTCATAGAGGTGGAGTGGAAGAGGATGGAGGAAGACAAAACATTACTTCACTGAGTAGGGAATTCACTAAGATTCACACTCACTTGCACACTTAAGTATGATTCACTAAATAAATTTTACAAATCAGGCATGATACACATAGGCACATAAAACACAATTTTAACAGCAAAATTTCCTTACTGGTTGGTGCCAAGTTGTGGAGGGTCCAGAAGATCTGGCATACTAACACAGAGTATCGTTACACCACTGCGACCTTCACACCTGAATCAAAAATGTACACAAACAAAATTTATATAGATTAAATTATATGAATAAATGCATGTACAAAAATATAATTACTATGTGAATTATCAATATGAATAAAATATATAAAGTACACTCAAATTTAAGATATATATATATATATATATATATATATATAACTAACACTTTATAATAATGTTCCATTAGTTAACATAAGTTAACATAAACTAACAATTAAATTATTTGTTTGTATTATTAATCTTAGTTAATGTGTCAGTCCTCTGTTGTGTGTGTCATGTGTTCCCACCTCTTGTGTCCATATTTGGTTTGTTTCCTGTCCTTGTTTAATGTGATTATTAGTTAATTCTTGTCCAGCTGTGTTTGTGTAATTAGCCTGTGTATTTAAGTTCCCGCCTGTTCAATTTCGTGTCGTCTGGTCTACTCGTTACTCCCCAGTGTTCCTGTCTGTGTCTACCTTACCCTGCCTTGCCCTGCCTTGCCCTGCCTTGTTTGGAGTCATTAAAGACTGTGTTATTTGAGTTTACATCTTCGTCTCATGTTCCTCGTTCATCCTTGCTGTGTGCACTGTGACAATGTTGATTCCAACATTTACTAATGCATTATTAAACTCAAAAGTTGTATCTATTAATGTTATTTAATGGACTTAGCATGAACTAACAATGCACAGCTGCATTTTTATTAACTAAAGTTAACAAAGATTAATAAACACTGTAAAAATGTATTGCTCATTGGTAATATATGTTAATCAATGCATTGAATATAGTTAACAAATGGGAGTCTTGTTGTGAAGTGTTACCCATATAATATTTCCACGTTTCAGTAGCTTTTTTGTTGTTGTTGCATATTACATTTTCACATATTATGTTATATATCATTTTTTAATGCAAAAACCTTACATTTTTTCTTACCCGTTTCATGCATGACTGACTGTATGTATATACTGTATATTGTGGCGGGAGGAGCAAACAACAGACACAGTGGGTCTCGGAGAGGCTTTTATTAAACAAAATAATCAAATAAAGTGTCCAAAAGGGGGTAAAAGTGTCCAAAATAAACAGGGGGTCTGGTGTCCTCGTCGTGCTGCGGGGTTCGTGAAGGAGGGCAGTGTTCGGAACGGAAGGGTCCAGGTAAGGGGCGGAGACCGGTGGCCGCACGCGCTCCCCTCTCGGGCCGGGGCGCGAGTGGCGGTGACTTCTTTTCAGCGGCTTCGTCCATCTTCTGGCCCGTCAGCCGTCTCACGGGTGCGGTATTCCATCCGCTCTCGACGCACCCTTCCTGGACCCACGACGACACCAGCGTGCATGCACGGGGAAGAGATCGGTCTCTCGAGGAGATGCGCGCTCGGCATTTAAACAGCGGTGGTGATGAGGCTCTATTGACATCAGGTGTGCCTCATCACACGCCACCAGCCCTAGCTATTCAGCGCCCCTCCTCTCTCACACATCCACTCCCGTCGGGAGCCTGGTGAAGGGCAGCGAGTACGGGACGGGGTGGTGATGATAATAAGGGGGGAGGCAGTATATATATAATTATATATAATTATTTTATAATATAAGTAATTTAAGTAAAAATTACACTAGACAAATCCCAGTAAGTTTTGTCAATAACACAATGTAGGGATATTTAGTGCCTGATTTAACTGGATTGTGGGTGGTTAGTGAATAAGACGCAGCAATGAAATAGCACTTGTGAAAGTATTGCAACTGTTTGGTGAAATTAAAGTATAAGTGTGTGTGTGTGTGTGTTTATTTAACAGCTTGTTAGATATGACCATGGCATGTTGGAGCCAAGCTCCTGTGTGTGTGTGTGTGTGTGTGTGTGTGTTGCATCATGTTCTCTCTGCCTGTGCAGGCACGCTTCTCTCTGTGAGGTAGGCTACTTGGCATCCACCCTTTACTAGCATATGCCAAGTTGATGGGTTGGTGGAAACACACACTCAGACGCATGCTCACACACTAGATCTAAAGGCTGTGTAAATGGGTTCACACCATCGGCTGGTAAATATAGAATTAATATAACTGAATCTGTCTCATGATGAGAAGGCTAGAGTTCACAGCTTGTTTGTTTTTATCTTTGACAACTTCCTTGCACACAGTGGCTCATTTATTTTTAAACCTTGCAAGGAGAGGAAATGTCACATAAGATGGAATTTTAACAGTGCAGTCATGTGTTGATGCCCAGCGAGAGAAGGAAAGAAAGAAGAAGAAAGTCAAAACGAAGACAGAAGAATAAATTTTTATAAAATACTGCAGTGTGACACACGTACACACACACACACAATCTCCCAAAACTACCCACGCACACATCGCATACAAGATACGGCACTAGCTTACTCATTCAGTCAAATAACACATTCGAGCGCGCTCAAAGCACTTCACCACCCACAAATGAACTAATCACCTATGCTGAAAGCCATGAATTCACCACCATAAATTAACATAAAAATTACATAAAACATGCAAACACAGAGTAGAGCTGATGGACATTCAAGCTCTCTTGGTACTGTGACAGATGTAAGTGGATGCCAAATAAAGTTACAAGACTTTGTAATAGAAATCAATATTGTTTATGTCAGGAGTTTTCAAACCACTAATATATATATATATATATATATATATATATATATATATACACACACACACACACACACACACACACACACACACATGAAAATATGTAGCCTTCTTTATGCCTTAAAATAATTATAATTTTACATAGCCCATTTGATATAGGCTCTATCCAATTTTCGGAATTCAATCACAAAGTAGTCAAGCTCTGACAATGACTCACCAGCAGGCCTTTTATAGTGATACCAAGTGCACAGGACTCTTTTTCTTTTACCAATTAAGGACATAATCTAATGACCCTATGAAGAACATTCTTGATCAGTGACTTATGAAAGCAAATCCTGTATTGAGTTACGGCCGAGTGAGCTGATGTGGGGATATGATGCCCACAGATGGTTAACTCATGAGAATGAAGTGATGAGTTCGACAAACTCTCGTCAGAAAAGGTAATAGGCTAGTTTTTTTTTTTTCTTTTCACAATTTATGTCTTGCTCTGTCTGTTGTGAGCAATGAAGCCATCCAGAAGGTTTTATTTGGACTTTCTTCCATTCACAATGGAAATTTCTCTGTCATAAGCTGGCAGCGCTCCGTGAATGACGTCCCTGAACTGTCTCCACTCAGAGCAGATTTCAGAAGGATAAACAGGTTATGTTTTCTTAAAACAAAAACCCAGAGTCAGTTTTGACATTTAAAGATATGAGAGTATTTCCATTCAACCGTAGTGTGTTACCACAAACAGTGTGTGCAAACTGCTCAGTTTTACTCAAATAGCTTATGGAAACAATTATATAGACTTGTTTGAGGGTTAAATGTGATTTAATTTATTTCTATTTTAAAATAAATACTTTATTTATACTCTACTGTTCAAAAGTTTGGGGTTGTAATTTATTTTTAATTTTTTAAGTCTCGTACGCTCACCAGGCCTGTACTTATTTAATAAAAAATACAGTAATATTGCTGTAATATTATTACAATTTAAAATAAATGTTTTGTATTTTAATATATTTTCAATTGTAATTTATTCCTGTGATGCAAAAGCTGAATTTTCAGTATCATTACTTCAGTCCTCGGTGTCACGTTAACCTTCAGAAATTATTCTAATATTCTGATTTAGTGCCCAAGAAAAAGTATCTTATTATTATTAATGTCAAAAAAAGTGTCAATCTGTTGTTGATTGATATCACTGAAATCAGACAGATGTGCTGCTTAATTGTTTGGTATAAACTGACTCTTTCATGATCCTTTGATGAATGTAAAGTTTAAAAGAACAGCATTTATTTAAAATACAAATCTTTTGCAATGTTATAAATGTCTTTACTGTCACTTTTGACTAATTTACTGCATCCATGCTGAATAAAAGTATTAATTAAAAAAAAAGAAAGAAACACTGACCCCAAACTTTTTGAACAGTAGTGTACTACATTAATATGCAGAGATGACTTTAAATAAAAAAGTAAACAGAGAAACATTTCCTCCAGTTTTAGTACAAAATAATTTGTCTTAACCAGTTTCCAGGCACTTAATGCTGTGAAAAGCACTTCACCATAAATTATAATATATCATAAATGAAGCACTGAACTTTTTTCTTTTACTACACTGAAGCTGGCATATCAAGAAATTATCATTCAAATGTACCTGATGTGTTGCTATTAGCGTTAGCAGATTTAGCTCCCCTTCTGCTACATAGAGAGCTGTGAACACTCAGTGTAGGAACCAGTTTGAACAGCTTGGAAACCAGTTTGAAACAGTCATTATATTCGCTTTTTCATTTGGTTTACATTAGTGGCACATAAATTACACACCTGACAAGTAAAAAGCTAATTTATATTGCATTGCACAGGACCATTCCACCACGTAAACCATATAAGACAAGCAAAACATTCATATCAGTCATCTAATCATGATTTTACAGTTAACAGCAGTAGCTGATAAGCTCGGTAAATTAAGTTTAATAAGCAAATAAAAATCCCCCATGTTCTTGCCGGATTCTCAATCCACCCTGATGTTTTTGTGCCAATAAAGCAGCTTCTTAACACAACATCCATTTCACAGACTCCAAGGGCTTGACTCCATTTAGTTATCGTTTTTGTACCATCTCATTTAGCCGTATATTTCTGAGATGAGCAGTGAATACACAGAGCTAAGCTTCAAAGCACAAGGTTTTTTCCCCGTCTCCCCTCCCCCACGCTAGCGCTAGTCTTGGCAGCCTCCGGGAGCTCGCAGCGGTAATACATCATCTATATTTTAAAGCTGCTGGTGGAGAAAAGGCGGGGGAACCTCCATCTTAAGGTACAGCAGTCTTCTCGCTGACCCAAATTCCTCTCATAGTTCCCAAAAGCTGAAAAGGAGGAGGATGAAACAGAGTTTCTGCTCGGAACCAAACCCGGCAAAACAGGTTTTTGATATGTCGCCGTTTATGTTCGCCTCCTTAGAAGGGTTTTAGCCCCATTCGTGTCTACAGAGAGATCAAGCTTCATCCTGGAAATAAATCACTGTGAGTGACTGATAGCTAGCTCAGGCAATTTAATCTATTAGCGGCAAAGCTTTGAGTTAGCAAACACTTACTGGAAATGGTACTTAGCGAAGTCCTTTGTGCTGGAAATACAAATAAAAGAGTGTTTCCCAAGAGAAACCTATTAAGAACAGACACGGTTGGTTTTCAAATATACAAATAAAATGTGTGAAAAAAAGTGTCAGTAAGTGATGTACATACTGAAAGTATACAGAAAAGTGTATTTTGCCTATATTTGTACTTACTCTTTTGATCGAGACTTAAGAAATGTATTGCATGATTAAGATTCCTTTCTAATTAAAGTGCAAAAACAAAATATAAATAGTTAACAAAAAGTCTGATATTAAATTCATTTAAGTATACTTGCAGTATAAAACTCTTAAAAACAAGTAGTTGACAGGGTATAGGCCTACTTCATAGTGCACTAGAAATATATAGCTAGTAAATTAAAGTTCACAGTATTGTTTCCATGCAAAATAAGATGTACAAACTTAAGACGTAAACTTACTGTTACATGTAAAGTACACTTAAACTTACACTTTTAGAAAAGTCCCAAGAACTACTGATATAATATACAAGTATACTACTACAAATCAAATATATTACTATACAAGTAGTACTATACTACAATACTAACATCGATCTTAGCATTCTTGCTACATAATAAAATGAACGAAGTATACTTTTAAAAATAAGTGCTTAATTGAAAATCTGTGCTTTCTTGATTGTTTTTTTTCAGTTATTTTGTTAGCACATAGCACATGGTTTATTTGCCTTCTGTGATCCAGACCTGAATAGATCCTAATCAACAGTTATCCAGCTGAAAATTGGTTCACTACACCTCACATCCAGATATATGGCCAGCCACAATGCTTTTCCCCATCATTTGATCATCATTTGTTGAATTACTGCTGCTATGATCGATAGAAAACATACATTTCATTCAGCAATATTACGCTCTGTTTTCTGAGTAACCATGTAAGATATGGATCTTCACTGGCGGGATTCAATGGGAATATTGTCTTGAAGGGGGGGGGGGGGGGGGGGGGGCACATTTTCCTGCAACAGAGCACAAAGTCGATCAAGTCAGACAGTAACAGCAACCCACATTTCCCATTTACTCTGTTGGAAAAAAGTTTATGATATCTTTCCGGACCACTGGAATGTGGGAACACAGAACCGTGTTTAATCAGATGAAGGCAGGCGCTTAGAATCAAAATATTTTGGGGTGAAATCTAATGAAGATCAGCAAGCGCTGCTTATTTTTGGTCTCACAATGAGGTGTCTTCTGGAAATAGAGCACAAAATGTCAGGGTGTAAAGTGAGAGTGAAAGTGTAAATGAGATTCAAAGCAAAGGAAAGAGAAAATGTGACGGCAATGGTAAAACGGTGAAAAAAATTAGTCAGATTTGTGGTGCTATGCTGAGACAGGCAGAATTGCCTCAGCGCTCATCCTCTTGTGTTTTTCGGTGCACGTAGACACAAGCGTTTGGCCAGGCTCATCATACTAAGTGCTTTGGCAAAGCGACACACAGTCACCCTGCTAGAAGTGTGTGTGTGTGTGTGTGTAATGGAGGCTGACTAATCAGTGGGGGAGGAAACACACGCCTCTCATCCTTGACCTTGAGATTGTGAACAAGTCTGAAACTCACACACACACACTTTTAAAGGCAGTAGAAATCCGTAGGGAAGTCACCTTCTTTTAGTTCCTGCTAAGGGTTGCCAGGCGGCCCGCTGACAGCCTCTGTCTGAAGGCCCGGCGTGAGGAATTGATTCCTGAGACTAAACCATCAATATATGTGCAAGGTTCTCTCTTTTTACTCTTCATTCTTTACATTTTCTCAGAGAGTTTTGCTTTATTTTAAATACCCGTCTGCAGCACAAAAACCTGAAAACCATATGTTGCTGCTTAATATTGTGAATGCATTCACCTATGAACTAGGAGGTACAGTATATATATAAAACTCCTTCACTCATGAATATTAATTACATGGTAAATAGGCACTAGCAGGATTACACTTGTGGCTTAGTCATTAATGCAAAATAAACTTTGACAGGTTGATAAGGACCCTAATGTGAAGCAGAGAGTCTGGTTGGCTGACTTTACATTATTAAATGCTTATTTATCAGTAAGTAAAACAAACAAATGGACAAATTAAATAATTTCTTCCTCAGAGTAAAAAAAAAAAAAAAGGTAGTTGTGGCTTTATTTCTCATTATTTTGATTTTATTTATTTTAATGTAGACTGTATTTCACATTATGCTATTATTGATTAAACTGTGACTTTTTAAAATTGTTTTAGACATTCTTTTAAAATTTTAATTGTTACACAAAAAAGTATTCCAGTCTACTCAAGTATTCCAGAGATCTGTAAAATAAAACTTCATGGTTAGTGAAGTGACATTCAGCCAAGTATGGTGACCCATACTCGGAATTCGTGCTCTGCATTTAACCCATCCAACGTGCACACACACAGCAGTGAACACACACACACACAGCAGTGAACACACACACCGTGAACACACACCCGGAGCAGTGGGCAGCCATTTTATGCTGCGGTGCCCGGGGAGCAGTTGGGGGTTCGGTGCCTTGCTCAAGGGCACCTCAGTCGTGGTATTGAGGGTGGAGAGGGCGCTGGACATTCACTCCCCCCACCTACAATCCCTGCTGGCCCGAGACTCGAACCCGCAACCTTTGGATTACAAGGCCGACTCTCTAACCATTAGGCCACGACTTCCCCATGGTTGCTACTCCCTCTGCATTTATCAATATTTGAACATATATTTTAATGACAAAACTACTGGAATGGAACAAGATATCATATAGAAGTGATTATAAGAAACTTTTATTTGTATTATTTATTTATTTATTTGATTTGGGATTTGTTTTAACATTTCAGTTTAGTTTTGTTATTTCACATATTTAAATTTCACAAAGAAATGTGCAGCCTTTTGTCTGAGAAATAATAAAAGGACACCTTTACATTTATAACTTGTCGTGAGTCTCATTTTGAAGAAAATAAAAGTGAGAAAATCATATCATGTAATCGTGAATCGTATTGCATCGTGAGTTGAGTTAATGGTTGCATCCCTAATAGAAATGCCTCAGTGTGTGTGTGTGTGTGTGTGTGTGTGTGTTTTGGCCTATTGAAAGTCAATAGCGGTTTGGTTACCAGTATTCTTCAAAATATCATATTTTGTCTTCCACAGAAGAAGGAAGGTCATACAGGTTTGAAATGACATGAGGGTGAGAAATTTTTTGGGTGAACCATGCCTTCAGAGTCTACGCAAATACTGAAATAATCCAAAGTACTGTATTCTATTTTATAACAAGACTGATAGTGTGGGCTACCATGCCACATTTTTATTCTTTCTCCCCCTCTTGTGACTCATGTTTCTTCTCAGGCATTACTGGAACATAAATATGCACACAGACAGCCCACAGAAAGCGTGGGTGTGCTGCCAGACCTGGATGGAGGACGGGTTAGAACATCTCTTCAAATTCGCCTGAATCTGCGGCGAGACCCTGAGCTCAAGATGTGAGGCACCTCAGAGTGGGAGTGCTGTTTCCTCTGTAACTTTCCTCACTATAACTCATATTCATTGAGACACTGCTGGACAAGTCCTTGTTTAAAGACACTCACTGGATTTAAAGGAATAGTTCACCCAAAAATAACAATTCTTCCATCATTTACTTAATCTTGTATTGCTCCAAACCTGTATGACTTTCTACACTGAAAACACAAAAAGGAGATATTAAAGAAATGTCTCTGTGTCCATACAATGAAAGCAAATGGACACAAACAGTTCAAACAATCTTCAAAGTATCTTATTTGTGTCCTACAGAAGAAACAAAGCCATACTGGTTAGTATTCCTCCATGTATGGACTCTACACAAGCTGTGTGCGGTGCTGTCCATAAGCAGAAGTTGACATGAGAAGCTATTTCAGTTCCTCTTAGCGCTTATGTCTATGAATCATAACGTTGCAGCCTTGAGCGAGGACTTGAGATCTTTCTACAGAGCAAAAATAATATGTCAATGCTAGACTACTTAGATGCTCTGTTTGGACAGAGATATGAAAGCCTGGAGGTGTTGTGAGGTGAAGACTGTCCTGAAATATCCCCTGATCTGTACCCTGAAAAGTCTTGGTTGAAACCACAAATCCATATATTCTGTTCTTGGCCATGCTGTAAATATAGAAAAGGGATCACGTTTATCGAGAGGTGATTGTACATGCTGTATATTTGCAGAGGTGTAAATGCTTGAGTAATTTTACTTGATTACTTTAATTAAGTATTATTTTGGGGGATTTTTACTTTATTCAAGTACAGTTTAAACTGACTACTTGTACTTTTACTTGATTACATTTCTGAAGAAAAAAACAACACAAAGTTTGTTTTCATCTAACAAACTAAGATCTAAATCATCTATATCTAAATCATTTCCACCCTCATGCCATCTCATATATACAGTATTTATGGGATGGCATGAGTGTGGAAAGGATGGAGTTTCCTTTTAATCCCTTTAAAGTTTCCTTTTTAATCACTTTTTTTTCTGACAGACATACAGAAGTTTGGTTAAAAGGAGAAAACGGAACAAAATGCAATGGCACAGTGTTTGACCTGTGCCATTGCATTTTGTTCCGTTTTCTCCTCTTAACCAAACTTCTGTATGTCTGTCAGAAAAAAAAAAAAGTACTTCTACTTTTTGAATACTTGAGTACAATTTAAAGTAGTACTTTTTTACGTTTTACTCAAGTATGTTTTTGGCCAGATACTTGTACTTTTATTTGAGTAAAAGTTTTGAGTACTTTTTACACCTCTGTATATTTGTATCAGTGGTTCTCAACTGGTGGGTCGTGACCTGTCTGATCTGTTAACATGTTATTGTAAACATCATATTTTAATTTAATTAATGTACATTTATGACACTATATGTTTTTTTACTATTGGGGCAAATGGGACCACAAAAACTATATTTGTTGTAGTTTCCGTTCATCACTATAGAGATTTACCCAACTATCATGACTTACACTTCTGAGAATACCAGAAATGGGAAAAGGGTCCATATAGGCCCTGAAATAAAACCACTGCATTAAATCATTCTGACTCCACTCTTACATATCTGTCCCATATGTGATAAAAAAAAGTTAGGAAATAGCAACAACATCAAAACATTCTATTGAACACATCAAAGGAGCTGGGCTCTCTGTGCTGCATTATGCTCATTATGTGATGTTGTAAAGAGCAGCAATGATGTGAACTGTCTCGCTGCCTAGATACAGCTCATCCAATCAAAACCAGAGCCATGGTTTCCTTAGCAACAGTGTCAGAGCTTCATTCTAAATAATATGATTCATTCTCATGAAAATCAGGAGCAATGGAAAGTTTTGCGAAAAGATTTATTGTTCATTTCCAAATGTCACTCAAATCTGGAAAAAAACTAAAACCAAACACACTAATTAGCTCCCAGCATGCAACAATAAAATCAAAATCAAAATTGGCAGGCGACTGAACAAAAGCATGTTTTTCCCCTCACATCTAGTAGTGTGGACAGGACACCCATTAAATGAAAAGCTGTGAAGTGGCCCAGTCTATTGAAGTAAATGACAAGCCAGGTATGTTTGTTCTGTCTCAAACTGGTTCCTGTTGAAACATGCTGTCAGTGAAAGGCAATAATGAATGACTGAAGTGAAGGATGGAGCCAAACTGATTTTAGCTCTACTGAGCAAATGGTACTTGGTGATCTTAACTGCTGTAAAGAGGTGTAAAAGTATAGAGAATTATGCACTGCTACATAAATTTTGTCATCAGCAAGATATGCATGGAATTGACTGCACTAATTGGCGGGTCCTTTAGGTGGCGACACTAAAGGTGCACTTGCTTTTCATGGACAAGAAAGGTCGATTGACTACAGTTAATAGCGTAGCGATGTATACAGCACAGCTCACATAGAAGTCACCATCAGCCATCTGTTGGTTAGCCAGACGAATTCACGTGACCAACGTGAAAATGAACGAAATCTTTGAGAAACACCCGATTGCATGGATGACTGATTTTTGCCCGCAAAATTTCACAGTGCAATGTTAAATGTTACTGCACCTTAACAGCTGGGGTATTGATTTCAACAGCTAGTCAAAGAAGAAGCTGAAAAATCTCAATAAAGCAGTGAAAGATTAGTGTTTACACAGTTTTAGTTTTGTCTTTTCCCAAAAATATTCTTTAGATTTAGTATTTCATCATATCATTTTCATTCGTTTTAGTCAGTTTTAAACATTCTATTAACTATATTCTCGATAACTATAAAGACAATTATAACAATGACTATATTAGCTTCGTTATTACATATGAGCATACTATGAGTGTACGCGGTTGTTATCGCCTGCCACTTTACATGCTCCAGCTCTTTAAAGGATTCTAATTGGCTATCATGTTTTTATTGTTTATCAGCTGGAAACAAATAGTTCAGGAAATGATTTCAACAATATTGTTCCTCTGTGTCGTTACAGTTATTTTTATTGTTTTTGTCCTGGGTATGAATGGGCCTTTACTCAAAATTGTAAATATTATCGAATTTTTATATGTTAATAATAAACAGTATGCATAATGACGTTTAATTATTGCAATTTAGTGACACACACACATAATGACGTCGTACATTTACGAAACTTAATAGAAAAGATTAAATTACAAAGAAAGGATTCGGCTTAAATTCTTTTAATATGATGCTTGATGCTTCACAGAAAAGGGTGGAAAAAAAGCACAGTGCTTCAGGACATTGTAGACAGTCATTAATCATGAGGAATGTTTGCATTATGATCAGCACAGATAACATTCTTGATTGTGGTGTCACGATCTGTTACAGACAACACAAATGTTTGATTGATTACATTGCTATCGCAGCCACAGGAAATCCAGGATTCATTCCATTTACGCAACCCAAGGGTTGATTTTAATCGGCAAGCTCTCAGATGGAGCAAAATCGTCTTCCTCGTGCTGTCAGGGCTTGTTCCTTATATAAAAAGTAGTCTGACATTAACGGTGTGGCGTTTTACTTTGCCGTTTTATGTGTGGGGATTCCTGAAATAATGATTTCCTTTCTTGGGAGCACATGCGGGCCGTGTGCCGTGACTCACCTGGTGCAGACAAACCTGCCAAGTTGCCTTCAGTAAGAACTAAAATCGCCATGATCTTTTCTTCCCGCTTTTCAGAATACCACAAGGTCCCCTCCCCCACTCTTTCCTTCCTCTGCGGGGAGCTGCTTCGGGACGCGCGAGAGAGAGAAAGCCCTTTCACCTACATTCAGCTAAGCCTGCTTAATGTGGCTTTGCAGCATGGGGCGGTGCAGGGCCCTGATCGCTGTGATGTTTGAGTGCTTCCTAAAACGCATACCGCTCGTCCATCTGTGCGGGCTGCTTATTCAAAGCACGTACACATGCATGCCTGTTCAGTCAAACCCTGCCTCAAAATAACTAAACGGTTCGAAACACTGTAATTGCCATTGCTCTATCCATAACAGTCTGATTACTGTTTTGTGTGTTAACTGTAGGATCAGTTTATTTATACTTTGATGTTTGATTTATCGCTTTCTCATATGCTTTAATAGTGTAGTAGCAGCCCTTCTGAATGTTATGCATTAGCTAGTCTCCTAATTTATGAAGCAAAATAAACAGTTGCCATGGAAACCATAACCACTTTTCATTACATGAGAGATGAGTCAATGCAGTCTCACACATCACAATACAGCCACTAACAGGACAGCGCCAACACAAAACAATATTACCAAATGCTTTGTTTTGTTTGTTTGCATTTATTCATCATTTATTAAAGTGACAACTGGAAATGTAAGATGTTGTTTATTTGTAAGAAATAACAAAATATAGAGAAAAAATTTTCACTGGTTTATTTCAGGCCTTGCAAAGAATTTATGTCTTTTCTGCAGAAAATACCTAAATTCAAAATGGGTTTTTAATACATATTGCAATATAGGCCTACATTAAATATAAATGTTGCTTTTTAGTTTTACTTGTTCTTTGCGTAAATATAGGCTGTTTTATAATGCTGTAACACAAAATTGAAATTCTCAAAATTATAAAATATAATAACAATAATAAAGACAGTCTTATGTTGGTATTATAGAGATCCTATTAAAATTAGTTTTAATATTTTGGATTTGGTTTTGTTTTTATATTTTCCATTCTCTATTTTTTTTTTTTATTATTATTTACATCTTACATTTTACATCTTACATTTCCAGTTTTGGTAATTTTGTTGTGTGTTTGTGTTTTTTGTGTTGTTGAGTTTTTATTAATTGTATGTCAGTTTTAGTTTTAGCATTTTAGCACTTAATGTTAAATAAAAATGAAAGAAAAATAGTATACATTAAAATAAATATAATATTTTTATTTAATATTTTTAGTTTATTTTATTTCAAGCAACATTTTTATAGCTAAGTTTAGTTTAATTTAGTTTACAATAATAACCCTTATTAAAAGAACATTTTGTTTGATTGCTTGGTTTTTATTTATGCAGCATCGTGCTGGGTAAAGCAAAATCCTGCTTCACATATAGCCTATAATAAAACTCAAACATTCTGATTAGTTTTGTTGCATCACACAACAGGTTGACGTTCACACTTGTCACATTGCAACAGTGCTTATTCATAGATTCAAAAGAGCTGCGTAATTAAAAAACCTGTCAACGAACCAATGGCCATTTACTTTTATCAGCATCTGTATTACATACAACACCTTGACATCTAATGTCATTATTTTGAGACTTTGATGGCATATTGGCACATTATATAGACCAATAAACACAAAGCCAGTGTTCTGAGAGGGGTTTCCCCAGCAAATGCTATTTAAATACTGCAAGCATCAGGCAACCATTGACTGCAGATTTCATCATCAACCTTGAGTAGGTCCACAAGCACCATAATAACCAGAGAAAAATGGACCTCATGAGTGATTACAACAAAACATGTTATTTCTGGCCATCTGTGTGGAGGAACTGGCATGGAGACTGTGGCTCCACAGACCTTACAGAGGCGGTAAAACAGGTCATTATGGAATCACAGAGCGGGTGATGGATGGAGAGATTAGGGCACTGCCTGTGTCCCTACACGCTAACAAGGATGGTGTGAGTCAGCATTTATTTACCCTCAGGGGCCCATTCCATTGTCTAGACCCAAAGAGCCGCAAAACAACCAGCAGCTAGCCGGGTCCGCCGAGACTGCTGCTCATGCCACAGTGGTTCTGCTGTAGTGTGATTCAAAGTAAAGTCCAACAAAACACATTGGAGCCTCTCGCCTCTTTAATTTCCGGAGCTACATCAATATTAGGTCATTAAATGTCTTTGCAATGAGGCATACTGTGATTCTAAACTCTTGATTTATTTTGCTGGGAAGGTGTTGGTGAATTCTCACATCTCCCTTTTGAATTCATACGTATATGGGGTGGTGATGGCGCAGTGGATAAGACACATGCCTTTGGTGTGAGAGACCCGGGTTCGAATCCACTGTGAGACACCAATGTGTCCCTGAGCAAGACACTTAACCCCCTAGTTGCTCCAGAGGCGTGCGACCTCTGACATATATAGCAATTGTAAGTCGCTTTGGATAAAAGCGTCAGCTAAATGAATAAATATAAATATATACTTCTTGCCAATTAACGCTGATGGTCAGTGATACATGGAAGCATATCCAGAGCCTGTAAATGGTTTGTTTGCTCCTTTATTATTTTCAAACTGTTATTATGGCTGAAGAAAGACTATGACTTATCTAAAGGTATTATCTTGTGAGAAAATCACATCTGGTGCAAATGAAAACATTCGAATAAATCACACACTGTGCCTTTAAGAAGAATTTTTCTTCCTTCTCCATTGAACTAGAACAGCTGCAGTGACAAAGTTGCAGCATGTGTCCAAACCACACTCCGCTTTTTCCTGGCAGACATTTTTTTCCGTACACCTGCATAATCCCTCTCTCCCTCCACTGCTCTGTTACGCTCCATGTCTCAGAGTAAGATTAGATTTTTCTTCATATGGCTGATTTAAGAATTTTTTTAATGCTGTTATCATTTTGCTGTCAATTACCAATCTCATTATGGAAAAATAAAATCATGGTTAGAGTTAATTTTTTCTGGAACTATTTCATTAATTCCATGTTGAAAAACAAAACAAAAACAAATGGTGTTTATCTCTACATAATCTTCATAACTGAGGTTTTATCAACTGAGGTCACATAATTGAAATAATTGCAAATGACAAAGTCATAAATTAGACATACGGATCATTTGTGAAAAAAGTATACATATGAAATACTACCTGAGAGAAAAATGAAAATAGATCAAGGGCTAAAGTGCAGCTTGAGAAAAGCCACATAAGTTCAGGTAAAGAAGAAGAAGTGGAGCAGGAGCAAAACAAAGGGATTAGAATAAGTTACAGGCCTCTTCTATCCTTTCTTTGAAGCATGTGACTCAGCAAAACCCGAGACGTTTGAACTGACCGATAAGATCATTACAGTTAACCACTACCACACAACAGCTGTGACAGTAGTCTAACCTCTAGTGTATAACCATCTCAACCGAGTTTACAACAGAAATTAATACCTTTATTTATTTTATCTTACATTTTATATAGCTTCAATGATGTGAGCAGCACACATACACACACAATATTCTATATTTTCTGTATTCACTGGCAGTTGTACGTATTGCACCACTTTGGAAATGAAATGTCCGGTGTTAAAAGTTTAATGCATTCAAAAATGCTGTACCACCTACACTAATCCTAACCGATAACATTAACATGGCATTTCAATTTGCATCTACAAGTATTTTATCCTGACTCTGAATTCAAAGGACTTGTACCAGAGTGTCTGCATCTCTATCAGGTGAGCTACCGAGCATGCTTACTTTTTACTTTTATCATAAAAGCCATTAATATGGAACTGGTTATGTAATGCAAACATGAAAGTGTCCTAATTTACAAATCATGCTCTATGGTAAAAGTGTTTTGAGGTCATAGTATTGTGCAAGGAACCATGTGAAAATAAGTCTTTATTCATTGATAATCTGCACTGTAATCATAATTTGTGTGAAAAGGAATAAAAGTTGTTGGTGCTTTACTAGTGTTGATTTCAGCTAGAAACCGCAGTGAACTGCATGTATAGGTACATTTTTGGACATTTTTTTCAAAAAAGGTAGGTATAGGCCAGAGGCACGTAAGGTGACTAAGGAAATTCCTCTGTGGAGTGACTTTCTTAAATTTCTTCGAATTGCAATACAGTACATTTCTCTTCCTGTCATCCCAATTCAACTTCCTGTGGGGTGTAAAAAATTTAATTCTCATTCAAGCTTATGAACAGAAAGGGAGCCAATTCTTATGTTCTGAATTTTAGCACTGCTATATGGAGATTTACTGTAAGAAAACTCACTGTTGACATCTTGGCTTGATTCCTGTATTTTCCACAACACTTAAGTTTAAGCCCCTGGCGATGGATATTACTTGGCAGAGAAAGACCACTTAGAATGATTATGACCAACACTGCAGAAAGAGACAGAGCTCACAAATACACAAGGTAGCAACTGTAACTAAGGGGGAGGAGGGATAAACAGCAAACAACAGAGCGAGACAGAGAGTAAAGGAAAAGAAAGAGCACAACAGAAAGAGAGAGAGGGAGAGGGAGAGAGGAGAGGGGAGAAAGAATGAGCTCTTTGTGCTCAGTGAGGGTGAATAATGAATTGTGACTATGTGGAGGTTATCTGAGGGCACTCTGTCTCTATAGGCTGGGACCTTGGCCTACCAGTATTGTGCATGCAGCATGATGCATTGGATGCTTACATAAATAAGTCAGATAGTTCTGTAAGTCCCCTCTTCCTTTCTGAGTGCTGCTGATAGGCTTTTTGTGTGAAATGGCATAGGCAATGACTCAGTACGAAGCGCTTGTAATTCAGGTCACTGTCAGACGTGTGCTTTTTATACAAGATTCTTCTATGAGCTATTAAAGTGAGAGGTGGATTCAGGGAGGAAGAGGCTTTTTATTTGTTTTGGCTGCATATTAGAGGAATGAACGGGAACTGTGGCATTTTCAGTCCAATTTCTCTTCGTGTTAAAAGGCATGTTCCAGATTCAACACAAGTTAAGCTCAGTCGGTAGCATTTGTGGAACAATGTTGATTACCATGAAAGTAAACTTTTTTTAACAAAAGCAGAAACATGGGTTAAAGTGTGGGACTTGCAATGGACGCAAATGGTATATTTACAGTTTTTCTCAGTCGCTTTGGTATCAGAATTGAAATTCTCAAAACTACCTGTTCAGCCTTCACATCGTGTCACTTGTGCACATCAAAAAAGCAGTTTCTCATTTCTTTGAACAAGTTGCAAATGCTTTGGTACATTCATGCAAATGATTATGTGCAATTCTCTGCTGTTTACTACATTATCAATTGCTTATGTCATGTTGATCAAAATGTATTATATAGATCTCTGTGCTATTGTCTTACCCCTCAAAACATCCAGTCATTAGTTCATCGTATAAGTCATTAAATGCAAAATGGTTGATCTAGTTGTCATAAACTGTCAAGCATATTTCTATCTATCTCTATTAGACTTTTTGTAAATTTGCCATGAATTGTGCAAGTGAATCTTGACTCTCACTAATGAAGAGAATATAGATCAACCAATTATAAACCAATTCTCTGAAATAGCTCAAAGGTGCATTTCATGACCCTTCAATTGGAAAGCATATATAGACAGAGGACAATACAAAATGTACAAATTCTGACGATGGATGAACATCCAGAAAACGATCAGGGACAACAGCCGAGAGGAAGAAGAGGAGTAAGGATGCATGGAAGTGTACAGAGGCAAAACAGAGGAAGAGGAAGAAGAGGCCAAGGACAGAGGTGCATATCAGATGAAATAATGTTGTCAATCATGGCCTTACAATGTCTGAAGGGTGCAGCTAAAAATCAGGAGATCGACCGTATTCTCAATAATTCAAACATCGTTTTCAATCAATATCTCACATACAGTAATGTGTAAATTTGTACTTTTGAAAGGAAATATGGCATACATAAGAAGTGCAGCCTTCTGCATTTCAGTACAGTAACTGTCATCCAAACTGTAGCCATAGATTACATCAGAACATCCCTCCAGAGTACACTGTTATACTGACAACATGACTAAGCAATTTGACTGTCTTATCCGTACACAATGACATAAGGACTTGTCTTTCTGATGGCACTGACATGTTCATTGACACAAATATTTATTTTTGAGAGATGAACTAAGTATTTTGAGCAAGAGACTGGCTTTTGCAGGTAATCCATGGTGTTTTGGTATTTGTACGAGTTGTTTTGAGAAATGTACCATAGTGCTGTTTTGCAAAGGTCAAGGATGATTCGAGAAATGTACCAAAGCGACTGAGAAAAACTGTAATAGTACAGCCACAAGATCTAAACAATATGCATGTGAACATGATTTCAGTTTGGGAAATGAAAAATGACTTATTGACCTTTTCTGTGTAAATTTATATTTTACAAAAACTTTGCATAAAAAATAATACCATAAATCCCAAAATGAGCTGAGAAATGTATTATAATGTATTATAACTTAGCATCATGTATTATAACTTAGCATCATATAGTCGGTGCCAATAGCCTTGTGGGCAGTGCGGCAACATATTGTGCAGATGCAATTTGGGTGTCCCGAGATCGAATCTGCCTCGTGGACCTTTTCCGTTCCCACCCCCCATGTCTCTCTCCTACTCACTTCCTGTCATATCACTTCTGTCCTGTCAAGGAAAATGCAAAAATGCTAAAAAAAAAGCACCATATAGGCCTATACATACAATATATACATTTAAACTTACTCATTTAGCTGACGCTTTTATCCAAAGCGACTTACAATTGCTATATATGTCAGAGGTCGCACGCCTCTGGAGCAACTAGGGGTTAAGTGTCTTGCTCAGGGACACATTGGTATCTCACAGTGGATTCGAACCCGGGTCTCTCACACCAAAGGCATGTGTCTTATCCACTGCGCCATCACCACCCATATATATATATATATATGTGATAGTGACTAATTCTAGAACTAACATTATATCATAAATTGCCATCTCAATTATGTGTAACAATAGCTCAATATTTAATAGATTTTACAACTTAATTTTACAACTACCTTTCCATCATAACACTGTAAACACAAAAATGGTTGTAAAAATTAAGTAACTAAGTAAGTTTCGACAGAAGCATTAATAAAAGTGCTTTTACAATATTGTACGTTTCAAAATTTCCCATTTAAATTCTCCAAAATTGACTTCCATTGTGAGTGCCTCACTGTAACCTTGATTTGGACTTTTATTTATTTTTTAAAGATAACAAGGAGGAATTATTTTTTGTGCGAATCAGAATTATTCCACAAATGCTGTCAATTAAGTTTAACTTATATTGGACCTGAAATATTGCTTTAATTTCCATCTTTTTCTATGAATGTTCAATATTTGAGGATGTACCGCATTTGGCCAGTGTCAGCCTGCACCATGGTGGAGTGAAGGAAACGTGACTGGATTGGAATTTTCTCCAAGCACTTGTAAAGATGAATACTGCAGCAAATAAAATGTTGCCAGGGAGTTTGCCCTTCAGCTCAGCAGTGCTAGAGGACAAGGCCAAAACAGGGGAAAGCCCAAGACAGTTTCAGTTTGTTTGAGCTCATTTGATACTTATTCACTTAGTACTCTGAGGACCCTTAACGACCAGAGGAAGCAGTTAGATTAATGGGGTTAGTTATTGAAAAAAAAAACGTTTTTCATTTAATCAATGGGGCAGTAAAATCATGTGACATGACAAATATTTTTTGTGAAAAAAAAAAACAGTATACAATATAAATATAAATATATTTGTATTTCTCATTTATATTAATTACATAAGTTTGCCCAGTAGTGAATAATTTAATGAAAGTAGGTGTAAACAAATCCAATCTTCCTGTGAGTTGTGCAGATGATACTAGTACTAAAAAAGTAATGCTGTATATGATATCATTTTGATCGTTAACCTGGACAACAATGTGCTGCTAATAAACAGCAAAAGTTATTATGTTCATGCATGACATTTATAAATATGTTTAGTGAATATGATAACGGTTTTATTCTGTAACTTATCTATAAATCAAATATCAAAATGGAATGTTTAATAACAGTAAAATCACTATTTTTGGTGAAATATAATAAGTGAAGCTTAACAAGTAAAAATATTGCATTTTTGTACAAATATTTAATGAGAAGACCATCAGATGGCTGCTGCAGCAAAAACATAAGTATCCAATGTCTATCATATGTCAAATGACTTCCAAAAACCAACTCTTGCCAATTAGATTTCTTAATTGAATTTCAATTAATGAAACTACTGAAAGCTCTAGTCACATTTCATCAGTGCACTTAAGCAATTTATTTGTTGTCTAAAGTATTGAAAGGGTATCAATGTTACCAGAGTCTGTAACTGTGCCTGTACTGATTTCATCAAAAAATAAAAGGACATACAGGTTTAGAACAACAAGAGGGTGAGTAATTAATGACAGAATTTTCATTTTTGTGTGAACTATCCCTTTAATAAATAGCAATACCGGATATATCAAGAACTTGAATAAATGGCCACTCTTCAGATCAACCCAAGAGTGAAACTCATGAAATTTCGAGAGATTATTTTAATCAAATTGATTTGTACCCGTGAGAGTGAGAGTCACTGTGAAATAAGAGCAATTCAGACGAACGACACAGAGATGGATGAGAGGTGATATTGAACTGTCCACCGCAGGAGCGAAAGAGAACTGAATTAGAACAGTGCTGAGCATGAATACTTCATGAGCTCATGATGTGGAAAAGAGAAAAAAGGTTTGAGGAAGACACACACACACACTCACAATGGCCACACAAACTAAACTTTACTCACACACACTTTTAGCAGGGCAAAGGTTGATCATATTACCTGTAAGAAGGTAATTGGCTTACACTGAAGAGTAAAGTGCTAGATGTTTGATTATGTGGTGGATGAGCATTAGAGATGAGATGATTAACCTTTTAAAAGACAAATATAAATCTGTCCCTTCTTATTTTCAGTGGACAGATGGTACAAACCAAAACAGCTGCTTTGATTACAGTTGCCTTAATGCCTAAAACACTGTATAACAGCCCGGGTTTCACGCACCACCAAAATAAAACAAACACCCCA
This sequence comes from Barbus barbus, assembly GCF_936440315.1. Taxonomy (NCBI): domain Eukaryota; kingdom Metazoa; phylum Chordata; class Actinopteri; order Cypriniformes; family Cyprinidae; genus Barbus; species Barbus barbus. The sequence continues at coordinate 17,187,994 of NC_136715.1, read as the reverse complement.
TTATACTATTCAGGGATTTGTTCAAAGTCTAAATACACTACATAATCTCTGAGAGCAGATCAGCACTGAAACAGAAGACCTGAGCTGCTTTGAATTGAAACTGAAGCCCTGCTGCTCTAAAAAGCTACAAAAATGTGTCAGGTTTGGCCTAAAATAAATTTCAGCACATCTTAAAGTAATTAGCTTGTTGCTGTTTGCATGAATAAAGCAGACCACTCTGAATGCAAAACAGAAAGACAGAGCAAGCAAAAAAAAAAGACGTCTGCTCTTATTAAAGTTCTATCATGCCAGATTTTTTTATAGTCCTAAAGCAAAGATTAGATCAAAGACTAAATACACTACATTTTCTCTTTGTATAATAATGGTAACCGGTGTGAGTCATAGTTCTCATCAGTAAAATGTTGCTGCTTTCAAAGGATCCTTTAATCTAAAAGGTATTTTTTACCAAATAAAAGGTTCTGACATTATCTGATCATCAATCATCATTTGGGCACATTTGTGGCCCCGTCCACAAGTAGTTAGTTCATATACAAGCATTTGTATCGGGCGAATATATGCAAATTTCTCTCTGTGCAAAGAATATTTTATATGAAGATAAGTGTTATATGACGATAAGAATAACATCATTTTGCAGACACAAAAGTATTTCCATTTTAGAGAAGACTGGATTTATCTTTGTCGAATCTATTCTTACCTTTCCCCTTTACAGCCTTATCCTAAAAGCTTTGCTCTGTACTTAGGGGCCGCACTCCAAAAATATCCTAGAACATACATTTTGTGGAGATGTGGAAGTGGCTTGATATTTAGCCGTTGGAGAAGACCTTCAATTTAGAAGTCAAAATGGCCTGTCATCAACCTAAAAAAGTGAATGTTGACAAATGTCTTCCTTTATAGACAAAATAATTCACTCTCAAAATGCATGGGATAGGCTGGTAGAGACTTCTCTTCTTGGGTAGAGTATCGAAAAACTTTACTCAAGTAAAAGTACAAGTAGTTAATAATATATATTATTATAGAAACTTAATATTTACTTGAGTAAGAAATACTCAAGTAATAGTATTTGAATTGTGCAACTTTTCTGTTAATGGACAATATTTGCCCTTGATTTCCATGGGCATTTTTTTTTACTTAAGACCAGTTTTATAACTATTTTATGAAATGAACGTATTTACGATAAATACCCTGTGGGTATGACCTCTTAAAACTCTTCTCATGTGGAAGATCCGTTGATGTGAGCGCATGTCTGTGTGGAAGTCTACCGTTTCCGAAGTGATGAAGGAATATTACTGTATTACTGTAGTTTTCTATTTCAGGTATGATTCTGTATGACGCGCTCAAACTTAATTTTTTCAATAAGTTTTTAATTTATTAATAATTTTACATTCATTTACTGTGCATTCCAAACATTTGACAATGTATTGCTGAAAAATAAAGATACATTAATTCCAAAATAGATACAAAATATTGTCTTTACATGTATCTGGGACAGAGATCAGAAGTGACCTTGGCATGGCTATCACTGCAGTTTCAAGCTAACTGAATGCTGAGAGCAGAAAAAAATCGATCGCAATGGCACGAGAGATCGATATTTGTAACACAACACTGAAATACAGAGCACAAAGCAGGGAGACAGAGAAACAGAGATGAGAAGAAGGGGGACACGCCATTCACGTCTGAAATACTTATGTCACAGACCCACCATCAAGCATATGCCATACAGAATGTGAAACTGAGATTACAGTGTCTTGACTTAAAGGAATAGATCGACCAAAATTGGATCAGGAATCTTGTAACGAGTAAAGAAATGTCAACCCCATTGAAATCAATTTGAACTGGGATCTACATCAGATCCAAGCCTATCGATTTGGCCCGATGATGACAGAAATCATTTACAATTCCACAAATTTGTCCCAGATGGCAAAATGATGGCCAAAATTATAAAGCACTATTTTCCTATATGTGTGATGTCACCTCCTTTTGCCAGTAATATGCACTATAACTGTGCATATTACTGGCAATGAATTTCAAATGGAGACAGATTGTGCTGATTTACCGCTCTGCAACTTGGAGAGGAGTCAGCATGAAATGTGGTCCTTCTCAGATGTCTGCTGAAATGACAACAGGAAGAGGCCCTTGTGAGCACAAACACACATTGTCTGGAGTCCACTAAAGTCGCAAGTATATCAGAAGTCTGCAAAAGCAACTCTTCCTCAATAATGTGAATGGCAACACTTTAGAATAGGGAACACATAGAGTTTCCCCTTCAATAAACTCCTAATTTGCTGCTTATTAATAGTTAGTTGTTAAGTTTAGTCAAGCTGTTAAGTCATTTTAGTATTTTCTGTTTTCTAATTAATGCTAGATATTGTAATAATTTAATTTTATGGGAAACTTGCTATCTCTGGCATTCCAATTGTGAGCAGTTTCAAGCACTATGGGCAGCACACCAATGATGTTAGGGCACTAAATCCTGATTGCCTACTAGCAGCCAGCAGTACAGTGACCTGGCAACCTCCAGCGATAAACTCAGCTTCACACTTGATATAGTAGATGTATTAAAGCACCCGAGATTCAGTTTTGTACATATAAACCAGTAAATAAGTATATAACAATGTGGGTTTGACCGCAAACTTTATTCACCTAAAATAGCTGAGAAAGATTATCCATTGTGTCAGAGATGCCAAGGGTTACGGAATCAGAAGTTTTGTTTGAGTTTTCTTAATGTTAGATAGAATAGGCTGTAATTTGCTGTTATGTGTGGATCTAATAGCCACACAGAACATAAAAATTCAGTACCAATCCTTCAATTCATCCTTGGTTTGTTAAATTTCACAAAGAAAAAAAACAAAAACAAGGAAATTATCCATGTTTCTAGGGACTGGCACTTGAAAAACAGACAGTCTCTGTCTGTTGGTCTAAGTTTTTATAACTGTAGGCTAAAACTATATATATAAATTATTACACAAAAATATATTGCCACTTATTTGCACTTAATTTCTGTTAACGTGCCAAAAAGATGAGATGAATGATTTTAACTACATTTTGCTGGTCTTTGATAAGCTGCAGTGTGACACACAAACCCACTCAAATGATTTGACCAAATATGTTGTTATTCTTAAAGGGATAGGTAATTAAAAACTAGAAATTCTGTCATCAGTTTTAGTTACCATTGACTTCCACTGTATGGCGAAAAAAGTCATTGAGATAGGCATGAAATCCATGCCTGTGAGGTCCCACAAAAAATGTTTTTTGGACCCCAAAATGTTGAGAGCCCCTGCTGCATATGATTATATCATGAGTGTGGGGGTTGGCCTGAAAGAAAAGGAAAAGAACGGAGGGAGAGGAAGAGAGAGACCTCCAGTGCACTTGCTGGTAGATTTGAAGTGTGTGCTCAGCACGGCTATTTTTAGCTGAGGAAATGGGCAAACGGCCCGCAGAAACACTGCAGACAACAGGAAAAAAAATTATACACTCTAATCTGCCATTACAATGTGGCTGATTGCCTTCTAAATGAAGATGACTCTATCTGTCCCTCCTTCTCTCTCTCATTTCTCTTTCTCCATTCTGTCTGTGATGCATAGAAAGACAATTGCATTTTATTCTACATTTGTTGTGCCAGTGTTCCTGGCTTAACGCTGCATTGCATATGCCTTGTGGAAGGCAATATATGAGTATGAAAAACAGATGCTACAATATCTAGCAGCTGTGTGGACTGCAGCAATATGAGATCACCATTGCATAAGCATCCAATGAGAAAATGGATCCCAGAATTCTTTCTCTGAAATTGAATTGAGCCATTTCACTGTATTAAAATTCATATTCTTGCATAATAACTACGGAATTTATTTTATTGCTCTGCTCTATGTAAAACCAAACGCACCAATTGGCAGTAAAAATTGGCAGTAAAAATTCTACTTGTTCGTCTAGCATAGACACAACACAAAGTCTAACTGCAACCATAAAAAAACAAAATATTAAATGCTGGTGGAAGGCGCTCAACAGAATGAAAAATAAAGCTTGAGGCCTAAAAGAGAGAGAGAGAGAGTGTCTGCCAGCACCAAACCTGTTGAGAAATATATCTTAACAGGTTTGGTGCTGGCAGACTCTCATTATATTCGAGCATGTGTGCATCACTGCTCCAGGCTTTTCTTCAGCACCCAATATTATAACCAGCATCGACTGGGATCTGGCTAATAAATACAGTCATGTTATTCCTTTCTGCTTCTCCCAGACTTTCAGCCTTTCACAAGAATACAAGTCTTAATTACTTTAAAAATAACTGTGAATACAAGAACCCTGTCAGCGTGACAAATACAACATGCTGGCCCAGTTAATCTATCAATGCTTTCAGAAAAATGGGAAAAAGAATGGGGGAAAAGATTTTTGAAATCTTTATATGTTTCAAGAACATATACAAAGGGGGAAAAAGAAAGAAAAGAGATAAAATGTGACAACATTGGTATCATAATTGTGCTTCCATTCCAATGCTTCCACTGTCGATGCTGGTCTGTGTCTGTTGATTTGACCTGGCCATAAGAGAGTTATGTTGAAATGTAATGCAACCCAAGACCAGTGCAGTAAAATATAGTCAAAATTGAACCAGAATCAATTTCCAGAAATAGAATAAATCAAATCCATTAATTTCTTCCTATAGACTCCATATTGTGAATCCCACTTTCTTCTTTTTTTGTTCTTAGTCCAGAAATGTTTCCAAGTGATCATGCTACAAGGGAAACCACACAGGAACCTGTATATTCATTATCTCTATTCCATTTTCTTCAGTCGTTTCTTGTTATGCTAGTTTAAAGGCCGATGGAGCAGAACAAGTTAATTTCCCCCTGAATCTGAACTCCCTGACATCTCGCAGAACACAAGTGCTCATAATAGAACCAAACACTTAGCAGGTGTGAAATGCTTTTTGCTCCCTCTTGACTCCATAATGTCAGAAAGGCTTCCGTTTCACATGCTGTCTCATCTATTCTCATACCCTTCCTGCAGCTGGGGAATACGGAGCGTGTGTTTGACTTGGCCAACAGTACTTCTCTATGCGATCGCTGAGCCAAAGGGGCTCTTCAGTTCAGTTGCCACACAAGTGTATGTACTGTAATTCTAAGCAAGCAGGGTCTCAAAACACCAAAAGTATAGTGTTTGGACCAAACATGGACACATTTCATCTTTATTTCATGCTACAAAGAAGTTTAACTTTATTTTAAGAGGCCCAAGGAGGTACTTTAATGATCAGAATGAAGAATAGTGTTATATGTATGATACAATATACATATATCGTTCAAAAGTTTTTTTTTTTGAATGTTACAAATGCTACAAAAAAGATGCTGTACTTTTGAACTTGAAAAAACAATGTTTCCATAAAAATATTAAGCAGCAAAACTGTTTTTAACATTGATAAAATGTTATTTTGATAAAAACTTCCAACTTTTGAGCAGTACTGTATAATGGATGGTTACATTAAATCACTAATATTGCCAAGGGAAACAATCCAATAAACTGTTCATAAAATGTGCTTATATACCAGCTTTGCAGTCATGCATTTTTCTTGTAGTCATTTTAACCCCTTTCTATGTGACAATGAATGACTCATCATTTGGACAGATCCAAAGGTCAAAGTAAAAGTGTTATCTGAGATGACGGTCACATCTGTGCTGATTGATGAGACTTTGTGGCAGCGAGATGACAGGCTGTACATTGATTCTTACACCTCTGTCCTAGAATACATTTGTTCAGGAAGCTCAATAACATGTCATGTGTGCATCATACCTAGTATGATTCAATGGCTTTGTGAGGTGGGCTTTAAGAGTGGGCAAAGAAGTACCACCAGGAAAAATTATTCAGCCATTTCAAATGTACATAAAAAGACTACTGTTACAATGAAAAAACTGTTCACTTGAATACATGAATGTCACTTTATTAACCCAAAAATGAATTTGACCTATGTTGTTCCAAACCTGAATTCCTTTCCTATGTGGAACATAAAAAACAGTATTTTATAAAAAAAAAAATATATATATATATATTATTTATTAATGATGATCAAAATTGGTTATCAACATTCTTCAAAATATTCTCTGCAGAGGAAAAAAAGTCAGTAACACTATTTTAGGGTCTCTTAACTAGTTGCTTATTAGCATGTATATTACTAGAATATTAGCCATTTATTAGTACAAATTAAGCACATATTGTCACGGTGCACACAGCAAGAATGAATGAGGAACACGAAGACGAGGGTGTCAACTCAAATAACATGACTCTTTAATGACTCCAAACAAGGCAGGGCAAGACAAGGCAAGGTAGACACAGACAGTAACACCGGGGAGTAACGAGTAGGCCAGGCGACACGAAACTGAACAGGCAGGAACTTAAATACACAGGTAAATGACTAAAACACAGCTGAACGGAATTAACTAATAATCACATTAAACAAGGACAGGAAACAAACCAAAAAAGAAAACATGAGGCGGGAACACATGACAACACACGACAGAGGACTGACACATATTAATGCCTTATTCTACATGACCTTATTCTACATCCCTAATTCTACCCAATACCTAAACTTAACAACTACCTTACTAATTATTAATAAGCAGCAAATTAGTAGTTTACTGAGGGAAAAGTAGTAGTTAATAGTGAATAAGTGTTCCCTATTCTAAAGTGTTACCAATAAGTCTTATGGGTTTGGAACAACATGAAGATGAGTAAAAGATGATATAATTTTTATTTGTGGGTGAACTGTCCCTTCAAGCAAAATGATATACTATTGATATTATGACAAAACAGTTGTTTTCATTGACACAAATAGGTATGCAAATTAGGTTAATAAGACACCTCTTCTGCCTAAAAGGCCTGAAAACTTGTGCATAATTCTAAAGCCACTTTTTGTCATGTCTGTTCAATGATTTATTCGTCTGCACCATAACGTAATGCCTTTCAGATATCTTCATTTGGGACTTTTTTCAACAAACATTAATATATTTGATTTAATTGACAGCCCCAGCAGAAACATATTAAAACACTCAGATGGACCAAAGGGAAATGCTTACTGCCAAAGAATATGCAGACAGTGAAGTAATTATTCTGACTTTGCATTCAATAGCTATCTGCTTTGAAACCCAAATATGCAAGCTGAAAAATCTGAATAGACACGTTCTGGAAAGAGAGCCAAGCCCCGTTCTTTCTGCTGACTGAAACACATGCACATTCTTGTATGTTACTTTGGTAAGGAAGCATTTGGCAAAACAATATGTGTAAATACAGGGCTCGGTGTTCAATCCAGATTTTTTTTCATTGGTTGGTTTATAGCATTTGTGTTTATGCGGATTTAGTTAGTGATTGTGCGTCAGTAGGTGGGCGAGTACAGTGTTTATATAATGACAGTTTCTAAGACGGATCTCAAAACAAATAGAAGCATGAAAAACTCAGATAATAAATCTGCTTCAAATATGACATGGAAAAAGCCCCAATGATGGAGGATTTACATTGATTGTGAGGCAAAGCTTTGTAGCTGATGTGGTATCATTCATCTCAGAAATGGCTCAAGTATGACAAACACAGACTCATGTCTATGGTGCTAAAGAATTCAACCCACATTTGAAAGTATATTATTTTACACGTTTATGAACAACCAACCACAGACTGTCAATCAGGATTTTAAAAAGTTCAATTAATTCTCAACTGGTTGAGATCTGGACTCCTATCTGGACAAAAAATGTTGTTTTTATGGTACCTTCAGTTTTTGTTTGGGGCCATTGTCATGCTAGAAAACAAATCTTCCAAGTAACTGGCGTCTTGCGGATTTCCATCAGGATTATATTGAATTAATTTTGCCCTCTGCCCTAAAAAGCTTTCCAGGGCTACTGCAGAGAAACCTCATGCTGCTGCCACCATGCTTCACTAGAGGGGTGGTGTGTTTCTGATGATTCACAGTCTGGTTTACACCAAACATGCTGTTTACTCTGATGGCAAAACGTTCAATTTTGGTCTCTTCAGATCATAGAACGTTCTTCCAGCTGGCTTCAGTGTCTCCCGCATGCCTTCTAGCAGACTCTACTTTTTTCAGTAGCTAGTGTTTTTTTCTGACAGTGGCTATTATTTGCCACTGTAGCATAAAGCTGTCACTGGTAAAGCAAACCTGGCAACAGATGTCTCCAGTCTCACCAGTCTCAGTCACTGAGGCTTATACTGTAGCTCCTACAGAGTTGTCATTGACTCCCTCACCAGTCTTTTTGGGTACATCACTGCTAATGTAGTGTCATATTACAAAGAGTAATTATAGGTATTTGTGCATAAAGAGTGGTTCTAGCGCAGATAGATTTTTGTGTTTGCATAGAGATATTACTAACATATTGACAACACGTACGAATTTAACATATTAACATGGAGACAAAGAATTTTTTTGCATCCTTGTGCATACATGGAACTAACATCTTTATTTCTTTTGTATTTAATCAGTGAGATTCATTACATATGTTTAATGCCATCACAGTTATTAAACGCATTTGCGTAATTTAACATTATTGGTTTGTTTAACTTTTAACCAAAAATATTTCTATAGATGTATATCTTAAATTGTAATTTATTCCTTTGATAGCAAAGCTGAATTTTCAGCATCATTACCCCAGTCATCAGTGTCACATGATCTTTTGGAAATCATTCTAATATGCTGATTTAGAGCTCAAGAAACATTTCTGATTAACAATGTTGAAAAATGCTGTGTTGCTTAATATTTTAGTGGACATAGAAATCTTTTGTGACTTTTTAAAAATATTTTTTAGTCTATTTTTGGTTAATTTAATGTGTCCTTGATGAATAAAAGTAAAACAAAAAGTAGATTGTGCATGCATTAACATTTTTTCCATTTTAGATGCTGTCAATATGTTCATATTGTACAATTCAGTTTATATAAATACAGCTTAGGCATAAACATTACTTATAAACACTAAAAATACAACCCGAATTCCGGAAATGTTGGGATGTATTTAAATTTGAATAAAATGAAAACTAAAAGAATTTCAAATCACATGAGCCAATATTTTATTCTCAATAGCACATAGATAACATAACAAATGTTTAAACTGAGACATTTTTTACAATTTTATGCACAAAATGAGCTCATTTCAAATTGGATGCCTGTTACAGGTCTCAAAATCGTTGGGACAAGGGCATGTTTACCATGATGTAGCATCTCCTCTTCTTTTCAAAACAGTTTGAAGATGTCTGGGCATCGAGGTTATGAGTTTCTGTAGTTTTGGTGTTGGAATTCGGTTCCATTCTTGCCTGATATAGGTTTCCAGCTGCTGAAGAGTTTTTGGTCGTCTTTGACGTATTTTTAATTTAATGATGCACCAAATGTTCTCTATAGGTTAAATATCTGGACTGCAGGCATGCCAATTCAGCACCCGGACTCTTCTACTACAAAGCCATGCTGTTGTAATAGCTGCAGTATGTGGTTTTGCATTGTGCTGCTGAAATACACAAGGCCTTCCCTGAAATAGACGTCGTCTGGAGGGGAGCATATGTTGCTCTAAACATTTTATATACCTTTCAGCATTCATAGTGCCTTCCAAAACATGCAAGCTGCCCATACCGTATGCACTTATGGTCCCCCATACCATCAGAGATGCTGGCTTTTGAACTGAATGCTGATGACATGCTGGAAGGTCAAAAATTTCAAATTTGGACTTGTCTGACCATAGAACACTTTTCCACTTTGAAACAGTCCATTTTAAATGAGCCTTGGCCCACAGGACATGACGGTGTTTCTGGACCATGTTCACATATGGCTTCCTTTTTGCATGATAGAGCTTTAGTTGGCAACTGTACATGGCACTGCGGATTGTGTTTACCGACAGTAGTTTCTGGAAGTATTCTTGGGCCCATTTAGTAATGTCAATGACAGAATCATGCCGATGAGTAATGCAGCGTCGTCTGAAGGCCCGAAGACCACGGGCATCCAACAAAGGTCTTCAGCCTTGTCCCTTACGCACAGAGATTTCTCCAGTTTCTCTGAATCTTTTGATGATGTTATGCACTGTAGATGATGAGATTTGCAAAGCCTTTGCAATTTGACGTTGAGGAACGTTGTTTTTAAAGTATTCCACAATCTTTTTACACACTCTTTCACAGATTGGAGAGCCTCTGCCCATCTTTACTTCTGAGAGACTCTGTCTCTCTCAGACATTCCTTTTATAGCTAATCATGTTACAGACCTGATGTCTATTAACTTAATTAGTTGCTAGATGTTCTCCCAGCTGAATCTTTTCTAAATTTCTTGCTTTTTCAGCCCTTTGTTGCCCCCGTGCCAACATTTTGAGACCTGTAGCAGGCATCAAATTTGAAATGAGCTCCTTTAGTGGATAAAAGTGTAAAGTTTTAATTTTATTACAATTTTAAAAACGTCCCAACATTTCCAGAATTCGGGTTGTATTAGGCTGCATCTTAAAGAGGCTAAATATGTATGAAATCAATTATTTTTTTATCAATTTGTAAAGATTCACTTTTCCTGATGCTATCATTTCATTCTTAATATAAGCAGTACATTAAAATAAGTCCAGGTAATTCCAGACTGCACATGGCCTTTAGACATCAGCAGTCCTGATTAACGCTCTGAATAGGTCCTTGGTACCTGAGAGATGTCCAGCCGGTTTTATTCTGAGCCCGAGGCACCGACAATGATAAGCATCTACGGGAATCATTGAGAGCTTATGTGCTTTAAAATGGTAGGTGGCTAATGACTGTTTTAAGACATTGATGCACAGGGGGCTTTCAGCATCTGCAAGGTGAAGAAAGAACATTACCATATTAAACATGTAAAATATGACTCCAGAGGAGTAGAGCCCGGGTAACCATCAGGGAAAATGAAAGGTGCAGTCAGTGGAATGAATAAGAAGTCTGCCCAAACCAGTGGAAACTCCAATTATTTACTACCTCTTAAACTGTTCAGTGCAGTAGCCCTCCTTTTTATGGGCTAAATGTGTTTTCAGGAAAGAGTTCTTACAGAAACGTCTACGTATCATTACTCAAAAACATGACTAGCAATGCAGAGCTGAGACACAGTATGTCACGATGTTATATACTCTTAAAAATAAGAAAAATTATATATTAAAACTTATAAGATTGAAAGAGTTGATACATTTCACACATTTTAGAATGAGATATTTAAAATTCTGCACTATTTAAAATTATTATCCTATTATTTTCATATTTAGTCTATTATAATCCTATTAGTATCATACTAAATAATAATAAATATGTGCATTTGAGGTAAGTAAGATACTTCTGTTCAGTAAGGACACATTCAATTGATCAAAAAACTTTAACAATGTTAGAAATTTTTGTTTACTTAAAATTAATGCTTTTTATTTATCTCATTTAATTTTATTCCATAACAGGAATAAATCATATTTTAAAATATATGAAAATAGAAAACAGTTATTTTTAATTGTAATAACATTAAACAATTTGACAGTTTTAATGTATTTTTAATCAAATAAATGCAGCCTTGGTGACTTCTTTGAAGACCTCAAAATTAAATTATTGTATTGATGACTGGGGCAGACATTAGAATCACCTTCACTGTGATCTAATGCCATTTACATAGAATGACTTCGAACTTATGGGCCTGTTGCTATGACACCAACTTCAAATGCCTTCAGAAAAACATTTCTATCAAGCATTTGCAACAGTTATATTCGGCTTACTCATTAGACTGTATGTTGTATGTTTAGTTCTCAAGAATTTGTCTTGGGCACAGAGAAAAGATATAAAGAATAATTCAATAAATTATAGTATAACACGACTAGTCTTGACAAGACATGAAAAGATAATACTTGACCCCACATCCCATTTAAAGTGGCCATTGATATGAAATGCAACATTCAATAAAGCCATCAAGGTTTCCCCAGTGTCAAGCTGAAGTGTTCTGTCCATAAAGAGCATTCTGTGGACACCACAAAGTTATTCAATGTCCTCTCCCAATTAAAATCCAGCCCAAGGCTCTGCTAAAACTATCAAGCCAAGGATGAGGCTGTTGCCAAACGTTGAGGAGAGCTACATTCCCGCTGCTCTGCATTAATAGTGATTCAGTGAAAGCTGAATACCTCCTCCAGCCTGCATTACTGCAGCAAACGCTTCAATAAAAGCCACAATGGTTTGGCTGACTGTGGCCTTTTTCCATCCTTGTTAAATCTTTTATAAAAATCAGCCTCCTTGTTTTTACCAAATATGAAGGATAATTTCGTGGAGCCAGAGTATTAAAACAAAATTTTCAGTTCTTGGATGGTAATGTGTGCTGAGTGTCATTCCCACAAATATTCATTTTGTTAGTAGATGTGTGAAATGTGAGGGACAGAGGACTCCGCTGGGGCCTGTTACTCTTATTCAGGTTCCAAAAACAACCAGAAAGGGCCAAAAGATGTTATTTCACAACACATTAGACCCTATTCACGTTTGCAAAAACACTGAGTGATTATAATGTGACATTTTATGACCGACAATAAGTTCTTTCATGTTCTGTTTATGGCTCAAAGTTAAAGAAGTTAAAGGAATAGTTATTCGGTCATCCTCTGGGTTTCAATCCATGAATGTTATGAACTGGATTGTGTGACCAGATCCTAGATATTGGAGAGGAAATTAGTGCATGCTTTTATATGCAGTATTAGTATATTAGTATTTCAGATATCAACCACTGCTGGTCTTATTGACCAAATCTGTTTGATAGCTTCTGGTTTTGTTGCACATTTTAAGTAAGAAAGACGAAAAAATCATAAGACATGCAAAAATCCACAACATTAGTTCTCTCATTGAAAAAAGAAATCAATTTTACTTTAACTTAAAGGCACATTACTGCATTGGACAAGCTGTTCTGTGTCCTGATTGTTTCATTATGTGGTGACATACCGCTAAATATAAGTGTGAAATATTCTGCAGTGTTAAAATTCTTCAGTTACACATTTAGAGCAGGAGTCAAGAACATCCAACTACATTGAAAGACCCACAAACTTTCTTGGCAGAATTTCTTTCCCTGCTTTTTACTGTTAATGCTTACAGCAAGTGAAAAAAGTGCAACAAAAAATAAACTTGCATTACATTTGAATAAAAAATATTCGGTCACACTTTCTATTTTATTTTATTAGAATTCGTGCCATTAACAATCTGTTAACTGCGACTTTTGCCTCATTAAACACCTAGTTTACTGCTTATTAATAGTTTTAAAGGTAGTTGTTAAGTTAAGGTATTGGGTAGGATTAGGGATGTAGAATATGGGCATGCAGAGAATATGGTCAAGCACAGTGTGTTCTTTATAAGCACCAATAAACAGTCAATATGTTAATAATAGACATGCTAATAAGCACCTAGTTAATAGTAAGAACTGGTCCCTATACTAAAGTGTTCCCAAATATTCTTTTTATATAATATAAAACATCATAATAAATAAATACACTATCGTTCAAAAGTTTGGGCTCAGTTTTTTTTTTTTTTTTTAAAGAAATAATATATATACTTTAAATAAATCCTGCTCTTTTAATCTTTCTGTTCATTAAAAATCATGATAAAATGGCACGGTGTCTTCAAAAATGCAGCCTTTGTCAGCATTCTTTCAAAAACACCAACCAAACATGTAAAATTCAATAATGCATTCATTGAAAACTAGTCTTAATGTGTCCTGGGCAGCTTTTGAACAATGTTTATCTAGAAATCAATACATTTAAATGCTCATTTAAATGAAAATGTGTGCGTATGCGTGTTAGAGTTGCGTGTTTAACGTGCAGCAAACTAACAGTTCAGATACTGACTCTCCACGTTCTCTTACCTCATTAAAAGTCAAATTCCTCAATAACCTTTGGCCAAAAAGGATGTTTCATTGCATTACATCAGCCACACCTTTTGATTTCCAGCCAAACGGGTTATTGATAGTTCTGCAGGGGAGTGAGATGGATGCTTGAGAGGTGCAGAAAGCACAGGGTGACTCCAGACCAGAGTTTGAACATCACACACAAAGCAATTTTACAGATAGTACACCTCTAGGGAACTACCAACAGAGAGCGGGGAGGAAATGTCTCCTGATAAAAGTTTTTTTTTCAGGACAGCACTGATACACTTTAACTCGCACACAGTCTGCACACCTGTCTGCTGGTGGTCATTTCTTTTCTCATCCCTCTCTCAAGTTCGGCCCCCGACAGGTGGTAGGCGCTCACCTAACGATTAACCGATCCCAGGATGTCTTTCCAACCTCAGAGCTCGCCGTCCTGCTGTTGAGGTATTCACAAAACACCAGCACAAGCTGAAGTCAAACACTCCCCCAGAAGGACAGACAAATCACACAAGATCTCTCTAAATAGCTCAGATGTTTCTCCTAGACAGCAACAAGATTTTTCAGTGGGGGTTTTCAAAAATGAGGCTTGCATTAAAGTGTTTAAATTTGACTAATTCTATTTTTAGGGTTGTCAAAGTTAATTTGCACCTTATTATTCTGCTTCCTTGGGTGATAAATCATTTTATCAGATCATAAATATTAAAATTAAAATGTTATTCTATCGGCACTCACTTTTAACAGTAAGCAAAATAATCTGTATATAGTTTTATGGCAAAAAATAGTAAACGTAACAAAATATAAACATACAACATGTTTTTCCAGATGTTTTATATGAATTATTTTAATAAAAATTACAATAATAATAGTCACTTACTTAATATATATATATATATATATATATATATATATATATATATATACTTATATGATGTTCATCTACTAAGCAGGACACACAATATTCAACAAAAATAAAAAGAACTGTAATATAAAAATCATTTCCAGAGCACCAAATCAGGATCATGTGACACTAAAGGCTTGAGTAATGGCTGCTGAAAATTCAGCTTTACATCATAGGAATAAATTACATTTTAAAATATATCCAAATAGAAAAGTAATTTTAAATTCGAATAATATTTCATAATGTTAATGTTTGACTATATTTTGATCAAACACTTAATGTTTGAAAGGTAGTGTATGTATCTACCTTCAAATTTTAGAAAGGATTCTTTCAAATTTATTTGAAAACCATTGTTGTAGCGTTTTAGATCACAACATAGTCTCACATTGTGCTAAGCTCCGGCAATATGCTAAATCATTGAAACAAGATTTTAAAATAAACACATTAAACAAATTGGTGATGTGGTGACCCGATTAATCACATGGCAACACTCACATTTTATTCAGAATATGTAAAAATCCAGTTCTGTATAAGTACAGGAAGTAGACTTAATATGCTTAGTGTGTTTCGAATATCATCTATTTTAATGTCTAGAATTATGTCTCATAATTCAGTAAGTACATCAGTAAGAAAAGTAATGCTGAAATGAACCACCTGAGATCATCCTCACAGATGAAGGACCAACCTTTAAGCAATGACATTTTCCTCTGGGTCCTGTCAGCTTTATTAAGACAGGAGTAACGTCATATTAGCTTTCAATTGACAGTGACATGTTTACTGATCTGAGCGCTGCATTTGCTACAATCACCAAATGAAAATGAATAAAGTATTTTTATCTCAGCGCTGCACAACATCAGGATATTACCTCAACGGCTGCCACCTCTCGTATTTCATTACATGTGAGAAAACGCCACAGCTTCAGGTAAAATATGACACATATAATGAGGCAAGAGAGACGAGGAAGATGTAAAATTAGCAGGAATCTGTTATCACTGAAGGGATAAAGAAATTAATACAGAATTAATTTCTTATAGCTCCTATTTTCACAAGCCGTTAGAGGTGCAAACTCCATAGATGCCAATAAAGAACCTTACTAAGACCTCTTTCACCTGTGAGGCAATTGGACTGGAGATTTCATGATTTTAAATGATGCAAAAACATTCACATAATACAGGTTAAAAAATGACCTGGGGGTTAGTAACTGATGCCAGGATTTCATTTTTGGGGGTGAACTATCCCTTTAAGCATGTTATTGCATTGTGTACATTGAGAAGTAGTACCTGTAGACTAACATCCAAATTTGACATGTACTTGTAAGATTACTAGATGTTAAACAAGGCACATATTCAGATATTTATTGGTTGCTTTTATCCAGAAAAAGCCCTCAGAGGTGAAGATGGGGGAGAGGAGCATGGAGTGTCTGGGAGTCTGCATGCATGCATGGAGGCAGATCTGATATAATTGCAGATGGCAGATCCAGGGCATTTTCCTGCTATCATAAAAGAGCTCTGAGTGATATTGATCCTGCTGGGTTTTTATTTATTTATTCTCTCTCTCTCTGAGTAACTGAGGCACACAAAGAACTAGGCACTATGGGAACTGAAGAACGGAAACACATCTGACTGTCCTTTCTGGTGTTTGGACTGGTATTATCACTATTTCGGCCATAATAAGAAGCCATGACGCATGGAATATTTGTCCATTCTCTAAGGAAAGATCACTCATGTATTTTGTTGCACCCTCTTTGGCTAAAAGATCTCAGAGAATTAAATATAATTTTTGGGTTAAAAACTGGAAGCTGAAAACATCCCAGTTCTTGCATGGACAGCATAGACACTGGACATGTCACCCATTGAGCATGTTTGGAATGCTCTGGATCGGCGTATACGACAGCATGTTCCAGTTCCTGCCAATATCCAGCAACTTCGCACAGCCATTGAAGAGGAGTGGACAACCTGATCAACTCTATGCGAAGGAGATGTGTTACACTGCGTGAGGAAAATGGTGGTCAAACCAGATACTGACTGGTTTTACGACCCCCCCCCCCCCCCAATACAGTAAAACTGCACATTTTAGAGTGGCCTTTAATTGTGGCCAGCCTAAGGCACACCTGTGCAATAATCATGCTGTCTAATCAGTATCTTGATATGCCACACCTGTGAGGTGGATGGATTATCTCGGCAAAGGAGAAGTGCTCACTAACACAGATTTAGACAGATTTGTGAACAATATTTGAGCAAAATAGGCCTTTTTTGTACATAGAAAAAGTCTTAGATCTTTGAGTTCAGCTCATGATTTTTTTGTGCATTTGTAAATCTGGAATCTGTGGGTGCAAAAAATAAATCTAAATATTGAGAAAAAGCTGTCCCGCCTTTAAAGCTGTCCAAATGAAGTTCTTAGCAATGCATATTATTAATCAAAAATGAAGTTTTGATATATTTACAGTAAGAAATTTACAAAAGATCTTTACTTAATATGATTTTTGGCATAAAAGAAAAATGGATCATTTTGACCCATACAATGTATTTTTGGCTATTTCTACAAATACGGTTTAAGATTGGCTTTGTGGTCCAGGGTCACAAATGATTTATATCAACGGCACACATTTTAGTAGTTTGTTTGCTGAGAATCAAATCCGTTTTGGCACTGCTAATTGCACTTAACCACTAGTCTGCATTACTACACATGCATGAAAGTTTTATAACATACATACCGTCAGATTTGATCCTAAATCCCATTCCATTTTATTCTATGTCAAAAACGGCATGAACAGGGGTTGCACAACTACTAATTTCTGCTATTACTAGAGTATTTAAGGTTTTTGTTACAAAAAACACATTGTGGTACTTGTGTGTTCGCACGTCAAAGACTGACATGGAAGAGAATACATTTTACCACAGATTCGATTACAAACAAGGCACAATTTCATGCAGGATTTTCAGAAAGATTGAAACTAAAAGACGATGCTGTGCCGGCTATATTGGATCCGACAGTAATGTCGCAACACACAAGTGTGAGTAACTGTTTATTACGTGATCATTATTGCGTCATCTGCTATTACAGATCTTTTGATATGTACTGACCTTTTATGCATTTTTAACTTCAGTATCCATCTGTGAAGGATGTTGGCTAACAAACAGAGTCATCTTAAGGCTGTCAAACATACACAAGTGTTAGCCAATCATAGCAATGGGCATTTACCTCCGAGTCTACGATCTGCAATGTCTATGCAAGAGATAATTCAGATGAGGGGGGTTAAAAGAGGTCAGAAAATAAAAAAAATTATGAAAATAAAATTTATGATGTTTTTTGATGTAAAAATCTGCGAATAGTGCAAAAAAAAAACAGAGGCAGTTTGATATCCTTACTACCTGTCTATGCAGGGTTGAAGGCTCTTAAATCAGTATCTTTAAATCATCAAAGTTCTGTTATAATCACTGAACAAATAAGCACTGATGGTTTGCCAAATCTGTTTCACTAATATGCTATTAGTACAGCGTCAAATAAGGGTGCTCTTGCTTTCGTTTTAGCACCCTAGTAGAACCTGGGCATATTACATGCCCTATAATTAATGCACACTAATAGCTTCCAATAGCAGCAACTAGTGCTAGTAAAAGTCGACTAACTGACTACTCAACTAAAACTCTGTACTTTCACATTTATGATCATTCTACATGCATCTTTATAAATGATGTCCTTCAGCTGAATATGCTTTGTGTTTTGCGGCTCCACATAGTTCAGTAAAAAAAAACAAAAAAAACTGCTTTGAAAACTACTTGGATAAGATATTATCCTACTACCCACTCCTCTAACATTAGTGACTCAAGACCTGCAAGTTTAAGTGGCCACATGTGATTTTTCCAACCCAGAAGACTCTTGTCTTTGGTGAATTGTTTCAAAATATCTTTGCGTCGGTGGAAAAGGGGTATCTGTCTCTTCTGAGGTCGGCGTAAGTCTTCTGTCACTGCTGCTTAAGTCTGTCTGCTAATTACTGTTACGCAATCAGCTCATTGCTGCTAGGACACAAGAGCATTATTAAAACTATAAATATCTCACTAGAATGGTTCCTGAGGTTTAATATTCTTAGCAAACAGGCTGCTGAGAATCTGCTGAGAGTTTGGTTTACATCAAAAACATTGATCGATTGAGTCAGGACAGATCCTTGAAGATCTGTCATGAATTTTTGAGACTTTACTACCCATCCAACCCTCAGTATTTGTCCAATCGAACTGATGGCATCTGTGTTGTTAATCTCTGGGGACAGACAAAGGAGAGCTGTAGTAGGGGAAACCAAATGAGTTATTCTCTGCCTCTCTCGGTCTCACTCCCTCTCTCTCTAACTCTTCCCTCACTTCCTCCAGGGCTACTGTCAATTACTCAGACATTTAATCACCCCTCTGCTCGGTGGACGTGTCCTTACATTACACCCAGTGCTGGCTGGCAATGTCAGCTATAAATAACCCACCACAGGGTGCTAAGGGCCATAACGGCACAGCTCACTGCCTCTGTGCTTTTAGAGGCCGGGTTACACTGGAAATTTAGAACACAAGAGTAACACACTATTGTTGACATCACTTCTAATTCCCGTCAGCCAATCTAAACCACAGTAAAGCTGCTTTTGAGATTTTTTGTATATTGGGCCATTCATTAAATTATGAAAAGGACTGATTTGTTGATTCAGTGATTGAATGATCTGGTTGCAACAGACTAGGTGTGTATGGATCATTCATTCAGATTCAAAAAATAATCTTTCAGTTAGTAGTTTGATTAACATTAAATAAATTTTGGATGCATGATGCTTTTCTGTGCTTTCATTCTGTTTTCATGCTGTTTCTGAGGCTGATTCATTCAGAAATCAGAGTTCAACTCACTGACTGAAGGATGTGGCTGCTGGACGTGTCAAGTTGAACTTCGATTTGTGAATTAGTATTAGTATTATTATATGAATGAGTCTTTAATTGAGTTGAGCAAAGATGAGATTGAGCATGTTTTCACTGTGAATGGATCATTCATGCAGTGTTTAACTTGATTTGTGAATGAATCAGACTTATATAACAATGAATCCATTAATCTAATTAGCTAACGGAGTTCAGCACACATTTTGGTGGATGTATTCCTGATGTTCTGTGTAATTAGCATTTTTCTTTTCATGAATCAGGCTTGAACTGGTTGATTCGGAGTTCAGCACAGATTTTGTTAGTGCACTTTCCTGATTAGTTTAGTGAACTGGACACAAAACCAGTTAATCCAGTTTACGCTGTAAATCAGACTTCATTCATTCATGAATGCAAACGATTAATTAATAACCTCACTGATCTGGTTGCAGTGGTTCTAGTGTTGACATCACACTCCAAGAGAAGAATATCAGTGAATAACGATTTAAATTTGAGTTTTCAGATTTTCATTTTTGGGTGAACTATCCCTTTAAAGCAGGAAGGGAGCACGTCTCTCGGTTGGCAGGCTGTAACGTGAATGGCTTTGGTCCAGAGCTCCTTCGACCCCGTCCTTCTCATTTACAGGAGAGGCGGTGAGGTGGAGAGCATATTAATAAAGCAAAACAACTGCACAGAGAGTACAGGCAAACAGAACGTATTATCCCTGAATTAAATATGAAAACATTAAGAATAAGCAGATACTAAACAGTGGCATGCAGTAGCACAAGTCTTACACATTAAAATAGAAAAAAATGCCTTTGTGTCTTCTTTAGATATTCATTAAAGCCAAAGTATATTTCAGTGATAAAATTAGCATGAAGTAAAAAAACAAACAAATCACATGCAGTGTATCAAAGCGTCTACTGCAAACGTACCTGTTTAAAGTCTCGCACACTAAATATGATCTACAGCAGCATGACATCTGCCATGTTGCCTAAATTAGAATGAATAAATTCTGTTTTACTCTCTATATATTTCACAGTAAGCAATACACAAGGACACCAGAGAACACAGAGATTCCGCTGATGTCGGTGCAAACACCAGCTGCTCACCAGAAAAGCATCTCAACACAGACAAAGAACTTTATAATGCAAAAGTGTGTAGTGGAGATGCAATCTAAGTCTAGGGCATAGCACTTTTTATATCTCAAAATGTCAGTAAGTGCAATGGATTCTGGGAACTCGGCCAGATGACTTTCTGCGGCTAACCTGGTAGATTTTTTATATAACAGCCAAAATAACAAGCAGCTCTCACAATGCAGCTCCTGTATTTGGATGTGTTTATGTAGAGCGGGGACAATTTCTTCCTCTCGCATAAGAAAGGCTGTGATCAATCTACTACAAAACATCAAATTGGTGGGTGGAACATGCACATTGTGGTGCTCGTAACAACAATGATGTCTGCTTTCAATGTGTGTGTGTGTGTGTGTGTGTGTGTTTGTGGCTGAACATTTCTGAGGTTTTGGACACAGCTAAAGGAAGAGGCTGACCGCATTTTGTACTGCAACGTTTCCCCGCCTATCCATTTGACTCCTGTAAAGGAAACATGCATGCTGCCCAAACCACTGCATGATATATAAGCCATTAGCCAGTGAAATCCAAAGGAAACATCAGCCCAGTGATTTACAGCTACATTGAATAAACACTAGCTTCATCTATAGACATGTATTGTGTTTACACAGCTGACAGAGTCAAATGAGTTTCATTCATATTTAAACAGTTTTGTTTCATGTGCAACTTCTAAATGATCTCAAGCCAAGTGCATATGTAATCAAATGCTGTTTTATTTTGATCAAATATTATTGCATTTCAAACTTGCATCTCATATTTCGTTGGGAAAGTGAAAAAACTAATCAAAATGGATGAATTGTTCAACCGCAAGGACGTGAAAATGTTACTCAGTGTGTTCATATGCCAGTTGCTTTCAGGTTTTAATCACTAGCACAGCTCTCATTGGCTGTCGGTGGCATTACACACCCCGTGTGTTGTGCTTTCATGACAAGTGTTTCTCCATTCATTAATGCTAATGAGGACCGACATGGAGATTAACACAACAGCCCCAGGGCTTTGGCTGAGAACCAAAGTCTTAACCCCAGAGCCAACACCCCTAATCCAGGGGTCCAGAGAGATTCCCCAGCATGTACTGAATCATGAAATCTGTGTTTAATCAAAGAGCTTTTTAAAGAGTCTGTGTACAGCAGCCATTTTAGGATCACCCCAAAGGCAGCTATTTCCAGTTATGAAAATACAGCTCCCGTCTGCTTGAATGAGGAAAGTCGGAAATACTCAAAACAGTTTGCTAAGCTTACTGTAAAAAGTAGTTTTGGCTCGTTTTCCAGTATAAAGTTTATTTTTCCTATACCATTGGTAGATACTGTATTTTTCATTGTTTTCAACATCAGTTTGCTTACTATTTTGATATTTTTTCATAAAACAAGTTTTAATATCTTACAGATATAGTTCACCAAAAAATTTAAATTCTGTCATTAATTACTCGCCCTCGAACTATCCCTTTTAGTCTCAAATGTATTTTGATTCAATGTTTAGATGTTTATTTTCTAAGATTAGAAAATGCCTTTGTCATTATGGTCAGTGGTTCTTTTAATTGAATCGTGAGACTTTTTTCCTACAGCTTCCATATTGAGCTGCTTTTCAACAACCTTCCTCATTTTTCAAAGTTTGGCCTGTCTCCAGAATCCACAGAATGTAAGTCAGCCTTCATTCAGCCACTAAATGTTTTACAGGAGGACGTAATGTCATTTCAGAAAGTGTCTGTGATTTTACTGCTTTTCGAAATGGAAATTTGATGGGGTTTTTCCACCACCCAGAAGAAAATTCCCAGTGGAATCACCAACTTTTTTGCCAAACACTGGGTTGTGGGGTAAATTACTTTTCATCTGAATTTCTGATGAAATAACTGGCACAAGTCTTTTCTGGCCATTTTTAAATATGTTTTCATGATTACCCATAGGAAAGAAAAAAGTGAGATCTCTTTAACATCTCAAATATTTCTCCTGGACAGAAATGAGGTTACTTTAAGATCAAATTTTGCTTGAGTCTCCCTGCTTCTCAAACTTGTCTCTTGAGACAAAAACACTAACACTCTCACAATGGTCTCCTTTGAAGCTTTAAAAGAGATCTAAACAACATCACACACTGTGCTCAGATATTTCTTTGTCTAAAGACTCTGGTGGTCTCACATTTGTCTCCTCCAAAGTTTCAAACAAGATCTCAACAGCATCACACACTATGCTCAGATATTTCTCCGTAGCTAGACACTCTGGATCTCTCACATTTGTCTGTTTAAAGCTTTAGCAGAGATCTCAACAACATCACACACTGTGCTCAGATGTTTTTCTCTTTTGCTAAATAATCTGGGGGTCTCATATGTGTCTACTGTAAAGCTTAAGAAGAGATCTCAACAACTTTACAAAACGTGCATGAAGTCAAGTACTTGAAAGGCACTAAATAAAGAGGGAAAATCATAAATTCAGAGTTAAAGGCTATATTGAGAGAGAGAAATTATGCAGAAATTTTATAGGACAATGTTTGTGTTTATGTAGGAACATAATTTGTTGTTGGAAATAGTAATTTACCGGATGCCTTAATCAAAACTGATTTTTCATCGGTCTTAGTACACAATGTAAGTACAGAAGAGTCAAGTTTTAAATAGGAAAATTATCGAAACTCTTTGGTCATTTTTGAGCGAGATGCTAATTGCTAATCCGATTCAATGATCTATGCTAAATTAAGCTAAAAGTGCAACCACCAGACCCAGAGCTTGGCTGAATGGATTCAAAAACGGTAACTCAACTGTTTAACTCTAGGGGAGTTGTAAAATGAGCCTATTTTCAAAAAAAGTGGAGTGTTCCTTTAAGGTAACCTCATTTCTGACTAGAAGAAATATTTGAAATGTTAAACAGATCTCTTTTTTATTTTATTTTTCTTCCCTTTGGTTAGCTTCAGTGTCAATTATCCACAACATTTCAATCAAAGACTATACATGCATTGTCATATTTGAAGTTGTTTTATGTAGACTTTGTGTGATTTATTGCACAATGATTTAACAGAGGAAACCATAACCTATATTTACATATGCAAAAATGGGCTGTACAAGACAAAATGTTAATGATAAACAAAACAAAACAAACAAAACACTGGTACAATAGTGTTATATTTGCTAAAAAAAATTTTTTATTGCTCATACTAAATATCTATAAGTCCTTTCTAGTGTGTTTGGAAAATGTGGTGTGTACAATGCTGGAAACTAAAGATACATTTATTTATTTTTACTAGTAACCCTTGATATTCTGAAATGTTTAACTCTATTTAAATGATAGTTTTAGTATTTACAATATTAGTAAAAGTTTAACATTTCTCGTAAAATAAAACTGAAGACATCTTATTACAAAGCTGATATCGCAATGCAACATATAAGAGAATCACCCCCTTAGTATCCCGAGCATAGAGTAATATCTGTCAGAGCCATAGCCTTGTGGGTAGCACATTGACGTGAAGGCACAACTGCACCTCAGACAGCATGGGTTCAAATCCCAACAAAAGGTACTTTCCTGCTCCTGTTCAATTCTCACCTGTCCAAATGTCTCCTGTTTCTATTCCTATTGTCCTGACCGTTAACGGTGAAAAACCCCATTGCAAAAAAATAAATAAATAAACGCAACCTCTGAGCAGTAAAACATTTTTATAATGGAGTCAAGAGGTTATATAGACAATAAGACAATAAAGAGATCTCCCAAGTTTCTCAAACGTTGCTCTCCCATTGTTATTTTTGATTCCTTTCAGAACTTTCTCACGTCTCAGTTTTGTCTACTTTTATTTCTCCTACGGATTTTTAGGAGAAACATCTGAGACACTTTTGAGACTAAAATGAGTAATACATGAGACTCACAAATAAGTCTCATGCGCTTAGAAAGAGCAACAAGTGAACAATAAAATATTTCAATATTAGAGTCTTAATAGAGATTGCAACAAGACAATAAAGAGATATTCTATGTTTCTTCCACCACATTATAGGAAAAGCAACCACTGAGCAATACATTTAGGAATAAACGTAAAGTGATTTTCTACCATTTCTAATCACTGAGTGAATTACTTAGAGGAGCAAAGCAAATATTTACAGTTGGATCCTAAAAAACATATTCATTTGAATAATACTTTAGATATAAACTCAAAATTATCAACAATTATCTTCTGTGGTTCATAAAACAGTTGGTAACAATGAAAACCTTGGTTAATTTGGAACAAAGTCTCCATATGTTATCAGTCACGGCTGAAAGCAATGGATAATTACACCTTTAGCTCTGTTAAGAATACAAGCACTTGCCAATACTGGGATCGCTCATCCTGTCTGAACATCTCAAGCCCTCCAGGTCAAGGTCACTTTTGTCTGATCCTTTAAATTGCAGTCTTCAATTACAGTACTTTTTATCCTTGGCTCAATGGTTGGGCATACCACAACATGTTTGCATCTTTCCAACTTGGCACCCACAACTGTACAGTTTTGATTCAAGGTCTCATCTTATTCAGTGAAAGGCAGCATGTACTAAACAGTATGTTCTTGAAATATTCCTATTTATGAGAGCAACAAGATTCAAGTTTCACAAGACCTCAGCTCAAATAATGGGTTTCACACCAACACAAACACACACACACACACACACACACACACACACATATACACACAAATACACAGCAGTGAGTGGGAATGATTGGTTTGGCAGTATGTCATTATGGATGCTTGGCCGACCATATGTTCAGCATGGTTTTGCATGTTAACTCATTGATTATTTCCCTACACTAACATACTCACAGCAAGAAGCTCAATCTGTGTGAGTAAACCTTCTGCTGCAGGAGATTCTTTGAAACCGAATAGGTTGTTGCTTCGATGGCTTAAAGGGTTACTCCACCCCAAAATGAAAATTTTGTCATTAATCACTTACCCCCATGTCGTTCCAAACCCGAAAATAACAACCCGTATTTTCTTATTTGGAATAATATAGAATAATTAATTGTTCGCAATAAGACCAGAAATCTGCATTAATCAAGAAAATATAATATAATATATAATGAAGTTCCAACAACACAGGATCATATATATCATATATAAATACATCATTTGGACCAATGGATCCTCTGCAGTGAATGGGTGCCGTCAGAATGAGAGTTCAAACAGTTGATGCAATAATCCACGAGTAATCCAAACATATTCCAGTCCATCAATTAATGTCTTATGAAGTGAAAAGCTGAGTGTTTTCAATAAACACACCCATTATTAAACTTTCAGCTAAAATAAAGTCTCTATTAATAATGTTGATTTCCCCAGTGAAAAAGATGGCTTGTCTCAATCAAGAGAGAAATCAAGCACCCAGCCCAAACTGTTGTAAACAAAACAGTGGGTCAATTTTAATGTGAGAAGATTACTTGTGGATTATTGTGATGTATTTTATCAGCCGTTTGGACTCTCATTCTGACGGCACCCATTCACTGCAGAGGTGAGCAAGGGATGTAATGCTGAACTTCTCCAAATCTGTTCCAATGAAGAAACAAACTCATCTACATCTCGGATGAACTTAGGGTGAGTAAATTGTTTGCAAATTTTCTTTTTTGGGTGAACTATTTCTTTAACTGTGCTTTTCAAACTAATCTTAGCTCTCATAACTCACTGAATGAGAGGGGTGTGAGAAATGGTTTAGCAATCAATTTTGTGGCAATTCTGGATAGTGTACCTTTGTGGTAGCAGGTCAGAACCATAGAGGCTATTTAACCAACACCAGAGGTGCCCAATGTGACACAGCTGGACAGTGAGCCGTAGCCCCCTGGAGCAGATACGGCTCTCATCGCTGCTGTTTGTCTCCTGCATGTTGATTTATACTGCCCCCCCCCCTCTCTCTTTCATTTGTTTAGCCCTGCCACCAGTGTGCGTCATAAAATGGAGCTGCCTCTGAGAACATTATCAGTAATTATAGACTAAATGAGACAGCCAGGAAAAGTGTGCTCTCACTGGAACGCTGTGTTCTAAGCGCCGCTAATAGAGGAGAACAGGCAACAACAGTGGTCTGTTAGAGCCGCTCCTGTGACAGATTCAGTTAGCTCAGAGATGAGATCGTGTGTTTATGTGTGTTTGAATATTTTAAACACCATGAGTTACACATGGGATTTGTGATTGTGATTGTGTGTGTGTGTGTGTGAAATACAGTAGCTCAGACTGAATGATTTGTTGAGCTTAGGGTTTTCTGAGGGTTTTCTGTTGCAGTTTGAATGGGCGCATGCTTCCTACACCACATCCAAGGCAGACACGACTTGATAAAGCAGAAAGTGATAAAAGCTTTGTCTTCCATGTAAATCACCTTATACTAATCAACCGCGACAGGACATTTTGTCCTGTTTGGTTTCACACTAGGTAAGTACACACACACACATACAAAATCTAAGTATATATAAATGTAGCTTGAGGGACAGCGAGCATCATACACTAACAGTCACTACAACTTCAGCATAGTTATGAACATATGCATGCAAAAAGTAGAATGTGATACTGTACGACTGTGCTTGATTTTGCAAGATTACAGATAATGTTATCTGGGTCTGCTGTGCCGAATAGTTCAATTTTGGTCTCATAACTCATGCAAAACTTCAGTTGTTACATAACCTCTAAAAACTCTGTTAGAGTTGGCCTTTTGCAGAAAAAAGAGCCTGAATCTGTTCAGCACTCAAGAAGAAATCATTGATGTCTAGACAGTCTGTCCCATTTCAGAGCTTTGCAGTTCTTGGCAGTGCTGTAACAGTCCTCTTGGTCAATTCTCTGATAATTGCAGACTTTGGTAGAATGGCCTGGGTCTTAGTAGTTTTTCTTTTCTTTCAATTCTGTTAGAATGGACTTCACATTTTTCCCACAATTGTATAACCTTCAGAACTGATATACTGTTTTAGCCAGTCATGTCTACTGTGAAATCCAGAAAATGACCCCCCCCCCCCCCCCCCCCCAACCCCCAACTGTTTGGATTCCAACATTCTTCAAAATATCTTCGATTGTGTTTAGCAGAAGAAGAAAAAATATATACAGGTTTAGAACAGTATGTGGGTGAGTAACTGACACAGATTTCATTTTTAGGTGAACTAATTTCCATGCCTTAGGCATCTCAGCTAACGCCTAAGTTTGCTAATGCTCTGGCAAGGTTCTCACAAATTTATTAACAATTGTTTTCCCACTATTTTTATTAGAACATTCATTCAAAGTTATCTGGACTTTAATAATGTTCTAAAAACATTAGAACAAAACTATTATTCATACACATTTAAGGAACATCCCCCCTCACCCATGAAATATTTTAATTGGACGTTCATCTAACATTTTTTTAAATGTAACTACTTGTTTTAGAATGTTCCGAGAACATTCAAAAGTAACATTTCCATAATGTTTGCAAAATACTAAAACGTAATATTTAAACGTAATCCTTAACGTTCGCATGACTAAGAAAAACAAAAAGTAAAAAAGGGACATTTTAAAGGATCACCCAGAAATAGATTTTAGTCCTGTTTCAATCTAATAAATATTTTATTATTTTATTCCCATCCTTAACTTTATGTTCACATTTTTGTTTGCCATATCCACTATGTACCGGTCACCTTTATGCTTTGCTATAACTGTAATCCTCCATGGTCAGGCCAATAAAGCTTAGCTGATTTTGTGTCTGATAAACAAAGAAAGAGAGAGAGGGAGAGAACAAACTGAATGATACATAAATAATAGTGAGAGAGGTTACTTAGCAACCACGAGTAAAAACAAACCATAACACCACTGTGCGATGGTGTGATTGAATTCAGAGATAATCCGCCACAACACGTCTTCACCCAACAGAACATGTGGTACATGAACAGAAATACAATGTGATATGAAAGGTAAATACTCCAGGGTCTTTCAGTCAGATGCTTGCAGCACCAGGGAATAGAGGAAAAGCTGCATCTCATTTCGGCTTCCTCGTAGGTGAGACATTAATAATTCATTTGATGTTTGCACACCTGCAATCTGAAGCCAACAAAGAGTGTTGAAAGAGTTGCGGTGTGAAATTCACAAACGAATAAAACTAATCTTACTGAAACAAATCAAAACAAAATTAGAAAACAAAATCTTTATCCATAAACAAATCTTTATCTATTGTACAGTGCGTGGTTACAATTATTAGTTACAACCATGCATTCATTTAAATGTAACACTCAATGTAGGATTGTTTTATTTGTGAATTTCATAGAAGCTTCTTTAAGATTCCTTTCCATTTTGGTGTGATTATAAAAAAACAACATGCTGTGCATGAATAAAGGAATGAATAGGTAGATAGACAGACAGACAGATAGACAGATAGACAGATAGATAGATAGATAGATAGATAGATAGATAGATAGATAGATAGATAGATAGATAGATAGATTTATAAGATTTTAAGGCTTATATTCAATGATATGGAAATAAAACAAACAACATATTGACTTGCAAATCCATTTTATGTCCATGCAGTAATTTCAACAGCAGTAATGTCTTGTAGCAATGTAACAATATTGTCTTTGACTGCTCTTCATTGGGGGGCTTTCAGAAATCATAGTATATGCAGTTAATTATCACAGCATAATTAAATTTGTCTAACATTTTTTTGATTGGCAGTTCTAAAATAAATGCAAGTACATAAGTAGCTGCTGGTTGTTGCCGTGTGTGTGTATGTGTGGTACATCAGGAGAAGTAGGTCACGCCACAGCCGGAAAATTATGCAATGCGGTAAGAATGTGCCTTTAGCTGAAAGGGAGTTGTGAAATAAATAGTAGCTCTCACAGTAATAGAAGAGCAAAGGGGAACAACTGATCCGGCAAGGTAATAGATGACAAAGACAAGCTAGGCTGCTCTATTCATATATCACGCAATCGACCAAATCTGCCTGTGCCATTAAAATATCAAGAGTGCAAATGTGAGAATTTGTGTCAATGGACATGCAGATTTGGGAAGACCAAGGTGAGCTGTTGACATTAAATACGGGACTGTGTTTTTTGTAGGTGACTGTGCTTCTTCAGCCAAGATTGTGAAAGCACAATGGCAGCTGAAGTGGGTCTCTAGCACCATTCCCATGGCAACGGATCACATGGCTTCTGGGAAAAATCAATGGGGACTGTGTGTTGTTTCATTATGATATGAGCAGGCTGTTTTTCTCTCTCTCCTTCTTGTCTCATACATGCTCAGTGTGTACGTACGAAAGACCCCATCCCTGTTCACCCACAGTAATTGAGAATGTCATGGGCTTTACCGGAATAGGGGAATAAAGATGGAGTATTGCTGATTAAAGTTATTTACGTGACATGAAAGCTGCATGTAATCATGAATAAGTGGATTGGTTAGAACAGTGCTGACCGTTTCAAAGTAAAAACAACAGATTAGAGTTTAATTGAGAGAGGCCCCTTAAGAGCAGGAAATAAACAGCTGTGTTGACGGCACACCAATTTACATCTAGTTACCCAGTCACTCTCTAACCTTGCGTTTGTGATAACAAACAGACAACAGGTTATTCTGGGGCAATTACGTAATATGTATTATTTAGACATTGTAAAGAACACGTTGTGGCCACTGATAGCGTCGTTTATTCACACATGCAGTCTGCATTGTTTTAAAGGTAAAATTGACAGACTGTCAATTTCAATAAAATGGAAAGGTTAATTGACAGACTGTAGATTACTTGTGGATCACTTTATCAATTCTCATTCTGATGGCACCCACTCACTGCAGAGGATCCATTGATGTAATGCTAAATTTCTCCAAATCTGTTCTGATGAAGAAACAAATTAATTTTAAAATTTTCAGCAAATTTTCATTGTTGTATAAACTGCTACATCTAACACCTAATTCACAAAATTATGCAAATTGTGGTTAGGCTGTGGTCAAGAATACTTGAAGCTTATTCAAGGGGAAGTCGTGGCCTAATGGTTAGAGAGTCGGACTTGTAATCTAAAGGTTGCGGGTTCGAGTCTCCGGCCGGCAGGGATTGTAGGTGGGGGGAGTGAATGTCCAGCGCTCTCTCCACCCTCAATACCACGACTGAGATGCCCTTGAGCAAGGCACCGAACCCCCAACTGCTCCCCGGGCGCTGCAGCATAAATGGCTGCCCACTGCTCTGGGTGTATGTTCACTTCACTTATTGCAGATTACTGCAATTTGGTATTGGGGCTTTAGATGTGCCTGACTGTACTGCATGTGTATGCAGCATATACCCAGTCTACACTGCGGTCTATCATATGATGAGTAACTGCTGCCTTGATTTCCAGAAAATGTAACACAAATATATTTTAATAGCGCAACAATAACTGCAGCAGGTAAATGGCATGAATTAGTCAATTAGTCAAAATTACATTAAAATGTACAATTAGTCAAAATTACATTAAAATTAGACAAAATTACATTAAAATTATACAAAATTACATTAAAAAGAGACATGTTTGTGCCTAAAAAAAAATATACCGTTGATTTCTACCATTAGGCCAAATGGTTTTAAGAACAGTAAGTTAACTGTAAGTTAATTTTAAGAATGGTTATGGATATTTTTCCACTTGAGCTTGGTTTGGCGTGGCATGACTACAAGCCACAGTATTTTTTGCCTTGTTAAACTTAATTAAGAATTGTGGTAGCGTCCAGGGGTGCATTTCCCAAAAGCATTGTTAGCTAATTATGGTCGTTATGTCATTGAACTGTATTGGTAACAGCAGAACTTGTGACCATAGTTGCTTTTGGGAAACGTACCCCTGGGCGGTCCTCCAAAACATTGAACAATTGTGCTTTGGCCAACCTGAGCCTGAAAAAACACTGACAGCCAATCAGAATCCATCTGACTTTATAGCAGCAGACAAAAGAAAGTCAGTAAGACACTCCATACGTTGGTATGGACACTAATATAATTAGAGTTATCTTTATAGTTATCATTCTTGGCATGAATGGGCTTTGCAGGTTTTTGTACTAAAACACTTTATTCACATTACTGGGTGAATTCACCTCATATAATGTTGAATTGCAGTGAATTTGTTGTTGTTCGCTTGCTGGATGTTTTTTAGATAAATCTCAGATACACCAATTGCATTACTGTCATTTTGAAATCCAAACAATGAATCATGTGTCTGAAATGTGTGTGTTCGCATACTTGCATATTAACTGTAATTTTGTTGAACTGAAAACATATGGCATTGATGATTCAGTTGTGCAGAAAATTTTGTAAAGGATGATAACATCTGCCTGTAACTGAGTGCTTGGCCTCACTTCTTGCCAGTTTGTTTTCAGAAAAGACCACCAGAAATCTTCTCAATAAAGAAACATTTATAACTGTTGACGTAACATTAATGGAAAGGGGCCAATCACTGTGATTTTTTTTTTTACCATGCTGACTTTTTTGTAACTGTTGAATAGTTGTTTTTAAAAGACTGATAAGATTTATTTAAAATTCTGTGAACTTGAAAGTAATGACAAAGAGAATTCCTGAACACTCCGCTTTTCTGCCATTGGCTGACCAAACAGGCCCCGTCCCACATTCACACCATTGGTTGAGCCAATGTTGGTGTGTCAGGCTGGGCAGGATGTTCAAACAGAACAATAGTGTTACAGGATATGATATATGAGAATATAGTTTAATAGAAGAAACTACACACTTGAGCTTTAATAGATAGAGCCACTTTGGGTCTATGCTTGAAGCTTTACTCCCTGAAACTGGTCATGTAGTCTGACATGCAAAACATACACAGACATGGCAGCAGCATCTTTATGCCACACAGCTCCAAACTGCAGTTTTCATTACCGCAGGATAGTACACACACATACACGCTGACACACAGTGCCCCAATACGTTTGCTTTGATAACAGCAAGGGCTTGACTTAGTTGCCATGCCAACAGGACAGAACAAAGACAGTAGCCATAATGACAGCAGCAGTAGGAGATAAGAGAATCACAGCTTCATACATTTATATTCACTGCCATGATACAATTTACACGCATAAAGCCTCATTTTCTGGGTTATATAAAGCAGCCTTTTTGGAATTAGTGGTGATACTGAATAAATAACATGTATATTCAATCATGCATTGCATTTGCCATCAACCTGAGATGCTATGTGCATTTAATAAACACATTTTTATTGGGTTTTTCTGTAAGAATTAGGTCACCCATCTTTGCATCCCTCTCTGATGTTTTATTATTACTGGTGCATTATTACTATTGCACCTACTTAGACCCGAAGAACCCTGAATAATGCCACAGAAACCATGCATTTCACCTCAGAACTGTCCTAGCCACCACCAAAACATCACATCGACCGCCTCGGACACCGTAGCAACAACCTAGAGATCATAATATCTTAATGCAGTTTCTACCACCTAGTACACCCTAGCAAAGTGCCAAGTGTATAACCAGAACGCCCTAGCAACCACCCAAACATAATTTAAATGGCTGCCCAGAACACCCTTGCAGCACTCTAGAGAACATAATATCTCAATAATGTCCTAGTTAGCACTTATAATACCTAGCAAATATCTAGCATCTAACCAGAACGCCATATCAACGTCCTAGTGGTCACAATATTGACAATGCCCTAGTTACCACCCAAAACACCCTATCAACACCCTAGAGAACATAATAAGTCAACAATGCCCTTGTTGTGCCCAAGCACAACCTAGTGATCACAATACCTTAACAATGCCCTAGTTACCACTCAGAGTACCCTATCAACACCCTAGAGACCATATCTTAGCAATGTTCTAGCTACCACTCAAAAAAACAAACAAACAGAAAAGCACAGAGAAACCACTCAAAAATCATACCCGCGACCACCCAAAACACACTAGCAACACACTAGATACCATAATACCTTAACAGTGCTCTTGCTACCACCCAAAAACCCTATCCAAGTGCCTAGCAACTAACCAGAGTGCCCTAGCAACATCCTAGTGACCATAATATCTTAACAATTCCCTAGTTACCACCCAAACGTCCCTATCAACACCCTAGAGACCATAATATCTTAACAATGCCCTTGCTACCCTAGCAACACCCTAGAGACCATAATATCTCAACAATGCTCTAGCTAGCTAACACCCAAAAAACGTATTAAAAGTGCTTAGCAACTAAACCGAGTACCCTAGCAACACCCTAATGACCATAATATGTTAACAATGCCCTAGCTACCTCCTGAAAACAAGGTTGTATATTGCCCCTACACTCTTAAATAGGGCACTTGTACTGGCGTCTGAAACCATAGTGGACATTCTTGAGTGCACTCATTTAATACCACAATGCACTGCAAAAATGTACAACTGGTGCACACTCAATAGCTGGAGAATGCCCGTAAGGCACTGTAAGAGTCACACGCTGAATGAATTGCCGTGTCTTGCCAAAAGATGATGCCTGCAGTGGAATCATCCATCCATCCGTTCATTTTATAAAGCGTTCGTCCACGGCGTAATAATGCAGTAATTAATACTACACAGGTATAAATTCATTGTAAATGGATTATTAAATTGTTTAACTAGGGCTTATACATAATTTCTACGACAGAGTTCAAGATAAATCCTTTAATCTTACTACTAGAGCTGCCAGTTTCAAATAATTATTAAACAGCAAGCACAAACTATGCAGAAGCATCAGTCCTTTCGGTGCACCGAATTCACCCGTTTTCATTAACTCCTTCAAGTAAACTGAATTAGTGACCTAATGTAAGTAATAGTGAATGAGGGTATAGGGGCGATTTCAGATACATCCCCAGAGTGCCCTAGCAAAACCATAGAGACCATATTATCCTAACAATGCTCTAGCAAGTAGCTACTACTAAATAAAACCTAGAAAAGCACAGAGAAACCACCCAAAAATCATATCAGCAACCACACAGAATATCCTAGCAACACCCTAGAGACCACAATACCTGATAACCACCCAAAATATTCTAGAAACCACCTAGCACCTAGGCAGAACACCTTAGTGATCATAATATCTTAACAATGCCCAAGATAACACCCTAGCGAACAACAAGGACACTTCAGCAACTACTCAAACATCCAATCAATGATTTTGCAGAGGCAAGCGGTCTGTGTCTAATTGTGGTTGTTATGCTGCAACTATGTATCTAGTAGTTGCTATTCTCTCCTTGGACTATTGCCACTTTAATTCACTGTGTGACAGCTCTGACTCTCTTTCATTTCTCTGTCTCCTTTCTTGATGACACATTAGCACAGTCCCATCCTCCTCCACATGATCCAGCGTTATATTCACCTGCCTGTGACAGCACTTTTACATTCTGATAATATATTAATGCTAACATGTTCAGGCAAACGGGTGCAAGACGTGATCTGATTTCTCAGGTGTGACAGGATGAGATCATATCCATTTGGGCTCATATGGACTGAGCTCAGATTTTGCTATAAAGCCTTTGCATGTGTCAAATCAGCGGGCTATTTTTAGCCGCTCTATGTGGTTGGGAGCAGGGCCGGCGCTAGCCATTTGGGTGCCCTAAGCACAAACGCTTGGCGGTGCCCCCCCCCCCCCACCACCACCAAAGAAATATCTACCATTCAGAATTTCTTAGTTAGGTTCTCTTTACTTCCAAAATAACTGCTGCAAATAAATAATTGGAACAGAACAATGTAAACACAGAAAGTTAAAAGTGCAAAAAAAGTTTAAAGTGCAAATAACAGTATAAGTGTATGAATTTTATGAAGTATGAATTTTAAAGTGCACATTTTAAACTGCAAATAACCATACATAACTGCACAGTAGAATTTACTCAACAGAGGGACTACATCTCTATAAAGAGACCATTCTGCTATTCTATAGAACTATATTAAACATTTTCACTACCATCAGTTGTCAGAGGCCCTACAGAGGCACACGCCTACATTTCCTAGCTGCAAAATCAGCTATCAGGTCATCATATGACAGTTTCTGAGCCACGTCCCCATTGATGCTGATGACAGCCAGACCACTTAAACGTTTCTGCCCCATTGATGAACGCAGGTACGTTTTGATGAGTTTCAGCTTTGAAAAAAAAAATTTGTATAATTATTTTGTATATATAATTTTGTATAATTATTTTGTATATATAATTTCTATATACAAAATAATTATACACAGTACACGCACATATATCATGTAGACACAAACTTTTATTTTGGATGCGATTAATCGAGATTAATCTTTTCCCAGCCCTAATAATTTGACAACTCTGTGAATATGAAAATACACAAACACTGAGATTGTTTTTTTTTTTCTAATTTCAGTTTCACCAAAAGATGTCGCCCTTGGCCGAACCTCTTGAAAATGACCGCATAGAACAACAACGAAAAAACTTTATCTAAGCGGTCTAATTTGGCAAAATCACATCACGTTCAGTTGCAGGGTTTTTCTAAAGTTCACCTTACCAAGAGGCAGATAGGCATTATATTGAAGCGAAGAAATTACAATAGGGAACGTTCTGCACTAATAGCTATATGCACACACATCTGTAACGTATAGCCTACCTAGGGGGAAAATTAGCTTTATTTGTCATTCAAATATGACGATGAGGACCCCAACGATTGGCCTTCCTTTCCTTCTCAAACAAACTGCATCTTTAACAGCCCAAGTTTCAAAATTTCCCGGGGGAGAAACCCCCGGACCCCGTTAAAATAAAAGACTCAACATGCAGGGTTAAAGCCCCGGATCTTTTGCACTACTAGCGACGCGGACGCGCCGACGCCCCTGGACATGCATACTACACGCACAAAACTAACATTTTTATTTAAAACATTGTCTTACCTGCAAGCGACGCGCGAGCATCATCCCGCTGTCTCTTCTTTTTTCTTTTTTCCGCCCCCGACTCTTGGTGCCTTTTCGAGGCCATATCTGAGGTCGGTGTCGGCCAAATTTGAAATTGATTGAAGCATAATTGAACAGACCACTGGGAGGTGGGGAAGGGGGGGCACCAGAGGGAGACTGGCACAGAGATTCACCTTTTTCTCGACTAATTTGGTCTAGGCCTATATTACTTTTGTATTGCTTTTGTATATTAACATGCTAGAAATATTTTATTTGTTATTTATACTAGTAGCCTATATTGTGATGATATTTTCACGACCCAGATTTTTTGGTGCCCCCCCCAAGCACTTGGTGCCCTACGCGCAGTGCGTGATGTGCGTGTGCGGAGCGCCGGCCCTGGTTGGGAGTCTGGTGGGATTTGTAGATAGTGGCTCTTTCCCGCTCTAGGCTGGAAGACTGCAGGCAGGATGAGTAAAGACAGGACTAAACGGATTGATCCTATCTTCCCCACCCCCACTCCATCTCTCTTCCTACAACACACTCCCTGTTCCTTTGGTCTGGAACGATTGATTAATCCCTTCGATTAAAGACCCCCATGGAGCTCCATTATCTGTAGCGGGTATGATTTCAGCACTTTGCGAGAATATCGTAGATTGCACCAATTAAACAATGCACCCTTGAGATTTATCACTCATTCTCTTGGGTATGCGGCCACTACGATGTAATTTATTCTAAGTGAATGTGTAATATAAGTAGCGGGTTAGCAGGGCTCCCCCCTCCTGATGCAGCAGGGCAGACTATTGAACCTGATTGAGTCAGTCACATAGATTGAGACAAACTTCCCCTGAGAAACACAGCGCTCGCCCCATATATACTAAATATACTACATACAGCTCCATTTTAGTGTATTTAGTCCTTTAAATTACTAGGAAAAAAGGCAGATTACAGATGGTTTAAAGACATGATTAAATTAATTTGATGTTGTCATGCTTAAAAATTCTACTTGAATGTTTTTTTTGGTTATTATCTTTTCTGACTGTGTAACTACAGTGCTTTCAAACGGCCCATAATTCAAAAGCATTACTCCTTTTCTATGTTAGAACTGCTTGTATTAATCTTAAATTTGTAGCTTTTTAAAACTGGAAGGCCAATGCCAAGGGAAAATGGAGATAAATAGAGACAGACAGATGGAGAAAGAAAATGTAAACATGAACTTGACTAGGTTTCTGTGTGAACAGAACCACCTAGTGGCTGAATGTGTATGTCCACCCTGTACACATACATTTAGCCACCAAATAGAAATGTAGCATTACATCACTTGCTCAGCAGTGAATCCTCTGCAGTGAATGGGTGCCGTCAGAATGAGAGTCCAAACAGCTGATAAAAACATCAAAACAATCCAACAAGTAATCCACATGTATCCAGTCCATCAATTAACATCATGTGAAGCAAAAAGATTTTATCTTAAGTTGTATCTTAAATTGATATTAAACACATTATGGATTATGGACTCGTATTTTGGCAAGAAGCATCATTAAAATGGCTTGATGGATTTATTAATAACAAGCAAACAACACAGCTTTTAACTTCACAAGATGATGGACTGTAGTCATGTAGATTAGCTATTTATGGATTATTGTGATGTTTTTATCAACTGGATTGGATTTCATTGAATTAACTGTAAAATTAACAGAGATTAATACATAAATGGGCTTCATCCACAAAAGCCCTACTTTGTAATTCATCTCATTCATTATGTTTATCATTCTTGCAAACATGTGACTGTCCTTGAATATGGGTGGAAGAGCCCTCAAACACACCTCTCCAGACATCAAGGCCAATTGTAAGGATTTGATGAAGTCCCTGTGCAGACGTGTATTTTTGTTGTTGTAGACTATTGTTCAGAAGTGAAGTCTGTGGCTCCCAGAGCAGCTGCTCTCACTCTATCAGAACTGACGGAAGTGTTACATACTTCCTTCAATTCTTTCCTCCTGGGACCAACACAAAGTGCTCCGTCAGAGAACAACACTGCACAGCAAGAAAGATACATGAAAGGACCTATGAGAGAACAGGGGTAAGGTGATTTTCCCATTCAGTTTTTTTTCCTTCTCTCTTTCACTCACTGTCTCGCAAATCCTGGGAAATTTACTTTTTGTACTTATTTTTAGTATTTGATTTTTCACTTTTTTTTATCTGGTGATGATTTAGGGAGTGGTTTTTCGAGTCCATTCAGAGAGGATATTGCGAGTTGTTTTTTATATTTAACTTAATTTTTTGCTGAATTGAGAAATTGGTGTTAAAAGAATGAGTCAAAGACATAAATACACAAAAGTTAGATTAAACAGTTGAAGCTATTTAATCACTACAGCTCAGGGGCGAGAAAAGAAATGCTTAAGTGGGTGGGCCTACATAAAACGGGGTGTGCAAAGTGTAGTTTATGAAAACGGCATGCCAAATTACCAACAGATAGTACAGCATAAATGTTAAATACACAATAAATCGAAAGCACATTAATGTGAATTTCAACATTTACTAATACATTATTAAAATTAAAAGTTGTATCTGTTAACATTCACACCTGAGCTAAAACAAATAACAATGAACAGTTATATATTTATTAACATTGACAAAGAAGAATTGCTGATTGTTAATGTTAATGCATTAACCAATATTAACTAAAGGAAGTTTATTGTAAAGCATTATCTCAGTCTGAGACAACTGGGCTTCGCAGAAGATCT
This sequence comes from Barbus barbus, assembly GCF_936440315.1. Lineage (NCBI taxonomy): Eukaryota > Metazoa > Chordata > Actinopteri > Cypriniformes > Cyprinidae > Barbus > Barbus barbus. The sequence goes on along the minus strand of NC_136715.1, from coordinate 17,148,780 downwards.
CTGTCTCTGTCAGTTCACGTTCAAAGGAACATCGAGGACTGCAGAAATCTGGAGAAAAGTATATAGCACGTGTTTCTTTGTGGATCAAACACTGTACCTATGCTAATATGATGCTTCAAACACGCATTTTACTATTATGAAAGTGGGTAGCTTCACAAATACTACAGCTCTTGAGGCCACTTTCAAGGGTTTATGAAAGATGTTTGTGACAGTATGTACAATTTAAGGTCTCTAACACTAGATGGCAACATACTTCAGCAGTCCCGAAGATATCTTATGTGTATACAGGTGAAAAACATTCTCATTCTATCTTAGAGATCTAAAACGAAATACAACAATGCATTTTGTTTGTTTGTTTATTGTTAAGATTTAAAATCACTTTTTAATCATAAGCAACCATAAATAAGATTAAGCAAAGAAAGTGGAACTGCAGATTTGAGACTGACACGTCACATGATCCTAGAGAAATCATTCAAATATTCTGATTTGATGATCAATAAACATTTCTTATCATTTCTTATTATTTTTGTGGAAACCGTGATACATTTTTGTCAGGATTCCTTGATGAACAGACAAGAACAATATTTATTTGAAACTGAAAAATAATGGTAACATTATACTGATCACTTTTGATTAGTTTCATGCATGCTTATTGAATAACAGTATTCATTTTTTTTCAACAACAACAACCCAATCTTTGTAGTGTACTATTGTAATTGATATTTGAAGTACTGACAGAAATGTTCACTCTCAAGAGTGTTTCTTGGCCATCAGTGTGTATATATGTTCGCATACAGACACTAGTCAACTCATTTTAAGCATGAGAGAGTGAGTCTATTGTGCCTGTCACTCTTGTTGCACCAGCAGCTATCTGAAACATTTTGAGCACACGGGCTTACACTCAGAGTTAGCACGTATCTCTCACTAATAGTGCTCCTTTGCAAACAGGCTTAACCAATAGAACATCTGCAGAAAAGTTTAAACTGCCTCTGACAGACACAATCGCCTGCTGGGAATGGGATTATCGGCCAGGTAATCCAGAAGGAACAAAGACACCTGAAGGTAGGCATGATTTATGCCTGTCAAATGCGTAAAAGGGTTTGATTCATGATATATTAATGCTTTATATAGGAAAAGTTGTTAGTTAGACTTTTGACTTTCTTTAAACATCTATAAAATGCATTTGCTTTAGTGGGTGACAGTTTGTGTGAAGGGAAATAACTGTGTGTGCCAGTAACAGAAAAGGAAAAAAAGAGAAAAATAAAGCGCTTGAGTAAATATCCACAGAAATTGAACTTCTAGCCTTGAGACACTGAGGCGTTATCCTTCATTTCATGTTAAATTCACGTCTTGTTTGTTGATCAAACTTGATCAAGTCTTTGAAAACAGCTGGGATTGCTTGACTATTACAGCAGACCCTTTAAGCAACAGGGCTGTGTTTGGTTGCTTTTTCCCCTTGATTTAATAAAAGTACCATCAAGAAGTTCAAAGATACTAGTTTATCATGTATTTCTTCGCTGTTATGATGGTATATTTGTGTGTAGATGATCATTCATCATCCATCTGTTGCAGCAGGGCATGTGAATTCCTGCCCTGACCTCTTGACCTGTATTTGGTACAGGCCCACCTACTGACCTTCAGCAAGAGTCCGCAGCCTCTCTGGTGCCGCTGTTTTAGCTACTATATCAGATCCCGAGCCAGCAGGCAGCAAAGCCATGTCCCATTAGCACCTTGCACACATGGGAGACAGAGACGCTCACTCAGGGGTGTGTCACGGCTCCATCATGTTTTCTAACTGGCTGTGAGTCCATGTAACTTTAAAGACAACAGATGCACCATGGGTGTAGATTTGAGTTTGGATGATAAGTTTGCACATGACCCTGGCAAAGTTAAGGGACTACTGAATGATACCAATATAGAGATTGCATTTGTAATTAAATGACTGATAGACTGATGGATAGAATGTTAAAATAAGATATAAAGCTACATATTAAAATTCACTGATATTTTAAATTTATTAATAATTACTATTAATTGTTTTTACAGGAGGAAATAAAAATGTTGGCAGTGCAACTAAAAATCTGAACTGAATGGTCTGATCAAGCCAGCAAAGGAAAAAAAATGTTAGCCATAGAATGATAGAACAGACAGAAACACAGACTGGATAGAAAGACAGATAGATAGAACATTTGATAGAACGACAGACAGAAAAATAGGTGCAGACAGATAAGAGTGACACATTGATCAATAGACAACAAAACAGACAAACATACAGAAAAACTGACAGCCAACAAAATGACAAACAGACAGACTGATATAACATCAGAGAGCAAGAATGTCAAATCAAGTGATAGAAAACAAAACAATAGACAGAATGATAAAACAATCAACAGACAGCAATACAGACAAAACGAAAAACTATCAATAGACAACAAAAAGACAGACAGACAGACAGACTGATAGATAGATAGATAGATAGATAGATAGATAGATAGATAGATAGATAGATAGATAGATAGATAGATAGATAGATAGATAGATAGATAGATAGATAGTTTTAAAACCACAGACAAATATACAGACAGACAGAACAACAAATTATCAATAGAGAACAAAATGACAGACTAACACATAGATAGAATGTCAGGCAGACAGACAGACCAGGCAGATAGACAGATAGATATACAGACAAAGACAAGTAGAATGACAAAACAAACATAGAAAATAAAATGACAGACAGATATACAGCCGAGCAGAAACAGCTCTTCACTTGCGGGAAGTCGTGGCCTAATGGTTAGAGAGTCGGACTCGTAATCCAAAGGTTGCAGGTTTGAGTCCCGGGCCGGCAGGAATTGTAGGTGGGGGGAGTGAATGTCCAGCGCCCTCTCCACCCTCAATACCACGACTGAGGTGCCCTTGAGCAAGGCACCGAACCCCCAACTGCTCCCCGGGCGCCGCAGCATGGCTGCCCACTGCTCGGGGTGTGTGTTCACGGTGTGTGTGTGTTCACTGCTGTGTGTGTGCACGTTGGATGGGTTAAATGCAGAGCACGAATTCCGAGTATGGGTCACCATACTTGGCTGAATGTCACTTCACTACAGACAGACAGAATGACAAAACGATCAATAGACAACAAAAAAGACAGAACGACGAAACTATCAACAGACAACAAATGTCAAATAGTCAACAGATAGAGCGATAAGTAGAACAAAAGACAGACAGACACAGACAGATAGAATGACAGAACAATCAACAGAAATTACAACAACAGACATATTTAGACAGAATGGCAAAACAATCAATAGATAACAAAACAGCAGACAGAAGGACAAAATTATCGAATGACAACAAAATGATAGACAGACAGAAAGACAGATAAAATGTCCCTCATTCCTTTGCGGCACATAATCTCATGACAGAAATACAGTGTGCTGCATCTTCAAGAGGTGCAAACCCCCAATATCGTGACCTTACTGTCCTCATCGGAATAAAAAGTCACACTGTGATCAGCTAAGCAACTTTAAATTTGCAGAGCCTTTTATTACAGCCAATGTTTTGTCTGGATGGGCACAGGCAGCTTTGAAGTGCCAGCTGATGCTCTGCCATGTCAGCTCTGCTCACAAAACACGGCAGCTCATTCCACACTTTGCCGCTTTTTGTGGTTCAGGGAATATTTGGCAATTCGTAAACATGTGAACTAGGTTAAACAAGTACAATAACCCTCAACTTGTCGTCTCCTTTTCTTTAGTCAAAGCAATAACAAGAAACTTTGACAAATGACATTGTGTGACCAGGCAGCACGGGACTTTCAACAACACAAGCTCAACTGATATTGTTTTGCTTGAAGCTGGCACTGTTATTGAGTTTTAAGCCGTGTCATTTTCCATACCCCTGTGCATTTGCGAGCTCAAACGGAGACCCATTGATCAACAGAACACTATAATTATTTTGACCTTGGGTCAAAATGTTGGAACATAAAAAGCTAAGTGTGTACTCAGTCAGAAATTTCCACCTTGCCCAGCCAGGACTTGTCAGTAGAGGTCCTCTAAGCGTTGACACGCTACTCTTCGCAGATATATCGGGAAAAGCATGTATATCGCTAGATGTTTTCAGATTCTGACAGCAGCAGAAAGCCCAGCGTGACATCAGACTTCCCAGAAATCCTCTGGGTTCTTATGAGATGGCAAGTGCATAGGCTCATTTTTTCATCTTAGGTTACATGATCTGCAGGGGACAGGTGTTTCTGGGCCCCTAGAGAAACACACTACAACCTGCACAAAGCAGATGAGTATTCTTTACAACCTGCGTGCTTCTTGCCTGCCGTTGTTTGTCCAGACACGAGAATAATTTTTCAATAGCACGCAGATGGCTACAGGGCTACCTTCAACCGATGTGATGAAGTGACCTTTACTGGGGTTAAAATGGTTTTGAATGAAGAGTGACTGCTAAGACAAACAGGACAGTTACATAACATGATTCAGTCCGGCTGGCTGATCTGAAACACACGTTTCAATGTGTGTGTGACAATGATCCAGCAGGGGTTATTAGCCTCATTTATGTTTGACTTGTTAGCTATAAGCTCATGGCTGTGTTTACACAAGGTTTTTATTCACTTGGCTGTTAGCCAGACATATTGAACTGTATATTGTAAAGAAGAAAAAGTGGTAACGTTGCAAAAAGTGTATTATGCAAGTCTGTTAAACCACAATTTATCCAGCTATCCATTTAGATTTTGTTTAGGTAGTAAAATTGTTTTGAAACAATGCCAGTGTCTACAGTAACATCCTAAACTGTACAATGAACATAAAAAATACTATTTAAACAATTTACAGTACAAATAATGCACAGTTTGACAAAATAATAATAATAATTATTATTATTATTATTAATAATAATAAATTTTTAATGATAAACCTCACATTACATTTCGGCCTTATACATAATTTGTCTGAACAAAAATGTCCCCAATGTCTATGGCAACATCTTAAATTGTAACTAATGACCAAAACACTATGACTTCTTAAAGCTGCAGTCGGTAAGTTTTGCCTCTTTGTCGCCATCTCTGTTTGAAAACCTGGAATTGCAGTTGTGTGTGGAATTATCTTCTGTGCGTGGGGTTGTGCTCAGGCACGGCCCCAGCGCGGATTAATCTAATGTTTTGAGGAGTATGTGTGTCAGTCTTTCAGTCACCGCACCGGTGTGGATTCTGTACTTAGGAATCACAGATTCTAGCCTACGTCTTGGAATATATGACCCAAATAAGAATTTTCACCGTATCTTGCCATCTGAACAAGTAAGTAACAAGTCATTACACAAGCATTTACAATAAATCACGTAACCAATGGTAATTAAATCTAACGATCGGTCCTAACCGTGCAAATTATTATTACGGTTATACTTTATTCTCAAATTATTAATGTTAACAACATCAGCATTGCGTGACAATGAGTATAGTGTTGTATTAGCATGTAGATTTAAATTTCTGTACAGTCTAATCTAATTGTCATACCATTCAAATTTCATATTAAGAAATTCTTTTAACCCAAAAAGCAAACTATGCTCCCTTCGAACTTGTTGTCTTTAAAATACGAATCTTGTGTAATATAATAATAATAAACTTTATTTTATATAGCGCCTTTAAAAGTAGCATCTCAAAGCGCTTTACATACAAATACAAATATGAAGAGTACAGGCAGTAAAAAACAAATAAAGCAAAACAAGGCCAATATAATAAAACACAAAGCAATCACATAAATCACATAAAAGCTACCCTAAAAAAGTAAGTTTTAAGGGACAATTTAAAAACACTTAGAGAGTCTGCATTTCTAATTTCAGAGGGCAGGGAATTCCATAATTTAGGAGCCAATGAAGAGAAAGCCCGATCAACCATAGTTTTAAGTCGAGTTGATTGAACAGTTAAAAGACCAGCTTCAGAGGAGCGTAGAACACGTGTAGGTGTGTAGGGGGTTAAAAGCTCTGACAAATATTGAGGAGCCAAATTATTCAAGGCCTTATAAGTAAGCATGAGAATTTTAAAATCGATACGAAAACTAACAGGAAGCCAGTGCAATTTTTCCAAGACAGGTGTAATGTGCTCCCTTGCACTGGTCCTAGTCAGTATTCTGGCAGCTGAATTTTGTACCAACTGTGATTTACGTAGGGTAGCTTTTGAAACTCCAGCCTGCAAAACATTACAATAATCAATACGCGACAACAAAAAATGTGTTGATTAACTTTTCAGCCACAGAAAAAGTCAACATTGGACATAATTTGGCAATGTTTCTGAGATGCTTGGAGGGAGTTGAAAGTCTGTGTTGCCCAGCGACAGCCCCAAAACATCACTGCTCTAGAGGAGATCTGCATGGAGGAATGGGCCAAAATACCAGACCTGCAACCACCCATCGCAGCAAACTGCTTTTGATCAGAGAGATACTGTAGGACTTAAACACTTCAATGCCGTATCAGAAACTCCAAAGACAGTCTCTAAACGGGTGATTAAAATAGAGTGATCTATAGTGTCAAAAGCGGCACTAAGATAAAGAAGAATCAGTATAGATAGATGTCCAGAATTAGAAGCCATTAACAAGTCATTGGTGACCTTAACTAACGCTGTCTCAGTACTGTGGAGTTTACGGAATCCAGATTGAAGTGGTTCAAAAAGATCGTTAGAAGAAAGATGTGAAAGCAATTGAGAAGCCACCGTTTGTTCTAAAATTTTGGCAAGGAATGGAAGATTAGAGATGGGATGAAAATTATTCAGGTTATCAAAGTCCATGTTGTTAGTTTTTGGTACAGGGGTGACAGCAGCAATTTTTAGTGCAGCTGGCACAACACCAGTGCACAAAGAGTCATTGATAACACTCAAAACAACAGGACATAGGAAATCAAAACACGATTTAAACAGACAAGAAGGAACCGGATCAACTCTGGAAGTCGTAGCTTTCATTTTCAAAACCATATTACAGAGAGACTGGGAGTCAAGAATTACAAAGTTGGAGAGAGAAATACCAGAGAATGCCGAAATACGTAAGGAAGAAGCAGCCGGAATATGAGTATTGATAATGTGGTTACGTATATTATCGATTTTGGTGTTAAAAAACTCCAAGAACTTGTTACAAAGGTGAGTTGAAGCAGGAACATTAGAGTGATTTTTAAGCTGCTTGTTGATTGAGTGAAACAGTTGTTTAGGGTTTCTCTGATTGCTGACAATTATCTGTGAAAAATAAATTGATCTAGCTGACACAGTTTCAGCCCTATACTCAAGTAAGGTGTCTTTCTTCAGACTGACGGCTGAAGGTCTGGAATAGATGTCCGCTTTCATTAGCCAAGGAGGCCATTTGACCGAGATGTCAAACAACCAATCATAGTTCGTTTCGTTTAGCGTCACGTTTCGGGGCGTGGAAATGTTCGGAATGTTGTGTGGAAATGATAAGTGTTCGTTGTCACATTTGTAAACACGACGGCTTTCTTCTTTCGTGAGGGGGTTTGGCGCCACGGCATCTTTGTTTAATTCAACCAGTCAGACGAGGACTTCGACATTCCTGAAGTGTTTCCAGAAAAGTGTGCCATATGGATCAGACGTTTAGCCAACGGTCCGTGGCCGTGACGTCTGAGGCTGAGACTACCCCCACCTCTACCAGAGGAATGCGGAAGATCAAATAATCCATAGCCAGCAGGAGTCAATTCATTAAAAAGAAGATCATCAGATTCTTTGTGCCATGTTTCACTTAAACAGACAAGGTCCAGCTTTTGTTCTAAAATAATGTCAGATAAAATAACAGCTTTGTTGTTGACAGAGCGTGCGTTAAACAGCGCTGATTTCAGCAGACGCGAGGGAGGCGATGAGTCCGAGGCAACCTCCACACGTTTTAAGTTATTAAAATTGACCCCTGTAGGTCTAAACAGCAGTCTTTGGGGTTTGCGCAGAAATGTTGGATAAGTGACAGGTTAAGATGTTGAGCATAACAAACTACGGATCCTCTGCAGGATCCTCACATGCGATAGCCTACTAGCCGGGACAACTTCTTTATGTTTACAGACGTGACGTAATGACGCAGCAGCATGATCGAATTTCCCGCGAAAACCTACCTGTACCACTCAAATTAGAAAACATTATTATAAGCTAACTGTTGTGAATCGGGCTAAAGTAAGGCGATAGTTTTGAACACTGGCTGGTTATGTACTTGCTCAAATATTGATTTCAGATCATTTTTAACCCAAAAAAGTGATGGACTGCAACTATAATAACTACTTAAAAAGCTGTACAGTTCAAATAAAGTTTTGACAAAATTAAAAAGTAGCTAATATTTATAATAGTACTTAATTAGTATTAACAAGAACTGAACTTAAAGGTATAGTGTACTCCAAAATGACAATTCTGTCATAATTTATTCACCCTTGTGTTATTCTAAATCCGTTTGACCAAAAAAAAAAAAAAAAAAAAGCATCATAAAAGTAATTAGATATGTTCTGTGAATAAATACTATTTCTTTACTTCTAGATTTGCGATATATGGTATTTTTTCTTTTTTTGGCAAATTGATAGGTCTAAGCAGCTCAGACATTCTGTGAAATGTCTTCTTTTGTGTTCTACAGAAGAAATGAAGTCATTCAGATTTGGAACAGAGTGAGGGTATGACAGACTTTTACATTTTGGGGTGAATTCTCTCTTTTTCTGGTTTACACGGTCATTTAATAGCTGTAAATGATTGGTCTCGCTAAACCAGCTTTTACACAATAAAAACTCTCTAAAGTCCAAACAGGGCCAGAGGACAAACAGGGCATCCACTACAGCAGAGAAAATTTAGGTCCATATTTTAAGATAACTTTGGTATTTTGGCTGCTACATGTAGAGAAGTTCTGCACACACAGTGGTGATGCAAGTCTTTGAAAAGCTGGTTATGGTTAAATGTGATGATTTTATTTTAGACTTTAGCTTGATTGTTCAGAAAAAGAGCAACTAATGGAAGGAATATGTTTATTGACTGTAGGCGAACTCTGATTGCAGTAATCAGCATGGGTTCTGACACGTATCAAATGCATCAGACAATCAAATCTATGAAACCTGTTAACTGAAAGGTGCACTCTTTCTTTTAATTTAACATCCATATTACCTTTAGATAAATGGGAAAAAACATGGCATACACCACCTCAAAAAATATAATCATAGCTGATTGCACATAGCACATTTCTACAATGGTACAAGTAAACTTTGGATATGCAGAAATTTGGGTTGTCAATTTAACATATTAATTTAAATTTAGTAATTGTAAATAAAAATCAGCATTTGCAAAAATAAGCAAAAAATAATGCATTTGGATGTTTGTTTGTTTTTTGGGGGGGAAAGAAATTAATATTGAGCAAGGAGGCATAAAATAAATGCAGCACAACTAGTCACTCATAGGAAAGAGCTTCTCAGAAAAATAAAACATTAAAGCCTTTCCAGGAAATGGCAAAGATTTAAAATCTGTGGCAATATCCAGCTGAATGGTTTAATAGACCCTATTATAATATAAACCAGCAGAGCAACTACTGTGTAACTGTTATAGACGTTATAACAATTCACAATAGTAGTGCTTTTACTGTATTTTTGATCAAATAAATGCATCCTTGGTGAGCATAAGAGACATAAAACATAAAATCTCACCATCCCCAACTTTTGAACAGTATATACATTTACGTATGCAATTGTTCATTATTAAACTGATTACTTAAATGTTTGCATACAGTATATGTTACAGCAGCCACATCTGAGTGCACTGTAATCGAGTGCAAAACAGCCAAACAGATGTCGTATCAGTTCCTGGTTTTGTTCAGATTTAGCTGCATGACTTGTTTCCTGTGCTGGTGACTTGTGGTCCTGCTCTGTGATTTATCCCTGTTGTTTAGGTGTCATTACCCTGCGGCTGTGGCTGTCTCGCTGGGCCTGAGTGAGTGTGATTAACAGTCTGCTGACTGGATCTCTGACCAGCGGCAGAGCTGGAGGAAAACAGCAAGTTTTACATTCACCAATTGATGGCTGCTGTCGAGAGCACTCCGCTTTCGCACTCGAAACAATATTGACAAACGGACAGGATGCACTCCCCCTAAGAGTAGCACGTCAATCTCTCATGGCCAGTGTGCTTTGTTAAATATTATGCTGCCGTTCGCTTGAGTTCGTTTTATGGCTGATGCTGAATGCTATGGTTGTCATACCTGCCGGGGAAGCCTTTGTGATTTCAGGTATTTCTAAACAAAGCGCAGCAGACAAACAGCTTGAAATAAAGTCAAAGGATTTATAGTCTTGATGTGGAAAAAGGAAATTAGCTGCCCACTCTCTCAATGCTGAGCAAATATTTGCAACCCGAACTGGTGTCTTTGGTGTAATCAACTATAATGAATTTTTATTTGCTAAGTGAGCAGGGACATCAGAACACAATGTACAACATGAGAAAATATGGGCTATCTTCTTGATGTACCAATTCAGGGTGAGGACCATTGATTCATCCATCAGCACATTTGAGGTGTGAGAGTAGAGGTGAGAATGATGTGCATTTGAGAACAAGAAAGAAATTCTAACAGTTATACAGGTACAACAGTTGTGCCACTTACAATTTTTGTGGAAAACATGATACGTTTTTACTGTATTTTATTTAAAAATACAGTAAATATTTATATTATGAAATATTATAAAAATTTAAAAAGATTTTGTATTCAAATATGTTTTACAATTTAATTTATTTAATTAATTAATTTAATTGATTCCTGTGAGGCAAAGCTGAATTTTCAGCAGCTATTACTCCAATCTTCATTGTCACTTGATCATTGATTTGAAACTGACCCTAAACTTTGAACTGCAGACTAGGTTAAAAAATATACAATATATATATAAATATATATATACTATAATATAATGTACATTAAATATCATATATACATTTTTTTTTTAAACTTAACGTATAACAGTCTAGTAAAGGTCAATAATTAGGATTCAGTCATTTAAAATGCAGATTTTTTTCACTGGCTTTTATGCTTGGGTTGCATCTGTATTACAATACTGATAAGCATTACACATGGCTGATATTAAAATTCTTTGCAAAACTAAAATCAAAATGAAATTTAGACAACATTAAAAATGTACAGTCTGATCATTTACATTTACATTTATGCATTCAGCAGACGCTTTTATCCAAAGCAACTTACATTGCATTCAAGTTACAGTTTTTACATTTTATCAGCTCTTGATCAATAGATAGCCATTTTGAAAAATCTCTAATATAGGTTGATAGTCAATCAGGAATCGTATCGGCCAGCAATTTAGAGTGATCTGTGTTTAACTCTGAAGCCATGTTGGTAAAATTACTTAAATATCTGTAAATATCTTTAACGACCTGCTTAATAAAGAGCACATTCAAATGATTACACGTATCGCCATGTTCATCTAAATTCTGCTCTTCTTGAATCAGGATGCTAAAATAGCATCCAGCTGGTGTCACACTTGAAATACCACATTCCTAAAGTGAGTAAGGCAGTTACTTGGATGTGTTTACTGGGGTAATAAATGTTATCATCTAGACACCATCTTTTCAACATGCAGCTCTGCAAATGACCCGTTTGCCCCATCGAAACACACAATAACAATGACGCCAATTGAAGCCACAGTTTCTATTTGTTCTTTCAACCTCAACCACACTTTTCAACCGAAATTTAGAACCCATCCCAGTTCAGCAGCACTTGCTCGTCAAACACACCCACCGGCACAGGATTCCAGACCCCCTCCTTCTTCCCACTCATACTTTTAAAGCTAATTGTGGCGGCGATGGCTGTAAATTTCACATTGTACAATGTGAGGCATGTGTCTGTAGTACTGTGGTGATGTCAGACTCCAGCTGCCGTGGAGCCTTGAAAGAGACGCTGACCTTCCAACACCAAAGTCTTCAGGATACACTCAGTTGCTCAGACGCTACCTGATACTAAAGAGTGCACTGAACTGACATACATTTGTTTCCTATCAATCAGTGTTAGTTAATTCATTCATTTGTTTATTTATTTATTTATTTATCATGTACTGTTGTATAGTTTGTCATTTGGCCATTTAATGTGGCAAGTGGCACATGCTTTGCTATATAAAATGCATGCTATATTTTCATACAGTATATTAATTCCAATAAAAATGTGGCTGAACAATTATTTGTCAGTAATAATGTTTTTTACCAGCTGTAAAAAGCTGGCCATTTGTTGCCACTGAAAATAAATAAATATTATATACAACCCGAATTCCGGAAATGTTGGGATGTTTTTATTTTTTATTTTAAAAGACTTTCAAATCACATGAGCCAGTATTTTATTCACAATAGAACATAGATAACATAACAAATGTTTAAACTGAGAAATTTTAAAATTTTATGCACAAAATGAGCTCATTTCAAATTTGATGCCTGCTACAGGTCTCAAAATCATTAGGATGGGGGCATGGTGTAGCATCTACTCTTCTTTTCAAAACAGCTTGAAGATGTCTGGGCATCGAGGTTATGAGTTTCTGGAGTTTTGATGTTGTAATTCGGCCCCATTGTTGCCTGATATAGGTTTCCAGCTGCTGAAGAGTTCGTGGTCGTCTTTGACGTATTTTTCGTTTAATGATGCATCAAATGTTCTCTATAGGTGCAAGATCTGGACTGCAGGCAGGCTAATTCAGCACCCGGACTCTTCTACTACAAAGCCATGCTGTTGTAATAGGTGCAGTATGTGGTTTTGCATTGTCCTGCTGAAATAAACAAGGCTTTCCCTGAAATAGACATCGTCTGGAGGGGAGCATATGTTGCTCTAAAACCTTTATATACCTTTCAGCATTCATAGTACCTTCCAAAACATACAAGCTGCCCATACCGTATGCACTTATGCACCCCCATACCATCAGAGATGCTGGCTTTTGAACTGAACGCTGATGACATGCTGGAAGGTCTCCCTCCTCTTTAGCCCGGAAGACATGGCGTCTGTGATTTCCAACAAGAATGTCAAATTTGAACTCATCTGACCATAGAACACTTTTCCACTTTGAAACAGTTCATTTTAAATGAGCCATGGCCCACAGGACACAACGGCGCTTCTGGACCATGTTCACATATGGTTTCCTTTTTGCATGATAGAGTTTTAGTTGGCATCTGCAGATGGCACGGTGCATTGTGTTTACCGACAGTAGTTTCTGGAAGTATTCCTGGGCCCATTTAGTAATGTCAATGACAGAATCATGCCGATGAGTGTTGCAGTGTCATCTGAGGGCCCGAAAACCATGGGCATCCAACAAAGGTCTTCAGCCTTGTCCCTTACACACAGAGATTTCTCTAGTTTCTCTGAATATTTTGATGATGGTATGCACTGTAGATTATGAGATTGCAAAGCCTTTGCAATTTGACGTTGAGGAGCGTTGTTTTTAAAGTATTCCACAATCTTTTTACGCACTCTTTCACAGATTGGAGAGCCTCTGCCCATCTTTACTTCTGAGAGTCTCTGCCTCTCTAAGACATCCCTTTTATGTTACAGACCAGGGCCTGTATTCACAAAACATCTTAAGGCTAAAAGTAGCTCCTAACTCACCGATTTAGGAGAAAATCTTAAAAATAGTGGGTGCTTCAGTCCTGATTTTTGGACTCCTAGCATTTTAGCGCTAAAACTAGGTCCTAAATCTGTGAAATGTTAGGAGTAGTGAAGAGGACTCCTAAGTCACTAAGACCAACTCACAACTATCCTAAAATTGCTGTTGCCGGCAATCTGCATCAGAATATAAACATTTTAGAAACATTTGACGATAATGAGCCTTTAAAATGGTATCATCTTTAAGGTTTGGAGGTTATCCCAATTCCAAATTTTCCTTTGATTATATCCTTTTCATTAACCAGTTGGGCAAGAAGTAACAGATGTTCTTGTGTCCAGTTTGGTTTTCTTTTACATTTGCATGTCGTACTATCAGCCATGATTATTCTCCATGATTATTCTACTCTGTTAATTAAAAGGCGGTTTATATGCATCCGCTACAGGAAGCATAAATGTAAGAGACTGACAATTAGCTGAACATATATTTGTTTAATTAGTGACACTTAGCCTGCATGTTAAAATCTTTATTTGAATGTGGCAATTAACATTATTTTTTAAACCTTTATTTGGATATGGCAACATAATATCATGCTCTACAATATTTCTATGAATAATCTCTGACAGAGACCCCTCCCCTCTCCTATCAGCCAATCACTGTGTGCATAGTTAGTAAGCATGCTGACATGATCCATAGCAACGAGGTCATCCCCGCCCTTACTCTTAGCTTAAGACTTCTCTCTATTCCTTAGTAAAAGTTTGTCTCAGCAGCTTTGTGAATAGGTTTTAAGAGAAAACTTAGCTAAAAACTTTTACTGCTATTCAGGAGAACTCTTGGTGGTAAGATAAAATGTTATGTGAATACGGGCCCTGATGTCAAATAACTTAATTTAATTAAGTTGCTAGATGTTCTCCCAACTGAATCTTTTCAAAATGTCTTGCTTTTTCAGCCCTCGGGACCAACTTTTTTGAGACCTTTAGCAGGCATCAAATTTGAAATAAGCTCATTTAGTGGATAAAAGTGTACAATTTCTCAGTTTAAACCTTTGTAATGTTATCTATGTTCTATTGTGAATAAAATATTGGTTCATGTGATTTGAAAGTCCCAAGAATTCCGCAATTCAGGTTATGTTTATATTATACATATATATATATATATATATATATATATAATTTTATTTTAATAAATGTAATTTTTATTTAAAAAAGTTAATAAAATCTTTACAAAAAAAAATCTTTGTTCCAGGCAGCATATTTCTGGCAAACCCAACTGTCCCAGTCTATGTCCACAGTGATTTTCATATTTTGCCGGTTTAATGAAGGAATATACAATAATATACAAATGACAAAATTAAATAAATAAAAATAAAGTAATTTAGTGAGTCAGATTATCATTCTTAAAAGTTGTTCTAAGCAGTGTATTATGTTGTCCTTCCTTAAAGTACCTACCAGCCAACTAGCTGCTAATAGATTTATTTACTTGCTAAACCGATTTTAACTCGTGTTTGTCATTGATGGGTGTTAATTTTGGATTCTTAACACAGCTATGAATTACACAGCAGAGACATCCAAATCATATTCGCTGTCTCCAAGACAATCAGCGTGAACATCTACACCATCAATTCTGGAAACCTTTATTGGACTCGAAGCTCTGGGATTTTATTTTCTCTGATGATCTATGATGAGTGTTGAATGTACAATTAAAACTACAACCACCGTGGCCGTTATCCAATACAATGATGTGATGTGTCATGCCATAAGATCCAATACTAATTTCAGAGAAAGGCACTCTCCAAATAAACCTAATTTACCTCTGAACAGTTTTATTGACCCCATATAAAACATCTTTATATCCTTGGTAGTTCTTAATGTAAATGGTGAGGGAATTTCCTCAGGAGCAATTTATATGTAATTCATTCAGCTTTATAAATAGACTTGGGTACTTTGGATAGTCATGAAGTCTAAGTTTCTTATCGTGGCTTTTTCACATACACATATGTGATTCACATCACATATTTATGTCATAAATGTATACAGTTTAAGGAGTAACAATATGTTTTTGTTTTTTTAATTATTTAGTTGGCTTCATCAACCCTTCTTGTTGCTATGTGAGAATATCTCTCCAGTTCGTCTACACGCATTTGCATCTGCTGTGCAAATTAAGGCATATTTATATTCCATATGCATGTGTTTAGATAATGTTCAAATTCTGGCCAGCAGCACTGAAAGATTCCAAAATAAAAATCTCATTAGAGTAATAGACCTGAAAATGCTCCATTAAAAGGTAATTATGTTTGCTTGATGAGAGCAGTAAATTAGTAGAAAAAAGAGACAGTTGTCAAGATCTGAAACAATAACCAAGTAGTGAATACAGTTTTAGCATGAAAAATTATCTATTCAACTAATGGCCAGTGATTCACCAGCACCAGCGTTTTTGCCATCTTTGGGCGACAATCCTTCTACTTTATTAAGTTTCTAATCAATCAACACCAATAAGAACTCGATTGATTTACTAACTTTGTTTGATCCTTCGCAGAAGAAAACACTTGATGTTCCAAATAATAAGTCATTATTACAAAAATAAATTCCAAATTGGGTGATGAGCAACTTAACATAGAATTAATGTACAATTTGAAGCAAGAAAGAGTGAGTTGTGATACAAAAGTAACGTGCTAATTTCAGCTTCCTGCATTGACGGACTGTTAAACAATGGCAAATATTCGAAAATACTTGACCTCCGAATGCCAAATCAGAGTCAAGTATTTCAGAGAGGCGTGCAATTTGTGATCCTGTCACATTATTTCATACCTTGTTATCCAGGTGAAAATACCCAATATTAGTTTGTGTTATTATTGTCTTTCTGATCCTAAGAGTTAACAACTGATTGCATATCTAGAGTATCTACATGGGCTCGGTGACTGACACATTGTTTCAGTTAGCTCTGAACATTTCATTTAGCTCTTCTTTAACCTGTCCTTTGGAGTGTACCTCTGTTTTTGTCATTAGAGCCATAATTTCATGCAACATTAGGTGTGTAATTATGTGTTAAATAACAAGGGTGAACAGAGATCATATTGCTAATGAATGCAACATTGTTAATGAGACACAATGAATGCAAAAGCAGTTACATGCATCTAACTGGGATGTCCTATACCCCGAGTCCACAAACATCTTAAAAAAGATTGAGAAATAAGTCATTGAAATGTGTTTTGATTAAGGTGCGTAATGCAACTCAAACATGAGTTTTTCGTTTAGATGTAAACATCAATGAAAATGTTTGCTATAAATAGAGGAAAGCAGCTGAATGCAGTGGACTAAA
Organism: Barbus barbus; assembly: GCF_936440315.1. Lineage (NCBI taxonomy): Eukaryota > Metazoa > Chordata > Actinopteri > Cypriniformes > Cyprinidae > Barbus > Barbus barbus. Next base: position 17,131,896 of record NC_136715.1, on the reverse strand, counting down.
CTCTGGATGCAGTTCTCAGGTGGTTTTGCACCGAGACACCTGGGCTTTACCCAGACAGTTGTGATGTGAAAGAGCAATAATTATTTATCATTTTCATGTGTCAGGCCTCCAGAAGGCAACATTAGCATGTCATTTAGCTGAAGACAGAGGAGCAGCCCTCCCTGGAACAACACATTCCCATGTTGCTCTGCCATGCTAAATGGCTTGAAAAAGCATGACTAAAACAGAATCTGTTCAGAATATATCATTATCTCATGACATACTAAACTTCCTGCTGCTTAGTATTTTTTAGACAGCGTTGAGGAAGCTACTGTGGCTTGACAAACTACTAATAAAAACAACAATGCAACTTGTTACAATGAAGTTCCATTTGTTAACATTATTTTACTACATTAGTTAACATGAACTAACAAAGAAAAATATGTGTATAAAGCATTTATTAATCTCAGTTCATATTAATTGCAACATATAATTCAGTATCTATAAGTTAGTGTTAAATATGTTTAAATATTTTGCTATAAAAAGACATGTTGCAAAGGCAGCTGAATCAGTGATTCATTTTCTGAATGTACTGATTCATTAGCAGACCCATTAATGAATAACTACTACTAAAAATAAGAATGTGTAAACTAAATATAAATGAAACGTTTTTAAAAAATGCTGCAAAGGTCTCCTGAATCAGTGATTCATTTTCTAAACAAGTTGATTCATTAGCGAGCCAACTAATAAATAACTACTAAAAATAGAATAATGATACAAAAATAGCAGTGTTTAACTATTTTGTCATTGAAAAAACATAAAACAAAAATTTATTGAACAAATATTATTATTATTATTTATTTATTTTAACAGCTAAACTATTGTTGCACCACTGGGAGGGGAAAAAATGGTTTTTCATGATTTTATTTCCACCGAGCTAATGTGGAGTATCAACAATGGCTCATAAATCACCGCAGTGACAATATGGGTTTAGTAAATCCCATCATGCGCAGCCACATTGGATGAACGTTCCAGCTTGTTTTGGGTGAACGCCAGATGTCTGTGTTTTTTTGCTTCAAAAAAAGGCCCCTGTAAGGCGTTACTTACCCAGCTAAGGTGACCAGAAGGGCAAATACCAACAACTGTCCAGGCCATACCAAGCTTTTTAAAGACAGCCATTCTATATTAAAAACACTGGATGTGGTTCTCGGTGCCACTTTGGCCTGGCATTTTTGGCAGCTGTTTTATTGGGTGCAGTGGGGACAACGGGTTTCCTTGGGTCAGTGCTTCCTGTCTGCTTCTGCCTCATTTCTAGTTCATCGCCCTGTGATCCGGCACATTCAGCATAGGCAAGAGAGTTAACACGCACAAATATGATATGTGGCATATTCCCATCGTTGACGTTTACAGCTTTCCACTGCAGGGCAAAGATTTGCTCACTGTTGCTTTTCAGACCTTCATTTTAGATAAAAGGTTTCTCTGCACCTTTGAGGGCAGGTCAGCCAGAGAGTGGAAATTGCTCAGTCAGTCAAGCTGGTATATTAGTAATATGTATTTTGAACGATATTCTGAAGTACCTTGTAAATGCAAGTGTGTGTATAAGATTTAGTATTGATATTGATTTAGTATAAGATCTTGCCTTGAATGTTATTAATGGTTTGCATGATCATTACTAACAACACTAAATCATATACCAATGTATCTGTAATGGAGTGAACGAGACGTGAGACGTGCGGATCCATTTGCAAGCTTTATTAAACAAAGACGTGGTCAAAAAACACAAGCAGGGTCAAAATATCGGCAAACAGGTATGGCACAGACAAGATACAAGAATAATCCAAAGGGCAAGCATGGGTCTTTGATTGGCGAACATAATCCAGAGGTCTTGACAACAGGGGTAATCCAGGAACATGAGCGATAGTCCAGATAAAGTACAAACAGAATCCAAATGGCGACACAAGGGTAAACACAGACTAGAAAACAAGAAACAGGTTCTGTATCGCAGCTAAAACTAGGAGAGTAATAAACACAGAACAATACAGGAACTGAACAGAAAACACAGAATGGCTCAGTAAGGCAGCTAACACTAGGGGAGTGCTGTACACAGAACAATACACGGTGATCTATGAAAAGAAGTCCATGGTTTATAAAGGGTGTGTGATTGTGAGATGGTTCTCAGGTGTGAGCATGTGGTTGAGACAGCTGTGTGTACTTAGTTCAATGAATGATGGGAAATGCAGTGCAGGGTAAAATGTGACAGTGTGTGTGGTGTGAAGGTCAATGTGATGGAGGAGTGACCTCTGGTGGTGAGTAAACGGAAGTTCATAGACCAGATTCGTGACAGTATTAAGCTAGTACAAGTAGAAGAATAGTTTTAAGGGTGAAACACAAGCCACTAGGAAAAATCTGTTGTTGATGCAGGAATATTACATTACATTTACAGTACATTACATATAGTCATTTAGCAGACGCTTTTTTCCAAAGCGACTTACAAATGATGACATTAGAATCAATCAAAACCAACAAAAGAGCAATAACATGCAAGTGCTATTACAAGTCATGGTTAGCCTAACACAGTACACATAGAAAGATTTTTTTTTTTTTTTTTAAGGAAAACAAGTAGATAGAATACAGAAAAAAGAAACCTAGTGTTTTTTTTTTTTGTTATTGTTGTTGTTGTTTTTTGTTATAAGAAACAAGTAGATAGAATAGATAAAAGAAAGCTAGTGTTAGTTTTACAAGAAAAGCTAGCAGTCAGAGAATAAATATGCAATTGATACAGGGTCAAATGGGCGTGTGTGTTTTTTTTTAAATAAAAAGAAGACAGATAGATAAAATAAAATTAGAATAGAGAGTGCTAGAGTTAGAGGGTCAAATAAAGATGGAAGAGATATGTTTTTAGCCATTTCTTGAAGCTGGGTAAGGATTCGGCTGCTCGGATTGAGTTGGGCAGGTCATTCCACCAGGAGGGAACAGTTAATGAAAAAGTCTGTGAAAGTGATTTTGTGCCTCTTTGGGATGGCACAATAATGCGTCGTTCACTTGCAGAACACAAGCTTCTAGAGGGCACATAAGTCTGAAGTAATGAATTTAGGTAAAGGGGTGCAGAGCCAGTGGTGGTTCTGTAGGCAAATATTTATGCCTTGAATTTAATACGAGCAGCTATTGGTAGCCAGTGCAAATTGATGAACAGAGGTGTGACGTGCATTCTTTTCGGCTCATTAAAGATTAATCTTGCAGCGGCATTTTGGATTAATTGTAGAGGTTTGATGGAATTGGCTGGAAGACCTGTCAAGAGAGCATTGCAATAGTCAAGTCTGGACAGAACAAGAACCTGAACGAGGAGTTATGTTGTGTTGCAGGAATATATTATTCACTTTTGCACAAATGAGGTATAGTTCGTCCAAAAGGATCGTCAAAAAGCTAGACGAAGACCGTTAGTGACCTTGTACTCTCAAGCTATATAAAAATAAATATATAATAAAAAATATTATATATAATCTGTAATATATAATAATAATGATATAAGAAAATATTAAATAAGAAATTATATAATAAAGCAGATTTGCTGCGCATATGAAAGAAAAAAGTATGTGTGTGTGTGTGTGTGTGTGTGTGTGTATATATATATATATATATATATATATATATATATATATATATATATACATATATGAAGAGTTCATTTCCAAAAACAGATAACTCAGTTTTTAACAATTTTCATAAATCATGTTTTTTCATTATGCATTCCAATTAATCTCAGTCAAACTGCAGTTGGGTTATTTTGATTAGATAAAATAAAATAACAAACACATAAACATGATTAACATAATAAAAAACGTGATTTCTGAACATAAAAAAAAATATCTGAGTTATCTGTTTTTACAAATAAACTTTTCATATATTTACACATGTGGTCAGAATTGTTGGTACCCTAAATATGATCAAAGAAGGCTGTGGAAATAAATCTGCATTGTTAATCCTTTTGATCCAGAATCACTCCAGATCCTTCAGATGCACAGCTCCATGACGGTGCTTCTTCTCTTCAGTTCCCCTCAATCATTTTCTACAGGGTTCAGGTCAGAGGACTGGAATGGCCATAGCAGAAGCTTTGTTTTGTGCTCAGTGACCCGTTTTTGTGTTGTTTTTAATTGTTCATCATACATTAAGTCATCAGTAAAGTTGAGAGGGCCTGTTCCAGAGGCAGCCATGCATGCCTATGCCACGACACCACCTCCACCATGCTTTACAGATGAGGCTGTATGCTTGGGATCATTTGCATTTGCCTTTTTCTCCACATTTTTGCTTTCCCATCACTTAGATAAAGGTTCATCTTTGTCTCATCGGTCCATAAACACAGTTCCAAAACTCTTCTGGCTCACCTTTGTGCTTTTTTGCAAACTCTAATCTTGCATTTCTATTTTTGGAGCTGGTCAGAGGTTTGCATCTTGCTGTGTAGCATCTGTAATTCTGTGTCAAAGTCTCCTGAGGACAGTAGATTGTCAGAGCATCACCCAGCTTTCTGGAAGTTGTTGGTGATTTTACAGACACGTCTTTTAGGATTCATTTTCACAGCTTTTATGATTTGTCTGTCATCAACTACTGTTGTTTTCTCAGCCGATCAGGTCGTTGTTGGTAGCTGGTGTCGCTGGTGGTTTCCAAACTCTTGATTTCTCCATGCCCTTTGTTTTTGCTATAGCTCTAATTGACTTCCTCTTTTCTTTTAGCATCCAAATTGCTTGCTTTTCTCTCAAAGTCAGACACATTCCCTGCTTTTAATATCTGAAGAATTAATGCAACAGGACACAGCTGATCACTTAGGAAGACCTGTGAGGCAACTGTTCCCATACTTATGCTCTCATCAGATAGAGGGATGAAACTCTAAAATTAGTGAACTTCTTAGCTGGTAAAACATCTATGAGTTGAATCACCCAATAATAAAATGTGACATTCTGTAGTTTTGTCTCATGTTCATCTTTTAGTCATATTTGTAAATGTCTTGACTCCACAGCCAACAGAGCAATTTTGTCTTTACTGTTCCAATACTTTTGGAGGGCACTGTGTATATATATGTCTAGCACACTATCCCACAAAATGTTTGATTATAATTTGAGGTTTTCAAATATCACAGGCTCAGCTCTTTACATCAGATTTACATTTAAACACATGATAGACTCTGTGAAAAAACAAGCTGGGTGATGAGCCTGGACTGGACAGAATCTGAGGGCAGCAGTGTGCAGTCAGTAATTCGCAAGCGAGTGGCCCAAAAAACCTGTGTCACCTTGATGCTACAGGACTCTCCATCAACACCAATCAGCAACAGGGTGCAGGGGAGGAGGAGGCTTTGAGCAGCACTCCCTGTCTCTTTCCTCTCTCATTCTCTCCGCCGGGGCTGGAGGAAGGGATCAATGTCGTGAATGGTCCTCCTCTCCTTGCTTACTACTCTCATTATTACTTTCCACCCTGCCACTCGTCAGTCCATGAATAGTCAATACCAAACCAACAGGCAGGAAATTAAGGACCAGATGCTTAGTTCAATGCCCGGAGTGAGTTTTATTTATCGAGAATCGGGTTCAACCACATGAGACGGACTTTGTTCGCTGCTGAGGATTATAGAAACTTTTTTTTTTCTCTATTTGAAGACTGATGGATTCTCTTTTTGGACTTACTATGTTTGTCCACAATGATGAAGTCACTTGTTTAATATTGTGGTTGTAAAATTTCACCTTTTTTTGAAGGCTGTTAGTTTCAGTTGATATGTAAAAAAAGACATCCACCTTTTTGCACTGGAAGCAGTATGTAGACGAACCTGTGCGGACGGAAGCACATGGTCGACTAAGTGTGTTTTTTTCTTGTCAGGTCATCCCAGCAGTCTTTTTTGAGTGCTTCAGAGAGAGCTGCACACACTGGAATAGCTGGGAGAATGTTTCTGTGGGCTGGAAGCAAAGGAGCTCAAGGATCAGGAAGTGAGAGAAGGTAAAGTACAATGACTCAACTAACTAACTAACTAACTGAACCACCTGTGACAGCATGGTAAACTATAATTTTCTAGGATCTCTGTAAGGAGGTTGCATGTTTGATTTCATGTTGATTTTAAGCACATAGTGATAATATGGTAATAAAGATCATTGTAAAAAAGGGATACACTTTATTTTAAGGTGTTCTTGTTACAATGTAATTACACATTTAAGTACTGAGTAATGTTAATTAACTACATGTACTATATAGTTAGGGTTAGGATTTTGTTTATGGTTACTTGCATGTAATTATGCATAATTTATTGTTATTATAATAGTAAGTGCATGTACCATGATGCATAACAAGGACACTTTAACATAAAGTGCTACCAAAAATAATTATAAATTGAAAGTCCAATTATAAAATATAAATATTATAAAAATATAATAAAAATAAAAAATGCATTTATTCATTTAAAAAAGTTATTAAATCATGAATGCATTTAAAAATGAGCTTGAAGTGAATATTGAATGGCTCAAAAGTAATGAAAAAATATAGGAAATTAACTTGTTTGAAGGAAATATATGAAAGTGGCAATGCATTTACAACTATTTTGAATTTTATTTCAAAATGAAAACTTGAATCAGCCAACATTTGCATCCCTAGAAAATATGCAGCTTCTGAATAAAAATGACTCATCATTCTAGAACTGATGCATCACAGTTTATTTAATGCATGGAAATTCACTCACTATTATTAGCAGTTTTACGTATAACTGCTGTTTTACACTGATTTAGCAGTATCAGAGAATGTAATTTTAATGATCAAACTAATCTTGGATTCTGACCTAAACTAATCACAGGAAGTGGGTTGTGAGTTTGTAATGCTTTTGACCACTGTATTCAGTAATTATCAAAAGGTCACTGATAAAGATAGACAGGTTAGACAGCTTGCCTTCACATCCATGCATAATCTTCAAAAGTAATATGACCTGCTGTCAAAACATGATTAAAGAATCATAAGCTAAATATTTGGAAAGGAACTAACTATGCATAGATAGTAGGACAGTGGCAGGTATCTGTGTGTCACTGGAGTTCTGAACTAAACATAATTCTTGGCCTCAACCGTTTCTTTATGTGATAAGGACTGGTGAAATGATTCTTGAAGCAATATCTTGTTGTGTTAGTTTTGGCACACACCATGCCTTCATTAATCTACGTTTTCCCCCCTTTGTGTGTCTTGTGACTTATGTAACTCAAGCAGGACCTTTTATCAGAAGATTCGTGAGTATGATGTTTTGGAGAAGAGAAGGACGGTCACAGCGCTGAAGGCTGGAGAGGACAGAGCCATTCTCTTAGGCCTCAGCATGATCCTTTTCTCTGCCATGATGTACTTTGTGTTAGGCATCACAATGGTGCGCTCTTACTCAAACAGGTAAAAATGCCCAGAAACCTTCTCAAGAACAGAACTGCAGAAAAATACACTGAAAGCACAGAATTAAAGGGGCATTCAGTCATTTCTCCGCATTCAAATGCTGAATTGAATAGTAAGACAAACACAAAGAGGAGAAAATACTGTAGCAGGCAGAGCAAACTCACTGTTCACAAAGCACAAAATATTGGAAAAAAGTCCTAAATACTAAATTGGGGCTGGGAGTTTATATGAGGGGAACTGACTGTCTTCAGAAAAGTTGAGATGGTATTTTTTTTTTCATTCTACCTTCATGTTTATGCATATTTATGTAGTGTTTAAAAGCACACTGCTGCTTTGTTTACAGCGGTAATCAAGGAAATACTACAGAGAGTTTCATGCAGATATATTTTATGTAGCATAATTTCGCAAAGCTTTACCTTTAAATACCTCTAAATTGAAGAAACAAATGTATATGCTTGCAAGTTTGGAAAGCAGAAGTAAACTAACCTTCTATAGAGCGAATATTATTTTTGCATTATAATTCGCTCAAAATTAAAAAAAAAAAATCAAAGAAACACCATTAAAAAATGGAAGATAGATAGATAGATAGATAGATAGATAGATAGATAGATAGATAGATAGATAGATAGATAGATAGATAGATAGATAGATAGATAGATAGATAGATAGATAGATAGATGTTCATTTCTGTGTAAATTCTTCACCACAGTCTGTGAAGGTTTCATTCTAAACAGAATTGCAGTTTTCATATTGTTCTCCGCTTCTGCTTATATGAAATGCCCATAAACATGATCACTCAGTGTAAAAAACGAATTATATTGTACACAATGCACCAAACATTTGCAGATTCCATCCCTTTTATGACCGTAACACGCAGATTAGCGAACATTCCAACATAGGAGCCAAATTGAGTTCTGTAGAGCTCTTCCAAATACCACTGACCCACCACAGATTGCACACAGATAAGAGCTGGCATACACTGTAGTCAAAGGCAATTAAAGAGGCAGCTGAGCCTTTGGAATAGCCAAAGAACACAAGGTCTGTTATTCAGAGTAGGAGACAGGAGGCCTGGCACAAACACAAACAGTAACATGTAATCGGCCGCCACAACAGAGGTCCAAAATCAACAATGTGTACCCTAATATGGAGGGTGACCCTGATGTACAAATATTGTATTTAGTGTGTCTGACGGCTAAAAATAAAAGCAGCTTTGATTATATAATTTGTTGCAAGTTACAATGGGACGTCTATAATGAGCTGTTATGTCTAGAAGAATATTAGCAAATATTATTGGCTTCTGTTTCTCGACATATTGGTTTTTGGTGTTTATCCCTTATCTCAGCAAATTACCTGTTTATAACTAAGAAAAATTTGCATAAGCACTAAAATGCTAATAGAAACAATGACCAAAGATTAATCTAGGTCTGAGTGCACTTATTTGTTAAGAGCTCAAAGTTGAGGTGTACATTTCTTGACGAGTGTAAAGTTCAAGCTCACCTATAGTCAAAGGGAAAATAAGTCTTTGGGTGGAAAGGGGCAAATTCAGTGAGGATGCTAGCACCAAACTAGGAAAATGAAGCCAAGCACTCATAATCTGCAAAATATGAAATTACATTTATACTGAAATACATATTAAAATTTACTTCTGTCATTTGATGCATTTTCAAGTAAAGCGGCATATTCATGGCAAAAAGATTTCATTCCTTAAGAACTTATTAAAATGATGAAAAGTGGCCTTTATGGGCTAGAGAGCAGTATAAATAGTGAGAGAAACTGATGATGTCAGCGAAAAGGGAAAGTTGTTTTAGATGTGGAGCAATTTTCATAAAATAAGATTATGATTAAGTTGTTTTTTGGAATAATGTGCATTAAAAAAAGTAAATATTGCCAACTTTGATGCTCAATCTACCTCCAATATACGCCCTTCAACAACACGCTTAGAGGAACTCATTAGCAAGTAATTTGACTTCTCCACAGGTTAAGGTTCACATTAAGTCTCAGTCCTGCTCCTCTAGATCTACCTCCCTGCAGGGTTTCATTTCAGCTTTAGTCAAACACACCTGAACCTAATCAATATTAAGGCACCTGCAAATTTGAAACTGTAGGAAGTTCTCCAGCAGCATGTTAACCACTTAACTCACTTCATCTTGTATGACAAATGCATTTAACGCCATTATAAATGATTTCTTAACTTTTTTTCTATTTCTCTGCCCATTTCTTTTCTCTCAGCGTTTGGACAGAGGAGTCAAACTGTACAGTGCTAAACTCTAGTATAGTTGCTGAGATTAATTGCAGCTACAGTTGCGGCTCAGAGTGCAGGAAGAGCTCCAGGTTTCCCTGCCTTCAGGTATACGTCTGTCTGAACTTCACCGGCAAAGTTCTGCGGCTGTCATACAATGAGGAGGCCCATGAGGCCCACCCTGAGGTACACCACACCTAACCATATGCATTAACTATAGGGATATATCACATTACCTGTAAATAGCAGTTCACACTTGTTATTTTAAAGCTTCTGATTAGAGTTCAATTATTTTTGTTGATGTAAACCAATCAGGTTGATTCTGTTAAATGTAGTAAAAGTAGATTTCAACCTGAAACAAACCAGATTATTTAGATAAATTACCACATTAAACAACAAAATATTCTGGGGTATTGGTATTGTTTGCATGTTTCTAAAAATGTGTAGCAATGTAAAAACCATCAATCAACATGTTTTCCTTACAAACTGACAACACGTGAGTAGACATCTCAATGACCTCAATCATTATTTTCAAAAAAAGTTTTAAAATAAGTATTATGCTAATGTACTTAATATTTATATAATAACAATGAAGTTCAATAATGAAAAAACTAATATTTTGAGTCTTTTTCCTTCATTATGAGACAATTGCAATATTTCCCCGAATTCTTCCAAAAATATAAAACTTTGATAACAAAAAAAAATAATGATTTGAATTAATTTGATGTATGTATATTACATGTTTAATGCATTTTTGAATAATTTATTTACTGTCAAAAAAATATATAAACAAATAAAATAAAAATCCACATATTTGAAGGTGCTGCTGAAAAAAATCAAGTATTATTTTCCTTTTTTTTTGAGAGAGAGAGATTACAATTAAATTGGCAAAAAGTAAGATGATATGAGCAAGCGCATATAAATTTCATCAGGGCTCAGAAGTGCTTGTGACCTTTATGAGCAAATATTTACGGAAGCAAAAACAACCAAGAAAAGTGCTTTAGGACATCAATCCTGGCTTGTCTCTTTGCTTATATATGGACAAACTAGTGACACTTACTAATCACCCATTAATGTAATTTTAATTAATGTAATTATCTAAAATTACCAATTCACAATTTGTCCCTATATGATGACATTAAAGTATGTTTCTAAACATGATAAATGACCACAATGCAGTGCAGTACACAAACTGAACTGAATTCCTTTCTAGTAACTGCACTTCCTTCTTTCCCTGCAGTGTTTTTACATCCCAAAGTGCCGCAAGGATCACACGCTGATGCACCGCATTGTGATGAACATCTCAGAGCGACTGAAGACGCAACAGCAGGTTCTGTGTTACTATGACCCCTCGGAGCAGCAGGACAGCGTCCTCCTGACACGTCTCTACGGCCGCGGGGCCATCATTAGCTCGCTCCTCTGGCCCACGTGCACGCTGGTGGGGGGCACACTCATCATCGCCATGGTGAAGCTCACTCAGTACCTGTCTTTCCTGTGCGAGCAGATCAGCCGCATTAAAAGGTGAGACTGATGGTGTACAGACAGATACCTCAGACCAGAGAGACTGATGCTTTTGAGCAAGATTTAATCGCTGTGTTCCTTGCAGGATGGGGCTCTATTCCCTAACAGGAGCTTCTCACACCAGGATCTGCACTCGGAAGTTTAACGGTGGCATCCAGGATGGGGTTTGAATAGAGGTTTCCGCATACGATACTGTCAACGGACCTGTTTTCTACACCTCAGCATATAGCGACAAAGTGTTTCCACTCTTGTGGCCTTCCTCTGATGCTCCATCAGCCTTGTTAATCTGCCAGGTTGTGTTGACAAGGCTGAAGTAATGTTGTGAATGAGAACTTCCTGTACCATTGACTCAATAGAGCTTCTAGTGGTCGTAGTTGGGCCTTCTTACAATAAAACTGGGTCAAGTTCAATCCTGAAACTCAAGGGTCAACATACGCGGACATGTTGTGGGGTGTCAATTACACTTTCTGACCAGCAGATCGGGGACTCCATTCCAAGAAGATGCCACTGTGTAGCGATATGTCTTGACCAGCTGACGCTTATGCAATCGCAGAAATTAAAAGTAGCATGTATATGCTATTGCCATCAGTGGTGACTGCTGTCATTCATGGCTCTTTGACAAACACCTGTGGACCTCTTCAAAGCCAAAGGTCATATGTTGATTGTGACTATACTGTATTTTCTAAGGGGATAGATCACCCCCCCAAAAAAGGAAATGCTGTCAATTTATTCACCCTCATGTCCAACCTGTATGACTTAATTTCTTCTATGGAAGATAAAAATTATTTTCCTAACACTTTACAATATGGTTTCATTTGTTAACATTAGCTAAATAAGTTTACATGAACTGCTCTAACAAAGGACACAATTTCTACAGCATTTACAAGTATATGTTTAAAACAAAAGCTGTATCTGTTCACATTAGATAAAGGCATAGCTCACACAAAAATGAAAATCAAGGGATAATTTTCATTTTTGGGTGAACTCCCTTTAATCCACTATGAACAAACAAACATAAGCAATGGATAATTGTATTAATTTTATCAACTAATATAAAAAAATATATATATTTCTCATATTTAATGTTAACTATTGCAACTAATGTTAACAAATGAGACCTTAAAGCTGCAGTCTGTAACTTTTTTTGGTAAATATATAAATATAAATATTTGAGCAAGTACATAACCAGCCAGTGTTCAAAACTATCGCAATACTTTAGCTTATAACAATGTTTTCTAAATAGAAGTGGTACGGGTAGGCATGACAATTAGATATTGTACTGTACAGAAATTGAAATCTACATGCTAATACACACTATACTCATAGTCACACAATACTGATGTTGTTAACATCAATAATTTGAAAATAAAGTATAACAATAATAATATTTTTCACGGTTTGATGTGATATGAGCTAACCAATCTTTAGATTAAACCAAAACTGATTTATGGTAATGCTTTTTTCCTCAGTTGGTCAGAACAAACGTGGCAGACTTGTTACTTATTCAGATGACAATATACGGTGAAAATTCTGATTTGGGTCATATATTCAAAGACGTAGGTTAGAATCTGTGATTGCGAAGAACAGTAAATATCAACACGGTGCGGTGACTGACTGCCACACATACTCCTCAAAACATTAGAGTCTAGGAAAGAAAAAAATTCCGAAAGGAAGCTAATTCCGCACACAGCTGCAATTGCAGGTTTTCAAACAGAGATGGCGACAAAGAGGCAAAACTTACGGACTGCAGCTTTAATGTAAAGTGATATTTTAAAGAACATCAGGGTCTAAACAACATTTGACTCCATTGACTTTTATTGTACAGACATTTTTCAAAATATCTTTGTTTGTGTTCCACGGGGGGGGGGGGGGGGGGGGGGGGGGGGGGGGGGCAATCATGCAGGTTTGGAACAACTTGACGGTAAGAATGACAGAATTTTCAACTGTTTTTTGTTTTTTTTACAGATAAAAACCAGTCGAATCCTAGTAGTGCACCATTGTAGCAGACCCAAAAGCTGTGTAACGAAATCTAGTGTGTTTTCTAGCTACTTAGCATTGTAAGGTATCATATACACAAAGTCAAGTCTGTTCTAAAAGGTGGGTCGCAATAGTAATGCAAAATTCACAAAGAAAATCTTCTAAACCAGCTAGACACAACACAGTAGAATAGAACAGAATTTCAGGAACACTGCTATTCAATCATGTATACTGTAATTTCAGTTAAGTTCTGCATTCTGTATTTTTGTTGTTTTTTTTTTTTGTAGAGTGATTTCGTTTTGTTACCTATTAACCAGGAATCTTGTATTGTCAGTTGTTGATATATGGATATAATTTCTCACTCGCAAAACAAACCCTGAAGGTGGATTGATTGATTCATAAGGTTTTGCAGAGAGAAACAACAGTGCCTCAATTTTTTTTAGACATCATCTACAGTGACTTAATAAATTCAGTAGCAGTCCTCCAACATATGTATCATCTGACATTATTCTTTGAATAGGGGATACTGGGGCTAGTTGCCACAAAGGCTAAATTCAATTTCACAAATAGCTGTATTCTGTAGCAGTGATTTTGTATGTTGGCTTCAAAAACACGCCAAAAATAGGTTTAATATATATATTTTTGTCATACAAACTAAAATGGGACATTTTTTATAGTTGTTGAACAAGTGAATGATAAAAACTATACATTGAGGCAAGATATAATACACCTAAACAAAAATGTTTGATTGGGGCAAGTATTATACAAGTGTTATAAAGTTATAAACAGCATATTTATAGAAAGCGATTTTTTGGCAAAACAGCAGTTTGAAATTTTTGTATGTTGCTATTTAATTTTCTCCTGTTTCATGAAGTGAGCTTTTTATAATATTTTTCTGAAAAACCTATAAGATGAAGAACATTTTCAGTATTTAAATAAGTATTTTCTGGAGTAAATACTTATGGAAGCACATTTCTGCCACTGAATATTTTATCTCACATCTCTTTTTTTTTTTTCTTCCCACAATTGCAAGTCATAAAGTCAGAATTGTAAGAAATAAAGTACTTTTGTGACTATATGACACAAAGTCAGAATTGAGGGATATAAACTCGCAATTGTGAGTTATAAAGTCCAGTTCTGAGGAGAATAAAGACTGATATGTTCTCAGAATTGCAAGTCATAACTGACATTTTTGACTTAATAACATGCAATTGCGAGTTTATATCATGCAATTCTGAAAAAAAAAAAAAAAAAAAAAAAAAAACTGTCAGAACTGCCAGTTTATATCTCACAGTTCTGAGAAAAAAAGTCAGAATTGCAAGGTAAAATGTTGAGGGCTTCCATAACAACTTGCCCTAGTGTTACGGTCCTACTCGCCCCAGTTTTTAGGAGCAATAAATACATTGTCCAAAGACGACAACATAACACATTTGTGAACCTGGACCACAAAACCAGTCATAAGTGTCAATTTCTCGAAACTGAGATGTATGCATCCTCTGAAAGCTGAATAAATAAGCTTTCCAATGATGTATGGTTTGTTGGGATCGTACAATATTTGGCAGAGATACAACTATTTGAAAATCTGGAATCTGAGGATGCAAAAAAAAATAAAAAATCTAAATACTGAGAAAATCGCCTTTAAAGTTGTCCAAATGAAGTTGTTAGCAATGCATATTACTAATCAAGAATTAAGTTTTAATATATTTATGGTAGGAAATTTACATAATATCTTCATGGAACATGATCTTTACGTAATATCTTAATGATTTTTGGCATAAAAGTGGATAAAAATGGATCATTTTGACCCATACAGTGTATTTTTGGCTATTGCTACAAATATACCCCAGGGACTTAAGACTGGTTTTGTGCTCCAGGGTCACATGTGTCAAAATGAACAGACATTCGGATATTCATTTATATACAAGCTGGTGTTATGACTTCAGCCTCAAAAGAGATTTGTTTTTATGTCCAGCATTGTTGATGGCTAAGTTTATGTTGATTAGTACAACTCATTCTCTTTGTCATCTCAAATGGTGAATAAAATGTGTTTTGTGTCATATAAGTATTAAAGCATATTAAGATTTACAATAGAAACTGCCAATACCCTTGTATCTTGTTAGATTATTAGCCTACAGTCTCCTGGTCATCTTGTGCGAGTTTCTAATCAGCACAAGGAGCAGCGGAGGAACTGATTTGTCTGTCCTTGGCGAGATGAATTTGAATTGAATAGCATTGGATTGGCTTCTCGAGAGGAGCACATTTTTAAAGTGCAATCAGGTGACAGGCTGTGACGAATCAGACTCAGTCTGAAATGAATCAGTCCACATCCCTCTGTGACCCCCCTACACACACACAAACACTAACACACACACACACACACACACTTCCAACCCTCGCTAATGCCATCCTCATAAATAGACCCCACTAATGTTGTTTACCCACCAAAGGAGGGTTTTTCCTTTTAAATAGATTTAATTGTTATAGCAAGAGAACAAAGATGCAATTGAACTTCATCATGACGTCTATTATCCGTGTCCTTGAAAACAGCATATAAGAGAACGCTGGAGACAAATAAGCCAGTATTGTTAGACCCAGAGGATGACTGAGTAATTTTTGTGCTTTGTCTGATTTGGTTTGCAGTGACACACTATTGGTCCCTGGCCCAGGCTGATGGGATCTGTCTGGTGAAGAATTTTATTGGCTCTGTGAAATGAGCTATTGCTCATAACTCCAGAGTAACTGCCAGTCAAAATGATGGGATATGGAGATGAAGTTCACTGGGTCATTGGCTGTTTTGAAGATGACATTGTTTTAAAGCCTCCTGTCAAACATTTCCATATTATACAACATCAACTAAACATTAGCTGTTATTTTAAGGGCCTGTATATACAAGTATAAAATCATACTGTTTTACCTACTTTATAAATGCATACTTTGTGGTATGTAGCTAATTGTCACTTTTTGGTAGCACGTTGTTTTTGTAGACATCATCAAAATTATTTATCAATTTATCATAATTAGGGATGATGCACCAATATTATAATTCTAATTGATACAACACTAAAATGCCCAATTTCATATGATTTTGTTTGAATAAATTAAACATCAAAAATTGAAAACTAAAATCATAAAAAAAAGTAAATTTAAGCATCAAAACATTGATAAGCGAAAGGAGCATTTACAATTAAATTGTCAGATATTGATGAATTAAAAATGCATCTCAAATATTTATAATATCCATATAATCATGCATCCCAAACTGAAACTGAAATTAAAACAATAATAAATATTTTGTTACTTGAAAGAAATAAACATTAACTGCAATAAAATAAGATTTTTTTTTATTTCAGTTAGTTACCAACATTTTTTTTACATTTATTTTAACTTGATATATTAAAGAAAACTAAAAATTAAACAAAAATGATTAATTCTAAGCGCCAAAGTCGCAAAATTGCGACAAGACGTCATACTTCATGAAACAGACTGTAGTTCCTATTCCTAATATGCTGTAATATCTCATTTGTATTCCCTTCCACTATGTAGATGGCAGACATGTAGTACTTTGATTCTAGACCAAAATTGTTCGAGGAAATAGCAGAGCAAGTGAGCTATCCTGTCATTGATGCGGAAGCAATTCAGTTTAGCGTGTGAGAAAATTGTGAGATTTGTGAGAGAAAATCGCCAAATGGCTAATAAAAAATTGTACTGTGAGGATGTGTTGCAAATGTCATTCGCCGATTCTGACTCTGAAGGGGAATATTTGCCTTTTGGAAATGACGATCGGCCGTCTAATGATCGCGCTTCTCCCGGTACATCTTTTCCGCGCAATGGTGCAGCTGCGCAAGGCGCGATCGTTCACAAAGCACAAACAAGTGATCATTTCAACACTTTGCCCAACGGGGATGGGGGTGGCAGGGGTGGACGTGGTCTTAGTGTCCATAGGAGAGCTGTTGCTCTCTGGTGATCGGCCAGATTGCGTCGTTTGTTCTGGTCCAAGGGCCGCCGGCAGACAGTACAGGTGCAGTCAGTGGGGGGTAGATCTGTGTGCTGTGCTATGCAATGAGAGGTACCATACTCTCAAGAACTATAGCCTAAACTGTCACCTAGATACCTGATTGGGCAGATAGCTGGTCAACTGATCAAAACATAGGCACATGTATTTTACTATGGCACAGTAATATAGTAATAATTTACTACTTTCTCCTGTTTTACTGTTGATTTCCTCTTTTCCTGATCATTTGGAATGAGGATAAAAAGACAAAAAATAACAACAACATGCAAATAAGTTCAAACATCCATTCAATATCTATTATTTCCTGAATATTACTGATGAACTGATCAAAAAGTAGGCTACTGTTCACATGCGTTTTACTACTATATAGTATAGTAATAATTTATTACTTTCTCCTGTTTTATTGTTGGTTTCCTCTTTTCTGATTATTTGGAATGAGGAGAAAAAGACAAATAAAACAAACCAAAAAATCAAACATCAATTCAATATCTACTATTTCCTAAATATTATGAAATTCAAGAGGGCCGCCCCTGATGACGTCATAATATGCAAATTAGATGAGTATATTTACACCCCACATAAACTTTCGGTCATGCCCAACATTTTTCTAATTTACAGTAGATCTCTATCTTTAAGCCATTTCAAGCCACAAGCTTTTGAAACCTTGATGTCAAAATCCAGCATTTTTCCCAAAAAAACCTGGCGCCTAAAGGGTTAAAAACATACAAAAAAAAAAAAACTACTTTTCATTTGAACAAGCTCCCAACCCTATACATTACAACTTGAACTTGTAACTCGACATGAATGCTATCACAAATCATGTGGCTAGTGGAGCAGACATGTGCTATTGCTTTTCAATGCAATCAGACTTACTATTTTTACCTGGCTGACCATTAAAAAAAAAATAAAAAATCATCAATATAATGGCATAAATGGCCCCCACGTGACCACATCAGTAGATCAATAGCATCTAAGGTAATGTGTGATTCAGAGAAGCCATTCAAACAACAAAGAGCAAATGAATCTATTCTTGGTGTTTCAGCTGCCCTCTTTCACCTCAGAACACAACAAACAGGGTCTCTCTATCTTTCTTGGGAACAGGAAACCCCACATCCTACTGTTCCCCTGGCAACAGAACATAGTCCTGACCTGATGCACACTTCCACACTTCCTGTGCTCAGGCCAGACAGCTGTGCTGTTTGTTAGAAAGGGACATCTGTGGGTCTTCTCGTGAGGGGCAGAGGACACAAAAGGAGGAAGCAGTAGAAGAAGAAGCTGGTAATTACTAATCACTACTGCTCATACTTAGGGTTATGGTTTAGAACAAACCCTTAATCCTAAATGATAAACTCTGGCGCACCTCAAATTGTGTGTGTTGGTCTTTTTCGAAATCTGAATTAAAATGTTCACACCCCACATAAAGTAGAGTTGAAATTAGAATTGAAATGAAAATAATCGCAGTTTACTGAATAGAAAATGAAGGAAATTTAACAGGTGGCTCCTGTTTGCCATCTAAATTCACATTCAAATCCAGAAAAGAAAATCTGTAAGTCAATGCACGAGACCTTTAAAGGGGTCATCGGATGCCCATTTTACATTAGTTGATATTATTCTTTAGGGTCTTAATGAAAAGTCTATAACATACTTTGGTTAAGATTTCTCAATGGTAGTGTAAAAAACACCTTCTTTTCCCTGTCAAAATCAGTTCTGTTTATTTAGCATGCCGTTTTTTAGGCCATGCTTTAAAGTTGCTTTAAATCCTAGGGAGCTCTGCTGACTCTGCCCCTCTCCTCCGTGGAGTGACGAGCAGACCATAGATATGTGTAGATTCCATATTCGACCGCTCCAGATATGTTGATGCGTCAGCCATCTCACATTCACCATAATAATCAATGAATATTCAAAGATATACAAGCGTATAACTTGCTGTAGACGCACACAGTCAATGCGCTCAAAGATTCACAGACCGTTCCAAAAATGGCAGATGGCTTACGTACCGTGGCCCATAGAAACAGTTGATAATGAGGCATCTAGGTATATCTATGGAGCATACTAAACTTCTGCCTAATTAGCATATTATTAGCCTAAACTGGCTAATTGGCATATTATTAGGAATGGCGATTTGCAAAGATTCATAAAAACCCTTATACTCACTTCTTCTGTAGATGAAGCTGGATCACGAATGATTCACGCAAACATATTTATGCAGATCGGGATCAGCGCATTCACTTCAAAGCAAAATTAACGTTAATCCTCTGCGTCTTCAGCGGCTCAGATGTCAGGAGTTAATGACGACTGCTATATTCATTATTACATCCAACAACAAAGCAACTCAATCGCTTAATCGGAGACATCTTGTCTTCCCCTGCACCGTAGTCGACACAATGGTGGACTGATGACAGCTCACTCAGGGCAGGTCTAAGGGAAGACGGCCTTGTCAATCAACTATCATGGGAGCGGTCTGTACAGAACTACATCATTCTGACAGGAATCTCAGAACAGCCTGATTTGACAAATGTGATTTTAAAACATGGATTTAAAAAAAAAAAACACTGGGTGGATTTTTATCATTATAGGATGGATGTGTACACACACTTCCAACAAACATTTATCTTCATACAACTTGTAAAGTGAATTTTGCATCCAATGACCCCTTTAAAAGATATAGTTCACCAGAATTCTGTAAACATTTATTCACCCTTTATACAGTTGCAAACCTGTAGGGTGAACTTCAGGGATCAAACATACAAAATATCAAAATATCAGTTCAAAACAATTGACATTTTTGGGTGAACTATGCCTTTAAGGACTGAGAGAGGCATAATTTATTTCCTTATGAACACACAGTGAGCTCCTCAGAGCCTTTAGGCATGTAAATAGCACCTTGCTCTTTAATATGTTGGCTTATTTGATGGAACCACTTAGCGTGTAGCTTCTGCTTCTCGGTGGCTGGGTCATTCAGGCTGTTTAGAGGCTTGATGGCAGTATCCGGTGTGGTGGTGACAGCACACGTGTGTCTGGGGTCCAAGATGTCACTGCCTGTAATATGAGCCCATCGTTAAACAACCTCACAGATGAGCTGCAGATTTTACAAAGAAAGTGTTTTCAGTGCTTACATGCCATTAAAAAAAAAAAAAAAAAAACAGAAATCTCCAAACCCAAAAAAGTGTGTATTATTTATATATAGTACACAAATGTACATGTTTCATGATAAATTTCAAAAGAATATGTCATTAAACTTACATGAATTTAAAATATTTACATACAATCTTAAAAGTCAGAGATTAATTCACACACTGCCCATGATCAAATGTAGGCAATAATTCATGAAAATGACTTTCACTTGTGCCTTGTCTTTTTTTTACTATTAAAAAAAGAATTTCCACCTGGATAGACTTTCTCATGAACAGATTATACGACTACAGTAAAATGTACACATGGGCTTTTGAATAGCAGTGTTCCTGAACAATGTAACACTTGTTCTTGTCCTAGTATTGTTTATCTATCCCACAGTGCTCTGTGGTTGTTTAGCATCCTCTGCTGTCTGATGTTTGTATTTCAACTGAAGCATTGAGTATATGCTAGACAGTTATTTTATATTTTACTCACCCATTAATTTAAGCATTTACCTTTAGATCACTTTTTTTTTAAAGATCAGCATCAGAAACAAACTTTTGATTGAAAGTGTAAATGGATACTTATGGAGTACTTTACATATATATTTAGCTGTCTAAATGTATAGACTTCTACTTTTTATATACAGCTAGTTATAAGCAACCTAAACCAAACTCTACCAGAAACCTTTTTTTTGCATTTTCACAATTGTCCCAAAATAGGTCAAGTAGGTAGGTTTGCATACACTTAACAATGGGTGGCTCATCAGCAATACATCTGTGCAAGATTTTGAGAGCAGGGAAGAGTCAAGGAATAAGGAATACTCTTAATTCGCATTAATTCCTTAAACTATAGCACTCATTATTTTGAGTCTGACGAGACAGATTTAGGTTTCAACAAGTTTTGTGCCACTTCCACGATGACACTTTTGTTGAAAAAGACACCAAATTAAAGGAAATGCAAAAGCTAACTGTGAAGGTTAGATGTACGTGATGGCATCTGTAGTGAAGGCATGTGTGCAAAATGTGGGTGGCGTTCAAAGCCTGATATGGAGTATTGACTTACAAACCAAAGCCAAATGCAAATCATATTATCTATTTTTTGTATATAATATATTGTAGTAGAATTAATAAAACAAATGTTATGAGTTCCCATGAGATACAGTTTAGTCTTTTATTTTGGGAGTTGTTTTCATGGTCACAGATCTACAGTGCATTTTAACCCACTCAAAATACAAAAACAAGCTAAGCCACCTGCATGTGACGTTTCTCACAAAGCCTACATTAATCCTCGTGTGAATTGCTGTGGGGTCAACTGGATCCCTTTGCACTGATATGAGAGCAGAATTACTCAGCCCTTGACCTTCATAAGTGCAGACATGATATTTGAACAGTATAATAATAATGCATTGTCAACTGACATGGAATATTACGTGTTTGTGCGTGACGGACTCAAAAGGATGTGCATCCTGCTGTGGCTGTCTCTTGGCAGGATTCTTTCTCTAGTGAGTCTGTGCCACTAAAGTGGAAAGAAGTGTCACACAACCTCAGGCCCTGTCAATTACAAACACGAATACTTGGTACGAAGAATTTGAATAGAAACCTGTGGTGGAGATACTCACATTCGACCACTATCTAAATGCATTTAAAGCCCTTGCTATTCCCAGACAATCCATGAAAAATCCACTTTTGTTCAGAGCAGCAGGAAAGAGTGGAGTGGCTAAAGATTGCTTGATGCTTCATTGTAGTCTTACTATTAAAGTTTTAAATAAACAATAGTGAAAACCACAAAATTTAGCAAACCATTCTAACATTCATTCAATTCAACAAGGCTTACTGCTTTGTCAAGCGTTTTCTTTTTTGCAAATTTAAAACATCTTTCAAGATTTTACATACCATGTGATGAATGGTCGTGCTGTTATGATGTCCTCTCTAGTGCAATTAGTGTAACAACAAACCATTATCACGGTTTGATTACAATTCATCGACTAAACTACCCCCAATACTCATTGTTACCCACCTTTTCAAGTCATAATGCTCAAAATGATGGATCACGTAATGAATTTTCTATTGATTACCAAGCATTTGAAGATCAATATCCACTTCTGTACTCAGTCTAGCTTTACGGTTTATGCACAGAATGCACGAGTAGCACAATTGACCTGGCAATGTTAACACTTGGCTCAATACGTTTCAGATGGTATTGTATCAGAAAAAAAGCTGATAAATAAAAACTAAAACTGCAAAAGGATCAATGTATATAGGTGGATAGAAAGCACAAACAAAAGAGTAAAAACTACCAGAAAAGGTGCAGTTTTTTATTGAATTTATTGTCATGATGTTTTACGCAGGTTTTTTTATATAGTTATAATATTGGAGTTTAGCAGTGCCAAAATATAAACACCCATTTTCTTTTTTCTCTCATTATCTCTTTAACATTGAATTAATTCCTGATTTTGTTTCATTGTAACAAAAATGAAAACATGTGAGTACATGTATATAAAAGACAACAAAAAAACTACAGTCCAACAAGATTCCTATGCCCATCAATATTAATTACAGGTAATACTTTTAAGGACCTGCCTTGACTGTGTTTTCTTTTGTTTTTTTTCCTAACAACAGAAAACGAGAGTAATAAATTCTTGACTAAATGTACAATTGTTAATATCAATGGGCACAAGGAGCACCTTGAACAGAAGGCAAAGGGGACTGCATATAGTGCTGCAAGACTGGCCAGTTGTTCCTGTAGATCTTCTTGCTTGGTTGCTAACTAATAAACTCTTTCCCCTTTGCTCTGTGGAGATTTTAAAACCTTTGAATGTTTTTGTCCACAAGAACCAAAGCAACACCAATTTCTGGTGGGTATTAGGAATGTAGACAAGGATCCTCAGAACTAAAACAAAAAAATATAAAAACAGTCAAATTTAAAAATGACATTTTCCACTCATTTAAACATGTGATATAAATGCAACATCTTAAACATACATTCTTGAGGAATTCCTCTGCGACAATTCGGGCCCGAGCATTGACTGACAGCTTCATCTCGCTGATCTCCTTGTCGATCTCCTCCATGAAATGGATAACAAAGTCCACCAGCTTGTGTTTGTACATCTGTTCTGTGTGGAAGTTGGTAATGAGGAAGCTGATGTCATAGCCCTGAAAAGCACAAATGAGGAAATTAGAAAACATGTTAATAGTTTAGATGCTTCACATGCACAACGTCATTCAGCTATGCACTTCAAGTCGTAAGATTTATCACACATAAACATGCATTTTTTCTCTTACACCTACATGACTCCACCAAAAACAACTTTCGAAATACTCTGAAAACTATTTTTTTGAAGCATGCACCAAACTGCCAAAGTCACATGATTTCAGTAAAAGAGGCTTTGTTAAATCATGACTGCATGTAATAGACACTCCAATGACACATTTGTATAATAAAAAGGAAGAGTTGGAGTGATTAGTCTCTAATTAGCCTAATAAAACAAGCACTGCAAATTAATGAAATAACACATTATGCAAACATTTATTATTTAATGATATTAGATCATTTGTTAATTGCATTTAGTTGATTACTCTTTTAATAAGCTTTGTTTCTCCCATCACTAATGCACGCTCGTTTTAATGAATTTCATATTTCTTCCTCGTAAAGAAGCTCACCTCAACAGGTTTCCTCCGCAGGATGAAAAAGTTCTCTGCTCGCATCATCATGAACCTCATAAATTTATGGCACAGGATCTTCTCAATCTCATCAGCCTAAGAGAAATCCAGTAATATCTTTAGAAGATCACAGCAACAAAAACACATCGATCTTGTGCAGTTCATCTTGAATTTCTTACCTGTTTGACAGCGATGCTGACCCTCACTGAGTTTATGGACCCCTCAATCAGGACCTTCTCCTTTTCATTGCGGCTTATGACCACAGGCTGCAACAGAAGCTCTTTGCTGCTCCTGCATTGAAACACGTACATTGAACATATATTAAAATACATAACACATACGAAGGATGTGGGCTTGATGAGTGATTTCCTCACCTAACTTCCACCTCAGGCTTGTTGTGTCTCTCCACCACCTGAGAGGAGAAGTTCTCCAGACACAGGGCTGCTTGAAGAGTGGCGCGCACCGCATTCAGATAGGGTCGCAATGTTGCCGTCTACATACAAAAAGGAGAACGTTTAATTAACCAGCTCTTCATTCTAGAAGCTAATAGTCCATATAATAGGTTTTGCCTGTAAAATCACTGGCGTTAGCCAGCTAGCATAAATCAAGACAGACTAACATCACTCGATCAAATAAACACTACGGCGAGCGCGTGCAAATTGTTTACGCCAAGTCTGTTTATTGCGTCATTTGATTGCTTGCACTATAATAAAAAAAACAATCAAAGGAACTTTAAGAAATGTAAATCTCTTACCATTTTATATGAGGTCTGTGGAGGAAGACGGAAGTCCGCACGCCACGCCTGGAAATGAGAAAACCCGCCTCCATTGCGTGCTCACTTTCCCGTAATACACCTATTAGAAGGGCATCGATGTTAATCATGAGATCGTGATTTAAATGTATACAAATTAATTATATATAATTAAATACATTTTCATTCAAATACCAGTTCTTGTGTTTCTATTTGAAGCGCGTATAATGGGAGAATTACATAAACACCTAAACGACAGTAATCATTTCACACATATTCTTATATTTACGGTCAAGCCCAGGATCACTCTTACCTTTATTCGCTTTTTCTTCCTTATATGGCCAATAACACGATAGGTCAAATACACTGTAGTCATAAATGTTATGATCAAAAAATATAACGGTGTTGAAATAAACCTGAACTCTTTTGTGGTTAGAAATAATGTTTGGACTCGCTTCATTCAGGAATATACCATTATATACGCTGCGATGTTATGTTGTGGATGGTAACTGCCGAGAGGGGGTATTTATCTGGTATTGAAAAAAGAGCTTGCAAATAGTACATCAATATTGGTCAAACTGTGTTAAAACGTACGTTGATCACACTAAAGCCAGGTTCTTGTTATTAAAACTTAATCTTTTTAAACTTAAAGTTTTGTCCCCCTGTGCTGAGGTAATGGTTTAGTCAGTAATGGAGGCCCCTTCATCGGAGGTAAACAATACCGTTTTATGAATAAATGCCTTCTATGAACTCAGTTAGTGTTATCTTTGGTGTTTTAACATATTGTTTAATTGGCGACATACGTCTTTTCATTGCAAGTAATATACATATTTATTGATAAAGTGTAACAAACGGTTGTCTGTGGTTTGAAGAGGAAGCAGCAGAATTAGCATGTAGCTGTTAGCTAAAAATGGCTGCACATTATCACACACTGGTATCATATATAGGCGTCAGTATTACATAAGAGTGAAAGACATTACAGGGATGCAATGCATAAAAGATTTAAGTTTTCACCTATAAAATCTTATAAATAACATCTAAGTTACAGAAGTCCTTCTCTTCTGGGTTTGCTTGCATTTTACCGCATGACCACACAACCTTTTCTAATAGTCTTTTTTTCAGATATAGGTTCCTGTTCATGAGAAGATGAGTGAACTGAAGGACTGTCCCCCTCTGAAGTACTATGACTTCAAACCTGTGGACCATGTGAAAGTGTGTCCACGCTACACAGCAGTACTCAGCCGCTCAGAAGACGATGGCATTGGCATTGAAGAGCTGGACACTCTTCAGCTGGAGCTGGAAACACTCCTGTCCTCTGCGAGTCGACGTCTCAGGGCGCTGGAAGAACAGAGACAGGTGAGCAGTGTTTTTCTATTTATCTTTCTCCCACTCACTGCCTAAAATGTCTAAAGTGATTTATGTTTACTCTCTGAAACAGATCCTTACAGACTGGCAGGACAAAAAAGGTGACAAAAGGTTTCTGAAATTAGGGAAGGATCCAGATCTCGCTGCCTCTTCTCGCCATTCTAAGCCCAAAAAACAGAAGCTTGATGGAAAAGGAAGTCATGGTCCCGGACCTGGGCCAGGTAGACCGAAGTCTAAGAACATACAGACCAAGCTCCAGGAATTTGAATTTGAAGTCGACCCCCAAGATATACCCCGCAACCCTAAAAATGATGCTCCCAACAGGTTTGTTGAAACTGAGATGCATAATGTATATTTATTGGAATAACCAGATACAAGATACAGGTTTTGCCATCATGTCTCCTACAGAAACCTTAGATATTAAATTTTGTTTAGCTGAAATTTCAAGACTTTTTCATTGCATGCTTTATTGATTCCAGAGGGGACATATTAAGTTATGAGTATTCAGTCAAAGATTATCTTTTAAATACAGATCAAATATTATTTAAACACAGATTTAATATTTAAACACAGATCAAAGTCTTAATTTTTTATTCAGCAATTAAATGCATTAAATTGATGCATTAAATAGACAGTAAATACATTTATAATCCCCAAATTTACACAAGATTTATTTTTCTTTTTTTTTTATAACAAATGCGGTTCTTTTAAACTTTCTATTTTACCGAACAAATATATCTTGTTTTCCAAACAAATATTAATAAATGTAACATAAAAATATGAATATTATTAAATATTACTACATAAAAACATAACAATATTATTAAATATAAGCAGCACAGCTACAACATTGATGATAATAATAATAAATGGATCATGTAGCACTAAAGACTGAAGTAATGGCTTCTAAATTTCAGCTTTGCCATCACAGGAATGAATTACATTTTAAAATATATTCAGTTTGTAATACTTTAAAATTGTAATATCTCACAGTATTATTATACCGTATACCATTTTTACTGTATTTTTGATCAAATAAATAGTTTTGTTGAGACTTCTTTCAAAAACATTTTAAAAATCTTACTGACCCCAAACTCTTGAATGATGTATTTAGTCTTTTGTGGTTATATATGTGTGTGAAACAGATTCTGGGCCTCAGTGGAGCCTTACTGTGCAGACATCACAAATGAAGAGATCAGAGTTCTGGAAGAGCTGCTCAAACCCCCTGATGATGAAGCTGAATACTACAAGGTAAAGATCTTTTAGAAACCAGTTCCTGCAGCCTGCTCTTTCCTTTTCTTCAACTGATTCTGTATTCAGAGAAATGCTTGTTAAATGGCTTTTGTGTTGGCACTCACTGTTGGTTTTCTTTGCAGATCCCAGCCCTTGGAAAGCACTATTCCCAACGCTGGGCTCAGGAGGACTTGTTGGAGGAGCAAAGAGAGGGGGCGAGAGCCAACGACAAGAAAAAAAGCATGATGGGTCCTCTTTCTGAACTGGATGCTAAAGGTAATGGTGTCATTTAAGATGAGATTCCAGTTGCAACATTGACATTTTTTTGTTGCGTCTAGCCTTAAATCTGTTGCTTTCATCTTCTACTATTCTGGTTTGTACAGATGTAGATGCCCTACTGAAGAAATCAGAGTCTCCGTATGAACCGCCAGAGGACGGTTGTCCTTTTGGCCCTCTTACTCAGCGGCTTCTACAAGCACTTGTTGAGGTCAGTGACTCATGATGTGCTAAAATATGTACTTATGTTGTGCAATATTTAGTCAGCTCAGATTATGTTTTAGTCATATCCTTTTTCAAATATGTAGGAAAACATCATATCCCCTATGGAGGATTCCCCCATTCCAGACATTCCAGGGAAGGATGACGGGGCTGGTACATCGCCTCGTAGCCAGGGTAAAGCCTTCAGGTAAATGTTTTATTTTATGATTTAGTCAGTTAGTGATGTTTACTTGTTTATTTAGACTACCATTCGAAAGTTTGGGTTGGAATTATAAATTCTATTAATATTTTTGGTAGCTCTTTATCTTACAGTCCTGTTACTCATAGGTAATAACCCTGAACCTAACCCTACGCCATGTATTTATCATGTATTACAGTACTTTCTCAGGTAAGTACATGTAAGTACACATACTGTAAAATGAAGTGCAACCAGATTTTATTTTTTTAATGTTGAAATACGTGCCTTATGCTCTCCAAGTCTGCATCTATTTGATCTTCAAATACAATAAAAACAGCAATACTGTGAAATGTTACTACAATTTAAAAGAAATCTTTTCTATTTTAATAAATTTGAAAATGTAATTTATTTCTGGGTGATCAAAGCTGAATTTTCAGCATGATTACGCCTGTCTTCAGTGTCACATGATCCTTCAGAAATCATTCTAATATAGCTGCTGAGAAGATCAGAATGAATGGCTTAACGCTGTATTTTTATTTATTTATTTATTTTTATTATTTTTTATGATTCCTGTGGCTTTGGTTTTATGTTTACTTTTCTATCCATTAGGTACCCCATTTTAAAGAGACCGCAAGGGAAGGGTGGGTGGGAGGAAAGTTGAATTGATATGTGATATCATGTTGTTATTCAGGTTTGTAAATTGTTGTTAATAATAATAAAAGAAGAAAACAAAAAAATCATTCTAATATGCTGATTTAATGCTCAATGACAGTTGTGCTGTAAATGTTTTTTAATAATTTTTTAAAATTATTATTTTTTTTTTTTATGTTTTAAGTAGTCTTTAATGAATATAAAGTTCAATATAACAGCATTTATTTTAAATATAAATATTTTGTAAACACTTTGTTCACTTCTGATAATTATGTATTCTTGCTCACCAGCACTACATCAAAACACATTCAGGTGGATGTTTTTGGCACTTTTTTTTTTCTTTGCGCATCTCACCACAAGCTTTGAAGATGACATGTCAAGTTAAAAATACTCTGTTTTATTACCTTATTTTGTTGTGCTTTTTCAAACTGTATTCCAAAACAGCACATCTTATGAAAGCAGTCTAATCATTTAGGGGCAATTAAGATTGATTAGTTAACTAGTTGTTCAGGCAACCCACCATCTAGTTGATTTTGATAATAGTATTTATAAAATTTTTTTCCCCTTGTGTACTAGCAGAGACCAAAAAAATGAGTTATTACATTATAAAAAGTGAGACTATGAAATGTCCCTTTTTTAGCTAAATTGGCAATATGTTGACAATTTTTCTATTTATAGTCAACATAAATCAGCGCTCACAACTTATTTTACTTCATTTTGAGTGAGTGAAACTGGGTATTCAGTTATTTTGCCTGGGTGACATTATCCATAAAGGAAAGTTGTTTTAGAGGCATTTTGAGTTTTAAAAGTTTTAAATACCTTTTCTTTGAAATAGTATTCGTGTACATGAATAAAGTAAAGAGGTTCAGTTTTATTTTTAAATTTTCTTTTGTTCTGTTGTTCCCAGTGTGCCTCACACACGCTCTCTGGAGGCTCGTATAAGAGAGGAGCTGGTGTCTCAGGGGCTGCTGGACTCTGATGAGAGGCAAGGTGTCGGAGGAGAGTCTGAAGACGAGGTGCTGGCCGAGCTGCAGAAAAGACAGGCTGAACTCAAAGTGCTAACCGCTCACAACCGCTCACGCAAGCAGGAGCTGCTCAAGTGAGTCTCAGATCTAGGTCAAAACTAGCTGAAGACTAGCTCGTGAAAATAAGCCTGTAATCTTTCAAAGAGTTAGAGGGAGCAGTGTGATGTGACAAGTTATGATTTTCTATCTATAGTTTTATTTAGATGACAACTTAGAGAGCTGTATTGAAGCAGTCAAGTGTGTATTTTTAGATGTATCTTTTGGTACAGTATTTTTTTTTTCCCATTATACTTTGTGAAAAACAGGATTAATGTGAGATGAGGAAAGTCACCTTTTAATTTCCGCCCTGTTCATGCAGGTTGGCACGGGAAGAAATGCGAAAACAGGAGCTTCGACAGCGGGTTCGAGTGGCTGATAACGAGGTTATGGAGGCGTTCCGTCGCATCATGGCAGCCAGGCAAAAGAAACGCACTCCAACGAAAAAAGAAAAAGATCAGGCTTGGAAAGCTTTGAAAGAGAGAGAAAGTATTCTCAAACTCTTAGATGGATAAATATGACCGGCAGCTATAATGTGGTGTGTTTTCTTTAATGTTCGTTGGTTGTGGACACTTCATAAAGACAACTTCAACATTCAAACAGCTTGAAGAACATGTAAACATTTAATATGATGCTCATATATTTTGGTTACTCTCCATATAAAGTAAGACCTGATGTTACTAGCTGTGATAATAAATGTGTAAAAGAAAATAAAGCATTTTATGAAGGTATTGTACATGGAAATATTGGGTTTGTATATATGCCGTCGTTTATTTCAGTCCATGTTGAATTCAGTTCTATGTGTCTGATGTTTGAAAATAAAAACTTGTTAAATTACTAGATTAGTGTTTATCACCGCTATTCTGTTCTATATGCAAAGCTTTGATTTGAATTGTTATGACTGGTTGTTCTAACAGAGGGCGCCATTTCCTGTTGTTTACACACTTTATTCGGTGAACAGTGCCATCGTTGCTCTCTGCTCTTACATCTTTTACCTCAGAATAAGACTTGTTGAGCTGGTAGGAATGTCCTTTACTTTACGGCTTTATGTTCGTAGTATGCATTATCTGTTAGTGCATCTGTATCGTGTTTGCCAGTTTATAAAGACGCAAATTGTGGGTGTGCAGAAACCGTTGCATGCAACTGTAGCTGTCCTGCCGCTTCACCTGAAAAAAAAAAGCTTTGAGGTGAAGTTTTGAAGTAAAATTAAACGGCGTGCAGCCTCTTGCGAAGTTAAAACAAGGAAACGGATGAAACTGTGATGTTGCTCAAGTTTTAACGACCTGGTAGCTACAATTCCGCGAAAGAATCGTTCATGTGAGTCGGGTCTTGATGAAATGGTAGAACGAGTCATGAGGAAGACTGTCGGAGCGGTTGTCGAGTCAGTCGATATATCACTGAGAACCGTCTTCGCACATGCCTGATTTCTAATAAACTGAGGACTGCTTGAGCAAGAATTATAAGAAAAGTAAGGAACTTTCACAGCCAAGACGATTTCCTTGAACGTCAGAAACCGCGCGATTACGTTTACGTAATGACGCAAAAGAATCACTGAATCGCTTTTTCGAACCGTTTGAAAGAACCGATCGGCAGCGCGTTTAGAAGTGCTTTGATGGCTTAATGTTGCGTTAATTAAATGGTTTTTATTGCAACATTTTGAACAGTGAACACAACCAAAGCTAAAAATGTAAAGAAAAATGAAATACTAAGATAAACAAAAATATTATAAAACGTACAGATATGTATATCAGCATCTTTATGCAAATAACATAAATGTTGTGAATTGTAAATCAACTACAAAAGATTGACGAGAGACTGAAGGATTTTTCGTAATGTATAGTAATTTTGCTTTATTTCTGGTTAATTTTAAATAATCAAGGTAAGTGACCTGTTTCTGTTTTAAAATAAGTAGTTGTGTGTGTGTGTGTGTGTGTGTGTGTGTGTGTGTGTGTGTGTGATGTCCATTTACATTTGTGAATAAAGAATGTATTATATTATTATAAAGTAAATGTACCATATTGAAAATTCTACAGAATTATTATAGAAAGACATTCGCTATACAAATAAATGCAAATTCCTGTGTTGTTTTTTAGCAAAAATAAATGCAAAATCTCAGCAAGACCGTTAATTTAAAGCATTAAGTAAATGCATTGTCTAATTTGTGGTGACGTCACGCAGGTTTGGCATGTGCCAGAATGTGCGGGAGAACTGCTTGCACTCTTGTGCCGCATGAACTCAGTCGTGCGGCTCGCTATCGGGACAGGACAGGACAACCACACAGGCCCCAATGGAAGGACGGAGACACTGACAAATACCGGCCATCATACAACAAGAGTCCTCAGTCCTTCAGCCCTGTTCTGCTGTCCAACAGACACTTCAACAAGGCATGTCAAAAAACATATATCCACAACGTTTGTCCCTGAAGAACAGCTGTTTAATGAAGCGCTTTCCATAGGATGCCCCGGTAGATGAGTGTGTGTTGGCAGCGATGCGCTGGGGTCTCGTCCCAGCTTGGTTCAGAGAGAATGACCCCAATAAGATGCAGTACAACACCTCTAACTGTCGCAGTGAGAGCCTGCTAGAAAAGAAGTCTTACAAGGTACATAAGACTGACACCCTCATTCATTCCACATGAGCAGTGATATCTCATTGGTCCAAAGTTCAACTCAACATAATAAGGTGTGTCCAAAATCGCGTACTTATGCACTATTCTATGACATTTTGTAGTATAAATATAAGTGTGATTAGTATAAGTGTGATTAGTGCATTCACACTGAAAATTCTTAAAAGAAAAAGTGCACTTTAAATATCTGGATAAAATGCACTTAAATAACCGAAAAAATGAAGTGTGGAGTGTTGGATACTTCATGCACTCAATGGTCACAGCTTTAATTACGTCACAAAGGGGGAGGGGCTATCAGACTGATTATTAATAACCTTCTAAAATTCATAAGTAACAATTACTTATAAACCACTGAAGACAGACCTTATAGTATATATACTTTATATCAGTGCAAGTTTCTTTCAGTTGAAACAGCTCTGATTTACATTTTAGTCTGGGACTAGGCTTAAGCCTTGTCTGTGAAACCAGGGGTATATATATTTAAATATTATATACAGAAATTTGAATCAGGAAAAAGAAACACTGAACAAAAGTGAACAGGTATTGTGGCACTCTGTTATGTATTAAACACCCAATATCTTCTAATATTCTGTGGACAGACATATGACTTGTTGCTGAAAACATATTGTACAGGATCCTCTTCTGAAAGGACAGCGCTGTGTCATTCTAGCCGATGGCTTCTATGAATGGAGGCGAACGGAGAAAGAGAAACAGCCTTTCTTCATTTACTTCCCTCAAAGCCAAGGAGGTCAAGTGCCTAGTCAACAAAATACACAGAAAACAAAAAGTGACCAAAGTTTGGACCAAGGAGAGGTTAGCCAAAGTCTGACTTAGACAAAGTCTGTAAGAAGTATATTTGTTAACTTATCCCAGTCTTACTCGTCTGTTTATTCCTCCACTTGTCTACAGAGTGATCAAGACAACAGTGACTGGACAGGGTGGCGTCTGCTGACAATAGCAGGGCTCTTTGACTCCTGGACTCCTCCTTGTGGTGGAGAGACATTGTATACTTACACTGTTATTACTGTTGACTCCTCTCCGAATCTTCAAAGCATCCATGACAGGTTAAGGGTATAAATTTGATTCATGGAGTTTTCACAGTCATACAACTTTTGTGATGAGTCAAATTAACCTTGAGTTAACGTGTTGTGTAACAGGATGCCGGCCGTGCTGGACGGAGAGGATGAGGTGAGACGGTGGTTGGACTTTGGAGAAGTAAAGTCACTGGAAGCAATGAAATTACTGCAGCCAAAGTCCTCCTTAACCTTTCACCCCGTCTCCTCATTGGTCAACAATTCCCGCAACAACTCCCCAGAGTGTCTGCAGCCTGTAGACCCCACAGTTAAGAAGGTGAACATTTGGTCATTTTTAGAAAACAAATGCACTTCAAACTATTTTTACACTACTTTATTCGTTTATCCTCTATTATAAATATACAGTATATATATATATATATATAATTAGGGCTTGAAATTACTGTTTTTCTATTGGAATAAATTAAGATGCAATTTATTTGATGAATAGTAATTTGAAAACAACAGCATTTATTTGGAATAGAAATATTTTTTAACATTATAAATGACTGTTGCTTTTGAGAAATTTAATGCGTTCTTGCTGAAATTAATTTTCTATTATCAACAAAAAAATCCAAAATACCCCAAACCTTTGAATGGTAATGTGTTAATATTTTTATGATGGATTTTCATAGTTTAGGATTTATGTTCTGGGTCTAGAACAAGAGTAAGTGAAATGTATACATTACAGACATTTGAAAAGATCATAAAGATCGCAAACCATTATTCAAATTTTTGACATATGAATGTGAACTTCTTGATTAGTTTAAATACTAACCTCCTTCCTTCTACCCTTTCTAGACCGTTCAACCTACTGCCAGCAGTAAAATGATGATGAGCTGGCTAAAAACTGCCTCGCCAACTAAGAGGAAGACTCCTGATGAAGACTCTTCAGCTAAAGCACCTGAAGAAAAGCCTGTAGCAGAGAAGCAAGGCAAGCCGGCTGGGCCTCTCCAGCAGTGGCTGCTGGGATCGGGTTCCAGCAAGAAACCAAGAACTTGAAAACAGAATCACAATGTTCTTCAGAATGACCAAAAGATTGAAAATGCACCTCGACATGCCTAAAAATGTGTTTTTAAGTAGTAGTTCACCCGAAAATGAAAAAATAGCTGAAAATGTATTCACCTCAGGCCATCCAAGATGTTGTTGATGCTTCTTCTACAAAAAAGATTTGGGGAAATTTAGCATAACATTACTTGCTCATCAGTGGATCCTGTGCAAGTGAACAGGTGCCGTAAGAATGAGTTAGATAAGATGACTTTTACCAGAGAAAGCAATATTATTGATAGAGGCCTTTTATTTATCCAGCAGCAATGGTTTAAACGTTAGAAAAAAGTTAAAAACATCTTGATGGATTTAGTTCATTACAAACATGCAGCTGCTCACTTCAGAAGACTTTAATTGACGTACTGGAGACGTGTGGATTATCGTTTTTATCTCCTGTTTGAACTTTCATTCTAACGGCACCCATTCACTGAAGAGGATCCATTGATGAGCAAGCAATGTCATACTAAATTTGTCTAAATCTGTTCTTTCAAAGAACAAACTCATCTGCATCTTGGATGGCCTGAGAATGAGTGCAGTTTCGAGAATTTCTCCTTTAAGACAGTTGACAGCTCATTTGCCAAGTAGTCAGTGTGTAGTAGTGTGTATTGTTCCTTTTTATATGATGAAAATAAACATTTATGTAACTTATAGTTGATTTGTAGACATTTCATTCGTTCATTTCAAATAGTTCCAGTTCACTTCTTAATAACGATGTACAGCAAACACAAAATACACCGGTTTATTCAACAACTTAATTTTATTTCCATTACTTTGAAATACATTTATCTTGAACAATGTATATGCTGTGCATTTTGTTTCATTAAATGTCATGAACAATTCAGTTTTCCCCCAATGTTGTCTAGTTGTGTTTATTTGAATATAATGTAACACAGATAATAATAATTACAATAATAAATGCACAAGTGGACAGGAAATGATCCGAGTGATACTGAGCACTTAAAGTTTTTACCATCCTGAGCTACTGGTGGAGTCCAGGCAAGATATGAAAGAAACAAAAACGACAAGATATCGTCTACGCCACTACTTGTTCATGGCAGACTCGCGGTGATTCGGTCATGCTGACATGAGGACTGATGATAAAAAAATTCTAATTGTCATTGTATGAATAGTAGATCATTTAGATGTAATATCTAATTTTCCCATTGCATGGTTTGCTATTCATATTTTCCTGTTCCATTTTGAGGACAGCGATTGGGCGTACACTGGATTAATTGCAGTTCTCAGATGTAAAAGCGGGGCAATGGTAGATCTCCAGTGCTTCGGGACTTCACAAACTGAGGAGCGTTTTCAGGTTCAAAACTTTAAGATGCAAATGTAGCATGCTTTACGCCAGGCCGCCATTTTATTTCAAGCACAATGATGAAGCAGTTGAACATGGTGGGTAGTTATGGTATCAACGCACGGCTCTGATACACCCCCCATCTTTCAGCGTTCACGTCAAACGTATTCCAATTGCACTGCGGGACTGGATCATAAAAAGTCTCAAGAGCCATTCAAGTGTTGTGAAGAGTTTCAGTAGGACTTTTTACGTAGGAGAGGAGACGGTTCTGCAGAACCGGTGCAAGGTGTCAGGGTTCGTGTACGAAAACGGGTCTCAGATTGAGCCTCTTGAGCATATGTGGGTGTGTGTTTGTGTCTAAGGCTGTGAATGAGAACTGTGTAGGATACTGAAGGAGAGGAAGTCTGCTCGTCTACAAAGGCCAGTGATTATATCGAGTAAAGGGGAGGGAAGGAGAACGGGGGGTGAAAGAAAGAACGCAAGAGAGACGGAGTGAGGCAGAGACAAGGACAGAGAGGCTGAGGGTGAAACGTTGTGCCTCCTGGAAGGTCCTCAGCAGCTACAAGTCTCTGCTGATGGCTTGGCTCTATCGTTCCGGTCTAGTTTAATTGGCTCAGGGAACTCGTTGTATAACTCCACTTCGGTTTCCTACAAAATAAAAAAAAATGGGTACAGATAAGTCCAAAGTATACTATAGTTGACGCAAACACTAAGCATATACATACAGCCAAATACACAGCCTTTTAAAGTATATTCCATTTGACAGAAACATAGGCTTTCAACGTGTGAACTAGAAAGTTTCATCCTCGTCTCTGATTCTGAATTGTGAGATATTAACTCAGAATTCACAAGAAAAACAATTTTGCGAAAAAATGTGAGAAAAATTCAATTATCTTTTCTATTTTTTTTTTCCATGGCAGGGAAAAAAAAATAGCGAAATGTCAACTCATAATTCAGACAGACAAAAAAGTCACAATTACAAGAAAGTAACTGTTAAAAATCTTACTTGTTGTACCCGTTTAAACTAGCGCTTGTATCTCTTAACTCGTTACACAATGTTGTGACGTTACCATCTACAGTAGTATGTTGTTGTTCTTTTTCACGGATTTCTTTTCGACTAAGAAACAATGGGCCTTAATGTTGCCACCTTGCGGACAAACTAATTCATGCAATAAACCAAGGCACGTGTGCTGAGCGCAATTCTTGACTGTGTGCATACTATGCTAATGATGAAATTTGCATCAAGTGTATTGTTCGTAAGGATACTTTGGCCTTCATCACTTTTCACACCCAACGCACGCAACACGTACTTCAACAAACATACCTGTTTGAGTGCATTGCGCGCGATGGTCTGGAAAGCCTGCTCTACATTGATGGCCTCCTTTGCACTGGTCTCAAAATACGGGATGTTGTTCTTACTCTGACACCAAGCCTGTGCCCGCTTGGTTGTTACCTGCGGGCGAAAATGTATGAAAGAAGCAAAATGTGAAATTCACAGAGACTGTGATTAAGGTCATAGGTGCATGATTGTATTCAACATGAGAAAAAGTGTGTTTGCAAAAGCCTCTACCATGACACTAGGCGATATGGCTCCTTCAATGTACACAACCGTTTCAAAGTTTAGGGTAATAATAAGAATGCATTAAATGGATCAAAAGTTTTTCAAATAAATGCTGTTCTTTTAAACTTTCATTAAAGAATCCCAGTAGCCCCTCACTGCAGAACAATGATCCAGGGGGCGGGGTTGAATCTGCATCTAGGGGGTGGAGTTTGGTAGGTTTAGGGGTGGATATGGGTGGGTTTAGGGATCAGGGGGTGGAGACGGGTAGGTTTAGGCATATGTAAGGTGGGAGGAGTTGGATCTGGATCCAACCTTGCCCCCTGGATCTTATGTTCTGCAGTGAGGACAATCTCAAGAATGCTGGGGAAAAAAGCATAACAGTTTCCACAAAAAGATGACGACCAAATCAGCACATTAGAATTATTTCTGAAACATCATGTGACATTGAAGACTGGAGGAATGGCTGTAACTGGAATACTTCATTTATAATACCTGTAATAATGTTTTACCGTATTTTAGATAAAAAATAAATGCAGCCTAAGTGAGCATAAGAGACGTCTTTCAAAAACACAATTTCCAGTCATCCTAAACTTTTGTTTTTTTAAGCATGCTCGATGAAAATTCATAAGTCTTCTCCACAAGTTTTTTTAGGTGTCATTCACTGATAGTTCAGGGGTTTAAACGCTTCACGTGTGTACGGAGAGGGCACAGCTGGTCCTAAATTAGATCCCTTGGCCTCTTAGAATGTGACACGATCTTGAAATATATTCCGTACACACTGCTATATGTACATGGGTCAATAACTTTTTTTTTTCTTTTCACAATCTATTAGTTTATTCTAAAATGCACTAAAAATGCAATTCATACTCACAATAGCCCTTTTCAAACATATAGTCTACTGGTAAATTACCGGTAAATTACCGTTAAGACATCATGCGTGAACAGGATCTTTTCTAAAATACCGAATTTATCTTTCCGGTATGAGAAGTTGTAACATTACCATTAAATTAACAGTAATGAGGTCTGTGTGAACGCAGGACGATATTACTGGTATGAACTCATACAAGTTCAGAACATGCTGAAATAAGATGTCTACTCTGGGCCAATCATAACATTCTGATGCAGATGTCCCCTTCCACACTGTGTAGTTCGGTTTGAAGTTGTCTCTGCGCCAAAAGCAGCTGCATGAATGTGAATGTTTGACACAAAAATTAAAACATCAACAAAAACACTGACCACGTATACCCCTCCATGTTTACAAACACAACACAGATGCAGCCGTCAAGATGTCATTTCTGGTTAGTGATGTCAGAGAATTTACCAGTATTTTGAAACTGATGTGTGAATGGTGCTTTACCGGTAAAAAGACCGGTCGTTGCCTGTGTGAACAGTGCATTTTTGTATTTACTAGTAAAATCGTTCCGGTAATTTTATGGCAATTCACTAGTATTGCTGTGTGATGGGACTTATGACTTTTACATACACCTTTTACATGATGAGCATGTTTTGATTGATTTTATTTTCAAAATTGTCAGGGTGGTACAACGGTTTTGATATAATAATGAAAAAGAAAAACAGTTAAAAGAAAACATTAAGTAGCTTGTCATAATTTTATTTTATTTTTTATTTACATTACAGAAAAATTACAAAATGGCTTTAATTCTTAAAAATATTTTGAAAACATTTATCTATCAAATTAAAAGTCATGTGGTGCGACCAACATGCTAAAATAACAGTATAAAACGTCAATCTCAATGTACCCTTACGACAGAGATTATTGCACCCACCTGCCTATTCTCCAGATCGATTTTGTTGCCCAGCACCACAAAGGGGAAGTTCTCTGGGTCGCGCGGGCTAGCCTGGATTAGAAACTCATCCCTCCAGCTGTCCAGTGTCTTGAAGGTGTTTGGGGCAGTGACGTCGAACACCAGCACACAGCAGTCAGCACCGCGGTAGAAAGCCACACCCAGAGACTGGAACCGCTCTTGACCTGCTGTGTCCCATATCTGAATGAAACAACACAGAACACTCACATAAGCCTTCTTTCATATATGAACATTCTGTCAGTCTGCATTATAAAACATTTACAAACAGACAGATTTATACAGTATGCCAGTGACACTTATTATTACGTGTTCCTCAGTAGACAAAGTCATATGCTTGAAACAACATTAGGGTGAGAAATGATAACAGAAATCACAAATAAAGTCTTTAAAGCCTTCTCTCAGTCTATAAAATGAAAAATGTAAAGCTAGTTAATATAATGAGATGACACACACTGGTATGGGGAAAAGAAAAAATGCCTCAGATGCTTTCATTTTTTATTTCAAAGCATCACATGCTTTTAGAAAAATAACCCATCATCCCTACCTGCATTGTGACAAGTCGGTCATCAACCATCACTTCTTTTGTCAGGAAATCTGCTCCAATAGTAGCTTTGTACTGATTACTGAACTTCTTATTCACATACTGGTTCATCAGAGATGTCTTCCCAACACTGTTGAGACAAAACAATGTTTAAATCAGCACCTGGCAGGAAAAAAACAAAAAAAAACAACGGAGAACCAACACATCTATTTGTGACTGTGCAGAACTATGAGTCACACCAAATGAAATGCTCAACGAACATTAATAATGCAGGTCATAAAATTTGCATTCCCTTTATGAACAACCTACTTTCTTGAGAATTTATATCCCAACCACAAACTTTCCCATCTGGGAAGCTCATAAGAGATCATGAGGAAATGATTTTTAGGAGGCTTTTAGGAGGTTTTGTGTTTGGGTGGTTGACATGACACTACATTTATATGCCCAGCGTGTCGTGAATCATTTAAACATAAGTTTATACAGTCAGTCAAAAAAGTGCAGTGTATTTTTAGTGCACGTTCAAACATTTCTATACACAATTTTGAGCTGAACAGCTAAATGCACATGTGGCATATCTCTGTGGGACACGGTTCATTTAGCACTCAATGGCAACGGATGCAGTTAGTTCAATTTGATTTATCTTATGATCAAAAAGTTGAATTAAAATAAATATAAAATTTATACACAAAATCTGCAAAATATATATGCAACAAAATCAACACAACAGGAAGATGTTTTGTCTGTTTACTTTTTTATTATTAATATTTTTCTGTACCCTTTAAGCATAAAACTTCACAACTCAAATTTACAAGCGCTTTTCTCATGCTGCTTTATATTTAGTGTCACTGCCGAATATAGCACTTAATCTATTAATTTAATATATTAACACTATAATACTGTTTAACAGAATGCTCTAAAATTTCACACTTAAAGGCATACTTCACCCAAAAATGTAAATTCTGTCTTCATTTACTCAGGCACTGACTTCCATATGGAAGAATTGTTTATTTTTTTTAAATACCATGGAAGCCAATGGCCACCGTCAACTGTTTGGTTATAAATATTCTTCAAAATATCTTCTTTTGTGTTCAACAGAAGAAAGAAACTCATACAGGTTTGGAACAATTTGAGGGTGAGTAAATAATGACAATTTTCATTTTTGGGTGAACAATCCCTTTAAAAGCTAATAAAAGTGGCAGTAGCCCTGACTTTATTACAAAGGCATTGAATGTGGAAACTCACCCAGAGTCTCCAAGAATGATCACCTTCAGAAGAACTTTCTTCCTTGATGTCATAGTGTCACAGCTGGGGAGGAGAAAGCACAGAGCATGAGGCCAACAGCACAACTCATATGAATAAAAAGGAAGTGAAAGCCAAAACTGTCAGTACAGATCCATCGGGTGAGGTACTGCTGTTTATCCAGGCCAGGAATGTGAGGGCATGGATCACTGCTAAACACTTTAGGAAGTTAAAAGGGTCCTATTATGCTCTTTTACAAAGTCTTGATTTTGTTTTGGGGGTGTGCATGCTCTCATGCTTGGTGGTTCGAAAATCACATTATTTTTCACATATTTTACATTATTACAATACCTTTCTACCCAGCCTGACACAAACGGCTCAATTAGTTCCGGGTTTGATGAAGGCCCGCCTTCCAAAAAACTAAGTGTGTTGTGATTGGTTAGCTGTCCCAGTGCGTGATTGGTGAACAGATTACACGGCGTTTCAGTATTGCCCCGCCCCTTGCCAAAACAGCAAGGTAGCCAATATTGCCATATCAATTAAGACCTCAAGAATATTGAACAAGAGGATCGCGCAGAACCTTTGCACGCACAGATACTGAAAGACATATTAAAGTGGTAACGTTATTGTTATTTTTTTTGGCTAAATCACGTTTTAGATAGGATGTCAACAACAGCTTAAAAATAACTGCATTGACTATGTACAGATAAGTGCAACGGTAAT
This sequence comes from Barbus barbus, assembly GCF_936440315.1. Taxonomy (NCBI): domain Eukaryota; kingdom Metazoa; phylum Chordata; class Actinopteri; order Cypriniformes; family Cyprinidae; genus Barbus; species Barbus barbus. The sequence goes on along the minus strand of NC_136715.1, from coordinate 17,090,330 downwards.
ATACATTTTGAAACGTGCAGAGCTCAACCAAGCATTCTCCCCACCCCCCAACCATTCCAATTTCCATAGGCGGGATTTACAATTTGTGATGTCACAAATACAGGAACAGCAAAAGCTGTTCGATAATGGCAAATATAGCTAGATAGATGTCAGCTACAGAAATATGAAATAAAAGTAACTACTAAAATGTATTTGTATAAGAGTTTGGTGTATTGAAATACCTTGCAAAATAGAAGTATGACAATTTAAACCATGTCAGTTTATAAGGTTTGATGTTTCTTTTCAGCAATTATCTCAAAAATGTGAATCACCTTCAAAGACATCACAGAGGCTGAGCATATCAAGACCACCTCTAACTCAAGCATTGTGTTTTTACTTGAACTTTGAAGGTCACAAATGTAACAGTTTAAAGACAGTTATAGGATATGAAAAAAGCATATTACTACTATAATAAAAATGGTATATCGATACCAAAATTGTAATGATAAAAGTTAATTTGACTTTCTTGATCTAAATCAGTCTCTAGACTTCTACAAGAGCAAACAATAGTTTCAAACATTTAGATGGAAAAAAAATCTCTGCTCATGAGTAAACGGTAAGATATTACCCACCTATCCAGCTGCTATATTAAAAGGAACACTCCACTTAAAAACTTTTTTGAAAATGGGCTCATTTTACAACTCCCCTAGAGTTAAAAAAAAGTGGCGTGTTAAATATAGCGCTACTGTGACTAAAGTTTATGGTGCATGTTCAAAAACCAGGAGATTTTGTTAGCTTTAATCAAGATAAGGCATAATTTTTCCACTTAAAATGCAGAAATAACTTTTTCTGACATATCCTGCTAAAACCTTGAAAAATGCTTCTTTCTACACCAAAATTAGCATGAATATCAAAATCCAACCGACATTTCTTATTACTATGCTGATCCTACATGAAAGCTTAGCTTATGTTCACTGACAAATAAAGGTTCCAAATAAGCAAGACATCATGAAATGATCCTCAGGAATGAAACAATTGCTTAATTTTCTTTAAAAATGGCTTACATTGAATTACAATAACAAAAAAAAAAAAAATTTAAACAAATAGTGTTAAACTTCAAGCAGCAGTAAATACTAAAAAGCTGCTGTAAAGAAAAACCCTCATCAGGGTTCAGTAGCATCCACAAGTGGACTGAAGAGCTCTTCCACACAAGCACCATAACTCAAAGTCACCTACCTGGAACACTTGCTGTCTCTTAAAAGACATTGTTTCTATAATACTACACAACCATTAAGAAAAGATGTAATTGCCAATAATAAACTAAAGAAATGCATGGAAAGAAAGGAAACCCCTGAAAATAACCAGGATATTGAAAAACTGCTGATGTCTTTCCTCTGATCGTCTTACGTTTCAACACTATGGTTGGAACACAGCAGGGTTGAAACGAAGTAATCTCATGTGTACCCTGGCCAGCCCATATTACACATAAAATCACTATAAAAAGACTTTAATGGTTCATCTTCATGACAGTTCGGCTCCGTCTCAAAACCTAACAAGCTGCCTGCATACCTAGGCTGCATATTTGGGCATCAAAGGCATGTGCAGCATTTGTTTTTTCTTCTTTTTACTAGGAACATGACTTGGATGCCCAAAATGAATTCTTGCTCACATAATGTTGTATTGCCTACTGTTTTTTTTTTTTTTTTTTAATTATGTGACAATATATTAGGCAACACAACATATTAGATCATCACCACAGCTTTATCACATAGACCTTAGTCAGGGGAGCGCCACGTTTAATTTTTGACAGGTGTGAAAACCAGACTGTGAAGATAGAAGTACAGTGCATTCAATGTAGTGTAGTACTATTGAGTGTACTAGGAATCATGAAACACGGGACGTGATGGTAAACTGTCCATTGTGCCAATGGATGGTATGCACATGAGATTTGCCTTGATGTTGAGAGTGGCGTGAGAGATGTATCTCAGACATGGGAAAGCTGTAAATTTCGGGACACATCCTCAGTAGTGTACCTTTGAATCAGGGGGTGTTTCCGCCTTTCAACACCAGACACCCTCATCAAAGGTGGCCAGCTACAGGGTGATCAAACCTGAGCTTGTGTCCCATGCCCAATTATGAGAATTGCCTGGTTGTTTAAACGGCGCAGCCTACAGGACTATGCAAGGCAGGGGGCGTCCGCATACCTTGTTCACCCTCCTCCTGGAGGGTTGTGACCTGGGTTCTCAAGTGGGGTATGGGGTGGGGGGATTAGTGAGCGGGTCATGTTGATGCTCTTTGAGCCCATCAAGGGTCCTTCCGCTTAATCCATATCCACTACAAAATACAGACTGCTGAGTTGACTAAATGTCTCTCTGAAAAAACTTTCAGTGGACAAAAAGTCCGTAAAACTGTTTTAAAAGTTGTGACAATGACATGATCTAGGATGTTTATACAGTGCATGGCATTTTAAAACAGCAAGTCTATTCCTCACAGCCTAGCTTTCATCCGTGTTATTGTCAACATGCTGCTGAACCCGATTAATTCAGTTTAATTTGTTTAATTCAGCAAGCAGATAACCCATTTTTTTCTAAACCAAGCAGCTTTCTGTTTGTCAACCTGTTGTGAAATCTGATTGGGAAAATCTTTCAAAATCACATGAAATTCCTGGATTTCTACTGAAAATTGATAAAGTTGCTAAAGTAAACGCGGCTGCATCTTTATCTTGTAGTATAAATACATTCCCAGATATACAACTGTACATCTATAACGTCAGCATGACCCTGATGTTCCTATGATATTAATAGCAACTGCAAAATTAATTAAATGTGCAAACTAACCAAAAAAACAAAACCTTTCATATTTTTACCATAGTTTTGTTCATTTTTGCTGATGCATTCCAATCATTTTAATAAGAATACAAGTAATTGGGAAGTTTCCTATGCAGATTTTGTATGGTTCACCAGGTCATGCAAATTTGCCATAAGGACCAAAAGAAGCTCCTTAATGTGTGTAAATTACATACTACGTACTGCATATACTGTATAGTACGAGTAGTATACTATTCTGAACTGTTTAGGCAGCCAGCTCGCTAGATTTTGAAACACAGCCCAAGACAGTTTTACGCCTCGATATTTAATCTGGAACCCATGACAGTCGGTAAAGTCGGATCACATGGCAGAGCACTTTCCTTTAACAGAAGAATGGCATCCATTTCAACCGCAACAAATAATCAACTGACATATCATGCGCGTCTTATATGACGCTACTTTTGAACTATAAAGACGTTATAGTGTAATGGAGGCTTTAGCCTTCTTGTTTATTTAAAACGGCTTATTTCGCAATACTCCACACCTGTTTCAGTGTGCTGTAAACATACAAGCAGAAACTGAATGTATTTGATGCGGCTGCTGGTTGTGCAATCATCAGTTTTCATCTAAAAGCAAGACGGCGCTGTAAAATCCATATCTCAGAGTGTCACGGCATTTAATAAAGATATATTCTTGTGTATATTAGCTCAAGAGAACGATCTGTGAGGCGTTATGGTTAACGAACCAGGCCTGTCAGGGTAACTAGAAACACCTGATTATTCAGGGCCTGAACAGGGACAGACCAATATCACAGAGTAATCAGTAAATGACTGATTTTCACCAGAAATTAAGCTTATACACGAATAAACGATTAATAAACCATCTCAATGTCCTTTAACAGCATAACAAATTAGCTCGTTTGCTAACGTCAGTAAAGTTAGCTTACGCCAATTACACCATCAGTCTCTGGATTGAACATGTACAAGCATACATATTGATTTTACAACTCACCTGGTTTATAAAGCAGGAGATCTAGCAAATATCAGTCAGTATTCGTGCCGTGGTGTAGCCTGTGAGCTAAATTGCTACCGTGCCCTTACACAAGCCTGATGTTTATGAAGAAAACAAACAGTAGCAGCCCCTGTCGCCAGCGGAACACTGGAGCGCTTAGGCTAGTGTATGAGTGAACTAATCCGGAATCGGGGATACCGATACGGGTGCTGTAACCGTTATTGCCCCCCTGTTAGACGACGGATCTTTTTTTCTCTCTTTCTGTTTCGGGATCTGCTTTAACTTCCTCCAAAACAACCTTGTGAAAGCCAGCGATGTTATCACGCAGGGGACGTCATCGCGCATGCCCCAGAAGACACGCCCTAAAAGCTGGACCCTCTTCTGAAGAGGGGTTTATCATACTTTTAGGGTGTTTTTAAGTCACGTTTTTTGTAATGACACATACTTTTTTTATTCACCACAAAAGTATCGACTACAAAAATATGTAAGCCCATGTCCACCGTATTAAAAATCATGCTTAGGTAAATCATAAATACGTCATAATTATTTTATTTATTTTTTTTGTCACAATGACTTTCTATGGCGTAATTATAACTTAGCATATGAAAAGTTTGACTTATGTCATAATTGTAACTTAGATGTTTTGTTTTTCTTATGTGGCTGAAATGGGCTTCTATAATAGCTTAATGTCAAATTATTTTTTAAATTATCAGATCATTGTTTGGTCATAAATAGTGTAATTTTATAAATAGGCTACATGTCACAAATCCCAATAAAATGTGAGAGTTTGCCCCAACCAAACATTACATGCATGTAATGCTATTATGTGTCTTTATTTAATATGTGCGTTATTTAACTTATTTTATTGTACAGATATGAGCTACAATTACGGTGGCTGAGAGAGCTCAACGCGCTGCAAATAGAAAAAAACGCCAGCAAATTAAGAAAACAACTTTGTCAATTTGACAACACACAGGCTGCAAATACCCACAACACAACCAAAAAAAGAGAAAGACGCTGCAAATTAAATTCTTTATTATTATTTTACTTTAATTTGATATATGTTATATACATTTACAACTTGTTTTGTCTTTGTGTAAATGGAACCTTTGATGGAATAATAGTTCCCCCTGCTGGACCTGTTATACCATACTGGATTTTATTTTGAGCATTCAATTTTAAATTAAACCATACTAAATCCAAAACCAGAATCCAAATCTCAGAACAGGGCAGAGGTGGGTAGTAACGAGTTACATTTACTTCGTTATATTTACTTGAGTACATTTTTTGGGTAACTAATACTTTTAGAGTATATTTTAAAATGGGTACTTTTACTCTTACTCAAGTATATTTTTAGAGAAAAAACGGTACTTTTACTTCCTTACTGTGGGCGACTCTCCTCTCGTTACTTAATGCAATACAAGTTAAAAATGCTTCAGTTTATTCCAAACGCGCCGTCTACTTTTCTCTGGGCAATGAACGATGCCCATTCGCGAATGATTCATTCTTTTGAGTCGATTCTGTTTAAAGGCTTTATCAAACCAGTTGGCAAACCAGTGAATCGGTTCGAGAATCAGTTTGAATGATTCGTTCAGTTCCCTGCCGCACGCGCTGAGTCTCTGAAGCGGTTCTCACTCAGATAACAGAGAGTTTAAGAACATCAAGAGCGCTGAAGACGTGGCTTTGGATCTACAGTCAGTTGAAAGCAAATCTGCAAAGGCTTGTTTGCTAGAGCTATATGAAGATCTTTTATTATATGAACACCGCGTGTGCTGTCTACTGTTCCACAGGTATAGGCCACGATACCACTATGACATTACCAGTTTGTTGTACATGTACCTTACATTAAATACATTGTATAATTTTTACATTAAATAAGCTGTCACAGAGTATGAAATGAACACCCGCGGAACCCGCGTTAGCTCTGCGCAGCGGCGCGCGGCCTGTTCTAGACACAATTAATATTCATATTTTTACTATATTTACGCTTGCAAAAATACAGGCTACATTTGTTTACATTTTGAAGAACAGAAGATCCGTCAATATGCATTTGTTTCGTTATGTTCAGAGCAGTCATGTGAGGCGTTTTCAGAGATTCCAATGTCAGAGGTTATAGGATAATACATAATTAATTTACTTTAAAATATAATTTAATTCAGTGATGCAAATCAGAATTTTCATCAGCTGTTACTCCAGTTTTCAGATTCATATGATCCTTCAGAAATCATTATAATATATCGATTTATTACCAGTGTTGGAAACAGTTTTGCTGCTTAATATTTTGTGGAACCTGTGACATTTTGTTCAGTATTCTTTGATGAATAGAAAGCTAAAAAGAGCAGCACTGATAATAAATCAACATGATTTCTGAAGGATTATGTGACTCTGAAGACTGGAGTAACAGCTGATGAAAATTCTGATTTGCATCACTGAAATAAATTACATTAAAATATATATATATATATTTTTTTTTTTTGAACGGCAGTGCGTGTGTGTGTGTGTGTGTGTGTGTGTGTATACACATACACATTACATAAATGTAATCTACGTATATATCTAAATAAAAATAGACTATATTCAGTACCTATATGATCCAAAGTAACTAGTAACTAACTACTTGAGTAGTTTTTTTATCCGATACTTTTTTACTCTTACTCAAGTAACTATTCAGACTATTACTTTTACTTTTACTTGAGTAAATATTTCTAGAAGTACTTTTACTTTTACTTGAGTACAGTTTTTGGGTACTCTACCCACCTCTGGAACAGGGAGATTAAAGTTTCTAAGAGCAGCCAACATAAAATAGCTGTCATTTGCCTTTAAATAATATTAAAGAAATGCAAATGTAACAGAACATATACCAAGGAAAAGAGCCAGGGGTTCAAGGATGGCCAAACAATACATAGCAATTACAAATCAGAAGAGAAAGAGTGAAGAAAAAAGTAAACAAATAAATAAAGGAGATAAATAAATGAGAAAAAAATAAGACAAATAAAATAGATAAATAGATCACATACCAACTAACATACTCTTCCCTCAAAACATAAATGATCAAATACAAATTATACAAAAACACCAAAAGTGAGCATATTTAAAGTTTTAATTGCCTTTTTGTTATAGGAGGTAGATAAAGATTTAATATAAATTTTAATATCTTCTTGAAAGTAAGAACATTTCAGGGTAGCTTTCATAACCTTGCATTTGTGGATAAAATAGTTTGCAAGCAAAATAATTAAATAGCAGAGAAAGTAAATATTTCTATATTCCTTCTCAAAAGTGAAGATTCCAAACAAAACATCCTTAAAGAAAAGCTCAAAGTCATTGTGTATGAAATTTACAATGAACTGGCAAATGTCTTGCCAAAGTTTTTTTACAGGAACACGATGCCAAAAAAGATGCAAGACAGTCTCTGGTTGCGAGTCACAAAAAGTACAGTTCACATCTATGCTTAAATTGAATTTTGACAAAATAGGATTTAACAGGATAGTACTGATGAATAAGCTTAAAAGAAATCTCTTTAACCTTATTTACCAATAAATACTTGTTAGGAAGCATCCAAACCTTTTTCCTCAAAATATTTTCCACTGATCTATTCCATTTTGAAACAGCTTGAGGAATGGAAGCAAAATCATTAAGAAAAAGAAAGCCAATATTTCTGTTATTTTTCAAAGTAGATTTAAAACATATCCCAACTATGTAAGTGTCAACTGGGTCTGGAAGAGGCATTTACAATGTTATAGCACTGTTATAGCCCTTAAATAACATCATTACACCATTCGGAAGAGCACTAAACACAGTGGAAAATTATAGTGAGAAAGAAATTCTTGATAAGTAAACAAGCAACCATGCTGATGAAATAACTGATTAGTTCTCAAAAAAGAGCAGGTGTCAGTTATTAGATATCTGGGAATGTGGATGGATTCTAAACTGAATTTTAGAACTCATATCCAGAAAATGGTTGAGAAATGCAAAAAAGCAATCAATTTAATGAGGTGTTTGGCAGGAGTTGAATGGGGAGCATGTCGACAGTCTCTTAAAAGAATATACTGTGCACTGATAAGAGCAGTTTTTGATTATGGTAGTATGGTGTATAGTTCTGCATCTAAATCAGAACTTTCAAAGGTTGAGGCAATTCAATCACAAGCACTTAGAATATGTTCAATAAGATCATCTCCAATTACAGTACAAGTAGAAATGGGAGAAATGCCTCTTGAATTTAGAAGGCTCAAGTTAAAGATGAGATTCTGGATTAATATAAAAGGTCACTCAGATAGTCATCCAATTAAGAAAGTTCGGAATACGAGTATTAAAATTTATCAAGCTTTGGATGGACTGCCAATGAGGAGGCACAAAATATGGGATTAAGTGACATCAAAATAGCCCCTTCTGTGGCAACTTCAGCAACTCCCCCTTGGCTTTTCCCAATGCCAGTTTTACGTTTTACAAAGAAAAACATAAGAAGGAAAGAAGTATATTAACACATATCAGTGCAGCTATATATTGAACAAACATACTATAGCACAGTAAAAATATACACGGATGGCTCTAAAGATCCTGAATCCGGATTCACAGCTGCAGCAGTTTACAGTATATACCCCAATTCAAAGTCAAAATTTCAAAAAGAATTTCAGATCATATATCTGTTTTTACTACAGAGATTATAGCAATATTCCTAGCTCTTCAGTGGATAGAAGAAGTACAACCAGTAAGATCAGTAATTTGCACAGACTCCCTTTCAGTTTTAAATAGCTTGTTAAGTGGAAATGCAACAGCAAGACAAGATATGATATTTGAAGTGATGCAGAGTTTATTTAGAACAAGTAAATCCGGACTAATAGTAAACTTCATGTGGGTACCATCACACATGGGTGAGGCAGACCATCTGGCCAAACACAAATTGACATTAAAACAGAAGTAAAAGGGTTAATCGCAAATGAAATAAGAAAGAAATGGCAGAAGGAGTGGGATAGTGGAACAAAAGGTAGACACTTATATCACATTCAAGAGAAAGTAGGTCTATAAAGAATAACGTATGGCAAAAGAAAAGATGACGCTTTAATGTCAAGGATGCGTGTTGGACAGTGTTTGTTAAATCAGTGCCTGAATGGGGAAAGTGTGATAAATGTGGTCAGGCTGAATCAATAGAACACGTTCTTATAGTGTGTGATGCATATGAAAGAGAAAGATTTATACTAATTCAAGTGTTAAGATCCTTGGGAATAAATCATTTGTCACCTCAGGTTATGTTAGGAAATCAAGAATATTAAATGAATTAATTATTTTCTTAAAAGAGACAAGATTGATAAATTGATAAATTGAATTTAAGAGATTGTAGTATTATTTAGTAATTTTTTATTTTATTTTCTCTCTCTCTTCTTCCTAAACATTATGCGCTCCACACTCCTATCCAGTAGGTGGCAGGAATGCACCATTTTAGTTGGTCTGCCAACCGCCATTAATACCTGAAGAAGAAGAAGACGTCGGCGGAAATGCCCGCCTTAAACATGGCGGCGCCCGTAATGCGCGTGCGGTAGTTGTTTCACAGAGTGTCAAAGATCAACCACTTCACAAAGTCCTCGCGTACAATATGGACAGGCGAGCGTTCACCGCCTCCCTTGTGGTAATGCACATTTTATGTCTGTTGCACGGGCTAAAAGCAAAAGCGTTGGCATCCTTGCTCCATGCATAGGCAATAAATACAGTATAATGTAATATAGTAAGACTGTTTTCATGCTAATGTGTCAGTGTACACTCAATCTGAGCCTTTCTTGTTTCAGTTATCTCACACTAACGTTAGTCCTTCTGAAATCAATTTTGTTCATTGTTATAACGACGGAGATGTCTGATATTGAAGTAATGACAAAATAAAAGTCTTCATAAAAAAAGCCTGCTGTGATCAGCAAATAAACAACACCCACATCTAGTTTATTATTATATTATTGTTATTATTGTTGTTGTTGTTATGTAGTTTTATTGTTTTGCATCGTTAAAGAAATAAAAAATATATTAAATATATATATATATATATATATATATATATATATATATATATATAAATATATTATTTCCCCTTGTTTCTCAAATATGAATTAGTTAATCAATTCTAATAATAATCATTTTTATTTATGATTTCTCTCGCAGTTGTTTTGTCTCATTTAGCAATAATAATAATAATTATTTTTTCTACTTTTATCATTTTTAGAAAAAATACACTTCATCCCAATTATGAATTTGTTGGCGCTTCATAATAATAATAATAATAATACAATCAGTAGTGCTTCATGTAATTGTTCTGCACCAAAACTTTTTTCTTTCTTTTTTTTCTTTTGAGTAAAAATAATTCAGTCACAGAGTTTTCACTCTCAGAATCAGAATCAGAATGAGCTTTATTGGCCAGGTATGTTTACACATACAAGAAATTTGTTATAGTGACAGAAGCTCCACAGTGCAACAGAAAGACCGCAACAGGACACAGATAATAAAAGAATAATACAAATATCCAAATAGGCAATGCACAAAACAGCAAAAACACAATATATAATATAGACAACTATGTATGTACAGGTCTGATGTGTGCAAATTTGAAATGAGCATTGGAGCATCTCTAGCATTGGATTGGAAAAAGGTTTTGTTTGCAGATCCATATGTACAGTATTGCATATTGTTAGTCAGAAATGCTCTAAAAACACAGTGGGTGAAAAATGGGGCAATCATAATGAATAATGAATTAGATAAAAAGTGGTATTCTATATCTCCGCTTCATGTTTTAGTAGCATATTTAAGCAGAACATAAAAGCTGACTCTTCTTCTCCTTAAAGCTCTTTAAAGAGTCATTTATGGTAAATTGTGGCATTACTATGTGGTAAAAACAATATATGAGACTACAGTGATTAATTGCATTGCACCAGAATTAAAGCATCTTATGGTATTATACTGTACTGAATCTGATATATAATGATGTATTAAAATTGTATCATTGCTCTTTGTCCCTTAGGCAGGCGGTTGTGCGGGAATGTGTGTAGATCTCACTCTCTTCCCTCTGGACACCATAAAGACAAGGTTGCAGAGCCAGCAGGGCTTCTACAAGGCGGGAGGTTTCAGAGGGATCTATGCAGGGGTCCCATCAGCTGCTATAGGCTCCTTTCCCAATGGTAAGTTTATTATCTAATTGTAAATGTGAAAAATGGCTGCTTAATGTTTAAAAGTTTATTTTAAACGCTTTAGAGGATTATTATAACTGCATGCTGCAAAGACTTCTGATTATGATAAATAGCATATTTAATCCAGAATTGCTGGAATCACTAGCTCTCAGAATATGCCTACAAATGCAGATGCACATTTTAGAAAGTGCATGCTATTTTAATAATTTGCCTCCAATAAAGTGTTTCTTCTTGGTTCCAGCTGCTGCATTCTTTGTCACCTATGAAAGCACCAAGTCTTTATTCACAGGCTACAGTGCTACAAACCTGGCCCCCTTCACTCACATGCTGGCCGCATCACTAGGAGAAATTGTAGGTGTCCTGTTCTTCTTCTTCTATCTTTCCTGTTGTTATGTCCTTTGTATTTATCATCATTTATTTATTTACCCATTGCAACCCGACTGAACAGTATTTCTGTTTCATAGACAAATATGCATAATGCCTAGAATGTGTTTTTTGTTGGCTGTTTTTTGCTCTGGGTTAGGAGCCGGGCCACAGACGACCCTGTATTTTCCCACCAGCTGGCCAAATAGGATCTTATTGTTGTCTATTGACATAGCTGTTTTTATTTATAGAGAGGAACCTTGCAGTTTTGTCAAGGGAGATTTTGGAGCTGTAAAGAGCACCTTAATTTCCTTTTCTAGTGAAACTGTGTATGCTGAAAGCAATGCAGTTCAGCTCATGTCACAAAAATGATCCAACACAGAAGCAAAAAATTTGCTGTTTTATGTTTCCTTACTGGACACTCCACCTTAAAATGTACTGCATTTAAAAAAACATGCACTACGATTCAAAAGTTTGGAAAGACTTTGACTTTTTTTGTTTGTTTTGTTTTTGAATGAATTTAATACTTTTGTTCCTCAAGGATAGATTTAATTAATTAAAAATGGCAGTAAAGACATTTATTTGTTGTGTCTCAGGGCCGCCTACTTCTAGATCCAGTTTGCTTTATTCTTTCAGGACAGTAGTGCGTGAAATAGCCTTTATTCCTCAAAAGAACATGAGACTTTCATAAGAGGGTGTCTATTTATTTTTTTTAAAAAAGAAAGTGTACAATGACTCACGATTTTTTAAAGAAACTTTAAAAAAAAAAAAAAATTCAGCAAACATACATTAAATTGATGGTGTTCTATTGAACATTCTATTCATCCTGAATCTTGAAAAAAAAACATTATTAATAAGAAATGTGTCTTGAGCACCAAATCAGCATATTAGAATGATTTATAAAAGATCATGTCACACTGAAAACAAGAAATTCAGGTTAGCCTATTTCACAGGATTTACTGTATTTTTGATCCAAAAAATAAGAAATCTTAACAACCACAAACAATTGAACGTTAGTGTACATACGTTTATTCATAAAATAAAAGTTTCTTTCAAAACAATGAAATTGTCAAAAAGATAAGAAGTGCGCTTTTATGGATTTTTTTTTTTTTTTAGAGAATTTACATGCTTTAAAAAAATTAAAATGTCTTTTGAAATCAGTTTGGAATGTGCACTCATTAGATTTCAGTCCTCTCAGCTCTGTTATACTTTATCATATTTAAATCTAAATCTACGCAGATTTTCCTCGACCTCATTAGAGGTGAAATTCCACACAAGGGCCGACTAATATATCACCATTCAATTCGTCTCCATATGCAGCTGTAGTTTCCAATTTCAAGTGACAGTATATAACAATAAATGTTGTAATTGGGTCGATCATTTCAGTTTCTTCTTGGCCTCCTTCCGTAATTCTCGACTGTGGAAGATGTGCCCTGACGGGAAGTCATGTCAACGCCTCTGGAACAGCAACGGCTATGGCTAATTAAGCCGATGCAGGAGAGGCAGACTCTGCCACAGTGGATGCATGTATGTTTAATTGTGGCGGTGTCATCTGGGATTCTATTTGCTCTCTTGTCTCTCTTTTCCTCCGCTAAGGTCCGGATCTGTTCTTCCCCCAACCTAAGCTGTATTTGAAGGACACTGCGCCACCATTTGCTTTCAGCTGCAGTGTCTTCCCAATTCTCTGAATTGATGTTCAGAGCTTTCATATCACGCTTGCAGACATCTTTATAACGCAGCTGGGGGCGGCCAACAGATCTCTTGCCAGAGGCTAGTTCGCCATACAGGATGTCCTTTGGGATACGGCCATCTTCCATTCGGCGGGCGTACATGGCCGAGCCAGCGCATCCTGCATTGCCTAAGTAGCGTGTACATGGTGGGGAGACCAGCACGTACAAGGACCCAGGTGTTAGGTACTTTGTCTCTCCACTTTAGGATTCGGCGAAGGCAGCACAAGTGAAAGCTGTTCAGCCTTTGTTCTTGATTGATGTATGTTGTCCATGTTTTGCTGCCATACAGTAGATTGCTGACAATGCAGGCATTATACACTGCCATTTTGGTAGAAGTTGACAGCTTACTATTCGCTATTTGGCTGGGGACTGCCCAGCTTAGGCGGGCGGTAGCTGTCTAATGAGAGCCGTCGGAAGCAACCCCTGTCACTAAGCTCTACGCCAATTGAGCTGTAGCTTATAACCGGTAAACTGCTGCTTCCCGTGTTGTTTCGACGCCATAAGGCGAAGCTGGAGTGACCTCTCCAGAGCGCAAGCCAGGGCAGGGTAATATAAAGAGAACAAGCTGTTGCCCATGCAGCAGGTTCTCCCTCTCCACACTGTTGATGAGCCTAAGGGAATGGCAGAAGCCGGTTATTACCAATTAGAATAACGACTGTTATTCCATCTACTTCTTAATAGTGAAGAAGACACTCTGGGTGAAAAGTGGCTTTTTGCTTGGAAAATTATAGAGCATCTACCATTACATGTTAATCACAGACATTGAACAATAAGTCAAGTGAAAAAAGCAGCTTTCACCAATACCCAAAGATACAGTCAAACCAAAAATTATTCAGACACCAGATAATTATTTGTAATAATATATATATTATTACAAAATGGGGAGTGTTTTGGGGAGTGTGACGAGCGTCCCGAGACCACATCAGCATTGCCCTGGAAATTCACGAGAAGCACCTGCTCACAGCTCATCACCGGCTGATCGGCCACACCTGCGGCTCGTCAGCCTGCTTGCACTTAGGCCCCGTCCACACGAAGACGCGTTTCGCTGTATACGCATACATTTTTTACCGTATAGGCATTTCGTCCACACGAATCCGGCGTTTTCGAAGAGTGAAACCGATCATTTTTGAAACCGGGTCCCAGGGTGGATAAATTTGAAAACGCCGTTTTCACGTTTTCGTGTGGACGGCGAATCCGTATATTTTCTGAAACGAAGACGTCATCAGCCCACGTCTCACCCCTAATCAGACACCGCTACGTCACATAACAGCGACAACAACAACAACAATGTCAGACTACGTGCCTGTGTTCGTGCTGCAGAACCCACTGAGCTCATTAACTTTATTAAAGCAAAATCTTCTGCTTTGTGTGTTAGTTTGTATTCAGCGCGCAAGGTTTACGCACATGGTCCAAGTCTTCTTCTCTGTTTTTTTGTGTATCTCTGTGGCAGAACTACAGCGCCACATATTGGTCTGGCATGTGTACTACATCGTTTTCAGTAGGTTTCAGTGATTCCGTGTGTACGCAGATATTTCCTCCGTGTTTATTTCCTCCGTGTTTACGGAATTTGAGGCAAAAAAAAAGATCGGATAGGGAGAAATCTGGCTTCGTGTGGACGTAGCCTTAAGCGGCGTACTCACAGAGGAAAGCTGAGAAGCCTCTCCATGAGACAGCAAACTAACCCTCTCTATCCTATTCCCGATCAGCACAGCCACGAGCCCCGCACGGATTCACCCACACCAGGACACGATCGAGAGCACCGCCACAAGCAAGAACGCCACCACCGCCCATGTATTCACTTATTTGTAAATAAAATCCACCCTCCGGGGCCTTAACCTGAGCTCTCCTTGTCGCGTGTTCCTTCCACCCTGCCACAATATATATATATATATATATATATATTTTTTTTTTACTAGTGGGAGCAGGACATTATAGTTCATTCATGTAAGTGAGGATGGCAAAATAAAGTAAACTGACATATTATACCCAATAATTCTTCAAACATTGGACTACTAAATTACACTTTGATCTGACCATGTTTTGCTTAAGCGTTTTTTCTTTAATTGCTAATGCGACCTTTTTTACACCACAAAGTGAACAAAAGTAAACATTGCTTGGCTAACCTAAATTGGTATTATCTAATTGTGTGCTTTAATTTAACAGCTGACAGCTATTCAACCTAATTCATTACATACCTTTCTATCAAAGTTATCTGACATTATCAAGGTGAATTTGTTCTGAAACTGTTTAACTCTGAGTTCTTGTCATATTTTATCACCATTTTCTAAACTATAGCGAATAAACTGTGCTAATGTGAGAAATGTTGAAGGTGTCTGAATAAATTGAGGTTTGACTGTATGTGAATATGAGGTGAAGTTGAAGTCAGGACTGTTGATAACCCTTTGCCTGGTGCAGCAGGATTTGCACACTTCAAAAGGAGGATTTTAACAGCAGAGCCCCAGCTGAATCCCAGTGTGTTGTGGGTACACGTTGCCCCGTTCAAATCCTGTAATCCTGGAGCTTAACCACAAAAGTCTTCCCCTCAGGCCGTCTGGAGCAGAAGACAAAGTCATCTTACTTACATAACTCCTGCCATTATACAACTTCTCACTAATAGGTTTTCTAACTGGAGATGATTTGACTTGTTAGTTTAAAATTTGGATTTGGAGTGTTCTGGCCCAATCTTGCATCAGTCAATTTTGTTTCTTGTTTGTGCAATAATCACTTTGAGTATTTCCTATTACTTTGTACGTTTCCCCATTACTTTTCCAGAATCTTTGCCGCTGCTGTACTGTCATAGTTATCTAGTTGACCCTTTAAGGTTAACACTAGCACACTAATCAAACGCAATGTGGATCCAGGACTTTAAGCTCAGGGATTCAGCCTTTGTAGCATCAAATATGCCTTGTAACAGCCTCCCATCTGCAACCAGAAAGATTTTAATTGTCTGGAAACTTTATCCTCACTTTATACACTTTCACCAGTCTCCCTTAAGTCCAGCTTGTCTCTTCAACTATATAAAAAAACTATATAAAAGGTTTCTATATGTAAGAAATATGGCTGATGAGTTATTGAAAGTGTTCAGCAGAGGCGTCTTTACAAATAGCATTGCTGTAAGTTTAACAGCTTCAAAAACAGCAATGTTAAATTTCATGTAGCTTTTCAGTTGCAATTTTATCAAAAATGTTAATTGTGAGGCAGTGCTGACAACAAGTTTCTCTGCGGGTTTGTTTCTGTTTGTGGGAAAAACATGGGAATTGTTTGTCATTTTTGTGGTTTGTCATATTTGTTGGCTTGATCAGTGTTTCTGTGGGTTTTGGTTCATTTGCTGTTGAAGGCTATAAGGACCTTTGAAATAATTGAAATCTTTTCACAAATAAGGCCTGTTAACCGCATTATGCTTCCTTAAAGGAACATGCCACTATTTTTGAAAATAGGCTAATTTTCCATCTCCCCAAGAGTTAAACAGTAGAGTTTTACCGTTTTCAAATTCACCGTTAGCATCTCACTCAAAAATGACCAACGAGTTTGATGATATTACGCAATGATATTACGCAGTGCCTGAAAGTAGTCCCCAGCTAGGTAACTAGTTATGATATAGCTGGGGACTATTTTCAGGTGCTGCGTAATATCATTGCGCCTGCTGCACCCATGGTACGGCAGCAAAGTTCCTTGATTATTACGCCGGAATGAGAGTATTGTTCCTAGCCATATCGGCCAAGAAAATCACAACTTTTCAGTTTCCGTCAGTCTTAGTACACGATGTAACTACAGACGAGTCAAGTTTTAAATAGGAAAAATATCAAAACTCTTTGGTCATTTTTGAGCGAGATGCTAACGGTCTAATCAGATTCAATGATCTATACTAAGCTGCAGCTAAAAGTGCTACCGCCAGACCCGGAGATCGGCTGAATGGATTTGAAAACGGTAAAACTCTACTGTTTAACTATTGGGGAGTTGGAAAATTTGCCTATTTTCAAAAATAGTGGCATGTTCCTTTAAGGAAGCATAATGCGGTTAAATGGCCTGGAGCTACCTCATAGCTGTGCATTTACTGAAAAATAATTGCACACCTTAGAACATTTGTCAACCAATCAGAATAATCTATTCAGCAGCCTTGTGTTGTAATATTTTGTAATAATAGCAATAGTGATTTCTGTCACTTCCTTCTCAATATCAATGTATGTGTGTATTCGTGCTAGATAAAGAATGCACTGGCTGATGGTATCTGTCAGGACCAGAGCAGGCTGTTATCTAGCCATTATGTCAGATTTATCTTCATTCACATTTGCCCAACACGCTCTCCAAAAGCTCATTTGTCAAGCTGAAGGAGCACTTTTCGTACATTTATAAACCTTGTCTCTCCTTATGGCTGTTGGGTGAAAACAGCATGTAGCATGACTTAGAAGAGGCCGACTGGCAACCTGTTAAGCTTGGCACAGCAAATAATCCATGCATCGCCCACGAGAATACGATTGCCTTTGATTTATTGTTCAAATCAAGCCTGAGCATTGTACTGTGGCTCATTTTCAGCCTTTTCACACCCCCTCTTGTTCTCACTTGGCAGATCTCTGAAATATAAAAAAAATAGGCAATTGAAGTGTTGGGTTAAACATGTTATTTCTGCTCATGCATTGGTATTATTAAAGGACGAGATGGGGGACGTGTCATGAACACATTGGTCTGTGCAGATAGGTTTTGGAAAGGCAGCGCTCCATAAGGACCCGAGAGGCCGCTGTTGTTGTTTTTTTAAAGGACCTGTATGATGATCTGTGGAAGATTGTTCCAGGTCCCTGTAGTAATCCCAACTTCCTGAGACTCTGCTGGGAGGCGCGTGTTCTGAGTTCACGGACCGTTTGGAATGTTCTAGCTGTTTCTCTTGATGTCTGGAGTGAGTCACAGCTGTGAGAGCGACCTTAGAATGTACAAGTAGTTTATTATATGCTAATAGAAGTGTACTGGGATTCAAAAAGTGGTTTCAGGTTTGTGGGTAAAAAGGCAAGCGTTGAAAAATACTATAAAATTATGATGTTATAAGTTTTTAACTCACATTTGCATTCAAAAAGTTGGGGTCTTTGTTTTTATTCATTTAATTTTTTTTTAAATAACATTATCAACTTACCAAAGCTGCATTTATTTAATCAAAATACAGTAAAAACTGTATATTAACTAATTTTGTTGCTTGAGAAAAAAAAAACCTATTATTTTCAGTATTGAAATCGGTTTCATTTAGCTTAATAGTGAAAAAAAAAATTTCAGGATACTTCAAAGTTCAAAAGAACAGGATTTATTCGAAATAAAGAATATTTTTGTACATTATAAACTTCCAAGTGTATTTAATAATTTCAAGTTAAGGGCCAAGTTAATGTATAATAATAAAAAAAAACTGACCCTAAACTTTTGAATGGTAGTTGTGTATATATAATTTAAATCCTAAAATTATTCAAATTAATTATTAATGCCTTACAAAATGCATTCTTTCATTTATGGACTATTAGTTTTGTTTTCATGGACTTCTGATTGGTTATCTTCAGTCACATGTTTTCTTTTCAACTTTCCCACCACTTTTTAGTTGTCATCCATCTAACTAGCTCAGGTGTTAATCATTATGTTATTCATTTGGTTTGTACTTAAGTTTTATTTATTTATTTAGTCATTTAGCAGACGCTTTTATCCAAAGCGACTTACAAATGAGGACATAAGAAGCAATCAAAACCAACAAAAGAGCAACAACGTGCAAGTGCTATTACAAGTCTTGGTTAGCCTAACGCAGTACAGATAATTATTATTATTATTGTTATTTTTTAATAAAAAGACATAAATAAAATACAATTAGAATAGAGAGTGCTAGAGTTAGAGGGTCAAGTAAAGATGGAACAGATGAGTTTTTAGCCGTTTCTTGAAGATGGCAAAGGATTCGGCTGCTCGGATCGAGTTGGGCAGGTCATTCCACCAGATGGGAACAGTTAATGAAAAAGTCCTTGAAAGTGTTTTTCTGTGTCTTTGGGATGGTACAATAATTCGTTGTTCACTTGAAGAACGCAAGCTTCTAGAGGGCACATAGGTCTGAAGTAAAGAATTTAGGTAAAGGGGTGCAGAGTTAGTTCCTGTCTGCACACTCTTGAGTTGTCTGGTATTGCTTGTTTGATTTTTATCATCATCTTTGTCTTCATCTTTGACGACAAGTGACAATTCTAAAGTGTTATTTCATTTTAACCACAGTTATAATAAATTTACATCAATTCTCGGTTACACCTTGAAGCGTGTAAGGGAATTTAAGGCATGAAATAACACATAAAATAGCATGGAGATATTGTGTTTAACTCTGCAGCCTGGCATAACCATGAATAGTTACGAGTGATGTGTCATTATAATATAATTTTAACTATAGTTAATAAAAAGATATGACTTTACAATGCATAATATATCATAATTGTGTTACTTGTAGGCTATGCACAGAAACAACTGATTATATGGTGTTAAGTATAATTAGTAGGTATGTTTTACAGTGATTTTTTTTTTTTTAAATATATTAAACTTAGAATAAATGTTAATAAATAATAGTAGTGAAACTAAATATGAATTGTGTTTGCATGTCTTCGGTGTGCATCATTCAGTCCCTCTGTGTTGTACAGAACAGCAAGAGGAAAGACAAACAGCTCTGAACTGATTCACCTGGTGCTAAAATAAGCAGTGTGCCTCGCTTTAATTGCCCCCGCTTCTTCATCGACTTTCCTGTCGTGGTGAGTGCTGGCCTCTGGTCGACATGGAAATGAGTTTAGTCCTCAGGGTTCCCGCGCTTCAGCAGCACAGGGCGGGAAGAGCAGAGGCAACGACTAATTAACCGCCTCCAAATGACTACCAGATAAAGATAAATGTATCGCACAATAAACAGTATAACCATTCGACCTTAGTTAGTAAACTAATTAGTAAAACTGCCTTAAAGTCATTACCTCGATAATCGCGTGACTGGTCACATACAGGTACGTTCTTAAACACGGCGAAACTCTTCCACTTATTTGATGAAATGTAGTTTTCCTCCTCACTGCTCTCTGTAAATTACCCAGTAATACACAATGCCGGTAACTGATTTGATATAATCTCTCACCAGTCCTCCATCAACTCCCCTGCGAGATGATATGAAATTGCTGCGGCGCGCACTCACGCACGCCAATTCAATTACTGCAAAAATTACTTGTCATATCCACTTCCCTCTCTATTTACTACCATAATTTTGATCCTTTTGAGAATTACACGAGGAGACGCGATGTTTAGTGTTTCATAAATGTTAACCCAGCAAAAAGAGAATGTAATGAGCTTAGTAAAATGGACCCTGTCAGTTTGCCTTACAGACTGATGGTTGCTGTTGTTCCCCCGTTTGACCGCTGGATGGCACTCTTGCTACACACCTTTGCCTTTAAATAGAAACCTTCCCTACTGACCTTCCTTTTCTCAACTTAAATACAGATTCCCTCAGCTGGTTTTTCCACATTTGTGTCACGCCGGCCGTACCATAGTCTTGCATGCTGTTCGGTAAGCTAAGTGGCCATTCATTCTGTAACTGCAGTGTGCAAGAAGATGCCAGAGCTATACAGAGTGCAAACTACTGTAGCTTGTTCACACACACCGTGCCTATAGGCTGTCAGCTGGTCTCTCAGCAGACCCGAGCTCTCTCGTTGTAGCACCCCACGCCCGCTCTGTCATTTAGAAGAGATTACATCTAGCACCACAGATCCAGTGTGAGCCTGGGGGTCTTGTGGGGGGCCCCGGTGAACTCCCTGTGGTTGCGGAGATTGCTTTCTATCCTCGGTTCGCGCTGGTATTTCCGCCCCCCATCATGGAGAGGATCAGAAGTAATGCACCACAAGTGTAGTTTTGGAGGGGGAATGTGGCCGTGAAGAATGAACTTGAATAATGCCACACTTTGGCTATCGATGTTTAGTAGTAGAATTATACAGGAGACTATATTTCAGCTGTTGTGCATATGTGTGACTTATTGATTTGTCGGCATTTTGTTCGTCATTTGTGAGTTTTTAATGTTAATACTGCAAGAGATGGCAAACTGTTGTATAAACGCAATATCACGCTCGTAGCCGTGAGATATGGCTGTATATCGGCACGCTATGATTAAAATGAACATCTTAATAATGACTGTGTTTATGTACAGTTAAATGTTGTTGTGTTAATGGTCAGATGTTGTAATGTATTCTAATAATACAAGAGTATTATTTGCCAGATAATTACTTTGACATTTTCAGAAATCATATTCTTAATCACATTTTTTCTGCTTTGTTGGTATATCTTTTTTCAGTAAAAATAACATAAAATGAATTTTACAATATGTAATTTAATTTTCTATTCGTGTTATTTTTTTATTATTGATTTTAAGAAGCATTTGACGTTATATACACTACACAATATTTTATACACTACACAAGTACTTTTACTCAACTTTTTAAAATGCATTTTTAAAACAAAATTTAAAGTAATTTTATATATTACTTAAGTTTTTATCTATTATATTGAAATGTGTAAATCCAAGGTTTTGGTTTTGGAAATTTTACCAAATGTATTTTGTCCCGATCAGTGTTGGGCTAGTTACCCAAAGAATGTAATATATTACTCATTACTAGTTACTCCTTTCAAAAGTAATATTGTTACTTTACTTATTACTTTCTGGCAGAGGTGTAAATGCTTGAGTAATTTTACTTGATTACTTTAAGTATTATTTCGGGGGATTTTTACTTTATTCAATTACAGTTTAAACTGACTACTTGTACTTTTACCTGATTACATTTCTGAAGAAAAAACAGTACTTTTTACTCCTTACAATTTTATTTCAACTTAAAAAGTACATTACATTTTTATTTTATCTATGCACTTTAAATATGGTAAACGTAAGCTCAAAAGTGCATACTTGACGTGAGAACCAATGAGCATTGTTTTCATGCATCAAGCACACAGTTCTACTTCAGTTATGACTGTCATCAGGTAAATATCTGGGTTCAAAAGTTCACCATCAAATCTGAGGAAGCATGTTGAGGTAGCAAAGTTGTGTTTTCCTCCACAAAAGTTTATTCATTATTCTTTCAGTTTTGATAGAGCCATTAGCGGTGTAATATATTGGCTGAATGCACAAGATTGTGTGCAAATAAAATCAGTGATGAAAATGTAAATATAATTAATATTTTTCTGGGAATTTTTTTATTATCAAATGTTACAGTTTTCCACTTTGCCACAGTCCATTTTAAATAAGCCTTGGCCCAGAGAAAACGCCTGCGCTTCTGGATCATGTTTAGATATGGCTTCTTTTTTGACCTATAGAGTTTTAGCCGGCAACGGCGAATGGCACGGTGGATTGTGTTCACCGACAATGTTTTCTGGCAGTATTCCTGAGCCCATGTTGTGATTTCCATTACAGTAGCATTCCTGTATGTGATGCAGTGCCGTCTAAGATCTATGAAGATCACGGGCATCCAGTATGGTTTTCCGGCCTTGACCCTTACGCACAGAGATTGTTCCAGATTCTCTGAATCTTTGGATGATATTATGCACTGTAGATGATGATAACTTCAAACTCTTTGCAATTTTTCTCTGAGAAACTCCTTTCTGATATTGCTCCACTATTTTTCGCCGCAGCATTGGGGGAATTGGTGATCCTCTTGCCATCTTGACTTCTGAGAGACACTGCCACTCTGAGAGGCTTTTTTTATACCCAATCATGTTGCCAATTGGCCTAATAAGTTGCAAATTGGTCCTCCAGCTGTTCCTTATATGTATATTTAACTTTTCCGGCCTCTTATTGCTACCTGTCCCAACTTTTTTGGAATGTGTAGCTCTCATGAAATCCAAAATGAGCCAATATTTGGCATGACATTTCAAAATTTCTCACTTTCAACATTTGATATATCTATATTCTATTGTGAATAAAATATACGTTTATGAGATTTGTAAATTATTGCATTCCTTTTTTATTCGTAATTTGTACAGTGTCCCAACTTTTTTGGAATTGGGTTTGTGTGTATATATATATATATATATATATATATATATATACATATATACATATATACATGAGATGGCATGAGGGTGGAAAGGATGGAGTTTCCTTTTAATCCCTTTCCCTGTAATTTTGTGTGTGTGTGTTCCGCTGTGCTGAATTGTAATTGTTATTGCTGCACTAGATATTTTGTGTATTTTTTTAGTGTTTGACCTGTGCCATTGCATTTTGTTCCGTTTTCTCCTTTTAACCAAACTTCTGTATGTCTGTCAGAAAAAAAAAAAAAGTACTTCTACTTTTTTAATACTTGCGTACAATTTAAAGTAGTACTTTTTACTTTTACTCAAGTATGTTTTTGGCCAGATATTTGTACTTTTAATTGAGTAAAATTTTAGTATCTTTAGTATCTTTACTTTGACTTTTTGAGTATTTTTTACACCTCTGCTTTCTGGCAACAGTAATTAGTTACTCTACTAGTTACATTACTTTTTCTTCACGCCCCACAGAAGTTGTAACTGTGTATCTTCCACATAAAATTCTTCCAGAATGTTATTAATAACATATTTCTTCCTCATCATTTGACCAAAATCCACATTGGATCGCAGTCAGAACTTATTACAAACACTCAATAATGATTGATAGTGACATTCAAGCAGAAGAGTTGTATTAATCTCATTAACTGTCATGTGTAGCTTGAAGTAATTTTTCCGTTACCCATATATACGATTATATTTTATGTATTTTATCAAATCGCATAAGTTTGTTAGAAACTGTTTAATTATAGTAATATAATGTACCATATGCTGATCAGAGGGATGTGGGTGGGATGTAATGCCAGAGTAAAGTAAAGCCACAATTTACACAACACTGTTCAGATCATCTTTTTTCCTGACAAAAGCAATATAATGCAATATTTCTATCTGCTGAATGTAAGCTTTTCCATATTCCAAGCTTGCCTGCTGCACTGGGGACATCACATGCATGTGTGAGTCGTGAAAATTATGAAAATAAATCTAGGAATTATTTGATTGTTAGATTTTAAATCAGCGGGGTTGAGGCATCAAAAGTAAGTGAAGTGACATACTGCCAAGTATGGTGACCCATACTCGGAATTCGTGCTCTGCATTTAACCCATCCAACATGCACACACACAGCAGTGAACACACACACACACACCGTGAACACACACCCGGAGCAGTGGGCAGCCATTTATGCTGCATTGCCCGGGGAGCAGTTGGGGGTTCGGTGCCTTGCTCAAGGGCACCTCAGTCGTGGTATTGAGGGTGGAGAGAGCGCTGGACATTCACTCCCCCCACCTAAAATCCCTGCCGGCCGGAGACTCGAACCCGCAACCTTTGGATTACGAGTCCGACTCTCTAACCATTAGGCCACGACTTCCCCAACTAAGTAACTAAGCTGTTTTATGGATTGTAACTGTAATATTATTACTGAAATCTTATTAGTAATTAGTTACGCTACTTGTTACTGCAAAAAGTAATATTATTAAATGACTAGTAATTAGTTACTGCCCAACACTGGTCCCGATCCGCTTTTAGATTTTTTTTTTTTTTGATTTGGTGTAAATATTAATCTGCTATTAACAACTATAAATTTGTTATTTTATTTCCTATTTTCAAACAGCCCTTTCATGTACTTGAGTATTTCTCTTTGATTGTGTGAACAGTACCATTTGACACATTGATGAGTGTTCTCTTCCTCTTATACAGGTCGCCTGTCTGATCCGTGTCCCGACTGAAGTAGTAAAGCAGAGGACACAGGCCAATCCCTCTCTCAATACCTATCGGGTGCTGCTGAATACACTACAAGAAGAGGTACTGTCTGTGTTTTCCGTCAGCTGGACTTACAGTGCACTTGAGCTGTCATGTTACAGAGAGATGCACGGGTGGATTGATTGATAAGTCATTTTGTAAAGCAACCAGATGAAAATATAATGTCTTTTTGTTTGCTTAGAGATGACAACCCTTTCTGATTTCTCATTGCAGGGTTTCAGAGGCTTGTACAGAGGTTATGGCAGTACAGTACTTAGGGAGGTAGGGTGGCTTTCCTGTACACATCAAGTACTGGTACTCTGTTATTCACATAATTATACAAATGCTTTGATATTGACATTTGATTTGAGTACCTCTTAAATAGGTTTCTTTTTTGTGAAAAAAGTAAAAATTTTTTTACATGAACATATTCAATGTTTTAATTTTATTAAGTATGTCTAGTATTCATGTAACTATTACACACTTGTTTAAGACTTACGCTCAGACCAAACGCTTACTTAGAGCAACATTACACATGAGCAGAACGAAAGAGGATTTCAGATATTTTTTAAAGGTTGTAAAACAAATGAGAATGGGGGAAAAAAAGCAAAAAAAATGGTCAAATATGTTCATGTAGGAAAACAACTGAAAAATGGCTTTCGGTGTGCTTTCCGCTTATTCACATGACACAGCAGTAGCTGAGGTTGCTGAACAAAAGTAGTCTTTTGTTTGAATTGTTTGTAGGTAAATATCCTCTTCATCCAGTGCTGTTTGTTCTCTGTGATCTTAAGCATCTCAATACTGTCTGCTAAAGATAAATCAGTGAAAGAACGGTCCAAACAAAAGCAAATTGACTGTTTTGCAAACCCGTTTGGCCAGTTCACTGAAAAGAATGTAAAGTAAAAAAAAAACTCCTTATTATAAATTCAAAAAATGATAATTGAATCCCCCTCATGTCATTTCTAACCTCAGTCTCAGTGTTTTGTTTTTTTGTCCATACAATGAAAGTCTAAGGTGTTCAGTGTTATTTTGAACCTAACTGACTTTCATTATTATGGTTAAAAACTGTTGTCTTCAAAATGTATTTTGTGTGTGTGTGTGTTCAGCAGTGAGTAAATTACATAATTTTTATTTTTGGGACCCTTCAAGCAAGAAGTTGCCCCTTTTCAGTTCTGAATTTCCGATTGCTCATTCAAGTATCTTTTTTGAATTAACAATTTATGTAGCTAATGAAACTAATTAGCAATGGAACAAGCAGCAGACAGAGCAAACACAAGGTGAAACACACCATAGCCCTCCCACACAAGAGAAGATGCCTTTTTAAATAGACCTCTCATTCTCACCCTTTGATTAATCATCTGCTTCCTCGCGCACCTGCATCGCATGATAATGCGTATTGAGTTATTGGCAAAGCTCATTTTTTTCATTTGTTTTCCAAATGTATTTTCTCCTCCTTCATGTCACATACTGACAGAAGACAAAGATAAAGGAAGTGAAATCTTCGAAATCAAAGAAATCTTCTTGTCTGCATGAAGGTGACACTCATTTTTTCATGAGGTGATATTGTCTCTCACTGCGGGGCCATCCTGTACTTATTTTCCGCCTCACTTAACAAACGTTGTTCACGCAAACTCCATCTGGACATAAAGAAAAGAGAACAACAAGCTTTTTCTGATTTCTCCAAGGGCTTCTGAATAAATGAATACATTTTGGATGAGAGCGGGCTGCTGAGGCTGAATACTAAGGGCCAGATAAAATAGAGGTGCTGAGAGGTGCCCCGCTTCTTCCTTGGGATTGGCTTTGACGTGTGCCAGGAAGCTAATTCATTTTCTTGGCCCGCTATCTTATCCCGCACCGCAACCCTGTCAGGGTAAGTTTGTTTACTCTGGATGCCGAGTCCTCCATCCACAAGGATTTAATTGGGGTCTTCTCCATTATGCAGATTCATTAAAGAACCCTGGACAAGAGGTTGTGATGAGATACAGCCCACCGATACGCGCTAGTTGATTACGAGCAGAGAGACAGGATGGCAAGCAGTTAAATGACAAACTAAAAGGCTGGTGTGAAAAGGAATTCTATGATACATGATGTCAATATAAATTAATATTCAAGGGTAAATCACAACAGTTTACCGTCAGTGTTTTTGAAAGAATTGAATTATTACAATTTAAACTAAATGTGTTCTATTAATGATTTCAAATTTAATTTGTTCCTTTGGTGGCAAAGCTGAATTTTTAGCAGCCATTACTCCAGTCTTCAGTTTCACAAGAGCCTTCAGAATCTTGTGATATATGTAAAAGTCTTCACTATCACTCTCGATCAATTTAATACACCCTTGCTGAACAAAAGTATATATTTTTTTTAATCATACTGACCAAAAATGTTTGAATGGTTGTGTAGTTTTGCTATTATCATATTATTCTTGTCTCTAATTTTGTGTTTTCAAACGATTATGGCTATCAAAAAAAAAATGATCATAACATTGGTTTAGACGACTCGTACAGTATTTTACAAGTCTTCTGAAGTCATTCAGTCACTTCATGTGGAGAACAAGCCACAATTCACTTTTATATTTCACTGAACAAACAGTTTCACTATAAATATCTGACCTATTGTTGCTCTATGTTCAATGTTCAATTCATGAATGAGTCACTCTTTTGTGGCAACTCTTTTAAAATGACTTCTGAATGATTTGTTTACAAACCAGACTGATTCTTGAGTTCTGCCTCAGTAAAACGGTTAATGGGAGAAGATTTTCAGTGAAAAATGACTTTAGTTTGTTTCTGCTCCTCGCACAAAGCTACCACCTGACTCCAAAAGACTTGGAATATAAACACAAGACTATGGCTGTATCTTATACTGTGTTTCTTGGTTTCAGCCACTAGAGGGCATAACAGGTTTAGGGCAAATCTGATCAGCGTGGAAGCTGAAAAGATCACAGCACTCAGATTTCATCAAACATCACAACTTTAATCAACTTTATGAAAGCTGAATGGAATATAACTGTTTCCTCTGGCTTACTCTTTTGTAACCTACGCTTATATCTCTTTGCCTTTTTGCTGCAATGTATAGTATTAAAAATTTATATGGATTTTGTAAGTGTTGTTTCTGTCATGTTGACAGAGAGATCTGATCATATCGCTTTCTCATGACACTCACCTGAGAGGGAGTGTGCGATTGAAAGAGGCAGACAGACAAGAGTGCTGTTGGAGATACATTGGTTGCCGTCTAACAGAGCTCGTTGTATATCAGCACAGATGTGAGAGCGGAGGGAAGGGGAGGAGAGGAGAACTGGCAACCCTGTAAGAATGTAGTTATGAAACACCTACGCCTTGAGCTGCGCTCCTGTCAACTTCTGCATTAGTTGTTGCCAAGATGTCCAAAAATGTATTTCCCTCAGCATTTCCTCAGATTCAAACACTGTTAGAAACTTCTGGCATCATTTACGCACCCTCATGTTATTCCAAACCTCATTTTTTTACCATTCTGTAATATTGAAGTATATACGTGAAGTATATTAAATGAATTAACCACAATTGTTTTTGTGATTTCAAAAGAGCTTTGTTTTGTTTTTAATAAAACGGTATTTGAGAAAATAAAGTATTAAAATAATATTCATATTTATGAATTGAAATAATTTGAATTATCCTGCAGCCACCTGGTTGAGAAGCACTGACATAAAATAGAAGATTCTGTAACAATACTAGCTGAGGTTACAGTGTTTTGAATACATTTAGTGAAATGCATTTACCTGTATATTGTTATGAGTTTTGAGTGAGTTTTGCATCATTCTTCTTTATTGCGTTGTGTCAGTGTTTGACAGAATGCTGAAAGTGTTTCTTACCAAATGAATTCAGATTCTTCACAGTGTCTTTCCTCTCTTTCTCGTTCCACACTTCCTCTGATCTCTAGTTGACACTGAAGGGAAACCGCTCCAGAGGTCTTGGACCTGCCCGAGATCAATTTGTCTGACTTCCCCCTCTGTTTATGTTGCTGTTGTTCATTGGTCACAGTGGACTGTGTGGCTAACAGGTGGAAGTGTGTATGTTTGACCTGCAGTGCAGTGTGGATTTGTTTCCCTCTTCTCCTAACACAAGCACAGAGAAGATAAGAGGCAGGGGTATGCGGTTTTCTTTATGCTTGTCGGGTGGATTCATTCTACAATCAATTTCCTGTCAATTTCCCACAGTACTTTGGTCTCCCATTTAAATTCTTTCAATGTTTCCAATCATTTACAGATTGAGAACGTTATTTTGACCCTTTCAACAAAGTCCTTTTAAACAAGGGCTGTAAAATATTCAACCCGGAATTTATGTTGCAGGTCACTAGAGCATTTTCTGTGACTTTGGCATATGGGAAGATTCAGGTTATAAATACACTACTGTTCAAGTTGTTTTGTTTTTGAAAGAAATTAATACTTTTACTCAACCAAGGATGAATTAATGTAATTACAAGTGACAAGACATTTGCACTGTAACAAATAAATGTTCTCTTAACTTTCGGTTCATCAAAGCATCCTGAATAATATCAGTTTCTGCAAAATATTAAGCATCATGACTGTTTTCAACATTGATAATAATAATAAGAAATGTTTAATGAGCACCAAACCAGCATATTAAAATAATGTGATACTAAAAACTGCAGTAAGTCATCTTTGCCATCACAGGAATAAATCACATTTATATATTAAAATAGAAAATATTTATTTTAAATTTTAAATGTACTTTTTTCACATTACTGTTTTTATTGTCTTTATGATAAAATAAATGCAGCCTGAGCAAAAGAAGGAGCATACGACATTTATCTTAAAACTTACCGACCTTAAACTTTTTTATGGTAGTATATGTTCATGCTTGATATAGTTTTAACCAGTATTTGGTGAAAAATTAAGTTTAATTGCTTTAGACAAATCTAGCAATACTGCAGTGGTTTTCTGAGGATTCAACTTTATTTGTCAGGGCTGGATTTAATATAACTTCAATCAGATGTTTTCAGAGCGCAGCCATCCATTTCTTTAGCCCTGCCTCATTACCCTGTGATCTTTTTTATTGTCTTTATTTTATCTGATTAGAAGGCCTTAAACATGCTTGCCATGCACATTCCTGATGTGTGATGTGAATGTGTGAGTATATACATATATGTATTTGCATTGATCCACACCAGTTTGTATTTATTGTCTCTCAGCTGGATGGCTGGCAGAGTTTGTGTTTATTTGAACTGTGGCATGTATGAGTGAATGATTTACATCACACGTGTGAAGGCACGGAGACTTCATTTCTATCCTCCACCTGAGCACATCATGCCTCCAGCTGAAATGTGAGAGTTTTGAAGAATGTGGTGTGGTGTCAGGATAAAGGTGCTGTTCCCATACTGGCATGGAGGCTTGCATGTCAACCGTGACGCGGCAGACCAGCTGTTGCCGAGGCTGTTGGTGAGAAAAAAAGATTCAGCTCCCTCCAAACCTCAAACTAAACTGCTAATCCGGCTCCCACTGGGGCAATGAGCCTCATATTCCATGTCTACGCCACTGACGGCACTCGCACCCGTTTAACTGACTGGTGCTTGCCAGGTTGCGTGCCATTTCAGCTATGAGAATGAAGTGAGGATGCCTTTTAAAATTCCATTCAGTTGCAGAATTTGAATTGAGGTAGTGTGTGCAATTAGAAATTGATTTGAAATATGAGAAATTAGAATTAAAATAACAAAAAGACACTTCTAAATAATTAGTTTACCCTTTAAATTTATCCAGAAAATAGTACTTCCTGAAACATTAGGTAATATTATTTTATTACTATTATTAAAAACTTCAGTAAATTAAACGATGATAAATTAATACAGTTTTTGAAATGCCACCAATAATGTACCATTTGCCATTAAGTTTGTTTCACTGTTTTTAATGAATTCTCTGGATGCTCTGATTTACGCAAACTTCTTCACAATGGAGCCAAACATAATGAGTAAAAACTTTTTCTTTTTTTTTATCAGAATCAGAATTAGCTTTATTCGCCAAGTGTGTGCAAACACGCAGAATTTGTTGTTGTTTTTAAGAAGCTCTTGGTATATACATGCAAACATACATACATATACATACATACATACATACTTATATATACATACATACATACATACTTATATATACATACATATACATACATACATACTTATATATACATATCTGACATGAGAACAGAAACATTTAAATATACAAATTTATAGTTAACTGAAAACAATTTTGGACGTGGTGCTGTTTGTCAGACTTAAAAGGGCTTTGATTACTGTATTCATGATCTTAACATGATTGAACTTTTATTAAAATTTATATATAAATAAGAAAAATGGCAAAATTAGTAAAAAAAAAAGAATTATTTAACAAATTTTGTTTGGTAAATGGGTAAAATTTGACAAGGTTCCACTAGTTGCTTTAACTTACATTAACCATGAACTATACATTTATTACAGTATTTATTAATCTTTGTTCACATTAGTTAGTGATATAAATGTTCCGCTCAGCTCCATTAAATAATAATAACAGATACAGCTTTGGGTATTTATAATGTAAATGCTGAAATTAAAACAGATTAATATATGCTATACAAATAATTTTAATTGATAGTTTAACTAATGTTAAAAAATTAATTATTTTGTTAAGTGACACCATGTTTTGATACAGAATTGCGAGCTCCATTCTGATTGGTTGGCTTTACGCAACTTAACGTGAACAGGTTTTCTCAGAAGAGCTAGTCATGAAATGAAAGTTTGGTGGCATATAATGCGTTTGTCAATTTATTTATGCCCTTAACCTTAAACATGATTTTGCATGTTGGTCAGACAGCAATGTCTAGTTTGGGGCTCTTCAGCAGGATAAGTTGCGGAGTGGACCAGACTTTATGTCATCAGTCAGAAGTCTGGCTACGTGAGACTATTTGCTGCTTGAACAAAATGACCCAAGGAGAATTGTGTCTGGTTTGCAGATGGTGCTGATGTAGTGTAGGGATGTTTGGGCCAAGGTGTAGAGAGGTTTAGCTGTGTGTGTGATGAGTCGACTCTGTATGTGCCTCAGACTCTACGGAGTCCACTTTTTCCACTCTCCCAGGGACTGGTTTTGGCGGGTCGTCTCACAAGGCTGTTGATCAGCAGTAGAGGAATCTTCTTATGTGATAGCGCTGAACAAGACACTTCATTTGTCTGGGTCTTCCTGAGGAGTTGAATTGGATACAGACGTTCATATGTGTAGAAAAGAGCCATCTCTCACACACACACACTCACATATGAACACTAAAGGTAGCAGCGACTGATGTATAGATCATGTTTTTGGTGTGCACTTCAAGCTCCCATTCCTGTTCGACTCCAGTCCGCCATCCTTTTGATTCATTCCTCATGCTGGGACTCCTGTCTAACACTGGTGTTAAATGATTCCTTTACCCACAATGCTTTGCAGAACACGTTAGTCTCTGATAGCGTAACAATAACAAGACTAGCTCCTCTCGCCAAGCTCTCTGGAATGGGACCCTCAGAACGGCTTGAAATGTTGATATTTCTGTCCAGCATCATAACGATCAATTAAATCACCTCAAGCACATAATGGTTTTGTTGATAGATATTTAGTATGCTTTACACAGACAATTCTCCACCTGGTCCTAAACAAGAGCTCCACGTGTGCAGTATTGGAGCTCAGACTGTGGTGCATCAGTCAGAAATATTCACACAATCTTAGGTGTTTATATTACATAGATACAGTCATCTGGTCATTGATTTCGAGTGTGTTTGTAGGGCTAAGTATCTCTCACAGCCTCATGATACGATATACACAACTGGATTGCAATTGAAATGGCAGCAAATGCAAAGGTGAATCTGAAGGATGTGTTGTGAAATGCATAAGTACATATATATATATAGTAAAGACCCATTTATATATATTCAATTCAGTACTGATTTTTTTTCTTCTTAAATTTTTTGCTGACGCTCTTGTGTCCCGCTGGGAATTTGAAAACCCCTGATAAACTGTGGATGTGCACAGCCATAGTTTGATGCATGTAAAACAAGATTATTTTTTTTTCCAACGGTACCTTTGATGTTTGCACTATGGCAAATTGTTGATCTGGTTATCATCTTGCAGTAATTATTATTAGCTTAATATCAAATATGCTTTAAGTCTTCATCTGTCTCTTTTCTCCAGATACAAAGAAGGCTTTGTGAACAAGAACACTTTTACCAAAACTGGACAAGTGTTTCATGCTCACCTTCTGCACAGTGTCTTCCAGAAAAGCTTCCAAACATCTTTATCAGACTGAGCTTACTGAGTTTATACACAATATTATTGCTTGTTGGTTAATGTCAGTGTGGTTTAACGGGTGAATGCGCACCTCAAGCCCTGAGAGCTTGAACACCTTCCAAATTCTGTTGTCTGAAGATAGTAAATAGCAGTTTTTATAAAAAGCCAAAAAGTTGGCTTTTTCTGTATATTAATATATAAATTAGTATTGTTTACAATTTTATGTGACTTTATATTTTAAGTTCCTATTTTAAAGCAACTTGTTAAATGGTATAATATTTCACAAAACCTTTTATGTTTAGAGAAGCAAGACTGTTGACTTTGCATGTTCTAGTTTTTGTTGTATTTATTTATTTTAACAGTAAAAGGTTTTTGTCGCTGTGGGTTTGTGTGCACGTTCGGTTTGCTGGTTAGGTTGTTTTAATTAGCGTATCTCGCTAGGTCCTGGGGTTATGTATGCTTCCCACAATTTTCTGCGTGTTTGCCTCAATCCGAGCAGAAAACCATCTCAGCCCCTCACATATGGTTTCAATAAGGGCCGCCGGTCTGGCTGGGGACCCAGAGAGAAAGAGGGGTTGGGGTGTGTGAGGGGTTCTTGTCCCTCTGCTGGCCCACAGACCTGTGACCTGAGCTTGAATATGCCTCTGAGCAACAACGAACTAGCATGCTCACACTTACGCAAACATATATAAAGTCAGTGTCCAGATTGTGGCTCTAGGGGCTCCCCACCAACTGCCGTGAGGGAACACGTGTAAAATTAATTTGATGCATATATTTCAAGTAAAAATAATAACATAGTAGCACACGATCCTGCCTAACATTTACACTTAATAAATTATGTTCTTATTTCTATTAAAATGCGTGGCCAGTTGGGCTGCATATGTTTTTTTTTTGCATGTGGGCATATTTTACATAAATTGCTCTATTAAATGACTCTTAAACCTGTTTATCAAGGCTGCATTTAGCCTATTTGATTAAAATACAGTAAAAACAGCAGTATTGTGAAATATTAATTTGGAATTACTGTTTTCTATTTTAATATATTTTAAAATGTAATTTATTTCTGTGATCAAAGCTGAATTTTCAGCATCATTACTTCAGTCTTCAGTGTCACATGATCCTTCATAAATCATTCTAATATGCTGATTGTTGTTCAAGAAACAATTATTTTCAACCTTGAAACAGTTGTGTCATATAATGTTTAACCATGATACAATTTTTTTTTTTTTTTTTTAGGATTTCGTGGCTTGAGCTTTAATGTATAGAAAGCTTATTTGATGTAGTGCACATCATAATTCAACAAAGCCATTTTTAGTTCACATTTGTTATGTTTTTAATTATATTATTATATTTTTATATTATTTTATATTTTATTATAAATTATTTTTTATTAAAACAAATTGTTAAGATGTTATAAGGATAATATTTCACGTTTATCCTTTTTTCTTTCACAAAACTATATACAGAATTTTTTTTTCACTATATGAATGATTATTCATGAGTTACTCTATATACTAAAGTCAATTTTTAAATGTTATAGAATTGATAATATTTCACAAAACATTTTTTTTCCCTTTCTCTAGATACTTAGAAGGCTCTGTAGAACAAGGACACTTTTATATTAATTTATATAAATTGTTATATTATTAATAGAAATTATTTATACTAATGCAAATTGTTAATGTTAAATGGATACTATTTCACATTTATCATTTTTCTTTCACAAAACTATATGCAAATTTGCTCTTTTTTTAACTGTAAAAAATATACACAATTAATCTCACAATTGTTATGTTTTTATGGAATATTACATACAAATCTGTATTTTTAATTATTGATTTTTATTGCAAAATTTTTACACATGATTTTTTAAGTTAAGTTTTTTTTCATTTTGTGTGCTTTGATCCTCCATATGTGATGACATGGAGAAAAAATAAAACAAACAAACACCAAATTGTTTTTGTTTTGAAATATTTCCAAAGTAATATAATTCTAATCTAATAATGCTTGCATCAGAAGGCAATAAGAGTCATCCCTCTTAGAGGGTGATATGCATTGCCCTTTTCATGAAAGAGCGGTGCCCTTGTAAAACAAGTGTGAGGTTAACCTCTAATTGCAGGGTGAATTTCGCTGTCTCACACTGTGATTTATTTCCCTCGCGCCATCTCTCGCTCCGTCCTTCCCCAAACTCGTTTTCATCGTATTTCCCCTTCAGTATTCTTTTCAAAACACTCATTTTGAAGACACTTTTTTTTGTTTACTGGCTCTCCCCCGTCTCAGTAGTTTATCTCCAGGGCAGCGATGCTTATGTGTCCTGGAGTTGTGTACTTAACCCCAGTGGTCTCTGGAGAAAAATGGAGTCTGAGCACCGAGGTGCATGATTATGGGAGGTTGAAGGTGAACGGCTTTATGGGACAGATAATGTTATTATTACAGCTTGAGCGAGGCCCGGATCGGGAGCTCGTTCCGATCTATAATTATTCCGCATTGCATTTAAGGTTTTAGCTAATTATCATGTCTCAGATGTGAAACATTAAATAGCTTGCTGATTTTCTTCCACATGCTTGACCCAGCTATCAGCATTGCCTTCACATTTCAGCATTTCCTGTGTCCAAATGTGTAAGGTCAACAGATGTTGAAGTAACAAATGTCTCCCATTGTTTTAACATGTAATATAAATCACAGAATGCACAGTGTCGTCTATTAGCAAGCAAGTAATCATGGCCAATTCGGCTACACTATTGCTCTCCTGAGGGACAGTATTGAACTAAATTGAATGAAATCATGGTGATGTCATTTCAAACTGCATGCTAGGGGAGGCCATAAATGCGGCTGTGATTCGATTGCTAGGTAAAACTTGTGTTTTTGCTTGGGTTAGGGTAAGCTTCCTCGTGATTTCTAACCGAAACCATCACTAATGTCAGATAAGTAGGAAAAAAAGATCAATGCAGAAAAGGGTTGCGTAGATGATTGGTGAATTGGGAGGACGCACCTGTTGAAGCACTGACTGCTGAAAGCTGAAGACTGACTGTAATGTTTAGTTTAGCTCACATAACAGCGGCCCACGGCTGGAAACATCTGTAGGGAGCCGTCAGGTTTGGGGGTGAGAGGATGATGTCATGCTTCATGTCAAATAACTGCACTTCCCTCAGAGCGGGGGAAAAGTCTTTGCGGAAGCCC
The DNA here is from genome assembly GCF_936440315.1 of Barbus barbus. Classification (NCBI taxonomy): domain Eukaryota; kingdom Metazoa; phylum Chordata; class Actinopteri; order Cypriniformes; family Cyprinidae; genus Barbus; species Barbus barbus. The sequence goes on along the minus strand of NC_136715.1, from coordinate 17,054,059 downwards.
TCAGTGTCTGCTGTTTCCACTGTCTAACTTTTGATTGTTTGCTTGGAAGAGGATATGAATGTGATTTGTGGCTTGTTGTATGATTTTAGAGGCTTTGTTTCTTACTTTTCTAAGGGTTTAGACACTGTGCTGTGAAGTCACTTTCATTCAACTTCTTTTAATACACAAAAACAGTTCACCCAGGGTGCTTTTGTTTGTTCTGGAGGAAATGTCTGGCTGTGTACAGTTTACCTGCACTGTTATCTGTTATTGCAAGTCGTTGATCTGGTTATCATCTTGCAGTAATTATTATTAGCCTAATATCAAATATGCTTTAAGTCTTCATCTGTCTCTTTTCTCCAGATACAAAGAAGGCTTTGTGAACAAGAACACTTTTACCAAAACTGGACAAGTGTTTCATGCTCACCTTCTGCACAGTGTCTTCCAGATAAGATTTCCAGATTTTGCAAATTGTTATATTATTATTAAAATGATAATTGTTAATGTTAAATTAATAATATTTCACATTAATCTTCATTTATCTTTCACAAAACTATATGCAGATTTCTTTTTTTTCTGTTGATTACTATAAAATAATCACTCATTTAAATAATCACAATAATTAATCGCTTGATTTTTTTTATCTTTAGAAAGCAGATAAAGAATTATATTATAGTATTAGATTATAGTAATCAGATTTGGTGAGTGTAAAAAAATATTTAATGGATATATTAAAATTCATAAAACATTAAAAATATATTTTCTGCAAGTTTTTCTTTTCTTTTTTGCATTGCTTACAGAACTTCCTTGAGGCCCTTTGGGGACCCTAGTTTGAAAACCTCTGTTAAAGGGTTACTCCACCCCAAAACCCCAATTTAAGATATTTTGAATGAAAACCGGGAGGCTTGTAAGTTGTAACTGTCGATATTCTCCAAAATGCGTACAAAAAGTATCCTCGTCGCTTCATAACATTCAGATTGAACCGCTGATGGCAGATGGACTATTCTGATGATGCTTTTCATACTTTTCTGTGCCTTGACAGTGTTATTTACTTGGCAGTCAATGGGACGGTCACAAGCCTCCCGGTTTTCATTCAAAATATCTTAAATTGTGTTCCGAAGACGAACGAAGCTTTTACGGGTTTGGAATGACATGGGGGTAAGTGATTAATGACAAAATTTTCATTTTGGGGTGGAGTAACCCTTTAACCAATGAATTTTGAATTTGAAAACCTTCTGTATTTCCGTTTCTCTCTCTCTCTCTCTCTCTCTCTTTTCCAGCCCATCCTGTATCTTCTCTCATACACTCTCTATCTTTCTCAGACTTTCTTGTGTGCCCCCAAGGACCGCCATCCATCTCTCAGGCACTGTCAGCACCTAATTGGACCGGCCAGGGGGCATCAAATGTCACATACACACGGATTATAAATTGACTCACTAAAAGATTTCCTCTGACATCATGGGGTTTCTGTGTTTGTATGTGTGGACGCATGCACCTGTACCTTACACTGGTCACTGTCAGACTTGAATTTCCTATTTTGTTGCCGAGGCATTCACCTGTTCGAATGAGAACAAAGGAAACAAACGGTTTGGCTGTGGACCTGGTAGCTTGTTGATATGGGTGCGGTCTCTGTTTTCACTGCTCTTTTGTTCACTTGTTGCATCAGCCTGGCACACTTGCTACGACGGCACAATGCATCCCCGGCCAGAAAATCCCCCCACAATGTAAATATTATGTGATGGTTCTGGGAAGCGTTTTCGCTCATGTCAATGGGATTGCACTCTTGAATATTTGCCTGTTCACTGATTCCAAACAGTCCTTAACCACACAACCCCTCCCTCGCTTCTTCATTTATTCTTTCTTTTCCCCTCCAGCCTTGAACAAGTCTTAATTTGTTTAGAATATTATTACCCAGAACTTTAACTTGCGTGTCACAGGCGCTGATGGAAACCATGGAGTTTCTGAAGTCTGATTGGCTAGCTGCATCAGTCCGCACCTCCTGATTGGCTGATTGGAGAATTCTAGCGCCCAAGGCTTGTCCAAGCACAGTCAGTGAAAGTGTTCATGTGAGGCATTCAGCCTGTCAGAATTCCTCAGCAAGTGGATTCACACATCCAAACACAAAAGAGTATTGAACTTTTTAATATTGCTGATTCATGCTTTCTCCATACACTCATCCAGATGAATTTTTGCTGCGATAAATAAACCATTTTTTTTTTGTGTGAATACCATTCTAATATACTCTAGGACTGCATGATAATGGTTAAACGGTTGATATTTAGCTCAAAAATATAATCATGATTCTTGACATTCACTTTTTGTTGCATTTCGTCAGAATTATTTTTGGACTTTAACGTAAGTGCAAAGCAAGAGAACATCAACTCGCATGCTTTGCTTGCAGTTTTAGTCGCATCAAACAGCACAAACAGCCATGTGAAAGAAAACTGACTTGCTGTGTTACACTTTTATTTAATTGGAATATCTCCGTAAACTCCACCTTACATGTTTGCCGAGGTTTTCAGGTCATTAGCGGGTTTTTTTTTTCCCATAATGTGAACAGCTTGTGTGCATGGTCACCAGGTTGAGAAGATTAGATTAACCCTGGGCAAAAAATTTATTGATTTATGAAAAAGCTCTGATTGGGGGATTTTAACTCTCGAAATCTGGCAATGGCAGCCATGAAACCTTGCGGCGGCAATGAGAGTTAATGCAAATGCCAAATTACATTGAAACATTTTTAGGATAAATAACCAACGAGAAAATATCTCAGATGATTATGCTTACTAAATCAAGAGAAGCAGAAATTGTGATCATGATTAAAATGCAATTCATTGTGCAGCCCTAAATTAAAGAACCTTTTGTATAGTGGAAAGGGTCTATGGATGTTAAAGGTTCTTCATGAAAACATAGATGCCAATAAAGATCCTTTATTTTTAACAGTGTACACCTATGAGCTGAAAATGCACTAATACTGTTCCATACCATACAAACTTCGAATCAGATTAACAGATTTGAATGTTGTATGTGTCAGTCTTGGGAGCTTTATGCATGCTTTCTGTACAAGCGAGCAGGCTTCTCTCTTCTCAGCCAAGATTATATGACCAAAGGGAAGCGTGAAACACAACACAGCCTCTTGCTTTCTCTCTCTCCTCTGATAAAGCGTTTGGGGTGTCCCACTGGCTTTCTTTCAGCTTATTGATTTTTCCATTATTTATGTGTTTATTTATTTTCTAAACTGGCCCCCAGAGGAGTTTTTTTATAGCACTGGGGTTTAAATCACATTTTCAAGGCTCACAAAAGATCAGCGATACACATCCTACACCATTAATATCAACCTCTGATTAAAAAGTCATGCAGTGGCCCCAGAATACCCTCAGTCCAACTGAACTGTGAGTTTTTACACTTGTAAAAACATTTTTTTTTAAAACATTTAACATTGTTGTGCAATTTCAAGACTGTATGTAGATTCAATTAAATCATTAATTTTAAAATTATAATTATACTGAAAGTTTGTTTCTGTTATGCTCACCAAGGCTGCATTTATTTGAGAAAGTAAAACAGTAATATTGTGAAATATTGTTACTATTTAAAAATAGTTTATTCCTGTGATGCAAAGCTGAATTTTCAGCAGTGTTACATGATCCTTCAAAAATCATTGATTTGCAGCTCAAGAAACATTTCTTATTATTAAAAATGTTTTTTTTTTTTATGTATGAAAAGTTCAAAAGAACAGTATTTATTTGAAATATAAATATTTTATAACAATATAAATGTCTTTGCTGTCACTAATATATCCTAACTGAAAACATTAGCTTGTTTAAAATGAAGCCAAACTTAAAACTTTTGAAAAGTATATTTTTTTCTTTAATATGTATTAATATTATATTTTTATATTCTATATTTTAGATATGTATGTATATTTCATATACCGTAATATCATTTTTAATGAGGAATCAGTGTATTAAAGATGAATTATTACCCAGTCTATGCGTTGATATTTTGGTATAGGTGCTGTAAGACTGTACAAGTTACATGTTTCACATTTTGTGTATTTTAGAGCTCGAGAGATTTTTCTGGATCTGTTCCATAATTAGAAAAGTAAAGATAATAGATCTCACGAGGGAGCTCAGGTGTCAGGTGTTGAATGCATATTCACACACACACACACACACACACACACACACACACACACACACACACACACACACACACACACACAATATTGTGACAGTGGTGAGCAAACATGCCTGTACAAACACAAATGTGACACCCAAACGTGCACGCACACACACACACACACACACACACACCTGTGATGAGACTCATAAATCACTCGGGACACAAACTGGTTTAGTGACATGTTTGACTTTGGCAGATGGCTTTGCATAATAAAACGCTCTTTCCCTCAAATTTTCACCCCTGCTGCTCTCCACCTCCAATTTGTTCCTGTTTGTTCCTCTTCACATTTCAAGAACCTGTCATGTAAAAGCTTTGGCTTATAAATATGCTTTTGTTACTGCGTCAGTGTTTGATATGTTTGCACACTCACAGACAATCACACGTTTCTGTTTGTACTTGCAGATACTGTCAGTATGCTTTGCTATGTATTAGGCGTGTGTGTGTGTGTGTGTGAGAGAGAGAGAGAGAGAGAGAGAGAGGAAGGGCCTGTAAAAGTGCCCGTTTTCCACAGCTCTCAGTAATAAATGAGAGTTAGTCTGTGGGTCCGTCTGCTGTTTTCATACCCAGCGCTGCTGAATCATGGCTCCGCTGATGATATATCCATCTGGCCCTCCTCTACTTCCTGTCACTGTGCCTCATTCGCTTTTCTTCTTTAGCTGAGTGTCTCTGGAGTGGTCTGTATGTCGTCCCTCTAGGGTTCAGAAATATCCTTTTTCCACTGTGCTTTAATAATTCTTCTTTTTATTTCAGTACTGTACGGATACGGTCTTCCCTCACACTGAAACACACTGTAGACAGAACTGCAAAATCAAGACTACTTCTGTTTTTCCCATACAGCTTCTCTTTCCATTAGCAATATTTTAATTTCAGCTTTCATTTTCTTGGATTTATTGGTTTCATTTCACAATAACTATTTTGACCATCTCCTCTTTATCATTCATTCAACCTCTCTGTATCTCACTCTTTCACTTTCTGTTTTAATATTTATAATTTGATCTAATGCCAAAAAAATTAAGTGTGTCTGAAGTGTCTAAACACTTCATTCATTCATTCAAAACAAGCTTCTGTTTTTCTTGTGTTTTTAGAAAGTGTGGCTCTCCTGTATTTCCTTTAAAAGACAGTTGGTTTGATATGAACTTAATGCAAAGATATTTATACATTAAGTATGGATGAAATGTCCAATCGCTTACTCTTTTAACATTTATTGCTATTTTTAATATTAGATTTTGTTTTAACAAACTTCTTGTTGTTTGTGAAATATTTTGTTTTCAGAAAAAAGTGTGCCTCTGCTGTCTTTCTTTTAAAAGCCACTCGGTCTCATTCATTTAATGCAAAGACATCTACACAGTGTGGCTGAAATGTAATAATGCTAATATTTATCTTTATTTATTAGTAATATTTTGTTTGGATTATTTTAAATGTATTTATTTTTTAATGATTCAAACAAACATGTTTTTGAGATTTTTTTTATCATCACCTTATAAAATCTTGTGCTTTCTAGCTAGATAAAGTCCACTGTTTAATTAGCGTATTTCATTTAGATTTAAATGGAGAAAAACACATTTGAATCAAGGCAGACTGAAAATGAATGTGATTTAAATGAATCCAATCGAACTGAATCTGATTTCAGACTTATCTCCGTTCCTTTCTCCTCTCATTAGTATTCATCCGGTACTGTCTGACCTATTAAAGCCATTTGTCAAATATCAGGCAAAGCGTCCCAGTCCAATCAAGCTTCATTTAAATGCATTTTGACATCTGTTTTCACACTAGATATCACACTGGTGGCCAGGATCCTGACAGTGAAGAGCACTGCAGAATACTAATATTCCCACGGGTAACCCGTCACAAACAAGCAGCTAGCCCTATCTCTCAGTGATAACGTACCTGACAGTTACACCCGGTGATATCGACACGAACAGCAGAGTGTTTGATGCACATCAGTGTGTTGTTGTTTGTCTGTTGTCTCCAAATTGACAGAGCCACACACTCTACCTTGACTAACATTACAAATGCACTCCAGGGCAGAAGTGTAATACTAATGTGCTTAAACATATATTGCTACAGCTGGTCAGCAGTCAGACCGCACATGTGCCGTCATTCACTGGACCGTCTCGTCCTGTGAAGAAGCCTTTTGGCCTTTGGTCAAAAACCTGCTTTCCATCCTTCTGTCTTTCCATATCAGTCATCCCCTCTCTCTTGTCAACCATTATGGCCTTATCAATATAAATCTGACCATCTGTGTTGCTCAGGCGCCCCGTCTCTGCCAGAAATGTTAAACTTACGCATAAATCAGCTGTGCTTCGTTTCTGTTTGCAGATTCCTCTAAGCGTTTCTCCTGAGCATGGAGATGCTGAATTTATCACGTTGGTAATAAAAGACAGGTGGCTGATTTAGTTTTTGGAAAAAAATGCACAAATACATACACACGTCCCAGCGTCGGGTCACATTGCACCAATCTGTTCTTTGTTTTGAAATCATGAGGTGCGGGACATTTGGCAATGTGCATGATGCCCATGCAGTGCTGCTTCATTGTGTTCGCTATGCTAATATTTGTCAAATCTTTTGAAAGTGTTTCCAAGTCAAGCCAATGAGGGCTTTGTATTCATAGTCAGCCTTTTTTTACTGTATTAGATTACGCTCAGATTGTCCAAAGAGTTGTTTCCAATAAAGAGTTTTGGATTGAGCTCAGGGGTTCTTAAACTGACCTGATGTTCAGTATGATGTGGAAAAAAAGTGCAGATTATGGAAATGTATAAGCAGCAGTATTACTCATACTTGGAATTTTTCATTCAGAATGTCAGAATTGAACTCGTGTGTTATGAAAATGAATAATTTGTTAATTGAAACTGATTTGGCGGCTGTTTTTTAAAGTGCTTGGTTGTTTAGTGTCTAACAAACACAATAACTGCATTCAGTTCAAAACTTGACTTGGCAACCCCCTAACAGTCAATCTTTACCAACTGCATACACACATATTGAAGCGTGCGTGACGCTCGCAGTGTTTTCAGCCTCTGCCGCCTCAATACATGAACACATGAACATCTGTAGAAATGATCTGAGAGTCGCTTTTGTTTTGCGTAAATCTAACATCATATCATATACAAACAGAAACGTAAAGGTCTTCGCAGCACCCACGCAACCCATCAAAATAAGAAACCTTAACAATATTAATATAAATGTTAGTATTAGTAGTCATAGAAATATTACTTAATGTAATTATAGAACTACTACTACTAATAAAATTATTAAAACATTATTTTTTAAAGGGATATTTACCAAAAAAGTATTATTTACCAGAATTTATTTAGCAGAAAGATATAAGTACACAACACGGTATTTCTTAAATAAAAAATAAAATAATAATAAATTTGTATTTTTAAAATAAAATCAATTAATTTGAGATGCTTTTGATTGTTAATATTTAATAAAACTATTAAAATGGAATGCAGAAAATGAATGGAAAACAGAATTTGGTTAAAAAAAAATAAAAAATGGAAAAAAAATAAATAAATAAAACATATTCCATAGGGCCATAGAAATTTATTAAGCTACCTGGCAACACCCTAGCAACCACTCTGAACACTTTAGAAAATACCTGGCAACACCCCAGTAACCATAAAGTATTTGTTGTATCAATTCTCTCTCATACCGCATCAAGTCAGCTACTCTCATTCAAAATGGATGACTTCCACTTTGTCACTGCGAATCGCCGTCTGGGTCTCTGGATCTCTGTTTTTCCTCTCTCGCTGTCTCTGTCTCTCTCAAGATTTGGGGATTTTGTCAGCTCACTGTTCAGCAGTGCCATCGATTTCCTCTCTTTTAGCTCCACTGCGTCTGATTGGGTGAAGAGGAAGATTTCTGCCACCTCTCTCTCTTTTGTGCTCTCTCTGTCTTTTTTTCTCTCTGACCACAGACTCTTCATTTATTTATCATCTCTCTCTCTGTCTTTCACACACTCTCTCTCACTCTTATACCTCAGACTTCCAGACGTGCAGACATCAGTATTAAAACAGTTTGACACATGCCAGTGCTTGTGGTTGAACATGTTGCCACAAGTCATCCATTTTCTTTTACAGAAGACGAAAGCGCTAAGAGATTTATCTTTTACCCCAGTGAACATCATGATGGCATTATTTTGGTTGCTCTAAAGGAGGTTTTTCATTAAATGTCAAAAGTTTTTTTTTTTCTCAAACTGTGTAATCTGTCATTTTATGACAGACCTTGTATCCATTCTTGAGAGCTTTATTAGATCGCAAAAATTCTATTATGATTTATTTTCCTTAATGTGATTTTAAGCTTTATTTTTTATTTTTTTATTTTTTATTTTTTGGGGCTGAAAGATAATATTTTTATAATTTTGAAACTTGACAGCCTGGATCTCCATTCACTTTCATTATGTAGAAAAGAGCAGCTAGTATATTCTTCAAAAGACAGAAAAGTCACAGAATAACATGAGGGCGAATAAACGACAATTTTCTTTTTTTTTCTTTTGTTAGGTGAACTATTCCTGTTTTTCTGATCTAGCCTATATTATATCTTTTTTTATATCTTTTCATTTCAGATTCCATTCTCGCTGGTGCAGTTTCCACTCTGGGAGTACCTAAAGGTATGAATCCAATTTTTTTCTCTCACTTGCTCTCAATTCGATCTAATTTGGCCGCATAATTTCTCTCCAATATAGGAATTATGGCCTGGTAATGGTCTGACACATTTACACCTCAATCTCCACACACATTGCCTCGATATCTGTTAATAACTCTCTTTTTAGGTGTTCTCAAAATGATGCTGTATTTTATTGGTCGCCCTCACCGGTGGTTATAAGCGGAATCGTAATTTCTTGCAAGCTTTGTGTCTTAACCAACTGTCCATTTCCTTCTTCATTGTCTGGTCTGGGCCACATAAAAGTCGTTTTTCTTCCAAAAAAAAAAGGTTTGTGAGGGTGACATCATGTCTCCAGGGCGAGAGCAGAAAATTCCATTAGCGCTCTTGGCCTAGCGACCGGAGCGAAGCGGAGAAGGAGAGGCATCGGAGGGCAATAGCACGTGCAGCTGTGGGCGAGCGTTAACCACGATCCTCGCGGCGTAATAAGGAGTGTCATTCATGGCCGCCTCTTTGTGAGGCATTTTCTTACTCCTTCATTCTTCCATGTTTTCAGCCTCTCTGGCCATTTGTGTGGAACCGTTGGAATGTGAGAGTCTTTGCTAAACTCTCTTTCAAAAGTGCATGGCTTTGAAAAGCAAGAAAGCGTAGATTAGACAATGGTATGAGATGCCAGTGTTGGTTTTAAATGGCTGCTCTCGCTTCATTGGTTATTTTCAAGCACTCTACATTCTTTCAAATGTGTATTTGATTTTAAATAACCCTGGAAGCAAATTTTTGTGAGACAAATGACAAAAAAGTATTGTGCTGGTAAGGTTAATTCAGCTACTGGTTTTTATTCTGGACTCTGTTTTGGACATTAAGGAGTGACCTAGTACAATACCAGTGGATTAGAATTGAAATTCAGTGGTTTTATATTCTTGGCTATGAAAGCGTAAGAGTGCCAAAAAAATTAAATATTAAAGGAACGGCTCACCTAAAAATGAAAATTCTGTCAACAGTTAATGTCTTTTCAAACCTGTATGACTTGTGTTCTCATGTGGAATGTAAACACAAGATATTTTTAGAATAGTTTTTTTTTTCAACATTGTTCTGTAGAACACAGAAGAAGAAATTTTGAAGACAGAAAATCATTCGATTTTGGAATGATATGAAGGTGAGTAAATGTTGACATTATAGCAGCAGTGTGGACTTCTTTATTCTCATAGAATTAGAGTGATTATTAAAACTTTATAGCTATCATCATTGGTGTGAGCAGGCCTTGAGTCTTCCATAAATAGTGAAATACAAAGTATTTTTCTAACTGACAAATTTGAACCGTTGCACACTTATTTTAAACTGTCATCCTTACTACTTCACGTGTGTATATTTTCTGCTTGTCACATTCAGATATCTTCAAGCAGCTGAATTGTTGTAATAATAGAGTGTAAAGCAGTGGAAGAGATACAGAACTAAGTGTCCTACATGCTATATTACTACACACAAAGTCTCTCAAAAGCACAAAAATGAGGGTCCATATCAAGATTTTCTTTGCTTTTTTGAATTAAAAGAGTTTGATGAACAGTACTTTGTGCATGTTTTGTGTTGGGCCGCACACAAGCCAGAAATCAAATCCCAAGTATCACCAAACCAGTTCTCAAGTCATTCGCACCAAAAAATATCTTAAGCCCCGGCATCTGAGCGGCAGGCCGCAGTAAACCATCTGTTCTCTCCAGCGTATCCCACAATTCCCAAAGTTTGTCTACCAACAATCCCCTAAACTCAGTGCTGCTCTGTTACAAAACCACTGAGCAGCTGTGTCATTACATCAGCCGGCCATTCATTTCCCACCGTGCCCACTCAACTCGACATTTATGTGTCAGTGGATCAAACTTATTCCCATGATTAAGTGCAAGTGTGTCACGAGTGAGTCTTAGTTTGTTTTGAGTAATTGAAGCTGAAGCGTACATTTGGAGTAATGCCTGGTCAGGGTGGTGTGTTCCGGAAAAGACTATAGTAAATAAATATTATACTGAGTGTAGTATGGTTAGAAAAAGGACCATTTGTCCACATAAATGTTTTTTTTTTTTTAATTGATCTCAGATATGCCCTGGGTTAAATAAAAGAGTTAGGCGAGTCAGACTTTATTATACTTACTCTCAAATGAAAAGTTCAAGCTACATGGACTCAGCAGCTGTGGGTTTAACATACCAGTTGGAATGATCATGCAAATCAGGCCCTTTCTTTACCCCTAAACCACCTCATTTCCCATTTAGGCCAAAAATATTTCACAACTACCTGCAACTCTGTCCTCATCCACTGCTTGCTTCTGCTCTAAGCGCGTTTAACCTCTAGAAATCCTCTCACACTGCGCCTTTACTCGCATATCATCAGTGGCTGCCAGAATCATATTAAACACACTCTTCCTGTCACACAAGGCTGCCAGCTTCTCACAGTCCTTTATTAAACCTTACTACCCACCCTGACCATGTCAGTTTATCAAGCTCCCCATCTTTCCACATGAAAGGAGCCCACCTGCTCCATTCTCGACCTTTCAATGGTAAAACAAACTCAAAACACACACACACACACACATACACACACAAAGGCGAAAGTCGTTATCTGAACAACAGACATTTTAAGATTCATTCATTTCAGTTTTTGGTTCATTTTGATTCGAATGTGAGAAAACGTATTGTTGTTGACAAAGACAGATTTGACATCAAAATTCACTCTATCAATTTTTTAAATGCATGTAATTTGTCTTATTTTGAACATTTCATTCATGCATATGTTTTCATTATTAGTTTTAATTAATTATTATTAATTACATTTATTAATAATTATTATTTAAGTCATGCAATTTAAATGATTGAAATGTTTTTTGTTTTTTTTATTAATTCCTGTGATGGCAAAGCTGAATTTGCAGCAGCCATTACTTCAGTCTTCAGTCACAAGAAAAAATTACACATTAAAATGTATTTAAAAAGTTCAATTCAATTAATTCATTAATTAATAATATTTTTACAATATTGTTATTTTTACTGTATTCTTAATCAAATAAAACTGTCTAAAATGAATGAACATTACATGACAAACTAAAATAAAAAAATATATATTTTTCAATTACACATTTTTGCATCAGTTTATATAGAACTTCATCAAGCTGTTTCACTTTCATGACAGTACTTGACATAAAGAATAAACTGACTGTAGGATAAGACAGTTTATGTCCAATATAGTGTCCATACGAGACTGCAACTTTGAGAATGCAACACATACTTGCAATGCATTATAAGGGCATTCTGACATATTAGGACCGCAACATCATGTTATGAGTCATTTCATGTCATTTTGATGATAAAATATAATTTCAGCTGAATGTAACACCTGTCTTGGTGTTAAATGTAGTTCATGTCAGGTATGTCCTAGTATGTAGAGCTGTGGTCAGTGAGTTTGTTTTGAGGTGAACTTGCTTCCAGTTTGTTTTTAATGAGTGTGACAGGGATAAATGATGTTCTCCAGTACAAGCTCTTTGAACTCGAAAACAAAGTCTCTTCCTTAATCTGACAGCTAATGAAACGCACATGATGTACTGATGAAGAGAGCGTTTGTGTGTGTGTTCTTGTGCACAGAGCTGGAGGGGATCATTCATAATCACTTCATGCTGTGCTTCAATTGTTTTCCTTTCTTAGCCATCAGATGCTCCTGGTCTAAGGCCGTAGGAAAACTCCAGCAATTATCTGCAGCCTGGCTGCATAATGACTCCCACCAAGCACAACACAAAACCAACAAACACGTGAAGTCACTGAAACTCCCTCCTCCTTTCTATAACAGTCCTCACACACTCACATTTGTCTTGAATTTATCACATTCGTCCCCTCCTGTTTCACCTCTTTAAATACTCTGAACTCAAACAACAATTAGCCATCCTAAAATGAGTACAAATTGTGCAGCTGACTGAAATCCTGTCAGACCTGTCTTTACCTGAGGCAACAGATCACACCTGTAGCTGCGTACAGACGACTCGTCAACACAAAATGTGTTCCAAAACCGAGTGTGTTGTCTGTTTATAGCAAAACATAAGCCAAAACATTTTATCCAAGATGGCAGATACACTACTATTCAAAAGTTTAGGGTCAGGAAGATTTTTTTTTTTTTTTAAACAAGTTATTTAATTTAAAAAATGTTATTTTACAAAAGATTTCTATTTTAGACAAATGTTCTTTTGAGCTTTCCATTTAAAGAATCCATAAAAAACGCTGAAAACAATTATTTTTTTCAGCATTATAATTTCTGAAGAATCATATGACGAGAAAAAAAAACAGAAAATAGTTTTGCAATATTTCACAATGTTACAGTTTTAACTGTATTTTTGATCCAATAAATAAACTCATTCTTGGTGAGCATAAGAGACTTCTTTCAAAAACATTAAAATATTAAATAATGTGTATTTACCCCAAACTTTTAAGCGGTAGCATAGTAAGAAATGTTGATATACATGTGCTTATGTTTTGTTTAACACCAAGAAATACTGATATTATTTTAAATAAAATGAAATACAAATGAACTATTTCACCTTTATTTCACCTGTTTTGTGTGCGGTGTACTGTTACACTTAACAGACTTTGTTTGTTAGCTTAGCAACATGCTAACATCAAACTTAGTTGTTTATATTGAGTGCTCCTCATGTGGCATACAAAGTTGTATCTTTTTAGCTGCGCTTGAGTGATTTTCTGTTATTTTCTTTCAGTTAGGATGCTTCTTTAGTAGATAGAACAGCAGATGAAAAAGCAGATCTAATGTCTTAGCCAGCACTAGTGTCTTCCCCAGAAACGTTGTGCTCATCATAATCTTCCATCTGTGACTCTCATCAAACCACGATACCGTTTTCCCCTCGTTTCTTGGAAAACCCGGAACCAGCATGAAAGACAATGTGTTTTCCAGGGATTGATTGAGTTAGCATGTGTGTACAATAGTGCTGAGCTGTGGAAGTCAAGTCACATTTATTATATAGCGCTTTATAAAATGCAGATAGTTTCAAAGCAGCTTCACATTAATAAAGCTGAAAAATAAGTGTTATATATAATGTTATGAAAGGCATCAATTATGAAACAAATTAAATTTAAGCTGTAAAGCAGCTCTACATAGATCTGAAAAAAAGCTAAAACCAGCTTTAGATGGTTAAGCTGAAAGCAACTGGTTTTATCTTGGCTAAGCTTGTCAAGCTGGTTTTAGCTTTGGTCAGTTGGTCTCCCAGCCTAACCAGCTAAAGACGTGGTCAAAACTCCTCTAAAACCAGCCTCGAACCAGCTATGACCAGGCTGGAGTACCAGTTAAACCAGCTTAGGCAGGTTTTAGTGAAGGCAATAGGGTCATTATTCAACTCAAGTCACTTTAATGTTGATTCAGTTCAGTTTAATTACAGTATTAGTGTAACAGAGTTATTGTCATTAATAACCAACTTAATTCTCTTATCATCCGATAGTGTTAACAGTTCATCCCTGCATATGTTTTTACCTCGTCATTTTTAATCAAAATAACATAACTCAGTCTTCTCTGTGGTGACGAGTGCCGGACATCTCATCAAAGCGCAATATTGTTTTCCCCTTGTCTCTTGGAAAACCTGTAGCGCTGAGCTGTAAAAGTTAGGGATGTTCAAGATTCTGATTTTGTCACTGTTCCTTGTAGGGAAAATGAGACTCTGATATCATTCTGGAGATGTGGGAATAAGGATAGCTGTTTCCATACATGTAAATCCAATGGCTTCGTGTTCTTTTTTTTTTAATGACTGAAAAATCTAATAATCCAAAATTTTCTCTCTCTCTTTTTCGGTGTAGGCCGTGTGGTGGAGGAGGCAGAGGGGAAGGCTGGACTCTTGGCAGGCAGCAGTGTGTGGAGCTCTTGCAGGTGTGTGGGATTAGCCTCTGCGCAGAGGTCTGGGAAAGAGAGTGAGGGAGAACGAGAGATAGGGAGTTGGGATGGGGTCCAACGCCAGGAATATCCAAACTTTAACCAGCCGCATTCCTGTTTAATTCCACATGGGTCAAGATGGTCACATCAGGTTGTTCACCAGCTGGTGTGCACCGACAGAGAGGGACAGAAACAACCAATTAGAGGTGGAGAGTCAGTAGAGAAAGTGTACCACATTGACCTTTTGTTGCACCTTCATCAGATTTTCGGTTAACTTTTGTAGCTGTTTTCAGCAGTCATTGAGTTTACAAACTAGATCCAGTGTCCAGCTTTATCCTGAGGGAGCTCAAGTCTGGCCCAGGGTCCTTTGCAGCTGTCTAACTCCCCAGATGCCATTTTGGAAAACATCTCCGCCCTAAGTGATCACTCATCAGGTACTGGGACACAATAAAGGGACGAGGATGCTTCACCCAGAGGGGAAATAACATGGCTACCTGGAGAGTGATCTTGGGATAACCCGGAGAGTGATCTTGGGATTCGAGTTGTCTGTGCACATGTGCTGCTTTTGCACAGATGCATTGCTTTAGGTGGATTGCGGTTGATAGCGTCATTGTGAAATCTCACACAAACAAATGTGAATTGTGACGCATTGTATGGTCACAGTTGCTACAGCTGCAAGCCTCAAGGGTACAAATGAGAAGAAGTATTTTTTCTCTCTCTCTCTCTCTATCTCCACTATTGTGTCCTTCGTGTTCTGGGTTTAGTACAAGTATAAAAGGATAAATGTTAAAATAGACTACTTTGAAAGCATAGCCATGAAGGGTAAGCATTATGTGGGTTAGCATGAAAGTAATGCACTAGAATTGCTTACTTTGTCTGTACACAGATACACTGCCCTCCAAAAGTTTGAAAACGCCCTAGAAAAGTGGGGTTTTGGACAATATTGGCATGAATCCTTTTTAATTTGTGATAATTTTGGGACAACACAAACTACGAAAACATTTTATTTCATAAACAGTTATTACATATACATAGAAAAAAACTTAAATTTTCGATTCATCAAAATATCCACCATTAGCAGCTATTACAGCTCTGCATAATCTAGGTTTCTGAGCTGTCAGTTTATTCAAATATTGACTTTGAATTGGCAATCAGTTGTTGAAGCTATTAACGACCCCAAAATCTTTTAAAAACCTGGGCAAGTTTAAACCAGTAGCCAGGCATCACAGCTGGCAAAGGGGCATGTCTGACTTTGACATGTATATATTGCCATTATTATGTTTTATTGCTGGTCTTCAATGATAATGTCAAGTTACTTTAATGTATTTGCACCATAAAATGATAAGGATTTATGCTGATATCGTCCAAAACCACACTTTGCCAGGGGTGTTTCCAAACTTTTGGAGGGCAGTGTATATCCTATTATAAATAATATATTATAAATTTATTTATTTAGCAGATGCTTTTGAATGTCATTTGTTCGTGGGAAAATTGTGTAGAATAGGCACAAAAGAAAGAAATGAAATTATAAAATGTATTTCTGTACATGTGATTCTTGGATTCTTGTTTTTACAACCAAAATTTGTATTTATTAATTTTTTTGCTTGTTTTTACGAGTCGAAATTCTGTTCTGTGGTAATCGACAGCCTGTACGTAGAACATTTCTCTGAAGACATGGGCAGCTTTTAATTGTTGGTTAATCAAGTGAAATCAGGCAATATGGGAGAGCTTGTTTATTCAAGCATTGGTGAGAGCGTGTTTAAAGCTCGATGCTGTTGTTTGTCCTACCGCTATTAGTGAGGAGAGATAACCGCTTTCTGTTCTCATTCACTCCAAAGCAAGTTTATGAATGTGCATGAGTGTTTACGAGTGCTTGACATTGCCAGGCTAGTTTGAAAAATTCATCTGCGTTTGCGCTTTTTCTCCAGAGCG
The DNA here is from genome assembly GCF_936440315.1 of Barbus barbus. Taxonomy (NCBI): domain Eukaryota; kingdom Metazoa; phylum Chordata; class Actinopteri; order Cypriniformes; family Cyprinidae; genus Barbus; species Barbus barbus. The sequence goes on along the minus strand of NC_136715.1, from coordinate 17,037,475 downwards.
TTTCCATCGGGTGATCAGGGCTGATATCATGCCACATATTTACATTTATGCTCGGTGGTAATTATAATATGATTATCACTGTAATTAGTGCTTGTTTGTGTTTGTGTGCTGATACATATGCACAACGCATCTCTTTCCAGGTGGAGTAGCAGCGTTCGTCACGACTCCGCTAGATGTTGCGAAGACTTGGATAATGTTGGCTAAGGTGAGACTTTGAAACTGTTGTTTAAATCTGTCTCCTGATGCCTCCCAGATGGAGTGCAAGGTGAACAAACATAGGCCCTAATGTAGACAAAATCAACAGAAGAGAGAGAGAGTGAAGAAAAAGCATCAGTAGACACGCATCTTGATCCAATCGCAGGTTCATCCAGGGACACAACTGACGCACAAATGTGGTCCTCTTACTGTCTGCTGTCCAATTGAGACTAAAAACAGACAGAGCTGTTCATGTTAGATGTCAGAAGTCGTTTGTATATTTAAGAGTAATTTCCAGTTGTCTTTGGACTGGAACGGAACTGCGCTTTAGAGCTGCAGACTTGGTATCTGTTGCAGATGCTCAATTCCAAAACCTAGGCAGCATTTTAAGCTTGACACAAAGGCTGTCCAAAAGCTATAAGCCACTTCAAATTCTGTCTAATTTTGGTAGAATTCTAAGGCAGCATCACATGTTACAGGGAAAGCAGTCCAAAGCAATTTCTTGCATTGTATGTCAATGGAGGAGAGGCTTTATTACGCTTAATAAACTGTTTTTGTGGGGAAACAGCTTATGATTTACGGTAATAAATTTACAGCCCATTGGCTAATCTTCAATATTTGTTAAACATTTGCTTTTGATTTATCTATTTTTTTAAACTGAAAAAAAAAATGCTCTTTTTTTCTTTTCTTTTTTTGCTATTGCAAAAACAATTTTGCAGTGGGTAGGATTCAGTTTACCACATGCACTTCTCATTTATTTCTATGGTATCCACAAACAGTGATTAACAGAAATTCATTGTCAAGGCTGTAATGATACGACTTTACTGTTACACTGTCTCCAAAAGTAAAGTCTCCCAATAATAAGCCCAACTGTTACGAGTCTGTCCCTCTCTAATCACAAGGCACGCCCTCACCTGGAAGCACCTGATTAGTAATTCAAGCCACATGCACCTCATCAGCACCTAATCACCCCAGCACTACTTAAATACACACCCCATTCCAGGCAGTTGTCGGATCTCCCTTACACAATGTGGACTCTCATATCGCTTTGCTGCGACTTACCTGTAAGACTACTTACCTCTTGCTCCTCTCCATCGTTGGTTCCTTGTGTCTCCATCGTCTGTCTTCCTCCGTCTGTCATCGTCCTTCGTCTCCACCGTCATCCTGGGGTGTGTGCTGCTTTCACGAGTTCCTGGCAAGATATAACATCTTTCAGTAAATCCTTTCTGCATCTGATTCAAGTATCAAGTGTCAACTCCCCTTCATCTGCGTTTATTACCTGTTTTTTCAATAAACATCCTGCATTGTGCATTAATCCTCTGTGTTCAGTCTACTACCGTAACACCAATTCTGTAGAAACCAGTTGTGAACTGCTAATTGCTGCTTATTTAGAGTGTTTCCTGCTGTATTAGGTTCCATAACAGTTCGGATGCTGTCTTAGAAGTCAACTGCCTATGACAGTGTGGTGGTTTTGAACAGAGCTATAGTGATGGACTAAACTGTATTTGTACAATATTTTTTATAATAGTATTTGCAATTTATGCAATCTGTATTGTACAAAGCGTTATTAGAATAAAGGTGACTTCAAGGGACTCGGACCATGATAATATCACAACTCTGATCACCTTAACATAGTATTCTGGAACTTGGCTCATCCTTAAAAGCTTGGTATAACTGAACCTGAAAGTTCTGTCAACATTTACTCACCCTCAAGTCATTCCAAACCTGTAAGACTTTTTCTGTGGAACATAAAAGAACTAAACAACACTGGACCCCTTTGGCTTCCATTGTAAGAACAAAGAACCTGGGACATTTCTCAGAATGCATTCTTTTGTGTTCCACAGAAGAATGTAAGCGATTTGGAATGATTTGAGGGTGAATGACTAAGTTTTCATTTTTGGGTGAACTGTTTCTTTAAACAGTGTGGACTACACCGGTATTCAGACCAAACTTTTAGTACTATTTATACACAGAATCTTAAAAGCACAGTATCACAAACAGCTTCATTCTAATGGCCAGAGAGTGTATGGAAATGTAAGGAAAGAACAGTATGAATCAGAATCAGAAAGAACTTTATTGCCAAGTGTGTTTACTCCCAAAAGAAATTCATCTAGGTGTCAGGAGCTTCCAGTACAGAAAGTACAGACATAGTGCAGACACTAGGCCTATTAATGAAGAGAATAGACAATAAGTTATAAATAACGATATAGTAATAAAATATATAGAAAAAGAAAATGTCATCAGGCAGATCAATAGACAAATGAAGTTGACTTTGCATTTGAACAAAGCGTTGGCCCATTTAAGAAGTAGAAGTGTGAGTGGAGGGGTCATTTTTACACCTGTCTCTTCATGCCTTTGGCTGATAGAGTGATGTGTTTTACTGGATGTATCATGCTTCAGGTCATCACTTCAGTTTGCCTTGTGTTTTTTTTCCCCTTCATTTGACCAATCAAAGAAATTGAGACCTCATGTTCAGGCAGGTCTGCTGTACTTTGTGTGTTTTGGCCAACTCTCCAGGCTGTTATCCAAGCCCTGTGGGGAACTGCAGAGCACTGGGCTGCTCAATGTACAGTCAACTGATCAACTGAAACTCTGAAAAATGAAAAACGAACCCAGTCTAAATATAGAGCCGTCAAAATTAGAGCCGTTTGCCCATGAAAAACAGTTGTTATGTTAACTCTCCTTCAAAGTTCCCTGATATAAATGGCTGTTTTGAAGATGGTGCTGTGGGTTTGTAGGAGAGCTTCTATAAATATAGATAGATTAGAAAGGGGAGCTGTTGAACAGGTGGAGACGGGTAGAGTATACCAGGGACAGAGCAGAATCGAAAGGAAGAGAAAACACTGTGTGTTTACATGTTTGACAGGAAGCTTAAAGACAGATCATCCATCATTATTACTGTGTTTTGTCTGTTTGTCAGGCTGGGACGAGCACAGCCAGTGGAAACATCCCAGAGGTTTTGTATGAGGTGTGGAGGAGCCGAGGAATACCTGGGTGAGAGTAAAAAAAAAACTGTATGAGTATTGATATTGTATACCCCAATCACCTGTTTTTTACATTCATTTTAAGCCCAATTTAAAGCCCTTTCAACCATGTTTCTTAAGACTTTTTTTTTAATGAATTATGGAGGATATATACACTACCATTTGGGTTCAGTATATATACATATACAAATAAATACTGTTCTTTCTCAACTTTCTATAGATTAAAGAATCCTGAGGGGGGAAAAAACATGGTTTTCACAAAAATATGTTACTTTAACACCAAGTCAACATATTAGAATTATTTCTGAAGCATCTGAAGAAAACTGGAGTAATGACTGCTGAATATTCAGCTTTGCAGCACAGGAATAAATTACATTTTAAAATGTCAATATAAAACATTTCAATTGTAAAAATCGAAAAAATAAATACTGTTTTTGCTGCATCTTTGATCAAATAAATAAATTAATTTATTTACAAATTAATAATTTTTTTATTATAGTTTTTTATCATTAGTTTTTAATATCATGTGATTATATGTGAATACATAATTTACATTGTTAAATGGAACTGTAGTTCATTCATACAAGTATTTTTTTCTTGATTTTCATAGTTTTTCAAACATGTTTCCAAAAACTCTTCATTGAATTTTTGTTGTTTTTGTTTATTTATTGATTTGTTCTTTTTTTTAAGAAAATTATGAAAAATCATGAAAAAGCTAAGCCCATAGAAAAAGCTGGAAGTCACTAATGTTCTGTGCAAAGAAATACCCATGCGTGATCGTGAATCTTGCTTCTAATAATAAACATTCCTCTCTCCATCTAAAACTTGTCAGATTTTTTAGGCAGAACACATATTAAACTCTATGACTTCAAGGAATTCCTAAAATCCCTTCCCAGATTGCAATATTTAAAACTCAGAGAGAAGCCAGGGCTAAAAAAACAGAGTAAGCAAAGGGGCTCAGCCATGCTTGCATAAAGGCAACAACTCTGGCAGTTTCACTACTGCATGTCTTGTACAAATTGCCCGGCTTTAAAGCTGTAATTACTGTAATGGCTCCAATTGCAGACTAGTGAAGCCAAAAAGTGCTTCCATGTGTGTCAGAGCTCTTGCGGAGAGCTTCTAACCACACCAACCCAAACATCGGCAATCAAGGCTGCTGTCCGCTTGTGAGTTAACCTTCCTCAAAGTTTGAAGTGCTGCTTCCCCAACCCAGACTACCCATGCGGCTCCCATGTCCGCAAGCGAGTCGGCTGTGCTAAGTAGTCCAGGATGATGCAGCAGCCTGCTGAGAGAGTAATGCAAGCAATGTTTGCAATGAGCTTGTTGCAGTGAGCTCATAATGACCTGCAGTTGCATTGAAATCAATTGGAGCTTTGGTTAGATATAGTGTAGGTTGCTTCCTTTGGAGTATTGCAGTGGTGTATGACCTGCCTCTGATCAGAAATCTACTTTAGTAAGCTTCTGGTAAGCATGCAGTATTTATAGAGCCATTAATAGCAGTGTTATTAGACCCGTCCACCACTGACTGATGGCCAATCATGGCTGGGTAGGATGGTGATGTCACAATGTGCTCATAACTGTTTTGTCTTACACTATATTTGCAGTATTTTATAATTCTCTTTCTGCTGATATGGTAAATTATACTGTTGTTTTAGACTGATTCAAGCTGTTGCGCTATGGGTGTCCCAAGTTCAAATCCTGGCTTGAAAACCTTTCCCGATCCTGCCCCCCTCTCTCTCTCTCTCTCCCATTTCACTTCCTATCTCCACTGGCCTTTCATAATAAATGCCAAAAATGCCCCCAAAAAATATCTTTAAAAAGAACCGACTAATAAGGGTCATTTGTTAGAAAATCAGTTTGTTAGTAAATACACTGTTCGTGTTGTAACTTTGTGATTTACAGAAAATATCTTATTAATACGAGTCATTTGTGAATTATAGTGTGTTCACGTCATGTTGTAATTACTTAATGACAGTGTGGACATTCTCTTTAACCTTTCTACTTAAGTCATGTCTCACACATCCACCATGTTTGTAGTTTTTTGACATATTTTATTTGTGTTTGTAGTTCTAATAGAGTCCAAATATCCAAGTTTCCACCATAAATAGCAAACCACCTAGGTACCTTTGGGATACTAGTTTCAATATATGACGATTTACACACTTATTCTAATTTCAGATAGATAGTATGCAAATTGGATTTTTATTTTCAGATTATTGTTGCATTATTAAGTCATTAACAATAGGCAGTTATACGAAAAATTAAACAGAAATATTATGAAGTAACTACAGCGGTCTGGTGGTACAAGTGAGCCTTTAAGTTGAAATTATGAGGTCTATAATGACATGATTAGTTTTTACAAGTTAAAATCATCATCTCTAATGATAATTCTGACATCATATCCGGTAATTCCCGCGTGAATGATCTTTATACTGCAGTGGCTGCTTTGTATGTTTTTATGCTGTTAATTGTAAAAAAAAAAAAATCTGTATTTTTACTCATTTGTAATCATCCAAGCAGTGCTCAAGTTTTCTTCAGAAAACATAAAAAAAAAGTTTCAGTAGTTGTATGAAGTTCCTGTTACGCATATTCGTGGTTTCCATTGCAGAAGCACGCATGCAAGGTTTCACATTTCTCTTTTAGTGCATAGTTTGAAATCCCAACCCCACGCAGCACAGACAACCTGTCAGAATGCGTCCTTGCTAATTCGTTCCAGGATGAGTGTGTTTGCTCACAGGTCCACACATACAATCTCACTCTGACATGGCATCTCTCTGTAAAACACATGATCCCAGCAGAAGCATGCTGAAACGTCGAGTTCTGCGAATCCCTGGAATAGTCAAGAGATCCCTGACATGCTTGGCACCTTGTACAGCTTTGCAGTTGACAAAATTGATGTATTAGTGGTTACACCACTCGTGACCTTATTTCTAATTTTAGATACAACCCACTCCCACTTTCCGACCACCCACTTTTCGTGCCACACCAAAGGACTAAGTTTGAAAATAGGAATATTGAGAAAAGTTGAGCAAGATGAAACAAAACGAGTGCAGGAGGACAAGAAAGGAAGCGAAGGGAGCCAAAGCGAAAGAGTGTTGGGGATGTGCTGGGAGCTTGAGGGATGTGTGTGGATGTCATCTGGCCATCAGTCATGCGGAGAGGCCCCCAGGGGCCAGTGCTTATACCAAAAGCAGCTGCGTGGAAAAGAGCCTTAGGAGACTACAGTACTTTCATGGCCTGTCGCATCCTCTAACCTCTCCAACATCAACAACCCCCCCTACATTGCACATTCCTGCTCAAACGCTCCGTAATCTGTCAAACAACACACTGTCAGCTGAGAAATACTGAATACTTGTGTTATCGAGCATGGCTAATGTTTTATTTTATGCTGCTCTGTAAATTTCATCTAACAAAGTTACATCCAAGCTGATGTTGCAACTAGTGTCTATCTAGTTTCTGTACTTAGAGCTGTCAATAATGATTTAATAATGATTCCGGTTGCTTGCCTACTCAAATAATGATTCTTTTAGTCAGATTCTTTTTCGAGGAAGAAATAGAACTTAACTATATTATGCTAAACAAACACAAATGTGGTAAAAATGTGGTTTAAAATATATTACTTAGAGAACTCATTTTGTGAATCTTTAAATACAAGTTGTCAAATGAACAACCGGTCATTCACATCATTAAAGTAACTGTAAGTTGTAAACAAGTATTTGATCTGCTAAAAAGAATCAGCTCTTAAGAGTCATTCATCTGGGAATTGACCTATACTGGTTGTGCTGTATGTTTAGATTCACTAAAAAGAACCGACTAGTAAGACTCATACATTTGGGAATCTAGCTTATACTAATTGTGCTGTGTATTTTCTATAAAGAACCATCTCATTAGAGTCATTCATTCAGGAATTGAACTATACTGATTGCTCTGTATGTTTATTCAGTAAAAAGAACCGTGAAAATCATCAGGAATCAGATGATTTTTGTGCTGTACATTCAATTACATGTATGACAACCATTGGGTTTAAGTATTTTTTAATGTCACCTGTTCTGAATAAAAGTTTACATAAACCAACAATTAAAAAAAAACAAAAGAAATACAAAAACGTCTTGTGTGCAAAGCCCCTAAATCTGTAGACAGATGGTATATGAAAAATATAAATGGAAATAAAAATATCAATGATTTACAGTGCCACGAAAAGGTTTTTTGCCCCTACCTGTTTTGCATATTGTCACACTTAAAAGACTCAGATCATCAAACTAATTTTAATATTACACAAAGATATGAATTTGAAATAACAATTTCATTTATTAAGGGAAAAAAAAGTATATGTGAAAAAGTAATTGCCCCCTAAATCTAAAAACTGGTTGTGCCACCCTTGGCAGCAACAACTGCAATCAAGCGTTTGCGATAACTGGCAGGGAGACTTTCACATCGCTGTGGAGGTATTTTGGCTCACTCTTCTTTGCAGAATTGTTTTAATTCAGCCACATTGGAGGATTTTCAAGCATGAAAGGACTGTTTAAGGTCATGCCACAGCATCTCAATCAGATTCAGAGGTGGACTTGCTGGTGTGTTTGGGATCATTGTCCTGCTGCATAACCCAAGTGCAATTGAGCTTGAGGTCACAAACTGATGGCCGGACATTCTCCTTCAGGATTTTCTGATAGAGTGCAGAATTCATGGTTCCATCAATTATAGCAAGACATCCAGGTCCTGAAGCTGCAAAGCAGCCCCAGACCATCACACAACCACCACCGTGTTTGACTGTTGGTATGATGTTCTTTTTATGAAATGCTGTGTTGGTTTTACACCAGATGTAACGGGACACACACCTTCCAAAAAGTTCAACTTTTGTCTCAACAGTCCACAGAATATTTGCCCAAAAGTCTGGGGGATAATCAAGATATTTTTTGGCAAATGTGAGATGAGCCTTTGTGTTCTTTTTGGTCAGCAATGGCTTTTGCCTTGGAACTCTTCCATGGATGCTGTTTTTGCCCAGTCTCTTTCTTACTGTTGAATCATGAACACTGACCTTAATTGAGGCAAGTGAGGCCTGCAGTTCTTTAGATGTTGTTCTGGGTTCTTTTATGACCTCCTGGATGAGTCGACATTGCGCTCTTGGAGTAATTTTGGTAGGCTGGCCACTCCTGGGAAGGTTCACCTCTGTTACAAGTTTTCTCTATTTGTGGATAATGGCTCTTGACCGTGATTCGCTGGAGTCCCAAAGCCTTAGAAATGGCTTTATAACCCTTTCCAGACTGATACATTTCAACTATTCTGTTTCTCATCTGTTCTTGAATTTCTTTAGATCACGGCATGATGTGTTGTTCTTTAAGCATGCTTCACTTTGTCAGACAGGTTCTATTTAAGTGATTTCTTGATTCAACAGGTCTGGCAGTAATCAGGGCTGGTTGTGGCTAGTGAAATTTAACTCAGCTTTCTAAAATAATGTGGTTAATCACAGTTCTTTCATGATTTAACAGGAGGGGCAATTAATTTTTCACGTAGGGCCATGTAGGTTTGGACAGCTTTTTTACCTTCATAAATGAAATCATCATTTAAAAACTGCATTTTGTATTTACTTGCATTATCTTTGTGTAATATTAAAATCAGTTTGATGATCTGATCTGAATCTTTTAAGTTTGACAAATATGCAAAAAAAATGACAAAAACAGGAACGGGGCAAAAACCTTTTCACGGCACTTTTATTTTACTATAATGTCTTTGAATTAATCGAGTGTGTTTTTAATTGTGAATAATCGCCATATTTTACAATTAATTACTAGCTTGAAAAGACTGTTATTGCTAACTCTTGCTTTTATGTTTTCTCATCCTGTCTGAAGGCTGTTCGCCGGCAGCATCCCCAGAGTGATGTTCATCAGCATGGGAGGCTTCATTTTCCTCGGAGCATATGAGAAAGTGCGCTGTACGCTTTTATAAACACCATCATCGTGGAACACCGTGGGTCAGTTTGTACTGGACTGGTTTCTTCAACCCAAACTCTGACTGTACGGCCAAAACTGCAAAACAAGGTCAGAGACCAGGAGCAAACAGCAAACTACAGATCAGTGGAGGTTGGTCAAAATGCACCCTCTGTCCCAGTTTGAACTGGTGGTCTTGAGGGCCACGGCGAGGACACCTGGTGCCTGGATAAAAAGATCACATAACACAGTGGTTTGCATTCCTGCTCATCAGTGCATAACAGATTGAGTTTAACTGTCTGAATTTGTTATGTTGCAACACAGATCGAATTCAAACTAGATATCATTTTTGCAAGCTTACATGGATCTATTAAAAATCGGCTGTTTGTATTAAAACTGCACTGCGCTGGTATTTATATACTAAACTCATCAGTAACAAATTAAAATGCCTTTACCAATGTTATTCCAGTGGATTATTGTTACATGTTGAATCTAGACTTTAATCCCCAAGCTTGCTCTACCTGTTTATTAGCTGAAAAAACACAGAGAAAAACACAGATTAGTCCACAGGTGTGAATGTTTGTCAGACCTGTCACGAAGCGCGGGGCACAAGAACAATACAGAGCATTTGACTAGAGCAACAGTGGGCCGTTCCAGCCCTACAGCTCTTAGTCAACAACTACCTTTCACTGGAATGTGCTTTCTGTCCAAACACACAACTCAAATAATACCGAGTGAAGAGCAACAGATCACCAGTAATTTCATTTACTTGTTAAATGTATAACATTAAAAAAATACACTGAAATAGGTAACAGGATTGCAAATAGAGCCAAACATTTTTCAGCATCATTACGTCTTCAGTGACATGATCCTTCAGAAATTATTCTAATATGCCAATTATATCATTGTTGGAAAAAAAATTATATATACATGTATACGTTACATTTATGCTTTCATTGGTTGGATCAAATTAAAATATGCTTTTTAATGCATCTGACAGAGTTGACAAATTAAGTTATGAAGTGGTTAAATGTACATTTTTAGAAAAAAAATCTGTTCTTTTGCTGTAAAAGAAAAAGTCATTTCTTGAGTTACAACACTTTATTAGATTTTTTTTAAACAATTTTTTTTTAATGGATGAAAGTAAATGGATAACCAGTAAATTCAATCTGGCTATAATGTGCAAAATAAAAGAAATTTGATATTTAAAGCTACTTTTATTTTTTTTGGTTTATCCAACAACTCAATAGGTCTCACTCCAAAGAACATGGAATTTGTGTTTCGGTTGCTTAGAGATGCGAGGAGGCACACACTTACCCTATTCAGTCATTTCAACCACTGTGCATCAAAATAAAAACACAAACCAGATGGTGTAAAGAGCAAAATGTGACTTTAATAAACACCTGTCATTTTGACACTTCAACAGTTTTAGCCATGTGGGTGAACAGCTGTGATTAGAGTCGAGTTCAATAAATTAATCTGGTATGAAGCAGGGTGACCCAAACATCTGTAGAGTTAACCTTCACAGAGCTGGATTACACAGTTAACCAGCTATCCACATTATCAAAGTACTGATATGGTCTACAGTTTTTGGGGTTAAACTGGTGTTTGCTGTAATCCAACTTTACAAAACATTCCCCTAGTTTAGTTGTACAGATGTTATACTATTTGGCCTAAAAAAACAACCTTGGCTGTTGACATGAACTGGTTTGGCTCAGGCTAACTAATAAATGTAGATTAGCATTAGCTGCTTTAGTCTTTAGCAAAGATTAGCTGACGAGGTGTTCACTTTTCCTGCTTATTCCCTTTAGGTGAAGACATTCTGTGTGGTTGAAGTCCAGCACACAGTTTTCTAGAGAGAGACGCTCTTTCCCTTTTGTGAATTGGCAGCATTCGGCTTTGCTGTTAGCTAAAACTCGCTGTTAGAAACAGTCTCTATAAATATTATTTTTGGATAATTTGTTATTTCCCCAAATATGTTAAAAATGATAGTCAACAAATACATTTAAAAATTGATTTCAAATACCACAGGTATGTAGGCAAGTGAAGCAGCTTTTGGTGGCCTGTACCTTTGTTAACGGAAGAATCTCAAGATGTAAAAATGGGATTTATCAAAGTGCTTATATTTTCCCTTATGCCAATATGTAATTTTTTACCATAACGGACCTGAAAATTCAATGCAGAGCTCTTCATTCATCCCATATATATTCTGACAAAGGAATATTCCAGGTTAAACACTAGTTAGCAATGACAAATACAGTCGCTTTTTTCTTTGCTTTGACAAGCTGAAGTACGAATTTAAATGATTTTCATGGTAAATGATGCCAATTACTTAAATATCATTTATAGAGATTGCACTTACAACAAAAAAATTCATTTCTTCAGAAACATGTAATTATTTCAGTAAATTCACAAAAAAATGCACTACTGTTCAAAAGTTTTAGGTCAGTTTTTAAAACCCATTTTCATTTATCTGATCAAGAATACAGAAATGACCGTAATATAGTGAAAGATTACAACAATGTAACTTTTTTTATAATATAAAATATATTTGAATTAATTTTAAAACAGTGCTATATTTTCAGCAGTCTTTCATGAATAGAAAGTTCAAAAGAACAGCATATACTGTATATAAAATTTGATTTTAATTCACTTGTAACATTTATAAATGTCTTTACGGTCACTTTTGATCAATGTAATGAATCCTTGCTAAATAAAAGTGGCTTTTCTAGGAATCAAAAAAAGTAAATTCCCTGATATTGCCAGAACCCCGTTTCTTGATTTTAACCTGGAATATTCCTTTAAGGCGATCTATTATGATTGGGTTATCTAAACTTCAAGTGCATGACAAGATTCCCATTTGTGAGTGGGAAAGCATACGGACATCTCCCAACGAAAAACTGACTTGTGGATTCTTTGATCTTGTAATAAGGCACTGCTTATAAAACTGGGAAAAGCAGGAGAGATCTGTTAAAAAATAAAATAAGATAGAACCACTCTGATCTCACCATGCACCGAATAGAGTTAAACACTCTTTTGTAAAAGTTATAGAATACATACATTCACGTATTTATATATGAAAACTCTTATGTACAGCTCAAAACCCAACGTTATAGCACTCTGTCATACATTTTGCATGCGTCAAATGCAAGTAACATTTCTGAAGTGTGAACGGAGCCTCCCTGAGGAGGATTATATCTATATACATCATTAACGCTCGCATGGGACTTCATCATCACCCCACTCAAGCTTCGCCTTCAAACGCCGGATGCCCCTATTCTGCATTCAGATAGATGGGGGCAGCTTTGTCTGTGCCCCTCAGTGTGAGGTAGCAGTTCTCAGTGCAAAAGGATAAAGAAGAATCTTGGCGAGGCGTTAGTCACTGGCCCGCCTGAAGGATTCGCTCTCGCTTAGGGTGGCGTCAGGCATATGTGCGTGTCCGTTGGGTAATAGAGTCTGTTTAAGCTCGAACCCAATGTCACAGTCCCCAGGCAGGAGCTTTACTGGCCGATGGTAGCTCTCTTCAAGTGAGGGAGGTGTGTCTGACCTATTCACCAACAATCCTGAGAGAGATTAGAAAGGAAGTGAGGTCAAACAAGGAATGTTATCACTGTATCATCAACCTCATATTAATCACTCAGAACTGGCATGATAAAATGTGTTTTTTCACCCTACGGTGGCAGGAATAGTGATATACAGGGCATGAGTGAGTCTTCTTGAATTTATGGCTGTCTGATGAATCCGTGTCCTCCTCGTTCTCACCGTTTCTGTCGCTGTACTGGTGCGACGAGGGTGATACGGTCACCCTGTCGTGGTTGGTGGGAAAGATGGGAGTTTGGCTGTCTTTCCTGACCCCGTTGGGTGTGCCATTGCAGTGTGGTTCATTGTTGTGGCTGGTGAAAGTCGATGTTTGGTGTGTCTGCTGATACTCCAGGCCTGAAGGGGGCACTATCCCGTGAGGGAGGTAGTTACAGTGTTTGGAGTAGCTGGTGCCGTTTTCCAAGCAGTCTGTGCACACGACTGGCCCATCATAGCCTGAAATAAGAGAAACTGGCTTAATTATGATGTTGTGCGAAGATCATTTAAACAGCGGACACTTCTTAAAGTTGGCAAGACGTGATTTTCACCAATTCATCTAATGCATTTTATAGATCTTATTGCGAACGATGTCTCTTATGCTCATCAAGGCTGCATTTATTTGATCAAAAATACAGAAAAAACAACCAATAATACACTTTCTACTTTAAAATATAATTTCTGAGATGCAGTGCTGAATTTTCATCGGCCATTTCTCCAGTCTTCAGTGTCACATGGTCCTTCAGAAATCATGCAGATTTATTATCTGTGTTGAAACTATTTTGGGACCTGTCTGCGATACATTTTTCTTCGATTCTTTGTTTAATAAAAAGTTCAAAAGATCAGCATTTATTCAAAATAGAAATCTTTTCTAAAGTCTTTACTGTCACTTTTTATCCATTTAAAATCCTTGCTGAATAAATGTGCTAATTTCTTTAAAAAGAAAGACATTTAATGACCCCAAACTTTTGAATGGCAGTGTATTCTTTATAAAAATGTTTTGACCTTGTAATCTATTCTAGAGATTTTCTTTCAAAATCTACTCAGAAAAAGTGTGGATACTGTACCATTGTTTTCTATGCGTCCGTTGGGTTGAGATCCACCATTGGACTCCACTCGTATGCACACGTCCTGTCTCTCTGACAAAGTGCCCTGAGAGGACAGGTAACTGGGGACATCAGGAGGGACAATTGTCTCATCTGTAAAAGGTAAGCACGAAAGGTTACAGATAAAGTCTTCTGTTAAAAAAATAAAACAAATACAAAATCTGTGTGAAAATACACACCTGTGTTTACACTGCACTCCTCGCTCTTCTTCCTCGTCTGGTAGATAATACACACCCAAACCAGTGATGTCACTACAATACTGGTCACCACAGCGATGACGATGATTCCCACAGTAACAGTGCTGGGGCTTGAAAAAGGTGCGCATTCCTCAAAGCGCTGGTAAACACTGAGCTGGCAGTGAGCTCGCTCCGTGCCGAGCGTGTTGGACATGACACAGGTGTAGCGCCCAGCGTCCTCTAAGGTGGTGCTACCGATCACCAAGAGCTGATTCCCTGGAGTGAAGTAGTGACGGTCGCTGGGTCTCAGAGGCTCCTCCCCCTTTAGCCAGGTGATGCGAGGAGGTGGGCTGCCTAAAGCCTTGCACTGCAACGCAACAGTCTCGCCTACTACAACATTTCGATCCTCCATTTCCTGTGCAAGATGAGGGGTCTCTGCAGGAAGATCACAGGGAATAGTTATTGAATTACATATGGACATGTGTAGAGTTGCCCAAGTAGATAGAGATCCCTTAAATGGCTTGACATATAGGTGATGGCTTTGAATTGTAATTTGCTACTTGCTGTTGCTAGCAAGTGGCACTTCTAATTTGTGGGGGGTGGGGAATCACCCCGAGTATAAGAAGAGCCATTCATATTTTGGAATAAAAATGTTTTAATCTCCTTAAATTGTATTTTGTCAACGTTTAGGACTAGGTATTATGATAGCCATTTAAAAAAAAAAATATTGATTGACTTCCAAACTGGTGGAAAAAACAAACAAACATACACTTCCAAATTCAATTCCTGAACAAATGACTCCAATAAACTGGTTCTTTCTAGTGAATCAAAAACATATGGCATAACCTGTTGAATTGCTGAATTAATAAATCTTAAGTTCTATTTTAGTGAATCAAAAATATACAGAGAGTCTTGTCGAGTTTGAATGAATGGCTCTTATGAACTGGTTGTTTTTAGAGAATGAAAAACATACAACACTATCATTGTAGTTTGATTCCTGAACAAATGACTCTTATGAGCCTGTTCATTTTTAGTGAATCAAACACATACAGAACAACCAGCATAGTTCAGTTCCTGAACAAATGACTCTAATGAACTGGTTCTTTTTGGTGAATCAAAAAAACATACAGAATAACCAACATAGTGCAGTTCCTAAACAAATGACTCTTATGAGCCTGTTCATTTTTAGTAAATCAAAAACATGCAGCGGAACCAGTATAGTCTTATTTCTGAATAAATGGCTCTTATGAACTGGTTATTTTCTAGTGCCACCAGTATGTAGTCTGATTTAGTACACAGTCTGACCCTCGCTTCAATACTTTTTAGTAAAAACAAAAAACAAAGCCCACTTTAGGCCGACTATACCACATCATTTCCACGTTCCAATAATGAGTATTTGACTATTTCTGCCAAGCAGTTACTCAGTCGAGAGTTCAGAAACACTCAAAAATACCACTATGTGAGCCTTCAGCACTTCCTCTACCCCCTGTGACCTGCTTCCTGACCTTTGACCTTCAAGCCCACACATAAAGCCCAGCTGCTTCAGATGGGGAACAAAAAAAACATTCTTGCGTCGAACTAAGCAGGGGGTAGCAAAACTCCAACAGCTTAAACAAATCCACAATGAGACGAAAAAAAAAAAAAAAAGTATTTTTACATAATGTAAATATGGAAAAAATGGTCGTACCTAGCACCGTTAGAGTGACGTTTGCGGAGATCATGCCCGCCGTGTTTTTTGCCGTGCAGCTGTACACGCCCATATCCTCAGGTTTCACGTCCATGATGAAGAAGACATCGTCATCAGGCATCACACGCATGCGGCGCTCTCGGGCGGCAGGGAAATCTGTACCGCCATCTTTCTGCCATGCCACTTGGGGAGTCGGATGTCCTTCAGCTGCACACTCCAACCTTGCCTTTGTGCCTGTCCGGATCGTGATGTCGCGTGGGGTCTTGACAAATGAAGGCAGCACTGTGCGCATAGAGAAGCAAAGAGGAAATTAGCCCTAGCAAGGATTATTCCCATAATGTTGCTACATCAGCACCAAACAAGCCCAGCATTCATAGCTGTGACTAACTCAATTGGCGATGGGAAATGGCTTGATTTGAACGGGCATGAAACCAAAATGCCTCAAGACAATCAATTTGCATCTGCTGCTTGAACTGACAAGGCATGTAATCCAAGTGTATCGCTAACAGCAGAGAAGATAAAAATGCCCAAATTCTAGAGGCACAGTTCAGTCTGAATGCAAAAGCTCTGAGCAAATGTTGAAATGTTGCATGATGGGAATTTAGTGCAACTAGTGTAACCTATGTTTAAAAAAATGACAGGTTAAACGGTCTTAAAAATTACCTTCAAAAGCAAATAATTTTAGACTTTTATATACATCTATAATAAAATTATGAATTTATATGTATAAAAAATACTTAAATATTATATGAACATTATATTATGTGTGACCCTGGAGCACAAAACCAGTCATAAGTAGCACAGCTCTATTTGCAGCAATAGCCAACAATACATTGGATGGGTCAAAATGATCTATTTTTCTTTTATGCCAAAAATCATTTGGATATTAAGTAAAGATCCCGTCCCATGAAGATATTTTGTCAATTTCCTACTGTAAATATATAAAAACTTGCAACACTAAGGTCTTCATTTGGACAATTTTAAAGGCGATTTTCTCAATATTTTGAATTTTTTGCACCCTCAGATTTCAGATATTCAAATAGTTCTCGGCCAAATATTGTCTTATCCTAACAAACCATACATCAATGGAAAGCTTATTTATTCAGCTTTCAGATTATGTAAAATTGGTCAAAAAGGGTAAAGAAAAATTGACCTTACGACTGGTTGTGTGTTAAGAGGTCACATATACTGTATAAACATTTAAAATATTTTTATATATTAAATTATTTATTTATTAAAATATGCATTAAACATTATTATTTCAAGTCTTACAGGAAATTATATATTTTATTGCTTGTCTATTAAATATTAAATAAATGACAACTACTGTGAATTAAGCACTCACTGACATTTAAAACACAAATTATATAAATAGTATTTATTTGTATGACAGTTCATTCTCAGTTTGTGCAATTCACAAAATGCTCCCACTAAAACAAACTATCCGTGAATGATGGGAATTGCATGGTGGGAATGGGATGGGAAGTTGTACAACTGTCTAGGAACACCTTACATGGTCAACTGAAGTAGAAAACGGATATGGAAGAGTACCAATGTAGTTTACTAATATATAGTTAATAAATGTACCGTTTACAGTGACACGGGCCCTGTTAGAGTAGGAGGAGCCAAAGTGATTGCTGATGATGCACTGGTAGCGGCCCTCATGGTTGAAGGTGACGTGCCGAAGGTGGAGGATGGTGGTGTACTCCATCACCCCTCCGTCACTGGCCCGCACGTGGGCGAAATTCTCCACCTCGGCTTGACGTAGCGTCTCCTGGTCCTTGAGCCAGGTGAAGGTCATGGGCGAGCTGCTGCTGCTGGCAGCCGTGCAGGTCAGACGCACATCTTTTCCCAAAACTGCTGCCGTTGTGACAGGGTTAACAGTAATCTGGGGTTTGGGAAGGTCATCTGAAGGGGGAAGTACAAGGATAGAGACATTTTAACACACCATTAGATTACGTTCTATTTTACTGTGATTGACTTGTTTGATTGTTAAAAGACATTATAGCGCTGCTTACCACAAACAAAGCTCTGTGGTGGGGCCTGGTAGATGCTGGTGCCCTTTAGGCTCTCTGGGTGGGCACATGTGGCCTGAACTCCAGCCTTCATCTCTCGAGTTACCAGCCACTCCGGAAACCAGTGCAGCTGGCAGTCGCACAGAAAACTATCACTCTGAATATGACTGCAGAGAGAGGGATGGAAAGAAAGATGAGTGAAAGCCAGATGGCATGTAACATCAGCATGATGTAGATGATTTGACTGAAGTGAATTATTGTGCACATTTATGTCCGGTTACAATAGTAGCCTCCAAATAACATCTGGATTTTAGCATACATAATATACTGGTTTTACCTTAATTTAATATGCATAGCATAACGTCAATTAAAAATAATAATAATAAAAAGCAGTTTCTTATAAAAAAAATTATTTGTATATAAAAAAAAAAAAAGTGTCTTATGTTCATTAATGCTGCATTTATTTATTCAATATATAGTAAAATAAATTGTTGTGCTACCTAATTTTTTTTGTCAAAATGTGATCAATTTTCTTTAGGATTCCTCGAGCAGAAAGTTCAAAAGAACAGCATTTATTTGAAACAGAAATGCATTCATTCCTCTTTCAAAAAGTGTATAAATAATGGTAGCTTTAAATATTAGTATTATAAATAATACATTCTCAGGTACATGGGTTTAAAAAAAAATCTGTATGAATGAAAAGTGGACTAAAGTGCACTTAAAATATTTGAATATTAAAATAGTTTGTCATGTCATACTATACATTTTAATTAACTGCCAGCCAAACATTCATGATGTCAAGAAACAATACAACCAGCTGAGTGGTTATGCTTGTGAACAGGAGCACGTGTGTTAATGGGACTCACAGGTAACGCAGGTTCTTCATCTTGCTAAATGCCTCGGGTTGGATGGAGCGGATGGCATTTTCCCCCAAGTTCCTGTTGAGAGATTAAACAGGGCCCTCAGGCGTGACAGAAAGAGGACATGGGAACGTTCACATACAGCTGCTGCGCTCGCATGCAAATCCGTAGCCTATTTTTATACGAGACAACTCTGAACAAGGTGGAAAGACACCAATATCAGACGTGGAGCTACAGCGTCTGCAGAAGTGCTTAAATTCTATTTCTTTTATGAAACTGACCATATGCTCCATAACCTTGTTGCTGTAAAAGTTAAAGCTGGCTCTAACGAGACAAGAGCAGCTGGCCTTGCAAACCACCCCGTCCTCTCCTTTTACAAAGACACTATTAAATTGCTAGCAGCCCTCTTAAGCATTTACTTTTGGCAGCCGCTGCTGTAGGGGCCGAAAGGCATTGTGGGATACTCACAGGTGCTCCAGAGCCTCCAGGCCCGAGAAGGCTTTCTTGGCCACCGACTTGATCTTGTTTCCAAACAGAGTTCTGCCGTTTCCAGACACGCAGAGCGAGAGGGAAGAGAGAGAGAAAGAGAGTGCACAATTAGTTGGACTGAATCTGATAAAAGAGGGGGATTGTGGGATTGGAAATCCGAACTGTGTAGAGATTAGGAGGAGGGTGAGGAATCAGGGCCCGGCACAGCTCTTCAAAGCTTACTTTTATCTTTATTAGAATTTAATAGCGATGACAGGGTGGAGCCCAGAGCTCGAGGTCACATGAAAAGGAGCTTCAGTGGCTGGAGGACAACACGGCTTGTAAAGTAATAAAAGTGGCCTTGTCAAGGCTGTGGTTCGAACCCCTTGTAAGGGCTTATCCTGCTCGCTCTTCAAAAGCGGCCGTAGGCGCAAAACACACACACACCGGGAAGATGAACTGGCTCCCTCCCCACCACTGACACGATTTCCATTCTTAAGCATGTCAGACCAAAACAAGCCTCTGACAGTGCACTTCCTGTCCAAGACTCCACAGTCAGCACCGTGAAAGCCGGCACCTTCTCATATAAACCAGATTTGACACCTGACAATGTTGTCGTTTCAATCAGGGGATGATCTTTCTGGCTTTGGGTCATGGGACATTGGCTCACAATCCTGAGGCATGTCAGGAGCTGCTGCATGCTGGGATAAACAAGACCTTCACAGCAGCAGACAAACGCAGGGATGCACCAATATCGATAATCTCACGTTGTTTCATGTTGTATATAAATCTATAAAAATCTTTAAAAATAAAGTCTATATTTTGTTTTAACAAATGAAACATTTTTAACTAAAACCATGTTTTAAATGCTACAAGTTGTTAGGCATCACTTTGTAAAGTAGGGATCCACTGATATTAAAATTTCAACTGATATCAATAATCAGATAAATTCTTTATGTTATTGCTGGTAGACGATAAATGGCTGATGTAAAAAATCTATATAAATTTATAAAAATCTTAAAAATAAAATAAAAAAAAGATTTTGTCTTAATGAATACAAAATAAACAAATTATTTCAAAGCACTTAGGAATCACAACAGCAATGTACAGTATGAAAAAATTATTTAAAAAAAATGTATTGATTTTAAAAATTACATTTAACAATATACCAAAATAAATGATACTATCATTTGATATGGTTCCAAAATATACAAAAAGCATTATAAATACATTTTATTAAATTTTATAAAATCTTAAAAAAAACACATCCCATGAATGTGCAAAAAACTCATCTTAAAGAGCCATTTAAAGCAATCATTTAACTGTCAAAAATCATAAAACAAATCTCACTGCTAAAAAGTTCCTTGTGAGTAAAGTTTCATGAGGAACAACTAGTTTTTTCAGTATGTGCTTGCAGGAGTAACCCCAGAAAGCCCAGCCCCTGCCGTGTCTGTCAGCGGATTGATGGTCTGTGTGTATGCGACAGCATCTGTCATCTCCTGAAAGACTAAGACATTACCTCCACTCATCTCCTCCGGCCCCCCCACCATTTCTGAAGCAACCGCCCATCTGCAGGTCACCCTCTGGGCAGTCTTGAGCCCTGGGCTTCCATACCAGCCCCATAATTCAAAAAGCTCTAGCAGTTCACTCCGATCAAACTTGTGGTTTCAAATAGAAACCATTGAAATAGATGCTAAGTGGATCCGTTGACATCATGAGCAGGTGCACATGGAATCTGTGCATGAAGATTTGGGGCGTACAAATGATCCACAAGCAATTTATCAAACAAAACGACAAGATTTGATCTGGAATCTACTAAAACTAGAGTCGGCTGCCTACCCCGTCTTGCGGTAACAAAACAGCAGAAAAGACTTTGATGTTGTGCACATCACATATTCCCAGGAAGGGTGAATAGGATTTTTGGCAGGGGTGTGCATAAACAGGCGGCTTCCGCAGATTTGCGAACCTCTGCTCCCGTAACAAAAGGCGGAGTGCTGGGGCGTTTGATGTGTCTGAATAAACCCCCTCCTCTGCCTGCCTCCCATTTTACGCCCTCGCTGATTCCATCACAAGAGCAAAGCCAGGAGCTCATCTCTTATCTGTCAATGATGAAAAGTGTTCGCCCCAGTACTCAAATTCAATTGAACTTGCCACTAAGGCTTCCCTTCCCAAATCTGCACTGCATGTAAGGTGTGGGTTGAGGTTACCTGCTCTTCCTCATTTATTTAACGCAATAAACAAAAAAAAAATTGGGGATGTCACTTGTCTTGATTGCACCTGGTGTAAGAATGTCCAAAATTAAAGTGAAGAAGGAAAAGTGATGGTTGAGACAAAAGAGAACGTGTGACACTCACAGCTTGTTGAGGTTTTCCAGCCCAGTGAAGGCCCCATTGGTGTCCTCTATAGTGCCAGAAATGTCATTGTGGTCCAACTCCCTGCAGAGACAAAAAGAAAGAGATTAGGAAAGAAAGACGGATAAACAATTGACCCTTTGCTAAGCTCCGCCCACATCCCATAGAACATTCCATAGAAATGTACTGGAAACTTCCACGAACAGTGATTTTAGTAAATGCATTCATAAATTGGAATATATTGAAGGATATTTCTTCTTTTGTGGTCTTGAAGGAATTGTGAAGCACTTTTTTTAATGAATAAATAAATATTTTTTATTTTAAATGTCAGTTTTAAATATTGTATTTTAAGTCTACTTTGTATATGCATTTTATGTTTTGTTTTTGATTGTTTCTGTATAAAGAAAAAAAAAAACAGGTGGGATTGGTCAGTAAAGTTTTAAAGACGGGGCTGACAGACGTTCGGCAGTGGCACAAGCTACCCTGGACACCTGGTTGAAAACAAGAAAGTCCAACAACACACTCTTTCTTGCTCTCTCTCCCACTCTTGCCCTCTGCCAACCAAGCACATTCTTTTCTTTGTGAATTGTGACATTAAGGAGCGCAGCAACGCACAGGCCAATGCATGAATAATGCATGACAGCTGAAAGCGCTTTGCACAAACACAACTCTTTCACACAGTTGCCCACATATACTCAATCCGACAGCCATTTGAATCTGTCAACACACCAACCGTGTTGGCAGGTAAAGGCATCGCATGGGCACATCGCATAATGCAACTCCAGACGAATCATGGACAAGCCCAGACGGTGCCAGCCGTCTGCTTACATGGCATTAACTTTGACGCAAATCTTACTAATTCAAATGAGTTCTTCTAATTCAAATAATCATGTTTTTAAACACTTTTTAGTCAAGTGTACTTGCCATGGTATGATCAATTTTATCATCAGTGTTCACATCATAGCTTTTCAACATCGTTTGTTTCTACACCGTTAAAAAGATTGCTGTCGCTGAAAAAAGAATAAATGTCTTTTTGAGGTGAGAGGGTGGAGGGATTTTGCCCACTCCCTCCTGGCTGACAACCGCCCCCTTGGCTCTCTCTGTTACTTTCCCTCCATGCCTGGCCTCGGCTGCCAATTTCCTATTCTTTCTGGCTGGCTGCATGTGAATGGACCCTGGCTTGTTAATGACAGTAGGGCCGGAGGCCCCCAGGCCTGACCCCCACCCCCTCGGCTAAAAGACGGTCCGGTTCTGGTCTTTCACACCCGACCAGGGATCCTCTCGCCCGGCCAGAAGCACGTACCAATTAAAACCTCCCCTGCTTCTTTTCAACAGGAGCCCCAGTAAGGCACTAAGGCCATGATTAGATTAGAACTGGCTCGGATGAGAGCAAGTCAGAGAGAGAGAGAGAGAGAGAACGATATAAAAGGAAATCAAGCAAGTAAGACATAAAGAAAGGACGGAACAAAAGAAAACAGAGGCCCTCACAATTGCACTTCACAAGACCCTTCCCCCCACACTCTGCCCACTGCCAGCAGCACTGAGGGCTGTGTTGTGCCTTGGCTTGTCACCCTACTGTGAAAAGCCTTCATCTAAGAAAGTAAAGGCAGAATTCTTCTCGCTTTTCTCTTTTGAGACACTAAAACGGGGAGGGGCATGAAGTGGCTGTTGAGACTTTGTGTGTCTATAGAAGTCAGGCTGGAGAGTTGGTCCCACATAATGCCTTTCACTGTGTGCAAAAAAGACGTCGCTTCTTCTAGGAGGCCTTGAGCAGGGTGCACATGTGCATCCAACTTTGGTGGGAACCAACAAGGAAACAATGAGGAAAATAAACCAGGAAACTTTCTCACCAGACTTAAAAGCTTATGCTACTTTAGCAAATGCCACTAAATCAATCAACACGTTTGTCTTCAACAGTGTTAATTCATTTAGAAATTATGACTGATTTGTTCACTCATTTCAAAAAAGGAAAATGCTGTAAATCCATGGATCCGCTGATTTCAATGGAAATGGTTCGTTTCTGGCATTTGGGTTGCAATATATTCTGACATTCAAATTTTTTTATCATTTTGTTTTATTATTATTAATTTTTATTATTATTATTATTACTTTTTAAACTTTTTTTAATTAATCTGACAGTACAGAATGACTTCAGATTCTTGGGTAGACATTAAAAGGAATGTGATCATGGCAGAATGGACTTGAAACTCGTTCCCTCGTTTGAGCACCACGGCTCAATTTGACAGAACTGTCAAGTGTTTTTTCACATGCAGGCTAAATCCTAGAGGATTTCTCACAGAGTAAAGACACTTACAGCGTCCGTAGGGAGCTAAGGCCTCTAAATGCTCCCTCCGTGATGTGACTGATGGAATTGTGTCCCAAACGCAGTGAGTTCAGGTTCACCAGTTTGGAAAATCCACCCTCGGACAGCTTCGTCAGGTTATTAAAAGACAAGTTCCTGGAAAAAATGAAAAACAAACCAGAATTGCATTTAGGTTTTAATTTTTCAGAATCCAGAATTTAGGTTACGTTTTGTCCAGAATGCAATAACAGCCGTGTCATAAACCTGCAAAATCACGGCTGACCACTCAGCTGATACCGCAGTCAACATGCACTACCACTAAAGCCTTGTTACCCCCACAACGAATGAGAGCGTTAGCTAGAGGAAGATATCACATACAGGGAGGACACGATACGCTTGACAGGACTGCCCGGTGTATACACACATTCACCCAGATAAGCTCACTTTCACTCAGGTACAGATCTCTTGGCAGACGTATACGTGGAGGATTATTCTGTTTTCTTTAACTAGCATCAAGAGAGATGAGTAAAAATGAGGCTGAGCTCCTAAGCGCTGGCAATCCAGTGCATCATTAGGGGATAAACAGAGCTTATCTACAGCAAGACGAGGAGTGCTGTGTGTTTAGTGCAGTAGGTGATACTGTGGACAAATGCTTCCTTGTAATGTAAAGATTGGGTGCGATTCATTTTTTACTTGGTGTCAAATTTAAACCGCAACCAAGATGATTTCCTACTGAATTCTATTCTTTTTTTTATGCACACTACCGTTGAAAAGTTTGGGACAAGTAAGATTTTGTTTAAAGAAATTAATGCTTTTATTAGGCTAAGTAAAATTGTATTTTTAAACAAGAAATAGATGTAAATATTTATTTATAAAGAAGAAAAAGAAGGAGGGATGTCTCACAGTTCTCGGAGTCTCTCACAGAAGCCCCAGCCCTCAGGGTTAAAGTTAGAGATGGAGTTGTTGGAGAGATAGAGCTGCAGGAGTGACTCCAGACCATAGAGAGAGCCGCTGTTCACCTCCCGCAGACTGTTATAGTCCAGGTGCCTGTTTATGACAAAAACAATTGTTCACTCTCATCATGAGCAATGTGATGGATGTGCATTTGATTTATTTTATAATATAAATAGTCTATTGTGAGAAATATTATCTGGGATAGTTTTCAAAAATGAAAATACTGTCAATAATTACTCACCCTCATGTTGTTCCAAGCCTATAAGACCTTCGGAACACACATTATTTTGTTATTTTTGATGAAATCCGAGAGCTTTATGACCCTGCATGGAGAGCAACATAACTACCTTGTACTACCCACAAAGGTAGTAAGGACATTGTTAAAATTATCCATGTGACAACAGTGGTTCAACCTAAATTTTATGAAGCTACAAGAAAAAAAAAAAAAAGTAAATGACTATTATTTTCCTTCAGAACACTGGATCCTGCATGACTCTTGTGAATGCGTGGCAGAGACTGACACGGAAGAGAGAAATTGTTGAATAAAGTCATTACTTTTGTTTTCTTCGATCACAAAAAGTATTCTCGTAGCTTCAAAAAATTAATGGTGTCACACGGACTATTTTAACGATGTTCTTATTAGCTTTCTGGGCCTTGACCCTATGCAGGGTCATAAAGCTCTCGGATTTCATCAAAAATATCTTAATTTGTGTTCTGAAGGTGAACTTTCCCTTGAATGAATGACTGACTATAGGCTATTACTGAGCAATATTGAGGTTGTAGTAATGAAGGTTTGGACTCACAGAACCCTCATCCGGGCCAGACCCCAGAACGCCCCATCCGTCAGCTTGCTGATGTTGTTTCTCTGAAGCTTGAGAACTTCTAAACTGCTCAAACCTTGAAAGGTGAGTCCTTCAATTAACCGCAACTTGTTCCTGCTCAGCTCCCTACAAAAACACACACTTAAAATGTGAATAAAAAGCATTACCAATAAAGTTAAAGTATTTGTAGAAATGATGCATGATACTGTGAAGACATACAAATAAAAATAACGGTTCTTTATTTGCATCTGTGATAAAAACCTTTAACATTCATAGAGCCTGGTGGGAAAAGGTTCTTCAGATTATTAAAATCTCTTTGACACTGTGTGCTGAAAGATTTTTTGGGGAACCTAACTTATATGACATTGCTGGAAAAACCTACTTTTTGTAACCTTTTTTGCTTTTTTAGAGAGTGTAGTGTTGTAAACAAGCAGCATGTCCAGCTGACCATTAGCTCCAACAAAGCGGCTCTGATTCCTCTTTGATGTCATAACTAACTAACTAACCTATCCTTCTCGCTCAACAACATAGCTGTGGCTTTGTGGTTGTTGAAATGCACTCCAGGTGTGTGTGTGCACGTGTGTATGCGGTTTAATATGAGCTTATGTTGCCTCATGCATACAGAGATTCAGTATCACTCTGTCCACCTGAAGAACAAAGCACATTTTTGATGGAAGTCTGATATGAGTAGAAACAAAGAGCTTAGCTACAGATGGTTGCGCTCGCGGCACAGATAGATCTGCAATGGAGAGAAAGAATTGTCCTGCTCTGATATTTACCAATGGTTCTCTGATCCTGACTGCTGATACCTTTCAAAGAACATGTGGAAGCCAGTGTCGGAGAAAGTACTTTAAACTGTAGTTTCCAAAGCTGCTGAATAATCAAATACAGTTTAAACTACTCAGCTACTCTTAAGTTAAAAATAGTTTATCTAACCTTTAAAAACATTTTTGTATAACAGCTGGACAAAGTACAGTGGAAAGGAGCAAAACTTAAGATTCTTGAGTTTACTTTTTTACTTAAAAAAAACAACACGCATGGTACATGACGCTAAAAAAACAAAAAAAACAGTGAATGCATTTAAAAAAAAATTCAGACAAAAAGGTTTTAATGTTGCCACATTAATTGAAGCACCTCTGCTAATAATCAAAACCAAAAAGAAATTGATGCACACTACCAAAAAGTTAAAAAAAAATCACTATTTTAATGTTTATATATTAAATAATCCTTAAATCATTTATATATTATATATAATTCAAATGATATAATTTAAAATTATTATATTGTTTATTTTAGTATATTTTAAAATGTAATTTGTTCCTGTGAAGGCAAAGCTGAACTTTAGTGTCACATAATTCTTCAGAAATATACTAATAAACTGATTTGGTGCTCAATAAACATTTCTTCATATTATGAAAGTTGAAAACAGTGCCCTGCTTATGGGAACCATGATACATTTTTTTCACTTCTATGAAATGACGAACTATAAATGTCTTTACTGTCACTTTTGCTTAATGCATCCTTGCTGAATGAAAATATAAAGTTGTTTAAAAAAAAAAAAAAAAGGACATTAATGACCCCAAACTTTTGAACGGTAGTGTATATATAGAGTGTAGTTCACTCACAGTTGTGTGAGCTTGGGTAACTCCAGGCCTTTAACGGGAAGCTGGGTCAATCGGTTCCGGCTCAGTCTGAGGATCTGCAGACTCCTGGCGAGGTTCTTAAACGCCCCAAACTCCAGATGAACAATCTTATTACTGCTCAGGTGCCTACAGAAATGAAATATCACGCTTCAGATTGTGAAAGAACACAGTGTTACATGAAAACACAGATGTTCACAGTTCTATCTATTTGAAAGAGAGAAGGAGTGGGTTTCTCACAGGTCCTTGATTTGTAACCCTGGAGGGAGGCAGTGCTCTCTCAGCTCTGTGATGTCATTATTACTCAGATCTAGAGTCTCCAGAGCAGTGAAGTTCTGCAGCAGGCTCCCCTCCAGTCTGCGGATTTTATTATGGTGCCTAGAAGGAAAAAAAGAGCACATCTATTATAACTAACTCTACACACAGCTGTACAAACCTTCAAGGAGTGTTTAATACGTTTTCACGTGACTCTCTGGAGAGATTACAGACTAATCTATTGTTTAATGTATACACGGATCAGGCAAACAAATTGAACACCCTGACAAAGACTAAGACCGTAGATCTGATTTCAAGGGTTACAATTCATAAATCACATTATCGCAATGTTTTTCAGTTTATTAGTGCATAAGCAACTATGCGAAACCATATGTTGACCCACATATCTGCACTGATAGGCGGCTGGCTGCTCTAACCACATGAGGCTCTTTCGGAGAGAATGTGTCAATAGGGCTTTGAAGCCCAATGGAGACTTGTTTCCACACACACGCCTTCAGAAGTGCCAAGTGACTGTGGCTTGATACGGTAACTTGATTTGTCAACACACACATGCAGACACACAAACACATACAAGCCTGGAATCCCAAACAAAAACCCAGCTATGGTGACAAATATCAGTCAGATGAAAGATTCATCTAAACCCGTTTCTGCACGTATATCTTTGGATGAAACAGAAGAGATTAACAACGGACTAAATAAGTATTATGACTCAAAGAACTTTTGGATATTAACATACTTTCGTTCTATTTCAACAATTTTCACCTAGTTTTTAGGTGCAAAATTAGTTTCGTTTAGTCACACAAAATGTAACAAATCATGCATACAAATTTTTTTTTTTGTTTTTTTTTTTTCAAATGTTTGAAATCCTGCACTTGATTTGGATTGGTTTGTATATGGACTGACGCTTTGGTTTTGTTTGCGAAAATGTCATACTTTTGCTTTGTCACAATTTAGTCACCCAACCATTTTCAAAGAATTAAGTAAAATGAATGAATTTTCCACACAGGACTTGGTTTGAAAATCAACAATTAGTGTTGCTCGCAAATGTTTTGTTTTCTTGTAAGTTAAGTCACATCAACCTTGGAGAGTTCTTAAGTAAAGACAAATCAAATGAAAGGTTTCTCTCATGGGGGCTTTGGATTTCTGTCCTTTCCCCTTTTTTCTTTGCTTCTATTCCTCTTCAGAGATGAGGCATGAGAAAGCAGCTGACTTAGGAATCACACTTGTTTTTGCCGGCCAGAGAAGGAATGGCGAGGTCAAGGCTCTCCACATCTGGAATTTGTTTTGGGGTAGTTTCAGAGTAAGCCATCCCTGCACTGGAGAATGGGACAGTACTAAAGAAACAAATCTGAAAATCTCCCTCTAATAAACTTGCTAAGACATAGCGGGCATAAGGAAATGACGCTGCATTAGATGAAAGCTTCATGTACAAACTTTGGGGTAAACACCATGGGATTGTGGTCTGGTATATGGATATGGTATATGTGATTGTGGTATATGGTTCATTCAATACAACGTTATATAGCAATGTACCCTGGTATTACTATTTGGTAGAGGTCCACTGAACTTCCAGTTCCAATATTCACCATAAAAGGCCAGCTAGTCATACCTAACAGTCTAGCACCTGCACTATGATCAATGCTATTGAAACCCTACAAAGCCCAGGCAGACAGGCCCGTGCAGCAAAGACGAGTCCATGCTGGAACAACAAAGCCTCCTTATTCGGATTCCCATTTCTGCGTAAATCTCACAGTAAACACATGGTCCGCAGAGACCGAGAGGGGATTTCTGCTCTGGTTGTCTGCTGGCAGGTGTTCTGTGGGAGCCTGAGAGACCATCGAGGCCTTTCCCAGTGAAGATGGGACCCAGCCGACACGCAGATGCTCCCTGGGTTGACCGTGTAACTGGAATTCTGGGTGGGAATTGTGAGAAGATGGGGAAAAAACGAGGGAGAACGACGGAAGGAAAGAGAAAAGGAGGGAGTACCCCCCACTGTCCCACCTGAATAAACAGACAGAGGGTATGGATAAGGACGAGTGCTGTGCTCACCACCCTACAGGATGTTCCTGTGACTAACAGAGCACTGAGACTCCACTGAGTAGCAGGTCAGCAGCTGGTGACCTTCACTAGGCAAAAAAAAACATGCTGACGTTAACAAGAGAAACGGCCCACACTCGTGCATTGGCCATCCCAGGCCTGAATCCACAAAATGTTTTAAAATGGTACTGCTGGGATCTGGATCAGATCTGAATCTGCTCAGATCTAGGATCTGCCTTACTCCATCTGGGTTACAGCAGATCCTAAAACAGACCCCGATGCCAAAATGACACTTTACAAATAGTTTACAAAGGCTTTGCTTGCGGTTTAGTTGTTTTTCTTGCGCTTGTTTGAGCTAAACTGAGATGCTATAGCTGGGTTCCAGACCGTTGTAGGAACCAGTTGTTGTTGTGGTGAGAGAGCGTGGGAGCAGAATATCTTAGCTGGTTAATCCAACCAAAGCTGCACCGCACTGAGGATTAGCAGTTTAGCTTCTTTAGGCAGTACTGATTGGCTTATCTGCTTGATGAACTCCAAAGTAAGGAGATGAAATGGTGGAGGTGGTTTGAGAAGGCTGTTCAGAGCTCTCAAAGATTGAATCAGGTAGTGATCACCATCATGTCATTCCAAACCTGTATTACTTTATTTCTTCTGTTGAACACATTATAATGTTTTCTATAGAAGATATTTAGAAAGATGTTGGTAACCAAATAGTTTTGGTTACAATTGATTTGTACTGTATATGGGTATTTTTCAAATGATCTTTTATGTTTCACAAAAGAATTCAAGTCATATAAGTTTGGAACAACAGGAGGGTGTGTAAATGATGGTAGAATTGGTGGCTGAGGGAGAAATAAAAAAAATAAAAAAATAAAACATATTTCATAGGGCCTTGACAGGAAAAAAAAAAACAGATTTCATAGGGCCCTAAACAGTCCTTTAAGTGATTTTGCTAACTTTTTGCCAACTTTATATTTAATTTCAGAATATTACTCTTGGCGACATAAATTAACCAACATTGCTAATATGTCAGTGATTTTAGTGTGCTTTTTATTTGGCTAATACATTTTCATAAACGATATAAATAAATATTTAACTACTTATATTCAGTTTTTCATCTTTTTTTGTTTTGTCTTTAACATTCAATCTAATAAGCAACAATGGATATTTTAGTAAAACACTGGTTTCTTTAAAAATTAAAATGGCCCTATTGAAAAATTGTCAAACATATGAAAATATTAAGATATATTTGTCAAATTGTTAACGTAAATAAATGTGGTGTGGTCTCCAAATAACCCCCCCTGCCCTACCATACAACTCAAACAGCTAGCTAGTCTAACATTTGTCAAACACTCCCCAACAGCTGACAATCATAATGGACAAGAACTATATTTCAATGTGTATTTGTTTTATATGGCTTGCATTGCCATAGCAATAAAGAGTGAGGCCGTATGCTGCACAGCACACTGTGACAGTATGACTGTCAACAGTCAAAGGAAATTATTCAAATCAGTAGAACGGCGGCTGTTTAAACACTTCACCAGAGAAAGAAGGAAAGAGAGAGCTACTGTTTTAAATGTTGTACTGCGTTCAGATGAAACGGGGCATTGAGGAGTTCAGTGTTGGTGACAGACACAGCAGTATTTTAGTGCTGGCTCTGTGGCCGTATCACAGGGAGCTGCTGTCCGACCGCATTCCAGCTGGTGAACTCAGAGGGGAGGAATTCTGTGAGCGGAGCGGCATTCAGAACAAGAGCCACGAGCAGGAGCGGGGTCAGGTGTTCCTCACAGGTGAAAACTGAGACCTCTCGCTCTTTCTGTTCCCAACCCTTCCTCCGCCTGTATCGGTAACCACCCATCTCGCCCCCTTCCGACTGACCCCTCCCCATTATCTGTCTTTTATTTATTTTATTTTTTTACAGTAAACCACTTGATTGACAGCTACAGCTGGGTGTTCTACTGCATTCAGCTGTGCGGCTCAAAAAAGATGAGCCCTTCCCGATATGCAGCGGCCCTCCATAGCGACAGGCCTCGAACCAAGGCCAAAAAAAGAAGCACTCTTCCATTTGGACCTAAATTCCCTGATCATCACCCCTCATTCCAACCTTTCCCGATACCCTCCAAGTACAGCTCGGCATGGTCATATCAAATGTTCGAATCCTGTGAAGTGAACTAAACAGTCATCAGGGTTTTCATCATTTCTGGGAGACGGTGATTAACTGTAAATCAATGAGGTCACACCATGACAGCACAACTGCCCGCTATAAAGACACAGATCGTTTTACCGCTCAAATGAACGACACATTTGGTAGTGGAGAGATATATTACAGATGGGAACATGATCCATGCAGAAGACAGATTACTGCTGGGCTATCAGTCGGTGTGAAGGAGATACGGGCAAACTGGTGCTCTGAAACAGGGATCTACAGATTGAACATGAACAAGTCTACAGTCAAGCATTATTTAAAGTAATGGTAATGTAAAGGTGAAGCTGTACTTTTTTGATACTTTGATGTAAAAATATCACTGCTTCTAAATTCCTCGATTTAAAATTCTGTTTGGTGACGTACTTCTCCTTTAATATTATAGTACACACCTGCCATTCAGTACTCATATTTTCAGCTTGAGCGAATCTAGCCATCTTACTAAAATGCTGTGAAAACTCACAAACCATAACTGTGTACCTGGATGCCGAGGAAGGAATGGGCTAAACCACCAAGAAACAAACACATTCATGTGATCACTCCAAATAAGGCAATAATTCTCCAGGGTAAGGCTAGTAAAGGCAGTCCCACCAGTCAGAGTTTCACAGCCAGCAACACTAGACACCATCTACTAGAAGTGGGAGTTTTTAGGCGTGCACAGTTTTGCTATCTGACTTAATAACCACAAAAAATTAAACAAGTAGCAAATGGAAAGGCCTGAGTTGACATGCTAAAACTGAAATGTTCCCTGAAATGACTGCCCACACCATGCAAACAATAATTTGTACAGTACAGAAAGTGTACTCAGCCATCATCAGAGCACACAATGATGTTTCACTTACAAGTAGAGTGTAACGACTGTTGCTGCTGCATCTCCAAATGAAGGGATGGATGTCAGCTCATTGTGGTCAAGCCTCCTGTCAAGCAAAAAACAGAACAAAACAGAGTACACATAGCTTAATTTCTAATAATATTTCTTATTTATTATAACACAATTAATATAATATATAGATAGCTAGACAGATATCACACAGATGTCGTATTTGTATTTAATGTATTTTGTGGTAAATATAATATTTATAGTAATGCATTTAATATATATTGGAATATCAAGTATCTTACAATAAATATATTAATAAAATAAATTATATATAAAAAATATATGACAAGATGTTTAATATATTGTTCTATATATGTTTAGCAAAACACATTGAAGATAGATAGATATAAGGGTCTTACTGACAAGGACCATCAAAACATCAAGAGTGAGAGAGTGAGAGAGAGAGAGAGAGAGAGAGAGAGAGAGAGAGAGAGAGAGAGAGAGAGAGAGAGAGAGAGAGAGAGAGAGAGAGAGAGAGAGAAAGGGAAAGTAGGCCCGTCTGGCTAAGGGCCAGACACAGTCCCTCGATGTATTAAATATTTACAGCGCAGGTTAGTGGCTGGTGTCGGGTGATGATGGAAGGCGCTTATAATAGCAAACCTCTTTATTCCCAATCTCCACCACTTTCAGGACAATAGCCACTAGCAAAAGTGCTTAAATATCCAATAGCACTGACAGCACGCTTTAAAATGGTTTATGACCGATTGTGGCTAATGGCTGTAATTAATGTTATTACACCATTTAATGTACTTCATTCAATTGCCTCTCTCTATGGGGCTTTAGCTGTGGGAATGTTTTCTAGCCAAGTATAGAAGTGGTTTTACACGTAACATTAACCAGCACTTCTACTCACTTCTAACAAACAGGTTTTTATGCTGGTCTTCTTATGCTGGATTTGATCTGAATGAGGCCGAATTGAGATCAATATCAATCACCACTGTCCTGAAAACAAACGCTGGCCTTGTGAAGGCCAACAACACCCTAGAACATTCTGTTACAACTCTGAAAAAGTTGCTAGCATGCTAATTGACTTTATTAATCATGGACAGGTTTACAGCTGACGCTGGGCAGATCTACAGGAGGTTTGGACTGGGGGCACGGAGCTGTTCTACTCACACTTCTCTCAGGTTGGGCAGATTGGAAAGGATGTCCATATCGACTGCCGCCAGCTTGTTGTGGCTCAGATTTCTGAGTGAACAGAGAAAGGGAGGGGGGAGAGAGAGAGAGAGAAATTTATTAAAACACTTTATTGAGGCACTCATAACAGTCGACAAACTCTACTCTTTGATCGCATTTCTCTCACGAGCAGACTCTAAATCTCTCGCCTCGCTATATCTACAGCGCCAGCAGCAGCTTTCAACGACAATCTATCAGTCCGGTTCATCAGTGAAACGTGTCATATTGACACTTATGGCCCATAAATCAGGACCATCAACAGCCTCCTTTAGCGGGACGTCATCATTTCAGCGCGGTTCAGGCGAGCTTCAGACTGGGCTTGGCAGAGCGCTGGCCTCCTGCTCTCCCTGCTGAAATGTCAGAGATTGATGGCGCTGTGATCTATAGAGCTTGTGTCAGCACAGTGGTTTCTTCCTTCGCTCCTCAGCTACTGCATGCTCAGATTTTCCTTTTGGATGGGCCGCACCATTCATTCTGCATTGTTTATAGTAAGAGTAACTGGTTTAAAAGGGGATTTAATGACTGATTTGATATTTTACAGGAGCACTTGGCAGTATTTTTTTTCCCAATGTTTACTTATTTTTAGACATGAATGAGATAAGGAAAATGATGCAGGTTGGTTGGATTTGAACTGGTTTTTCCCACCATAAACAGACTCTCCAACTAGACCATAACTACTAGACCATAACTCTGATTTCAATCTTTTTAAACAACATACTTGGGGTCAGTAAGATCATTTAATGTTTGTTTCCCCCCCCCCCCCATGTCTCTTATACTCACTAATAGTGTTGGGAAGGTTCCTTTGGAAATGTAGTAGTTTTCAAACATTTAAACCAGGCAGGGTTAGCCTTACAGTAGCACTCAACACTGATTACTGCCAGACTTTCAAGATTATAATTTAATTTGAAAGCATAGCCACCATTAAATCAGACTTCAGAACCTCTTTTTACTTTGAGATCGTTCTTTAAATATATTTTAGCTTAAATATATTTCAATTTGGGAAAGGAATCAATTTAATCTGTATATGGGTGTGTGTGAAAACATTCAGATGTGACCCCCTTTGTAATTGTTAACATTTTCATAGGTAACTGTAATTAATTAATTACACATTTTTTCCAGTAACTATAACAAATGGAATTAGTTAGGCTCCAACACCACTTACCAAGGCTGTATTTATTTGATCAAAAATACAACAAAAAAGGTATGTAAAATATTATTATAAATTAAAATAACTCAATTTAAAAAAACTTATATATATTTTTTTTTTTTTTTTTAAGAATACTAAATTAAAAATATAATTGAGCATTTAAGGAATATGCCAGGTTAAATGGGCTAAATGTTTCAGCAAATATATATTTGTTTGTATATTTATGTTTTTTGAACAATCCGGGTTAAACGGTTTGCAACTTTACACTTCCATTATAAGACTATGGGGCAACGATCACAGTGTAATAGGAAGTGTCCACCTGGAAAATCCTTTTAGAAAGCTGCTCGTTCCTGAAAACACCATGTATTGACTTTCGGATTATCTTCAACTCCCCGACTAACAGATTCAATGGCACACCCATCAAGTTCCACTTAGCAGTGTTAAACGTTTTAATCAGCAGCTCATCTGCAGTTGTAAAGAAACAACTGGATGGCTGTTCTTCTGTCTGCTGAGCTGATTTTGACAGGTTTGTGGAGCTACAGCTGGTTGTAAAGAAGCGGAATTACCTAACACACTATATAATGTGTCTGTTTCTCACCCTGAGCTGTCAACTGCAGACTATGAAGCCGTACGTATGCAAACTTGAGAAAGAACAGACATGGACTAGATTTACAATGGCTGTATACCTTCTCAAACTGGGATTGTATACTGAAAAAGGCATAAACAAAAGGGAAAGTTTACTAATCACACTCTTAGTAGCTCAATTTGTCCCCATTCAAGCAGGAAAGTTACATAAACTAGAATGCAATTTAGTACTTTATTTGGTTACGTTAAACAGGCAAAACTGTCACATTGCTTCTGTGGCTCAACGGAGATGATAACACAGGGTGAGTTGCCCTCAAGGGAATCGTCTGACAGAAGTGAACACAGCAAAATTGCAGTCCTGTACCATGAGGCAATTACCTAATTATACCGAAGCAAAGTAAAAAACTGCAGGCTTTGAGAGGCTCGCCAGGGGCCATGAATACTGCCGAGAAAATCATGTAAATCATGTAGAATGCCAGTCGCTAATCTGCTTTAGCGGTTTCCAACCTGCAAATTGTTGAGAGTGAGAGTAATGAAACCGACAATCTCTTCTTTCACATACCCATTACTGACTAATGCTCATATTAGTTTCCACTACAGAATTTTAAGGGCTGAAAAGGAGACCAAATACCGGGTTAAGCCATTTCTGGACAAAGATATAATGTGTTTGCCAAGAGCTCTGTCAGTCATTAATGGGTGGAGCTAATAAAGTGGCGGGAAGTGTTAAAGTCATTTAAATGTTTTACTGTTATACAGCCAATCAGACAAAACGCTCAGACTAGATCCCCTCAGTCTTCATGGGGACCTCATGATGCTGACCTATGCCTTACCAGCCAAAAAGGAAATGAGAGTGTTTATATAATCGCCGTGTTTAATTCTCAGTGGCTCCACTTTGTTTAAGCCGCTTTATCTTATCAGATAACACTAACTTTCACACCTTCAGGCTGACCTTTGGGGCATAAATCACATGGTCGTTGTAACCGTACAGCGGGCTTAACTAATGCTCTGTGAGGCTGATTTAAAAGTCTTTAAGAATGCTTTTGGGGCTTTTAGTACATATCTGTTAACTTTGAGGCACAAACGTTTAGGCTCAGTATACAAAAACACTATAAACATTTGGGGTCAGTAAGATAATATAAGCCTACTTATAAATGTAATTCATTGATGGCTATTAATCCAGTCTTCACTGCCACATGATGTTGAAAACAGTTGTTAATATTTTTGTGTAAATCATTATTTTTTTCAGAATTCTTTGATGACTATTAAGTTCAAGTTCAAGAATATAAGCCTACTGATATTTCCCACCTCATCTTCCTGTTTGAACAGAAATATGTCAAAATAACTGAAACATCAAGTTGTATCGTGGGGTCTTTAATGATTTCACTAGGTTTGAATGTTTCAGCACATTGCAAAAAAACTATTGTTTCCTAAAACATCTGGACAGAAAAAAAGCTTAAATTCATATATGCTGTAAGCTGCATGCATTCAGCTATAAATTTATAAAGAAATCTCTTTACATTCTATTTTATCTTGTATTTCTATATCATTGTATATCAAGGCTAGAAATCTTGCCAGAAATCAATGGATAAAGTAGCACAAGTCAACTAATTAAACATGACTGTATGCGTACATATAGGCTATTTGCAAACTCAGACGATATGATCACGTTTCTATTCTTAAACTATTTGTTTCATACCTATTATGATTCAAACCATTAACAAACCCTGGTCTTTACTCTGAACTGAACAAATGCCTCTTCTCGTCCTCAGAGAGTCCTGCAGGCCGACTGGACCATCAGAGGAAACCAGATACACTTTTTTGGATTGTTAAGAAACTAGTCAGCGTAGTTGAAATTCCCTTTAAGTAAAGGTAAATGCAATATGCTTTTCCAGCTCTAATAATTCAAGAATTATCCAATCATCCTCTATCTGCTCAGCTCACTTCAATTTCAGTGAGAACAGAGAGCTTACACACTTCTACATGCTATTCAACCATTTTATAGCAATGACAATAATGACTTCCAATCTAACAGCGCTAGTAACTTCAACTCTAACAGCCACTGATGTATATTTTTATCATTTCCATTAAAGGCAAACGGCCAATAGATTCCTGGGGGGGATTATTTTGATTTTAGGCCAGAATGATAATACTTTCAAATATAGTCACATTGATTTGAGTGTAAACAACATGGACCTGTTGATATGTCAACATCAAACTGAGCTCCAATACCTCAAAATAAGGTATTGGAAATAATATACGTTACAGTTATCGCCTGTTATATGAACAATAAAAATGACTGTTATGTCAGTTTTTCCCCTCAAGGGCCATATTATGAGTAGAACG
This sequence comes from Barbus barbus, assembly GCF_936440315.1. NCBI lineage: Eukaryota > Metazoa > Chordata > Actinopteri > Cypriniformes > Cyprinidae > Barbus > Barbus barbus. Next base: position 16,999,769 of record NC_136715.1, on the reverse strand, counting down.
GTAAAGAGACGACTTTTATCTATCTATCTATCTATCTTTATCGCTGATAAGCGGAGTGTGAACTTCGGTCTTTGGAAGTGTGAAATGATGTCATTAATGGAGCTTTATGATGCAGCTGGAAGACAGAAGCGTCTTTAATGCACCCTGTTTCAGAGGGCCATAAACTAGTCAAAGAATAACTCTGTCACAGCACTGAGCGAAGCAAAGAGCGAGAGACCAGACGGATAGACACTTGCTTCTCCAAAAGCCGCACAGCTTGTGCTCCTTTCTCTCTGTTTCCTGCCATAAAGACCATTTACAGCCCAGCAACACCACTGATAGTGAAGCCAGGAGCTTTTGCCGACAGTCCAAACAAAGCACAGAAAAGGGAGCGAGAGTATCGAATCTAGAGTCAAGATCATGAGATAAAGATCACCAGGAAGTGAATGTTACACGGTGGGAGAGAAAGAAATTAAATATGAGGAAAAAAGCCAACAAACAAAAGAAATTAGACTAACATTAAGCTTAAATCCAAGACAAACTCGACGCATTTTAAAGACAAAGTAGATGACAGAAATTGGGCCCAGGAGCCGATAAGAAAAGGGTCTCTTCTTGTCTTAGGCTGAGAGTCAGTACCAGAACCACAGATGCCAGGCAAATGTCTGACATGCTCACACTTTATATTATATAGATTATATACACATTTGTTTCAATTGATCATTTTTAATCTTGTAATGAAAACCCAGGGAGTGAAAATACGTCCTGCATAGTTACAGATCAGCTTGTGACAGATTGTTCCAGAAAACTTCAAAGTGAATAGAAGAAGTGATAGTTAGATTACAGAGTTGCCCTGCGCACGGTTTATTATCTTAACAGAAAGGAAAATTGGAGTAATTGCACCACTAGTTTAGCCGGAAACTTCAGAGTGGTCAACTTCAGCAGTATATTCACATTTAATTTTGTGGGGCTGGCTGTATGACCCGCAGAGTCAAATTTATATACATACCAGAGAATAATTCAAACTGTATATATCTTTAAGCTATATATATATATATATATATATATATATATATATATATATATATATATATATATTAGGGGTGGCACGGTTCGCGGAAAAAAAACCGAACCGCACGGTTCTCCACACACGGTTCGGCACGCGCTAGGACCGCGGTTCAACTGAATTCTGACAACGCATGTGGTTTGTTATAAATAACACGTAAAACAAATAGGGTTCGGCTAATGTATGTTTCTGTTAATCGATGCGCATTCTGGCTTCCCAGTACATTATAACAACAGCGTTGAGAAGGAAAAAAAAAAAAATAAGTGGACAAATCATTCACTCTTGTTCAATGCGAGTGCCGTATGCTGGAATATGAGCATTTATTCCGTCATCACCCGGGTGCTGATAGCGCGCGCACAGGTGAGACCTGAACAGCACACGTTGATATCGGTGTTTAGACTAAAGTCATGTAAGCTTTGCCAGCTCAAATATTTAAGAGCCAGAGGACGCGAGCTCGCGCGCGCAGTGAGAAGATGTGCCTGCGCTCATCAGAAGCGCACAAACCTGCGCCTCAGAACGCGCGCAAATATGAAGCTCTCTCTGAAGTATTGTGTTTTAATGGATAAATTCACACAAAATTCTGTCAAAATGCCCGTCTTGGTAAGTATCCTATAGCAGACATAGCCGGCTGGGCGTACAGTATCAGTGCTTTCTCTTAAAGTGACAGTTAATATTAAATAAACAGCAACAACAAAGAAATCACTCACTGCTCTTGATTGAATCGCTTTTGTAACTTTAATAAAGAGTAATCTTTAATTTATACAGTCAAATATGCAATGCTGTTTTAGCTTTGATTACTTTAATCGTACTTCAATTTCTGTACCTAAAAAACCCCCTGAAAATCACTGAAATTTTATTTGTATCTTTAATCTATTGTATTTTTATTTGTGCTGTTGCTTGTAGTTAAAGGTCTGCTTTTATTTGTGTACACTCACAATGAAAACAAAACCGATTTTATATATATAACATGTAATAATATTTAGCATTTTCACATCAAAATAAAAGAAACTGAGCAAAGTAGATGTCTTTTTTTTTCCCTGTTGTACCGAAATTGTATCGAACCGTGACCCCCGAACCGAGGTACGTACCGAACCGTGACATCTGCGTACCGTGCCACCCCTATATATATATATATATATATATATATATATATATATATATATATATATATATATATATATATATATATGGCATCTTGCCAACCATCTAAATAGAAAACAAATAAATAAAAAATAATATTATATGCACATTTACATACACTCAATCATGACAAAATATATCAGACTATAGTATTAGTATTATGTTTAGTCTATTTGCGTTCAATAATTATAAAATTATTATTATATTGTGCAGTTATTATTATTGTTAATATAGACCAGGGTTATTATAGTTAACTAAAAAAATTAAATAAAATTAAGTTACTTAAAAATAAACAAATTATTAAAAATGTATTAAAACAACTTTAATTTCAGCTAACCTCCAAAGCACACACTTCCTTTCATTTAGCTTAACTTGATGTACTAAAATAAAAATTATGAAGATTCAAATAATAAAGATAAAAAAAAAAACAATATGGACATATTAAATAAAAATAAAAATGCCAAAAAATATACAAAATAATGACTTTATAAAACTTTAACTAAAAAAAACTTTTATTATTATTATTATTATTATTTTTATTATTATAAGACAGCAGCAGCACCGTTACACATGGGAAAGGTGTGTTGATAAATTTGATTCATGGATACTGATTAGCTCAAAAAAATGGAGAAAAGAAAACAAAACATAATAAAGTACAGAAATAAGCAGAATGTGAATTTGCATTAATTTTCCTTATCACAAAAATTGCTGATCAACATAATATTCATATCAACCTCTGCGCCTGCACATTATGGCTTATTGCCATAAAACTTCTGGAAACTATACGCAGTATGGCGTTAAGAGGTAGTTTGTCAGTAACACTTTCACAGAATGTTAAATGGTGATTTTATTCTCCAGACCAAATGTGCTGGGGGTGCTCTATAAGGCCTGTTACTCTCCAATTCTCTCACCCCTCCCCTTTCTTTCACTTTTTTTTTTTTATGTCTTTTCCAGATCTCTAAACTCTTACCAGATGTACAGAATTCACAGATGAGTCATCCATCACTTTGTGGACACTTAAACAAAGGAGGGGAGAGAAGGAGGTGCTCAAATGTGTCTCAACAGAAAGAGAATCTGGAATATTTGTTTGATCCTTTTGGAATTTTCGATTCTGGTTGTGGCCAGAATCGAAGTGTGGCTGCCATTCCCCTAACCGAGACATAACACTCGTCTACATCTAAACTAGTCAAAATAGCAAACACAAGCATTTCTGAAGATATTCGCTCTGTCAGCTCACCATTAAATCACTAGTTTCATGTTTTACGCACATTAACAGACAAAACCTTGCATTTTGGCTGACTGGAAAAGGCCTGGGCAAAAATCAATGGATAAAATGTCCTTGAATGCATGGAAGCTCCACAAGAGAAGTGCTAACGGAAGGTGCCGTTGACCTCTGTCCCATGCAGGCCAAGCTAAACACGGCAAGCACTCCTTTAACTCACAATCCGATAACGCAAGTAAACTCCGCTCCAGGCTACCACACACACCTGGAGCAAACCAGTTCAGCTTTTACGTGTTATACGTTATGCTGTCAAAAATCTAGAATGCAAGTTCCTGTTTCTGAGTGTGACCCAAATCCACAGCAATGGGATTAATAAAGCATACTGCTCAGATAACGAAATGAACAAGCATCGAAACTAGTTTGACTGCTAAAGACATACTGCTGACTGGTTTCCACACGTTGAAAGAATAAACAATGGGTCGGAGAAGTAGCTCAAGATCTAGAAAATTTGTCAATGGAAAGCAATGGACTGTGACACTGAACTAAGTTTTGTAGCCTGGCCAAAGAAACACCGCACCCAGGTTTACACAGCGGCTCCACAACAGGTGACAGGGACCGTAAAGAAAAGAGCGTCCCCCACAATGCATTAAAAAAGCACACATCAAACCCCCCTTCGTGGTGGTGAGAAAAATCTGGCGGGCTGTTTACCAAGCCTAAAGGGTGACCAAACTACACTCGCACATGTGGCAACCCAGGTTGCACATACAAACCAACCACCACCCCCTCTGCTTTCAAAACAATCAGGAGGACCACCAAAGGGTCATTGTAGTTTACTTTGAGAAGTAAGACTCGTACAGCTCGTTACATCAAGCCAAACTGTTTCCATCACCTCAGCCTTCACAGCACACTGAATAAACAGACAAAATCAAATAGCTATTTAATCAAAAACGGATCTCATTTATCCTGAATTTTAAAGGGTCAGTCCTGATGAATGGAAGATGCCAAAGAAATGCATACATTTCCATAATCAAAAACAAAATTGCTCAAATTTTCTATGCTTCAGATGGATCTGATGCAGGAAACGTTTTTGAAAGAAAATAATTTAATTCACAAGGAATTCAGACAACTTTTTCAAATTCATAAATGGAGAGTTTGGAGGACTGTGTCATGCATGGATGACGCCAATAAGATTACTCCGTTAATTCTACGTCTCCTCCGCACTCAGGTTCAAGGGGTAGTTCACTCAAAAATGAACATTGTCATCATTTATTCACCCTCCCATATTTCCAAAGCTGTATGACTTTGTTTCATATGTGAAACATAAAAAATGCCTCTTTGTCCATACAATGCAAGTCAATGGTCACCAAAACTGTTTGGTTACCAACATTCTTCAAAATATCTCCTTGTGTTCCGCAAAAGAAAGAACCATTTTTGGGTGAACTATTCCTTTAACCCTCACCATGAATAACTCCATCAGTCTTTATGTTCATAGGGTCTTAAGGCCCATATCTCAAATTTAACTTGAATGTGCGAGTTGACGATGCCAACACCTCGCTGCTTCCTACTCGCCATCAAGGTCTCTGTGAGCCATGGGGGAACAATTAAATGAAAGAAAGAAAAAATGGGCAGTATGGAGAAACTATTTGGACAACTGGAAGGTATTAAGGCTTGATTTTATACTCAGGCCATGTCCAGAGGGTTTTCTAACCAAAGCTTTTTCTACTCTTGATTGATATATTGTAGACGGACAATCCAAAAAATATCTCTGGCCTATAAATTTAAAATCCAGCTTCTGTTGGATCTGTCAACATGAAAGCAGATGATAAAGGGACATTAAGATGCTGGAACATGCCTTTTAGTTCATGGAAATCCTAAAACGTGATTTGACGTTCTTGGGCGAGTTTGTGGTTACGCAAGCAACATGTTTGGATGTCACAAGCACTAGCGCTTTGACTGCTTGTCAGTTGCCAGAAAGGCGTACAAAAGCGCTGAACATGAATAGCGACATTTGAATAGGGATAGTTGTATGGATTATTGAGAATAAATAATCAGCATTATGATAGACCACAGTTGCCTTAAGCTTTTGAGAGACAAAGAGCCACTGGTTAAGAACAACAAGGAGCCAGTTGTTTTGGGTTAATGCTGTTGCTGTCAGTGAGGTATGAATATTAAAAACGGTCATGCTTTAAAGACCATATATAAGGAAAGTCAGGAGGAAATGTATATCACCTGTTGGCCAGTTGCACCCTATCAATAAAAGCACTGTCAAAGCTTTTAACCGCTTCTAATACTAGTTTGAAACAAGACACTTTAAATGATTTAATATGCCAATTTAACTGTGTAATATGGAATAAATCAGTTATTTATTGCCACTTCATGCTTAATCTGTGACAAACATGGCCCCGATTTTCCTGCAATTGAATTTGATTGAAATACAGTCAACATGAAATAGAATTGGTGGTCATTTGCTTTCTTAATTCACATTCCTGATCTTATTGCTAATGATTCGCTGATGTAAACGCACCCTCTTATTTCAACCCCTTTTCTCCAACCTGTCATATAGAGACCATTTTTCACTATCCAATCCAATAATCAAGTCCAATCTCCCAGTTTTGTCTCGTTGAATATCCTTAAATATGTCACTTTAGCTTCTCAATAAAATTACTATACGAATTTAAAGGGCATAGTCAAGGGCCACAGACTAAGGCACTCAGGCAGACCAGGTCAAATTACTCAGCAGTAGGTTAGACAGTCCTTGAGGCAGAACACCAACAGAGCTACCTGCCCAATCATTCCCATCTAAAGCCTGATATCAAGTGTAATGAATGTTTCACGGTCCTATCAGACAAAGAACGATTATGTCAGCCACCCTCGGTTACAACTAATAAGCTTCTCATCTTTAAAAAGTTATCGCTGGGTTTGTGTCTTCATACATTTCAAATAAAGCCCAACGAAGGACCAAACGACCAAGTCTAAAATGTGGAGAATCGGGTGATATAAAATGCTAAACGATAGCTCATGACTTCATTTGATGCTTCCGTGTTGCAACTTGTGTGTGATAACCATCTTTTAAACCTGACAAGAACAGTAAGGGAGCTACTTTTGTGAAATCAACAGACAAAACAGGTATCTTCGCAGTGATGAAGCGGGCAGTAAAGGTGTTAAAGATAATACTGGGCAGTAAAATCATTGCCTTTGAAACGGATGATTGTGATCTTGAACACACAGACAGATAACACCTTAGAAACTTTGTCTAGGCCACACAGATACATTACATTAACACCTAACGCCCAAAAAGACATCTATCAAAGTGATGTCATGTTTGAGGAGAAATGTTAAGAAAACACGGTTATTAAAATGGCCTTATACTTTGTGATGTTTGTGTGATGTTAATCTTAAAAAATATATATCTGGGAGTCAGATGACCATAAAAATAACAACTGCCACTGTTCTCAGTTTTTACTACAAGACTAACTGGATCTACCATCTTAGTATAGGGCAGTTCATAATCTATAAACCAGATCAAATACAATGTCAAAACCACTAAACTGCATTATTATGGCCACAGCTTATGAAAAAGTCCTGTGGAAAAGGATAACTGAAGGTTATGCCTGTCAGAGCTGTAGAATACTTCTAAGTAAACTAGGTTTCAATCTAAAATAAAACTCTGAATACAACCATTAATAGATTTTTTTAATTATTATGAGCTTCAGCCTTTGTTTTTTAGCACTCTATTCTAACAATATTCATAAATATGAGGTTTTAAGGACCAAAATTATCTTCCAGCAAATAAACAATTGTGATAACGTTAGTTGTTTCATGACTTTGCCTCCATCAGCAGGACTCCTAAAACTGTAACCAGCAGGTCATAACCAGGCCTGAGACTACTTATAACTAATACCCTTTCATGATTTTAATGGAAAGAGGACGTTTTGTCAGGACTTTAAAGTAACTTTAAATAAGTGTAAAGTATTATATAGGGCATGACACTTGTTATTTTGTGACTTTTGAGTCATTTTCTGCCCTGGACAACTTTAGTTAAGAGTGTTAAAGAACTTAAAGCATGATATTTTGAAGAGAATAATGTTTTAAATGTGTATTTCGGTCGGGATGGGCAGTTGTGTGTACTTACAGATGCACAGTGCTCTTAGGCAAGTCTTGAGGGACATCAGTAATGTCTAAATGACTGCAGTCGGTCGTATCAAGCGTACACGCACAGTTTTGAGGACACGGTGCGCTATAATTGATTAACAGTCCCAGCGTCAAAAGCCAATAAAACACATGATATGAAAGTGATCCCATCTGTCCCAGCCACGCCGCCATTTTGTATCCAGTTGTCTCAGCGCTTAACGACTGATCTCTCTCATCCACAAACGGACAGCTCGAACCTATTGAGTTTCTCAGAGTCCGAGTAATTCGCCTTCATTAAGTTGTTTGTTTACCCAACGGTAATATCAAGTTACACTGCCTTGCTTTTGGGCAATGCATGAGTCCTGCACTTGAAAACGGTCCACAGTCAAGTTTGAACTCCCCTGCTCCACCACGAAAGTAAATCAAAGGTGAATCACGACGAGGCAATACAAGAAACTTGTCCAGAAGCCAAAGCTAAATGCAGTTGTCCTTAAAAGGTTGAAAGGGGCTCTGGATGGGAGATAGACAGGCGCTTTGTTTTGGCAGGAGAGATCCACTGAATCAAATGTAGTTTGAAGAGTCGTCAACGGTGTTTCTGAAGTTATTATAATGTGCCGATCCCAAGTGATTCGTTGTTATGAAAAGTAAAAACATAGTAGATCGTGTCCATTAACTCCATACGAGCGCGTTGAAAGAAAATCTGGGATCGACGGCGCTTTAAAGAAACTTTTCCTCAAGAAAAAAAAAAGTTTGAGGCTTTCGCTTCTTCACGGACTTGATATAAAGTTTCCGAACTGCGAATGCAGGCGTTTGGATCACATAAGTGAATAATAATAAACCCCTTTTGAAGCGAAACAGTTCCAGTAAAGCCGTCCGACTGTAGTGAACTTTGCGGCGCTCGCTCTCTCGCTCTCTCTCTTCAGAAACCCTGAGCGCGGTTGAAGGAGCTGGGAAGCTTTTATCTTGAACTCGTTGAACGGTCCGAAAAGTCCGATAATTCACTTATTCACCTCGTACTTCTGACCGTTTCAACCGCTTGTTTTTCCCCCTCCCGGACTTTACTTTCTTTTTATCCAGACGTTGTTTCGTCCCACGTTGGATACATCGGGAGTGATAAAGATTTCCTCGTTTTGCTTTCCGATTGGTGCTTGGAGAATGATTGACGGCCAAACTCTGGATCTTACTGGCTGCTTTGGACGTTCCAGGGCTCAGCTGTCAGTCAAATCGCGTTAGCCCCGCCCATCTTTCCCACCCAGAGTGCGAAATTGCTCCGCCTCCTTTCACTCTCATCGCGTCTTAAAGGGACAATGTTCAGGGCTAGATATATGTTTTATTAATATAATATAATATAATATCCTTTCACTCTCATCGTGTCTTAAAGGGACAATGTTCAGGGCTAGATATATGTTTTATTAATATAATATAATATAATTATTAACAACAGTATATAAACATAGAATGTAAAGCTGGAAAGTGAAATAAACAATTGATTGCATTTTATTTATTTATTTATGCTAGTTCATATTTCTGTGTTGTTTTTGACACAGAAAAGCTAAAATATTTAATTTGTAAAATACTATTTCTTTGTCATATAATATTTTCTATTTCATGGTGAATTCCTTGACAAATAGACATACATTAAAAAGTAGTCTTAGAGTGACAACAAAAAAAGTATTTTGTAATATTGACATAAACTTGAAGCCAAATTGCCGATAAATATATCTATTAAAATAAGTGATCCCACATTTTGTCCTCTTTAACCCAAATGGCATTTGACTAAGGTATTTTAGCTTTCTATTCTGAGAGGGCTCTTGACATGGTTTCACATATGATTTATCTGTCAGTGTGCCGATTGTAAATCATTTGCTTTACAAATAACTTGGAAGTGATACAAGTGTCAAGAGACCATAAAGAGCCATAAAGAGACACAGTTTAGTGTTTGAAGGGTAGTATCAGTAGTGTTAGTGAACTTGAAAAACAATACTATAACAATATTTCAAATCCACAACAGGAAAAGACAGCTCTAATTTACAAATAGTATGCACTGCATTTACACATGTGACAGCATGAATCTGTAATCTAAAGTGAAACTTCATTGAGTAAAGCTATTATTGTTTGTTTGTATTGTTTTCATGGAGCATAGCTATGAATTCTCACTGATTTGATTAAAATAATCAGTTTAAATTTCTGGACCCTTTCACACATAACATTTCATTCAGCACACACCTGAGAATTTTAGCAAACACTGTCTCTGGGAACTGTTTTTGGATCAGTTATAGTGGTGAGAAAGTTTGCCAGTAAACTAATGTGCGTATCAGATGAGAGACCCTTACTTCTCTTTCTTGTTCTCTCTTCTCTCTCTTACTCACGCTCCATCCAGTGCACATCCACTGCTGGAAGAAGATGAAAGAGAGGTTTTGGACAGATGGTGCAGCACATTGGATTTGGTGCTTCTCTGAAGGAGAGAGTGAAGTGATGTGGGCCTGAACTAGAGTTTTTAAATGGTAGATAATCCAAGGTTGGAAGGGGTGCCGTTCCATCTGCATGAGCTGCGTTTTGTGTGTTTTTGTCACTGTGCATGCCTATGTGTGTTGCAGGCCTGTGCCAATTTATCACGCTGGCCGTGCTGGAATCTTCAAAGATAACGAGTCCATCTGCTCAAGCTATTCGTCAACAATAAAATGGAGAGGCGTGAAACGAAGCCAGCACGTTGTGCTATCTCTGGATGTTTAACGGGTGTGCGCTATAGCGGGGAAATGCCTGGGTTAATAGGAAGCAGAGACACTTGCACGGTTTCATCATATCTCTGAGTCCTGAGAATCCCTAAACCCAAAGGAGAAAACCCAGTTTGAGTTTCAGATGAGGCATGAAGAAAGCATATGCACTGGTCTAAATGTGCTGTAATTCAATGAGTCTATACTGAGCAGTACATTTTATACAATTATAGTTGCATCACACCTGCACACTGACTGGTATATTGCAACACTGATGGCTGGGGGGGGGGGGGGGGGGGGGGGGGGGGGGGGGGGTTCCTACTGACAGAGATTTACAGTGTGATTGTAAGTCATTCGTTTTTAAAGACATTTTGATTTTTAGTGAAGTGATTTTTATTCTGCTTTCATATGGGTTTTTTTTTTTTTTTTTTTATAAACTACCTTTTTAAAGAAAGGTTCGTGTTTAATAATGTGACCATCAAATAAAAACAATGAATAACATACTTTCCTTACTGAATATGTAAGTGTGAACATCTGTAATTAATACAAATTAATTAATAAATATCATTAAGATTACTTTTAAAGATTTTCATTCTTTTAATGAAACTTTTATTCATTATGAAACACACTTCCCGAAGCATTAAAATGACCCTATGGGTAATGAAAGGTTCATTTTCAAGGTTTCATTTCGGTTTTGGGAGTTCCCAACAACAGGTTGACATGCATGCAAGTTCAAAAACACTTTCATTGTCTTATAATATGCATTTATGTTGACCTTATTTACTCAATGACTCCCAAACGATTCGCTCAAAGATTCATTTTTCCAAACCCTTCCTTTGCGTGACGCTACTCTGTGGTGATTGGTCCGATTGGTCTCATTTCCATTTCATTATTTCATCCATTTCAAAAAATCCATAATAGAGGCACTTTAAAGTGCTGTACTAGGGTTAAATGTGGATTATTGTGATGTTTTTGATCAACTGTTTGGACTCAGCGGCTGTTTGGACTGATGGCACCCATTCACTAAAGTGGATCCATTGATGAGCAAGTGATATAATACAAAATTTCTCCAAATCTGTTCTGATGAAGAAACAAACTCATCTACATCTTACATGGCCTGAGGGTGAGTAATTGTCAAGAAATTTTCGTTTTTGGTTGAACTATTCCTTTAAGAAAACACTCTCTAGCTGTGTCTTTATCTTTAGGCCCAGCGGCATGAGTCAAGTGGAACTTTGCACAAGCCCCTTCGCAGGTGTCCAAACAAGAAGGTAATTTTTTTTATTGTGTACGCACACTAACATTTACATTTCTCACTGTTGTTTGTTTAATAAAGTGAGTGGATCTTGCTCACTTCTGCCAAGTTCCTTTCATTTCCCAGAGCTCGTTGCGCACCGGCCAAAACCGTGCGTGTTGAAAGATGTCTCCTCCTTGACCTGTTCTTGAGTGTTGCACAGGTTGCCCATCACTTGATGTCATCCCTGGAGAAGGCATGCCTTGTTGCAACAGTCTTGTGTTAACAGCTTGCTTAAGTGTTTACCTGGCCAACGTCTCCTTGGTGTTTATGTGTCCTCAATCAGCACACAGATTCAGGTGTGATGTATAGATGCTGCCTCCCATATGCTGGCAGGGTGGAGAACGCAACCACTGTGAAGCTCTTGTTTATTTGAGCAAGAGTGTTTTAATATGGACAAAATCCATGATAAAAGAAGTGATGGTCTTTGAATGGGTTTTTTTGTGTGGCGCAGGGCAGGAATGCAGCGTGTGAAAGGTGGCTTCTGTATGGCCAAGCTTAAGAGGTGATGCACCTTTTGTTTAGCAGCATTCTTTTGTTAAGTGTTTTTTTTTAAATACTTTAATTTAATTTCAATACTTTTAAAATATTTTACATCATCATTTAATTTCATTTAAATTGAATAAAAAAAATTTAAATAACCAGAAAAAATACATACGTGTGTGTGTGTGTGTGTGTGGAGTATGTATGTATGTTAATATACACACGTACCAAGGTCAGCTACTTTTTCCAATGTACGTGAAGTCAGGGAAACTGGGAATGAAATGTAATTCATGCAGAATTTTGAAAGAAAAATTTAGAAAAGTTGAGTTTAACATAACACTACTGGGTCAATGACAAAAGTTTTACAAAACTGTAGCTTTAAAACCTTACACTGTGTGTGCATAATCTTATCAAGCTGGTAAATCTACAGAAACTCCAGTACGTATATTAAATTACACCTTCAGTGGAGTCCAATGAACATGGAAGCCCGGCCGGGGAAATTCAATTTATTTAAAGTTACACGATCCTCATTCCCATCCACCACAAATGAGCGCATGGCACATGCTTGGGGCACAGATTTATGGGTGATTTATCAATGTCATTACATTATCTTAAGTGGCTGATGAGCTGTGGGAAGTGGTCATTACGTCTTTGCGGGGGGTTGGGTGGGGGGGGTGAACAGGGGCACGCTGATTTACTTAGACTAAGAGAGTCTCTCAAGAGATAAAACTGATAAAGTGGCCCGCTGGGGACTGAAATGTAGACAAATTCAGACCTGACTTAACTGTTTGTTTAGCTTCCCTCACAATCTGTGACTCACAGACAACTGTCCAGTTTTAAGATGTAATGTCAGAGAAATATTACATTACACATTCAGATGACGAATGCCTGATTCATGGACGAAACATTCTTTCTTGGATCTTTTCAGTGAATCACTTCAACCTTTCTGGATGCTCATTACAAATGAGACCAATTCGTTTCTCAAGTTCAACTCTGAACTCAGTGATCCAGTTGCAGCAGTTAAAATAGATAACCCCCCCCCCCAAAATTGCTGATCTACTCACCCTCAGATGAGGTTGTTTCGTCATCGAAACAGATTTGGAGAAATTTTGTTTTACATCAGGAGAGAAATATGTACAGATTAAGCACAGTTTACAGACAAAACAGTCCAAAATAGTTTTAACAAATATGTGGGTGGATTTTGATATGAGAAGACAACAGAGGAAGGACTTTTTCACTGAAGGAAGATTTCTTATGGATTATGGACTCATATTTCGGCTAGAAGTGATAGCTTAACGTTAAAATCCCTTAATGATGGATTTGTTTCCTATGAACAAGCAGCTTTTTGCTTCACAACATGTTAATGGATGGACTGGAGTTGTGTGGATTACTTGTGGATTATTGTGATGTTTTTATCAGCTGTTTGGACTCTCATTCTGACGGCACCCATTCACTGCAGAGCAAGTGATGTAATGCTACATTTATCCAAATCTGTTTCCACGAAAAACCCATCTACATCACATACTGGAAAAACTCAACTACATATTGGATGGCTAAGGGTGAGTAAACTTTTAATTTTAAGCAAATTTTAATTTTAACAGAAAAAATCCTCTGTTTCAGTTCCTAAACTACTGAACGGCTTCTTGGAATATGTCCACTGAAGGGCCCATCCACTGAAACTACACAAAAAAAAAGCGACCAAAAGAAGAAAGTCATAGAGGTTTGAGACAAGAAGTCATTTCTGTGTGAACTTTTCCTTTAAGATAAAGTTGAACTAATCCCACTATATAACCCTATTCAACTGAACACCATGTTTCTTGTTTTCTTCCTTTTCCTCCTCCTCTTTCTTCTTATCCTTTAGTAGGCACAATAAAGGAGTGAAGGTGAGAGAAAGAACGAAGACGGAGATGAGAAGAAGGTTGCCAAAGCCCTTTAGTGGTCTGAAACCCACGCATGCTCAGCAATCCCAAACCCTGTGTTTAGCAGCTGCAGCTGTGAAACCATTCTTTCTCTTCTCTCGCTTTCTTTCTCACTGGCTCTCTTTTTTTTCTAGACCTGAATAGAGCTGCGCTGAATAGATTTGGCCAGGTCGGCTGAATAGTCGCACCGGAGGGAGGGGTGGGAGTGGAGCCCAAATGAACCGGAACCCCTACAGAGAGCTGCGCTCCTGGCGACGGCTATGATAGGGAGGAGGAGGGAGCTGCGTTTAATCACCCATAATAGAAATTAGCATGGTGTAATGAACCCGTTTCAAAAGTCCATTATTTGCGCAGTTCAAAAAGAGGGGTGACTTTGTAGTTGGAATCCATGAGCCCAAGCCAAATATCAAAAGAAAAGCATTTGTCAAAACTTCGTATGACTTTGTCAAAGCAAACAGCAAATTTTCTTTTTTTTTTTGCACAGGAAAGAACTTGTGCTTAAATCTTGTTCGAAATCCAGTTTTTTAAGTTCTGTGTACACAAAGCAAAGTGTCACCCGGTTATGACTAAGGAGAACATTGCTAAAGCAGTCGCTTTGCTCTGGCATGTACGTTCAACATGATTTTACATATTTATTTAACAATCAATCATGTTGCACAAAGCATATTTCACATTTGAGCTGTACGTTATTTTGTCGCTCAACCAAGCTGAACTGTCATGATGCCACGTGCGCAATGAACCTTTTGACCAGTTTACAAAAGTTATTCAGATCACAAGTTGTCAGCCGAGACACATTGCTGTTTACACTTGGTTTTTACATTCAACCATAGCGTTTCATGTGACCACTTGTGAATGAATACAGTTTAGGAATGACACGAGGGTGAGAAAATTACATTTTGGGGGGCACTATCTCTTTAAATCTATGAAACAACATCTCTTTTTTGGAAAACGAAAAAAAGCTTACAAATACAAAAAAATAAAAAAAATTAAGTGAATATATATATATATATATATATATATATATATATATATATATAGCATATAAATTCACAAAAATATTTTTTTCAAAAACATTACATTATTATGAAAATATAAGATTATTAAAATGAAAATGTTATAATAGAAATCTTTATAACAGTAATAATAGTAATCTTTACAATGCCTCAGTCATTCGTTTTAATTGAAAAGATCTCTACGCAGGAGTGAAAGTTATTTCCCAGAGTGCACTGCCCGTCCAATTGCTTGAGCCCTGCACCTCATAATCACCCACCTCTGACAAGACAACAAGTTTGTCCCTCCCTTTTCCACCACGCTGATCTGAGACCTGTTACCCTGAAGACACCAGCGCTCTGGTAAAACACTCTCAATAGTGGTGATTTTGCCATTGATTGCTGCAGCTGCACAGCTTATGGCCGTCTACCCCGGGGCTCCTGTTATAGATAATGGGATAATGGTTGCCACCTTCTGAACACTTGTGGTTCACAGCGCTGTGAGATACTGCATGGATCAGTACAACATTTACAGAAAATTGGTGAAGAATACGTGTGTTTGGCTGCTTTAATTTCAGAATGCACATGCATTAACCATTTTGTTTTTACAAAGACGTTTTCTTACAGTCTATGTTGGATGTTTTTCATTCATAAATAATCATATATAATGAAAATATAAATGTAAAAACTAAAACAAAAATGCTTATACAATAGAAACTTTGTGTATGTGTGTAATGTAATGCATCGTGATTCGTGAATAAAAATAATCTTTTTTTTTTTTTTTTTTTTTTTTACCTCAAACTATATTAAATAGCTTAAACAGTTTTCAAGATAATAATAAGCATAGTCGAATGATTAATGAAGGATCATGTGACAGTGAAGACTGGACTTTGCATCACAAGGAATAAATTACATTTTAAATTGTATTAAAATAGAAAAGTTATTTTAAATTATATTTAAAAAATCACAATGTTACTGTTAACATTGAAAAGACTGCACTGTGGGAAACTAATCACAGCTAATTAATTTATAACAATGTCAAAGAATATGACAAAGAATCAAGCAAATAACCAATTTCCAAGAACTGGATGAATAGCTTTAGTCTTTCGTCAACCAGCCGTGCTCAGGTATGCATCTCAATTTGAGCTCAAACACAAGAGGTTCCAGCTCCGCGAGTAAATAAGGACAGAGGCCTATACAGCGAGGCCCATTCAGTCTCCTGACACGGCTTCAGTTCTCCAGTCGTCTAGAGCATCCAGCTGTGAGCACTTGAGACAGGCCAGGGCCTCACACTGAATACTCAATGCACCAACTGACAGAGGACTTTCCAGAAACATCCATTCCTTTGGCTGACAGCATTCTGAAAGAGCCATTATCTCTAAACCTCCAATTAGGCCGAATCGTTCCAGCCAGAATGTGAATAACCTAAATAGAAATAATCATTTTGGCTGAGGAACACTCTAATTTATATAGATATGTTGACACTTATATCTCCGAATAATACTTGAAACAATGGCCTTTGCGAGAATGCAACACTGTTCGGTTAAATTTGTTGTGCCTAGAATACAAAGAACATGGAAGTTAACTACATTTTTCCTTAGAAAAACTTTGGCAGGACTGCAAACTTGCCATCAGAGTCGCGAGAGACATTTTTGTGTTGGGTTTTCACATTTTTTAAATTTAGTGTTACATGAGCTAGTGTGTCTATATATAAACAACAGACTGCCAAAGCATGCTTATGTGAAGCGTCCCATTTACTGGCCAAATAAAAGCTTCTGTGGATTCAGCTCCATAGAAATAATGCTAACCCAACAAAACCACAAGGCAAATTCCCTCGTTTAATCAGCCATGTTCATTCATTCATGACAGAGTTAAAACAAACGCAGAAAGAGTGTCAAAGAAAAAGAGAAATAATTCATTCTCATTCCAGAATACTTGCTAAGTACATTTTTCTAATTGTTAGTCATATCCAAAATGAAAAAAATTAGCTATATAAACACTATGTAATTTATCATATATAGACAGGCAGACAGACAGACAGACAGATAGACAGACAGATAGACAGACAGATAGATAGATATAGATAGATAGATAGATAGATAGATAGATAGATAGATAGATAGATAGATAGATAGATAGATAGATAGATAGATAGATAGATAGATAGATAGATAGACTGTAAAAAGTGATACGTTGACCTAACTTAAAAAACATTGAGGGAACCCGTTGCCTTAAAATTATCAAGTAAATAATAATTTTTAAAAAAATAATTTAAGTGAACTTGACAATTCACTTAACTTATTTTTAAAAATTATTATTTACTTCATAATTTTTAGGCAACAGGTTCTCTCAATTTACTTTTTACAGTGTAGATAGAACAAATACATTTTCAATATAACATTTAATAATAAATATAACATTTGATATGTAATAATACAAATAATAGCTAAAATATTTTACATTTATATTAACTGTAATATATAAATACAAAACAGGTGGGACAACTTGTCCCAGTAACTCATAACTTACTGGGACAACTTAACATGTCCCATAACTTTTTTTCATGCATTTTATATATAAAATATTCCTTTTAAAAAAATAATTATTGTTAAATATTTATGTGAACAGCTATCTGAATGAGAGAAAGCAGCGATGTCTGCTATATTTACTTTGTCTGCAGATGAACATTTTATAGAATGACTGCCCGGTCTCATGAAAATTACATATAAATAGCACGCCAAAATAAAAACGAAAACTTGCAGTATTGATATGCAAAAATGGACTTTGGCGTATATATGACACGAGCGTGTTTGGCGTGCATATAATACGCAGTTTTCGCATGCACATGATACGAAATTTGTTGGCGTACAAATTTCGCACAACCCTAACCCTACCCCACAACCCTAACCCTACCCATTGCGTAGCATGTACACGCCAAAGTCAATTTTTTTGCGTATCAATACCACAAGTTTTCGTTTTTATTTGGCCTACTATTTATACGCATATTCATGAGATCGGGTAGGAAAAACATGTAAAAACTATAAGAATGAAATGTCTATAGACACTGAAATGGTTTCAAATGACATAAAATCTCTAGTGTTCCTCAAATGAACAAATATTGCACTATATATGCATGAGCAATGGAGAGCTCAGTCACACAGGAAACACAGTAATCAAAAAATAATGACTTGTCTTACATGAACTGCATTGTAATGCCACATTTACATTACATTTATTCATTTAGCTGACGCTTTTATCCAAAGCGACTTACAATTGCTATATATGTCAGAGGTCGCACGCCTCTGGAGCAACTAGGGGTTAAGTGTCTTGCTCAGGGACACATTGGTGTCTCACAGTGGATTCGAACCCGGGTCTGTTATGCCAGGTCTGGTAACCCGGGTCTGGTAATGCCAGGATCTGTTCTTACTGAAAATGATTCCAGCATGATGCATTGACCGAAGCCAAAGCTGTGCTATAGCTGACTTACAAGAGCATGCTGTCAAACAAGGAATCTGGTGAATAATGGACCTTGTTCTTACTTCCAAGACAGCGGAAACATACAGACCAATAATTCAGCAGGGGTGTGAACTGAAGCACAAGTGCAATGTGTTACCTTGGGTTTTCAGGGTGGGGCGGTGGATTCGTTCAGGTTGCTCAGAAGGGGCTGAATGACAGGACCGTGACAGGGAAGATGCACTGCAGCTCTGCATGTCTAACTCCCAACAGCTGCTGGTGGAGCAGTCAACACCGTACCTTCGTCACTGTCACTGTGTCATTAATATCACCTGTGCATTGCAAAATTATTTAGCATTACTGAATTCATTCTTAACACCTTTTGTCGACATGAGCATAAGATCAGAAAGTTACTATCACATGATTATTTAAGGGCAAATGGGACTGAACCACATATGAGCTCTATAAGTAAATGCATTATTCCAACTCACATGCAAAAATACATAATCAAATAAATCTGCACTTATTTTCCCAGCATTATTTAGTCTAAGAGTTTTTGACATTCACATCATGATATAATTTAGTTTAAAAGTTTACAAAATACAGCATTTTTTGGCATATATTATTAATAATCTACTGTCCCAAATTTTTGCCAACGGCACATTCAAAATGTCACAATAAATCAAGTCAGTGGCTCAATCCAACACAAACACAACTTAGGCTTCACATTGAAAAATGAGAGGTGACAAAAGCACAAACTGAGGTTTTGGTCACATACAGGATATGGTTTCTAAAATCACAGAGTATACACTTTATTTTGCAACGAGGAAAAGTACGATATTTTCTGTAAATGTGCCAGATTTCCGATTTATTAGTCGTTTGTTTGTATAACTCCGCTTGCCAGTAGATGGCTATGTGTTGGCTTTATATGAGTGATTCACTGATCATCACTCACTCAACCGATTCGTTCCAACACATTGTTTCAGTCTGAAACCAAACACCTTTGTTCGGAGAGACACAACAGTTTTGTTTTGTCTTATACACACACATTACTGTTAAACTGATAGTTTTCATAGATCAAAAAGACCTTGTAATAGACAATAATTTTGTTTAAAACGTAAGGTACACAATATTAGCTTCGTGCTTATCGAACTGCTGTATAATGGTGCTATTGATTTTAATTTGATATTCGAAAAAAAACACTAGTTTTTCTGTGATATTGTTTACTTTTTTGTGTAATATTTACATACAGTCATGGCCAAAAATATCGGCACCCTTGGTAAATATGATCAAAGAAGGCTGTGATCTTTTATTTAGATCTTTTGATCTTTTATTTTTACAATTCTCAAAAATCTAACCTTTCATTGGAGAATAAGAATTTAAAATGGGGGGAAATATCATTATGAAATAAATGTTTTTCTCTAATACACATTGGCCACAATTAATGGTACCCTTTTATTCAATACTTTATGAAACCTGCATTTGCCAGTTTAACAACTCAAAATCTTCTCCTATAATGCCTGATGAGGTTAGAGAACACCTGACAAGAGATCAGAGACCATTCCTTCATCAAGAATCTCTCCAGACCCTTTAGATTCCCAGCTCCATGTTGGTGCTTCTTCTCTTCAGTTCACCTCATTCATTTTCTACAGGGTTCAGGTCAGAGGACTGGAATAGCCATAGCAGAAGCTTGGTTTTGTGCCCAGTGACCCATTTTTGTGTTGTTTTTGAGGATTGTGTTTGAATTATTGTAAGGTTGGAAGATTTCAAACAGTCAGTCACTTATTGATTTTTTAATCTGTTGGTATTTGATAGAATCCATGATGCCATGTGTCTAAACAAGATGTCCAGGAGAAATATAGGTCTACAACATAAAAAAATACAGCAGTACACACTGCATTGTACACATGGGGTACATTTTTATCCCTGTGTTCACTAAACCCATCTTGAGTGTTTGCTGCTAAAAAGCTAATTTTAGTTTCATCTGACCATAGAAGTCAGTCCCATTTGAAGTTCCAGTCGTGTCTGATAACTGAATATGCTGGAGTTTGTTTTTGGATGAGCGAGTGGAATTTTTCTCGAAATCCTCCCAAACAACATGTGGTGATGTAGGTGTTGTTTGACAATTGTGTAAAGGTTTTCTGACCCGAGACTCAACTATTTTCTGCAGTTCTCCAGCTGTGGTCTTGGAGAGTCTTTAGCCACTCAAACTCTCCTTCTCACCGTGCATTAGGACGATATAGACATAACACAGCATAACATTTTATGTTGATTGGAAATTCTTAATTATTGCTCTGATGGTGGAAATGGGAATTTTCACTGCTCTAGCTCTTTTCTTAAAGCCACTTCACCAATTTGTGAAGCTCAATTATCTTTTGCTGCACATCAGAAATATATTCTTTGGTTTTTCTCATTGTGATGGGTGATTAAGGGAATTTGGGCTTTGTTTTCCCTCCTATTTATATTTCTGTGAATATAAATAGGATTCATAATCACCCTGGAGTGCTCAAAATTGTGAATATGAATGGGAATATACTTCAGAGATATTTTACTCATATGAATTTCTAGGTGTGCCAATAATTGTGTCCAACGTGTATTTGAGAAAAACATTTATTCCATAATGATATTTTCCCCCATATTAAATTCTTATTATCCAATGAAAGGTTAGATTTTTGTGAATTTTTTAAATAAAATATCAAAAGGATTAATAATGCAGATTTATTTTCGTCTTTGATCATATTTACCAAGGATGCCGATATTTTTGCCCATGACTGTATTTATTTGAGTAGTCTAACCTGTATACACTGCATAATATATGTCTCTCTAAGGGAGAAGAGTTAGCTAGCTAGCTCTTATGTTGGGTAGCTGGTGGTCTGTGTGACACATGAAGGTAAGATGTTCTCCTGGACTGTTTACTCTTGAAGTTCCAATAAAAAAATACAGTTTTAATCTCTTAATCATGTTGTAAACCATGTTGCATCTCAGAGTACTGCTAATCTTTTGTAAATCATGATACTTGTTGTAGCTTTCCATGATCAGTCACAGGACATTGGCATTTAATAAACTTCATCTTAGTATTTTCAGTAGGCAGTTGTATGTCAATGTACTGTCCATACTTGTTTCATGTGGAGACTTTAAACAAATTCTAGCATATGAAATGTCCAGGGTCACAGCTGGCTGGTGTTCTCCACAGATTTGTCCTTACAGGATACAGATGGACATAAAGCAGAATTTAAAACTTGTGTCTGCTTGTTATTGTCATGGTTTATCTTAAAAGCAGTAAAACGACAGGACAGATACGTGTTTGGGGAGTTTTTGAATGTTGCAAGTTCCTTACCTGTGCAATCAATTTTATCCATAAGTGGTTTTTATATCAGTTCTCTTGTGTGAACAATAACGACAAATCCAGAAATACAGTCCCCAAGTGTATTTCGCTCTCCCTGCTTTCAGTTTTTTTTTATTTCATTTGTATATTTTATTAAATTATATATAAATATAATTCCATTCTTTATCTATTCATGGCATAATTTTTCATTTATTTGAATTGCAGATGTATTCTTAATCATAATTTTATACCCTTACAATAGTAATATATATATATATATATATATAAGTGATATCACTTAAATACTATCAAAGACACTAGCACATGGGCAAGAGCTTGTGAGAAAAAAGTTGTGCAGATGAACACAGAAACCTTTGCACAGATGGGAAGTCAGCCATTATTATATATTACTGCTCATTTATTTAAAAGAATGCAGCATTTAAATGCAATTATCTGTAATGCTCACCAAGGCAGAAAAGAGCAGACATCTGCAAACAGAGATGGAAAAACTTACAACCATGCAACGCATTTAAAATGGTTTTGTATAATTCACACACATTCACCTTTAAAGATCAAATTTCCCTTCTTGTGATAAACACTGGGAGGATGTATTTTGAACATACACAACCATTCAAGTTTTGGATTTTTTAATGCTTCTGGAAAAGTCTCTTATGCTTACCAAAACTGAATTTGTTGTATATTACAAACGCAGTAATATATGAATACAATTAAAAATAGCTGTTTTCCATTTGAATATTTTAAAATGTAATTTATTCAAAACTATGGCAAAACTGAATTTACTCCAGTCAGTGTCATGTGATCCTTCAGTAATCATTGTAATATGCTGATTTGGTGCTCAAGAAACATTTATTATTATTCTCACAGTTGGTATTATCAGAAATATTTTTGTAGAAACCATGATAAATGTTTTTTTTTTTTTTTCAGGATAAATAGAAAGTTCAAAAGAACAGCATTTATTTGAAATACTCTTTTGTAACACTTTTGAACAATGTATTGCAACCTTTATGAAAATAAATGTGTAGCCATGTTTCAAAAATACACATTTTGAAATATATACAAGGAGAAATAACCTCAAATAATAATAAAAAAAGAGTAACCAATGTAAGAAGCACAAAATGAGCTTAGAATTAATTGCATTGCAGCGTGACCTGTTTTCAGAAGTTTCCAGGAAATATTGATGTGTTGGAAAGAATAGCGAATGTATTACAGAACAATTCTCCACTGCAGGTGTGCTGCTCTGCACCCGTACGACACTGACAGAGAAAACAAACAAAGAAAAGAAAGGATGACAAATGTTATTTTCCTCATTCCATAGTTCTGGGCAAGGCCTCACTGGATAGACTAAAGCAGTCCAATGACATGTGCGTATGTGGGCGCATTTGTGTTTTTGTGACAGCATTGACTCATCAATAGTTGTTGTGATATGTGCGTGTTGAGTGAACATGCATTGTTGGAATGGTAGACATCTTTTTCTTTTCTTTTTTTCATTGTTTGTTGTTTTTTCTAGATGATATGCTTTCAGAAGATTCAGTGCTTCCCACCTTCACCTGTTAAGCTTTGACAACAAAACTAATCGGCCATCATTGAGGCTGCAGTTGACCTTTGACCTCAGCTGTCAGTTGTCCCCTGGAGCTGCAGTTCAAGACTCTCGAGTTCAATAACACCGAGTATCCAACACACACACACCTGTGTGACAGTCTTCAACAAGCACATCCAGATACATGCTGGGACATGATGAGGCACAGACACACAAGTTTACTTAGTTATCTAAACGAGGAAATACCATTGACTTTATTGTTTCTAAACGAAGCAGATTATAACAAAATAAGCCTAACTTGAAGAATTTGTAGAATATATGAACTATATATATATATAATAGTGCTGTCAAACGATTAATCGCATCCGAAATAAACGCATCCGTCTGTGTGCTATGTATATTTATTATGTATATAAATACATACACATACATGTATATATTTCAGAAAAATATGATATGTTTATATATTAAATATATATATTTTAATATAAATTATTTGAATATAAAATATAGACATGTAAATACATGCAAACATTTTCAAAATATATACTGTATGTGTGTGTATTTATGTATACATAATAAATATACACAGAACACATATACAATGCAAACAAGAACTTTTATTTTGGATCCGATTAATTGCAATTGATCATTTGACAGCGCTAATATGTCATCAAAAAACAATAAAACAGTCATATTACGAAATATCATTTAATGTGTTTTATTCCTGTGATGCAAAGCTGAATTTTTTTGCAGTATTTTTATTGCAGATTTTATTTTTATAATAATTTTAAGGTGCTTAACAGACATAATCCCAATGAAATGTCATACCTGTTTTTTAGAAATATTAAATTTTTTGTTCTTTGTTAGAAAACCATATGTATTGGAACAATGTGAGAGTGAGTAAACAATGACAGAAATGTGATTTCTGGTTGAATGATTCCTGTAGTACCCGATTAGAATTATACCTTTTATCTCTTAAGTTTTTGATCTAAAAAATGAAGGTGTAGTACAGTTAAAAGTTCATGATATATTTTAGGTTTATGCATAACATAGAACAAGGTTAGTCTGGCTTCTGTAATAATTGCCTGTTTTTGAAAATATATGAATGATTTCTTGAACTGTTCCTGGGTTCAAGTGTTTGAGGAAGTTGCGAGCACATGTGGCTCAAATTGATCGCTCTCTCTTTTTCCCTGTGACCCAGAACCCACTTCCTTACCGCTACCCAACGATCTGTGGAAGCGTAAACACATCCAGACTCAAGGTGCACGGAGCAATCAAACATGTGCTGTTCATCAGAGAGCCCCAAACTTACTGCCCTCTAAAGATCGCGGCTAACACACACACACGCACGCGCACGCACACGCACGCACACGCACACACACAGTAAACAAATCACCGTAATGAAAACTTCACTGCTTGGCTTAAGGATACAAACACATGCAGCTAAGCATTTTTCCTTAGATAAATGGTGCCACGATGCTTTCTTATGATTATATACGTTTATAGGTTAACAAAGTGTTATATATTTAATTATAATAAATAATGCTATTAATTTACTATTATTATAAAATTTTGTACATTATCACAAATTAAGTGATTTATTATTATTATTATTATTATTATTATTATTAATAACAACAACAACATTAATAATATAACCAATAACATGACCACACTGTAAAAAAAAAAAAAAAATTGAACCAGCTTAAAATTTTAAGGCGACCAGCTTTTCGCAGATTTTTGAGTTCTCTCAAATTATTTTTGTAGGAGATTCTCAACTTTTTGTTGTATAAACTTAAAACAACAAGTTGAGAAAACTCAAAAATCTGCTGAAGCTGGTTGCCTTGAAATTTTAAGTTGGCTCAATGTATTTATTTTTTTTACAGTGCAATACGTTCACCAAGGCTGCATTTATCTGACCAAAGATGCGGTAAAAACTGTAATATTATGAAATATATTTTAAAATATATTTTACTGCTGTATTTTCAGCAGCCATTACTCCAGTCTTCAGCATTACATGATCTTTTTCAGAAATCATTCAAATATGCTGATTTGGTGCTCAAGATACATGTTCTTATTCTTCTTATCCAAGTTGTTACACTTAGTATGTTTTTGTAAACTGTGATTTAGCATTTATTTGAAACAGAAACCTTTTGCAATATTATAAATGTGTTTACTGTCACTTTTCATCAATTTAATGCATCCAAACTGAATAATAATAATAACATTAATAATAATAAAACTGTTTACTGAATGCTACTAATTATGTGTGTGTGTTTGTTTGTGACAACTAAAATGATTCAGTTATTACTAAAGTTGCAAAACAGGCTCACCTAAAGTTACTTATCAGCAGTGTTTGCTGCCCACACTGTGCACACACCCTCTGCACCTGTGTGCATGAGTAATGCGCAACTGGAAGCCAGAAAAGACATGATGCAGCAGGATGACACAGGCTCATATTGCACATACCAAGCAGTAGTATGCGCAAAATAATGTGAAACTGTTTAAAGTTTCTCTGTTTCCCTAATTCTGGCATTAGTTATAAATCAGTGCAACCGGGAAGTTTGATCTATAGCAGGTTATTATATACTGGTTTAAGAGAAGCATTGACTAGTTCCTGCAGAAATAGGGCCAGTCAGAAAGTGTTTGAGGGTCACGGTGGTGGGTTAGTGTGTGTGTGTGTGTGTGTGTATTTTGAGAGTGTATTGAGAGTACACAGGGTAAATAAATATTTGATGACTGTGTCACCTCTGCTCTAAGTCCTGGGCGGCACAAGCCAGATCATCATCTGACCTTCACACACTCGGATGAATTATTCAAAATAAAATTGTCAATCATTCAGTCCATTCCATGTGGAATAGAGTTCAGAGAACTGTTTGTGCGTTTTCAAAAGCATCTAAACTCAAGAACAAACAAAAATAGGCAGGCCACTGAGCCGATATTCACAAAGGCACACAAACAGTCTGACAATAATGCGATAAACACCATCAAGTCAATAATAGTGCTCAAAAATGATCCATTAGCATTCATATTCATTTCATTGGCTGCATTTTAAAGGCTGATGCCATGGACTGTCCGGTCCACCTGTTGAGCTGAGTTCACCTGAGACCCCAGGGGTAAACACTTATGATGCCTGATCAAACAAAAGCAGATAAAGTATAACTGAGTATAGGCTAAGCTAGCAGGCTGATTACCACATGGTATGTTAAGGTAGCATGCTGAATGGTTAGCTTTCGGAACCTAAGCTAACTAAAAATTACAAATGTTTAATGGTTTTTATTAGATATTTTATGAAAAGTTTTCAAAAGACATTAATGGTCGTAATTTATAATTCAGCACTAAACCTAGTACCGATTAATCCTTTTATATAAGTTTAAAATATTTGAACGTGAGGCAACTGTAGAACGTATATCATATTTCTCTTTTCATAACCACACTTCAATCTTGTCATGTGACACTTTGCAGCCACAGTAATTTATGACCCATTTATCATTTTTAATTATTTGTCTTCATTCAAATTTTCACAAACTTCTAAACAACATTGTGAAATATTTGATTAGATTCTCAATATTTGTGAGTAAATGTATTTTTTAAATGATCATGTTATTTTATCAATTATTTATTAATAAACTAGAAATGTTTTTGCTAGCACTTATACTACCAGACAGGTTTTAGATCAGTAAGATTGTAATTTAAAAAAATTATATTAGAAATGAATTATTGTATTCAGCAGTATTGATCAAATATGACAGTAAAGACTTTTATAATGTTACAAAAGATTTCTTTCTCAAATAACTGACGTTATTTTGAACTTTCTATTTATGAAAGTATCAAGGTTTCCACAAAACATAAAATATAGCACATCTTTCTGAAAGATCACGTGACACTGAAGACTAGAGTAAACCCAGCTTTGCCATCACAAAATAAATTCCTTATTACTAAAATACAAAAGAGTTATTTGAAATTTCTGTTCTATTTTAAGCAAATAAATGCAGTAGTATGAGCCTAAGCGACTTCAAAAATATTACAAATGCTTACTGACCCCAAACTTTTGAATGGCAGTCTGTATATTTAAAAGTCCAAAACGTAAACATTATCTCTGGCTCAGTTCCAATCCAAGCACAAAAACGTATTTGAATTTAGCAGTTTATCACGTAATGAACTGAATGCAACAAAATACCAGGTCTTCTAAGCTCCAGACCAACATATTGAACCGATTGGTGATCTGTAAGTTTGTTTGGGTGGGCCCTTTGATTAGAGTGCTGAGCTCTTAAAGCCCTCTGTATTGATAGATTTAATGGCTGTTCCTGTTTGTGTGTGTGAGAAAGAGTCAGAGACGATAGGCAGCAGTAAGCCAAAGTCCAGTAGTCAGCTCTTCCTGTGTCCTGTGTGAGTATTACATGGGCCCTTACAGTGGTCTGCCGTAACCTTCTCACATGGAGGTGTCACATACGATACTTCCTAATGCCCAGAGCCAAATATCATCTGATCCCCCCCCCCATCCTCCCTGTCTATGTCTATGTCTATGTTCTCTCTTTGCTTTTGATGAATGATGGACCCTTCTCCTCCTCTCTCCCTTCTCCTCTTCCACCTGATTGGCATTTTTCTTATTAGAGCAGCTAGAATAAAGTATTCAGTGCCAGTCATGGGTCCCAAATGGCATCAGTTTGTGTTTGCTGTTCTTTTTCATAACCATCTTGTGTAATGATACACAAAGACACAACGGCTATATCCCACAGCCCCATACTTGCATTTCAGGGGGTTACTGAAAATAACAAAAATGGTGCCTGAAAGCAATTGAAAGGAGTCTGTTTATAAATTGTAGATAGATAGATAGATAGATATTTATTTCAACTTCTGACTCAATTTCTTCTGAGAAATAAGCGTTGCGAATGCCTGTTTAGTTATTGACTGACTGGAAGTTGCTGCCTACGATTTTGGACACAGCCGGAGTAAGATTAGTAATGTGTTTATTTATGGAACTGATCTGAAGTTTGTATTACATGCACACAGTACTGTGTGTGTGTTTTTTCTCTCTAATCTTTTAATCTTGTCATTTGGTATTACTGATAAAGTAATAACACCACATGAACTTTACTAGTTTTTGGGATCAGTGTTTCTTTCACTTATATAAGACACACATTTACTACTTTAATAAAAAAAAAACAAGAAACACTTATAACCTGTAATATTAAGGTGGTATGCAGAAGCAACACTTGCTTTCAGAGATTATTTTATTTTATTTTATTTGACAAAAAGCATTAACTATGCCATTACACTACCGTTCAGTAGTTTGGAGCCAGTAAGATATTATTTTAATTAAGTTGTTCAAAAGTTACAGTAAATACTAATACTAAAATATATATATTTAAAATAAATGCTGTTTTTTTTGGAGTTCATTATTATTCATTAAAGAGCAGCAAATCAATATATTAGTATGCTTTCTGCAATATTATGTGACACTGGAGCAATGGCTGCTGAACATTTTAAAATACATTCAAATATTATTTTAAAATATATTGCAATGCAAATCAGTTTTTTATTTATTTTAATATTTCACAATAATATAAAATACCAATGCAGTTTTGATCAAATGCCAATGCAGCTTTAGTGAGCACAAAACACTATTACCGTGTTAAAAGCAATATTACCGGCCTCAAACTTTTGAATGGAATTTAAATATGAAATTAAAATTGAATGCTTAAGTAATTTTATTCAGTCATGTATGGAAAGTTGAGTAAAAAAAAAAAAAAAAAAAAGCTTGATATATGAGAGATATGCTGACATTTGTAAATTCTTTAGTAAATGTAGTTGTAGTAGTTTATTTATCACAGTTTTTCTTTTTGCACCAAAAAAAAGAGCTTTTTCTGGCATTTAATGCTTGGATAAAATTGTGTCTCAGTGTTCCCAGATTATACAGACTGTTCACAGGCCTTGTGTGTTTAAGTGTTAAAAGCGTGACAGGGCTGGAGGAGGATCATAGATGTGCCCCCCCAGAGGAAAGTCAGCTTGAGGCCATTAGCCTTTATGCTTGCTAAGCTATCTTTTCTACTATCAGGGGAGGTCGTTTGTTTTCGCCTCTGCATTCTTCTGCTTCTCTTAAGTAGAAAGACAGTGTAGAGAGCCACAGGTCTTGCAAAGTTTCACTCTGAAAATTGCTTTAACAGTGAAGGGAAAGTTTAAGGCTGCATAAGGCTAGCTGGCTCTTAAGTACAGCGCTGTAGTCTTTGTCAGGGATAAAGAACACTGTCCAAACAAGAGGGAATGAATCAAATTGTTTGTATGCTTTTGGCAGGATTCTGCCCTCTCCGCTGTCTGTTAGTTATGGGACTGATCTTTGCTGTTACAGTGTTGCAATATTTTCCTCAACATATTGTATATCTAGAGCTGTTCTCCCTATAACCAAGTAGACTTTACACACAAAGAACAATTGTTGAAAGAATATTATAGGAATGGAAAGATTCAATCTTTTTAATAATCACTTACAAATAATTGCTGTGCTATTATCATGGCGCTGTCGCAGTATTTTTAAGTTCAATCAAATTATCTATTAAATGTCTTTAATATGAAATAGCATCTTACATAAATGAAACACACAAACATCTTATACAAATGATAATTTACCAATATCTGTGAACTTACTAAATTTATTAAAAATATTTATATTTTATAATTAAATCAATCAAATTCATATCTTCCCAGTTAGAATATAGGTGAATTTTTCATAAAAATTGTACATCTGCTGTTATTGTTATTTTTGTGTTTTCCTTTAGTGGCAGATAGTTCTTTATCTGAATGATGAGTTAATATTTGAATGATTTACATAAAACGCAGCAATTTTTATGGTTGTGTGGCTTCAAGGATCTTTCACACCAAAAGCGAAATAAAAACCCCCCAAAATAAATCACCAAATACTTTACTGACACCAAACGTGAAACAAACATTAATCAGGATAAATAGATTTATTCCAGTTCAAGTAGGAGGTGCTGATCACCAAACAAATTCAAGCCAGAACATAACATACTTTACACAGTCAGTCAGCATGATCTGAAAATTGAGAGGACCTTTGTTCCCTACTGTGACACACGTCCAAATAACATGTGTTCTCCATGGGAAGATGCTAATATATTTTATTAAAGATTACAAGAACACATCAATATCATTGTGCGTGGATAAATCATTTACTATAAGCGCTGCAATATTCCATAAAAATGTCAATTTTGACTTTGGTAACTTTAATGGCCTTGATATACTTGCCACAGTTCCTTTTTGTTCTTTGGTTGGGGGTAAACAAATGTATACACTGTTAGTGAACATACTAACATTGCATTTAGATGAATATATAAATATGTGCTGCATGCTTTTCTCTCGCTAACAAAGTAAACACACAACAAAATGACTGCATCTGATCATAACAATGTGAATATGGTCAATTTCAAAGGTGGTAAATTTTTCAGGAAAGTTTGCTTTGGCATGCAATTTCAAACTCCTGAAATGAACTCCATACAAATTAGTTTGGTACTGTCATGAACACACGTCAAAGACTTACACGGAAGAGAAAAAACATTTAATAAAGTCATTATTTTTGTATTAGTGTTCTCGTAGCTTTATAACATTGCGGTTGAACCGCTGATGGCAGATGGACTATTTTAATAATGTCCTTACTACCTTTCTGGACCTTGAATGAGGTAGTTGCGTTGCTGTCTATGCAGGGTTAGAAAGCTCTTGGATTTCATATCTTAATTTGTGTTCTGAAGATGAATGAAGGTCTTACGAGTTTTAAACCACATAAGGTAATTAATGACAGAATTTAGATTTTTGGGTGAACTATCCCTTTAGCTAATGTAAATGTTTCCATCATCTAAATTTATTGTAAAGTGTTACCAAGTAATTAGTTACGTATAATAGTGTGCAAAGACGTAATTTAGCGGTGCACTGTCTTTTATCTCATATCAAGATAAAAATTCTGGGATGCAACTGCAGAATACACACAGAATTCTCTGCAGGCCTGCTTAATTGCTCTCTTCGTGAATCTGGCCCTGATTACTTTCTCTTTATTTTTCTCTGGTCTCTCTTCCAGCTAATATCACAAGCAATTGAAGGCTTGTAAAAATCAGGCTGCCCAACAGCTCATTTCCTCCCCTCTCTCTGATGAGAGCCTGGAAAAAAAATAGCTGACTGTATTTGCCTTTTGCATCCTGCCAAGATCCACCTCGCTCACAGGCCCGTCTGCTGTACCTTTGGGGTTTCAAATTCCTGCAAGCTGGGGATGAAACACTCATTTCACAATTAAACTGACCCGTCCCTATTAGCTCAAGCCCCCCCCGGGGGATCACTTTCCGCAAGGTGGTGACAAATTGCTCTTTTGAAACGAAGCCTGGGCCGTTATGGATGCCACATAGACTTTATTTATCAATCTGTGCATACTAATAGAGGTCTGAATGGAGTGGGATTGAGTAGAGAATGTGGAGCCACTAAGAGTAGCTGATAGTGTTGTTTGTTTTTGATTTTTTTGTATCAGATACATTTGAGATGGCGGTATCCTTTTCTAGAGCCTGTGGTTAAAATGATGACATGAAATATCCATTGTTATGTTAAAGGAATGTGTGCTGCTAAGCATTACAGATGGTGGACTTTTCCCTATATGTGCCTCGTACAAGGACTCTTAAGCCTCACTGGACCGTTGGGACCTATCTGTCACTCTAACATGACACTTTTGGTTTATCGCTGTTTTTTTCTGCTATGAAATCGGATCCAGGAATCCAGCTAGAGCTCTTCTATGCTCACAATGTTTAAAAAGGAATTTTTGGGGAAGCCAGCTGAAGGATTGGTCTCAGTGATAATCACTGGAATGAAAATTTATTTTAAAGCTTGGGTAGCTCGTGTAATCTCCCAGATAACTGTTGTTTAGCAAGATGCTTTTCATCCACGTTCAAGGAGAGTCCCACTGGAGCAACCATGTGTTAAACATCATATAGTGATGATACAGCAGGATTGTAATGTCAATAAACCTGCAGTTCTATCTAATTACTCTGGGTTAGTGTTATGTAACCAACACCCTGACACTTAGGGTTGTTGGGTATCCAAAAGCATACAGGTTGTGATTCACAAGCTGTTGATCTAGTTTGCTTCATTGCTTCAAATTCAAGTGTTCATTCCAATTATTAATTTAGTTGTTTTTTATGTTTAAAGTTTATTTTCTTTGCATATGAATGAAATTCTCTCTCAGCTGTAAAACATGCTGTAAATTATACAGAACAGTGTTTCTGAGTGATCTGCATAGCTAACAGTGGTTTTGATTGAACTTCACTTAAAAATGGCTCATGCATAATTTTTGAATCAGTTGTACTGTACAAGAGTCATTGGTAATGTCTCATTCGTTAGTTCATATTAATGTTATGCTAATATTATATCTAACATGAACTAACAACGAGCAATATAACTTTCACAGCATTTTTTAATGGTTTAAAAATACTGTAAAAAAAAAAGAAATATTTTTACAATTTAGAATATTTTTTCCGCTTTGAATATATTTTAAAATGTAATTTATTCATGTGATGGCAATGCTGAATTTTCAAGAGTCATTTATCCAGTTTTCAGAGTCACATGATCCTTCAGAAATCATTGCTTTGCTGCTCAATAATGTTTTTTTCTTGCTATCGTTTAAAACACTTGTGGAAACCATGATACATCATTTCAGGATTCTTTGATAAATAGAAAGTTCAAAAGAACACAATTTGTTTGAAATAAAACACAATACATGCATTTGTAACATTACTGTCACTTTTGATTAATTTAATTTAGTGCTGTCAAATGTGATTAATCGCATCCAAAATAAACGTTTTTGTTTACATGATATCTGTGTGTGTACTTTGTATATTTAAATGCACACACATACAAGTATAAATTTAAGAAAAATATGTTATGTTTATACATTAAATATATTTATATATAATATAAATTATATGAACATATACATGTAAATACGGTGTATACTCTGTATTTATATATACATAATAAATATACACAGGACACATACACACACACACACATATATATATTGTGTAAACAAAAACTTTTATTTTGGATGCGATTAATTGTGATTAATCGCGATTAATCTTTTGACAGCTCTAATTTAATTTGAACACTCTCTTTATCCCCATCCCTAACTGATTGCCTTGGGAATGGAGGATGAAGTGTGTGATTGGTTTAGCAAGCAAGGCAAACAGTTTGAATAAAACTGTGAAGAAAGACAAAGGAAACCGAATAAAAGTGTTAGAGAGGAAAAAAGGGACTAGAAAAGGGATGGGGTGGGGTTGGGTGGGGGAGAATGTAGAGATTTGGCCCACATTTGCAGTGGTCTCAGACTGTGTGGGGGGCAGATCTGGGAAACAGGAAGTGCAGCAGACACCTGTGATTCTCATTTCTGCGTCCATCAGCAAAGCAAGACTGGAACAAAACCCTGAAACACGCACACAGACCGTTCATGCATGCAGCACCTTACCTGGTCCCTGTCTGACCTGGGGGTTTGAGCCCTTGTGCCAGCTAAACCTTTACTGACCCCTCAGAGCCCACTATACGCTCACAGACCCGCATAATCCAAACCACAGATAGAAGTCATAAATCCCCCCACCCCAGTAAAGCGTTCCCTCTATGCGCAGTTGCGATGGCAACCCGGCAAGGTCTTTTCCAGATGTTTTGGAGGCCCTTGCTGAGCGAAGTCCCTCTGTGCTGCTTTCCTGCTGTGCACTCACAAACAACTTCTGGGTTAGTGCCCCACCACCTGCTGCCCCCTAGAGCCACGCGCACAGACCTGGGAGAGCCATCATCACTAATTTTGAGAGTAGGTGAGGATGTGGGTTTAAGTACTGGGTTGTACGCTAAGGGAAGTCTTGAACAGCCACAGCTTCATGAAAGTGAGTAGTGTACAGGGAGTTCATTGGGAGTCCGTGGTCCAGGTTTCATGAAAAAATATATCAAGTTACTGCTGTGCACTCATAATGTAAGAATTGACTCCTTTTTCATATCTATCTATCTATCTATCTATCTATCTATCTATCTATCTATCTATCTATCTATCTATCTATCTATCTATCTATCTATCTATCTATCTATCTATCTATCTATCTGTCTATCTATCTATCTGTCTATCTGTCTGTCTGTCTGTCTGTCTGTCTGTCTGTCTGTCTGTCTGTCCATAATACAGTTACAGCACACAAGAAATCCATTATGAAAATATTGTTTATGTGTCCATATCTGATCATATCTTATTTGAAATATTTTGATCTGAAACATTATGATCTAAGAGAGGGCCCTAAAGCCTCTCTATTGTTTATTTTGTGAAGAGTAGGATAAAGGTTCACTAATCACTGACAGCAAGTGTATGCATTTGCTTTGTCTGTTTTTCCACTTGTACGATCATCCGTCATAGCACCTGCCAAAGTGGCGTGCGCTGGGGCCTTGACCAGACCGTTCTAGAGGAGGGCCACGTGTCCCGGCCACCCCCTGAAGGGACGGCAACACCCCAGAGAGAGCGGAGCAGGGAATGGGGGCAACAGGTGCATGTTTATAATAGTGGCACATAGAGCGCACATTTTCCCCCATCCTCAGTGATGCTAATGAGGGACGTGATGTGACATGCCGAGGGACAGGAAGACAGAAGGAATGACTGCTGGTGTTTGCAGACTGCCTGGAGAGACTCTTTATAAATAGAAACCCAACACAGTTGTTGGAGTACAGCCTCAGAATGATCATTCTTGAAATTTAACTGCCTTGATAATTTACTTCTGTTTTTTGATTCATCATCACGTTGTATGGTCCAACAGCTTTTTGGTTGCTAGCTGCCAAAATCAACAGCCAACTCTGCTATATCCAATCCACCGTAGTGTACACTCTTCTTCTTTGACCTTTACTGCAAATGTATTTGTGCTGTAACTCCTCGTTGTCTTGAGTGATCTGCAGGACTTGTGACAGTGTGTCACTTTCAGCAATAGTAGCTGTCTTGTATCTTGACTCTGACACTGTAGTAGCTTTCATGCATCTCAGACTTCACAGTGCTTAACTTGGTAGTAACTGTGGTGCTGAGTTTCCTAGTTTGTAAACTATCTGCCTAAACGTGGACTTATTGTCCCGATCACAAAAGAGGATTCAGTTGCGAATGTGAAATATAACAATTTATTTGTGAGAGTCCAAGCAAGACATATAGCAAGAGTCAAATGAAGCATGTGCAGGATCGCAGTCACTCTTGGCAGTGCAGGGACGCAAATGGGCAGCTGCTGTATATCTCCCGGGAACATACGTAACCCTTCGAAACTCGAAACTGAATCCAAGAAGACGAAGAACAGGAACAGGGAACTCGAACACAACCAGGAACACAGCGGGAACACCAAAATTATCAGACAACAAGGACAAAGCTGGCGCTGATCAGCCCGTCAGCCACAATACCCGACATGCCCCCACACACACACATACAGAGCGAGAATGAGTCAGTGAACCCATAAACCATGATAGTACCCCTCCCCCTAGGAGCGCCTCCTGGCGCTCCCAGGTGAACTTACCCGTTGATTGTAATCTTCAATTAGGGAGTGATACAGAATGTCCCTGGCAGGGACCCAACTTCTGTCCTCCGGACCTCCGGACCGTAACCCTCCCAGTCCACCAGGTACTGGAATCCGTGTCCCCTCTGCCTCGAGTCCAGAATATGGTTGAACGAATAAGTTGGTTCCCCGTCTACGAGGCGGATTAATGTGTGAATGAAAAACTGGTTTCAATTTATAGACATGAAAAACAGAATGAATTCTCCTGTACGCCGGAAGAAGTTTGAGGCGGACTGCCACTGGGCTAAGAATCTCAGTGACAGTAAATGGGACAATGAATTTGGGGGCTAGTTTATTACAGATGGAACGGAGAGGAATATTCTTGGAAGAAAGTCACACCTTTTGACCAACGACGTAGACAGGAGGCTTCGACCGGTGGTGATCGGTCTGAGCCTTAGTGCGCGCTCCCACCTGGAGGAGAGTCTCATGGGCTTTTCTCCAAGTGTGACAGCACTTCTGGACAAAGGTGTGGGCAGAGGGGACTGCGACTTCGGATTCCAGGCTAGGAAAAATAGGTGGCTAGTAACCTAAACTACACTCAAAAGGTGAGAGGCCCATGGACGACACTGGTAATGAGTTATGAGCGAACTCAACCCATGAGAGTTGCTGGCTCCAGGAGGCGGGATTCTGAGCCACCAAACATCGCAACACTCTCTCAAGGTCCTGGATGGCCCGCTCAGTTTGGCCGTTGCTCTGAGGATGAAAACCCGAGGACTTTCGCATTCATGCCATGAATGCAAAAGATGTGATCAACGACAGTAACCGCTGTCTCCTTGGCAGAGGGTAATTTGGGCAAGGAAATGAAATGGGCCGCCTTCGAGAACCGGTCCACTACGGTCAAAACGACCGTATTGCCCTGGGAGGGCGCGAGGGCAGTAACAAAATCGAGCACGACGTGGGACCAGGGTCTCGAAGGGACAGACAGCGGTTGAAGTAACCCTTCCGGGGGTTGATTGGAAGTCTTACCATGAGCACAAACTGAGCAGGCCAAAACAAAATCTCGGATTGGAACACCACCAGAATCGCTGTTTAACAAGAAAGCTAGTACGATTCAATCCTGGATGACAAGCCACATTGGAACAGTGACCCCACCGAATAACATCGAACCATAATCTCTCCGGCACAAATAACCGACCCAGTGGGCACCCGGGCGGAGGCATTACCCCTTCTAAAGCTGTGCGAATCTTCGACAACGAGTCTCTCAGGTATAATACACTCGGGAGTGGACGGGCGCTCGGAATGATCAAAAATACGAGATGAAGCATTGGGTTTGATGTTTTTGGAACCTGGACGGTAGGAATGGGAAAAATCAAAACGGCCGAAAAAAAGTGCCCACCGAGCCTGCCTGGAGTTAAGATATTTGGCGGATCTAATATACTCGAGGTTCTTATGATCGGTCCAAACAATAAAGGGTACCCCCGAACCCACTAACCAATGACGCCACTCTTCCAAGGCTAACTTGACTGCCAGCAGCTCTCTGTTACCAATGAAGAAAAAGAACCACACCTACCCCCACCTCTGACGCATCGACCTCCACCACAAACTGACGTGTGGAATCAGGGGCTATGAAAATGGGAGCTGAAACAAAGCGGCTCTTGAGGTTGGTAAATGCAGCTTCAGCTGCACCAGACCACCTGAACGTCGTTCTGGTGGAGGTCAAGGCAGTCAGAGGAGCAGCTAGTTGGCTGAAATTGCGAATAAAACGCCTGTAGAAATTGACGAACCCCAGAAACCTTTGCAGGGCCTTACAGGAATCTGGGGTTGGCCAATCCACCACAGCCTTAACCTTGTCGGGATCCATGCGCATCCCCTCGGACGAGATGATGTAACCCAAAAACGGGACTGACTGTGCATGGAACATGCATTTCTCCGCCTTGACAAAAAGCCCATTCTCGAGCAGCCTCTGGAGCACTCGCCTGACGTGTTGAACATGTTCCTGGAGAGAGGAAGAAAATATCAATATGCCATTCAGGTAGACATATATGAACTGTTCGACCACGTCTCTCAGCACGTCATTAACGAGTGCTTGGAAAACCGCGGGGGAGTTGGACAGCCCGAAGGGCATAACAAGATATTCAAAGTGCCCCCTGGGGGTATTAAACGCAGCTTTCCACTCATCCCCCTCTCTTATGTGGACCAATTGATAAGCGTTGCGCGAATCTAATTTGGTGAAGAAAGATGCTCCCTGCATACACTCAAAAGCTGAAGACATCAATGGCAAAGGGTAAGTATTCTTTACCTTGATGTTGTTCAATCCTCGGTAATCAATGCAAGGTCGTAGGGAACCATCCTTCTTCCCCACAAAAAAACATCCTGCCCCAGCAGGAGAAGAGGAAGGACGAATGAGCCCGGCTGCTAGAGAATCAGAAATATATTTCTCCATGGCCTCCCTTTCTGGAGCAGAACCTGCCCTTAGGCAGAGACATACCTGGTACTAGATCTATAGCACAGTCATAGAGAAGATGCGGAGGAAGAGAAGCAGCCCGGGACTTACTGAACGCTTCCTTCAGGTCGAGGTACTCCTTGGACACGTTAGACAGGTTCACCGGCTCATTCTGCAACAAAGAGCAAGACACAGGCGAACAAGCAGACATAAGACAGGAAGCATAACACAGATCACTCCACACCGATATGGAGCTATGGCCCCAATCCACCCTAGGATTGTGACGGACCAGCCAGGGATGGTCCAGAATGACCAGAGCCAGTGGGGATTCTGTGAGCAGATGTGTAAGTTTCTCAGTGTGGTTTCCTGAAGTGATGAGGGTGACAGGGCCAGTAGTGTGTATAATACAAGGAAGAGTCTGTCCATTGAGTGCGTTGACGGAGATTTTATGGGTGAGAGGAACAATGGGAATTTGAAGGTCTTGTGCCAAGTTGATGTCCATAAAATTACCTTCCGCTCCGGAATCCAAGAGGGCCTGGCAGTGGTGGACCCTGGCTGCCCATTGCAGTCTTACCGGGAGGAGAGTTGTGGATGAGGATTTCTCCAGGGACAATCCACCCAACAGTAACCTCAGCTCTACTGTCATGCTTGGCCTTTTACTGTCAGCCAGGAAGTGACCCGCAGCACCGCAATATAAGCAAAGTCCCTTGCATAACTCCTTGCCGGGCTTAGGTTTTAATAATTGTTCTTCTAGATGGCTTCAAATATGAACTTGAATGAAATTGTTTCAAATCAAAATTTTGAAAAAATTTACTAGATCTTTACTAGTAAATTTTACTAGATTTTACTAGATTTCTTTGTAAAGGTTTAATAGAATTTTTTTTTTTCCAAGATGTTTATGTGAAATTTCCCTAAATATTTGTTTAATAAAAATATTACTTTGTGTTATGTGTTATTAGTTCAGCCTGATCTCATTAGTATTCTTATGTGATGTTTACACATACATTTTTGTATGTTTGGATATCCAGTGCTGTACAAAAGTTTAGGGTTGGTAAGATAAAAAATAAATAAATAAATAAATAAAGTTGACCAAGTCTGCATTCATTTGATTGATCAAAGATACAGCAAAAACTGCTATATATATTTTTTATATTATTTGAATTTAAAATAACTATGTACTCGAATTTAGAATCTAGATATCTTTTGTAAAATTATAAATGCCTGTAGTGTCACTTTTGAAGAATTTAATACATCTCTCCTGATTTTTTTTTACTCTTACAGTAATCCACACTTAAAATGCACAGTGTCAGAATGACGATAATTGTAGGTACAAACTATTATTTAAGAATTTATAATATATAATTTATCATTTTCTGTACCATGGTAAAATAATCAAAATAATCCAAAATAAATTTTCAATAATAGTGTAATGATTAAATGATTATATAAATTTCATTAATTTCAACAAGTTTAGCCTTTGTGTAAGGTGATGGATTCCTTCAATATTGCACCAGACAGTCGTAGCATTGAACATATCTTGTTAAATTCTATGTTCTGTGTTCTATGAAATTAAAATCATTTGTAAACTTTTCATCTCTAAAGTTTTTCACGTCATAATGTTGTCAATATGTTAATAATGTATGTTTGGTAACATTTTATGTGTAATGCATTATAAAAGTAGTTTTAATGCATTAATTATGCCTTGTAATGCACCTTATAATGCATTGTTGTATAATGCAATAATTCATAACTTTAATTATTGTAACCAAAGTTAATACATTATAACACTTATCAATTCATTGTTACACCATGCATTTTAAAATTGGTTCTAATTATTTACTACAAGATATAATGTATTGCAATGCACATTATGAATAATTATAATACATTATACCTTTTAATAACCCTTTATAATGCCTTATGCATGTTTTAGTGTCTTTGCAAAAGGTAGGGTTACACTTTATATGGATACCTACAATTAATAATGAGATCATATTGAATAGTTAAACACAACTTAGTAAGACTAAGCAAACAACAACTTTTCTCATGAACCCAGTGCTCTATCCGGTGGGTTCAGGGAAAAGTGCAATCCAGGGCAGAGCGCTGTGTGAGAACCGTAGACACCTTTAGCAGGGCTGACCGGTTAAAAATGCGGCCATGGGTTTTGAGGGCCAGCGGTTCCATTATCCATTATCTGAATCCGAGGCTGCAGACACAGAAAGATTTTGCACCGGACTTTTTCACCGGCTGCGGCATCTCCTAACACCTGCACCAAAGCTCTTTTGTCTCGGTATACATATGCGCTATGCTGGAGCTGGCCCTACATCTAGGCCAACTGTAAAAGAGTAGCTGCCTTTGTGCGAGTGAGTTGAAGTAATGGACTGATAAGATCTTGATGACCTCCTCTCCGTGCACTTTTCTCCATTCTTCTGCCTGTTTGTCTCTCTCTCATGTGAATAAGTGAGGACCAGTCCGATTTGGTTCCCCTGGCCTTCCGAGGACACCCCGCTCTGGCGGCCCCACCAAGGCACTTCACCTCGCCCCGGCGGCCTCCCCTTGGCCTGACCCCTTTGTTGTGCAGGGACTAGCTCATGGTGAGTATGTGTGTGTGTGTGTGTGCTTCCCGGGGGGGTAATCAGGTCTTTGGGCCGCCCCGACAGCAGACATCATCTCTACACTCTTTCAGTATGTGAGAAGATCCCTGTCCCTGCGCCCTGAATGAAAGGAACCCTTTCTTTTCCCACCTCAATCATCTGAAACCCAGTGTGGTAGGTCTACAGTAACCAGATACGTCCAGAGCCTCTGTCCCCCTCCGATAGGAGCTACGGGTTGTTGTTCACCTGCCCCGCTCTCTCTCTCTTTTCGCTCTGGCTTTTTTTCCTCAAGTCTACAGAGTGGCGATCATTTGCAGTGCAGGTGTCTGATTTTCATTAAAATTGCAAATTGAAGTGGATGCCTCATCTGATAAGAAGGGACAACTGGGACTCTCTCTTTCTGTCTCTTTCTGTTTCTCTCTCTCTTTCACTCTCTCACACTATCAGCCTGCGAGGACAAGCAGGGATGTATCTCATCGCACAACAGTGAACACTCTATCTTGACCAGAAAATGTTTGATCACTGATTAAAGGAACAGCTCAGCCATTTACTCATCTTCATGATCTTCCAAACCCGTATGAGTTTCTTTTTTGGAACACAGAACATGCAAAATAACCTTGGCGCTCTGTTTGATATAATAGCCCTATTCAGAAGGGACTTGTTTTTTTAAATGACGTTTGAGTTACAATTCTTATTGTTAACCCAGTGTCTGTGATTTATATAGCATTTCAGAGCAGGCTATCGACTTCAAAATGTATGTTATTTCTTATATAATGCATTTTCATTTTTATATAATTTATATTTATTGAAACCTTTGTTTACTGGTATTTGTAGCATAATTTAACACCTGTGTTGTTAGTAATATCATTATGAAATGTTTTTCTCTAATATACATGACATATTCAATATTTTTTTAAACCTCCATTTGCCAGTTTAACAGCTCCAAATTTTCTGCTGTAATGCCCGATGAGGTTAGAGAACACCTGACAAGAGATCGGAGACCATTCCTTCATCCAGAATCACTCCAGACCCTTTAGATTCCCAGCTCCATGTTGGTGCTTCTCTTCAGTTCACCTCACTCATTTTCTACAGAGTTCAGGTCAGAGGACTGGAATGGCCATAGCAGAAGCTTGGTTTTGTGCTCAGTGACCCATTTTTGTGTTTGGATATTGTATGGTTGGAAGATCCAAATATGGCCCATTATAAGATTTCTAACAGAGTCAGTCACTTGTTGATATTTATCTGTTGGTATTTGATAGAATCCATGATGCTATGTGTCTAAACAAGATGTCCAGGACCTCCAGCAGAAATATAGGCCCACAACATAAACAATACAGCAGTATATTTCATTGCACACATGAAGTACTTTTTATCCCTGTGTTCACCAAACCCATCTTGAGTGTTTGCTGCTAAAACTAAAAAGCTCTTTTTTCTTCTATGGTCAGATGAAAAGTTTCATGACCATAGAAGCCAGTCCCATTTGAAGTTCCAGTCATATCTGATAACTGAATATGCTGGAGTTTGTTTTTGGATGAGCG
The DNA here is from genome assembly GCF_936440315.1 of Barbus barbus. Classification (NCBI taxonomy): domain Eukaryota; kingdom Metazoa; phylum Chordata; class Actinopteri; order Cypriniformes; family Cyprinidae; genus Barbus; species Barbus barbus. The sequence continues at coordinate 16,957,388 of NC_136715.1, read as the reverse complement.
AGGAGAATTTTCCTTGAAACCCTCCCAAACAACATGTGGTGATGTAGGACAACTTTTTTTTTTTTAAGGATTTCTGACCCCGAGACTCAACTATTTTCTGCAATATATAACATATGTTGATTGTAAATTCTTAATTATTGCCCTGATGGTGGAAATGGGAATTTTCACTGCTCTAGCTCTTTTCTTAAAGACACTTCACTAATTTGTGAAGCTCTGTTATCTTTTGCTGCACATCGGAAATATATTCTTTGGTTTTTCTCATTGTGATGGGTGATTAAGGGAATTTTTGATTTTGTTTTCCCTCCTATTTATATTCCTGTGAAACAGGAAGCCATGACTGGATAACTTCATGTTCATAATAACCCTGGAGTGCTCAAAATTGTAAATATGAATGGGAATATACTTCAGAGATATTTTACTTTTAAGAATTTCTAGGGGTACCAATAATTGTGTCCAACGTATATTTGAGAAAAACATTTCATAATGAGATTTTCCCTCATTTTCAATTGTTTTAGTTCAATGGAAGGTTAGATTTTTTATTTTTTTTTATTAAATAAAAGATCAAAAAGATTACTAATGCAGGTTTATATTCAGAGCCGCCTTTGATCATATTTACCAAGGGTAACAACAATTCTGACCACGTGTGTATGCCTAGTCCTAGACTAAAATGTAAGTCTGAGCTGTTTCAGCTGAAAGAAACTTGCACTGATTGATCTTAAAATATATCAGTGCCTTTGTTTTGTCTCAAAAAAGCATGTTTTTAAGCACGTTTATAAAAATTACTTAAATGTCCTAATCGAACTATGGCCTAATAGTCTAAGCCCTGTCTGTGAAACCGGGCCACAAATTTCTCTAATGCTCTCCTAAAAACTAGTCCTGTCCGAATAGGATTAATAATAGACCTATTCAATTTTTTGTTTAAATTATTTTTACTTATTATTTTTATTATTTTTTTTCTGTGACAGATAGTCATACATGTGTATATTGATTGTACATATATCCAAGATTTTCATTCTGGAGAAGTTGATAGTAGTTGCCGCTAATCAGAGCCAGTCTGACTCTGCAAATTTTTGAATTTGATTTTTGAGTTTCTTTCTTTAAGCATTTATAATGCTGACAAGTGTATGGTGTGTTTTATGATGTGTTCTAAAATGTGTTACTTTTAAAAGCTGTGTAGTGCAGTGCTCTCAATTCCAGTCCTGGGAACCGATTGCTTGACACATTTTGTGTGCTTTTCTATTGGAACTGGTGTTGCTAAAAGACTTTTAATTAGTTCAGAAATCTATTACAAGAACAATTTACTTCTATAAGCATGTTTGTAATTTCTGAATTAAAAATTCTTATTTTTTATTTTTTTTACAACCAATCATAATAAAAAGTCTCATTAAAAGAAATGTAAACCTTCTTAAGCTGTTTTGCATAATGTTTTTTGGGGAAAACATTTTGACAACATTCATTGCTTATAATGTTTGAAAAATGTGCAAAAACATACAGTAAAACAAACTAAAAAGGTCAGTAAGTCTCTTAAAATATCAGATATTTTTTCATACTTAGTTATTAAGCGAATGATGACACTCTCATTTTTGGATGCACTTTTCCTTTCACTATGACAAAAGTATACACATTAATCTGTCTGTAAATAAAGGTGGGAGAGAATGGAGCTTATCCAATGTGAGATATTGTTTCGAAAATCTCAGCCAACATCTTTATCAAAATGAACGAGTGATTTTCCAAAACTCTCTGGTCTAGAATTGTCTCTCCTTCAATATGTCACACAGCTGTGTGCGTCAGACTGTCCCTTTTCAGTTTAGTTTTGAGGCTTAATGTGGCATTTAGCAGTTTGGGGACAAGTTAGCAACATATAGAAAGAGAGGGAATCTCACAAGCTGGAATGCTGTGACTGGGAACAACAGCTGTCCGTCCCGCTCTCAGTCTGCAGTGAAATGTCACACCAAATTTCTTTGTCCAAATCTCTAAATTAGCAAAGACGTTTGCTTAGCATGGAAAGTTTGAGAACACAAAATCACAGCAGCTGTGGCCCATCTTTCTCATTTTCTCCTTCATTCAGATCTCCATGTTTGACAACGGAATGATCTGGACCGTTAAGGGCTTTAAAGCTGCAGACAAACCACTTTCATATGAAACTGAACGCAGCTCTTCCCACTACCAACACTTAGCTTAGAATGCTATGTGTACTTAATAGTCGACATTCTAAGAGTGTCCATAAACCAACAATAATTGTCTTACTAAGATGTTTTACATTAATATTACATTGACTCTTCTCATTTAAGCCCTGATTTATGGCTTCACACAGCTGGTTTCAACCCATATGGTCCAGTTGATCCTGACCCCTGCCCTTTATAGAGGTTTCCGGTTGTTTCTGGTTGGTTTAGCGCATGGAGTCTGTACAGCTGGACCTGTCTGCAGACTGCACCTGGCTAAGCAGGTCCTGACAGCCAGTGCGTTCTCACGACATCATGCCACTGCAGCGCACCTGTTAGAAAGCAGGCAGCACATGTTCATTCCAGCATAACGCTGCAGTGAGAATGAGCTTCACTAATGAATATAAGTGTGAACTCGTGTCATCCTGTCATTGCATATTCAACATCCTGCTTGTTTTAACAAAAATATAGACTACTTTTTAGCTTATGTTACCATTTAATAATAAGACTTGATATGGTTTTGCAATAAAATATACCATTAAGTAAAAGTAAGAACTTACTGAAAAGTAAGACCCATTACCATTAAATTAGTATTATAGTAATTGAATATTTGTTTAGTTATCACCAAAACTCGTTCTATTTTGTTGTAGATCATTAAACCGTTACGATGCCTCAGAAGCCTGTCCGAAATCAGTTTCTTGAGGTGCCTTCGTGCAAAAACACTGCCTGCAAAGTCATTGCCTCACAAGACATCGAGGCAGCAAGTCAACCACCTAAGTTTTCGGATGCAGCCGTATGCGCATGACAACACATTTTTCAAAAATCTGCGTTTTTGTAGTTTACACAGAGACGATAACTACAGTATTGTTACCGTAAAAACCACTTCGAAATCCATTTTCAGGCCCCCAAAATGCCATTGACAAAACGCATAAAAAGTTATCCGTTTTTAGTTGAAAACGGTGTGATGTAAATGGCCCCTCAGATGCAATACTGCCACCTACTGTGCTGGAGTGTCAACCAAATTATTTATGGTATTTTGATATGTGTAACATGATATATATATATATATATATATATATATATATATATATATATGCGTGTTTTTAAAATATCTCTGACATTATCAATAGCTGTATAGCTCAACACCCCTCTTTTGAATCCAGCACAGTGCTGCACAGCTGGTTTGAAACATTGATACGATTTAACCACACAAACTCTTCTGTGACGCAATGGCAGTTTTTTCCTTTAGCTTTTGATGCTTGTTCTCTTTGAGAGATTGTGAGGTTTCTGTGAATGAGTTTAAAATGAGGCTGGCTAACCGGCATGGCGATGTCTTGTGAAGTGATGCACATCCCGTGTAAACATAAACACAGACTCCATCTGTTTGGTGGCTTGCTGCGGTCTGGGAAGCAGAGTGAGACAGAAGAGTTCACACGCGGCACAAAGAGACAATTATGGGTCGCACTGGATGGAGGAACAGCGGGAGAGAGGAGAGCGAGTGAGAGACAGTAGAGGCTTGTCTGTCCCTGATGGGATGAAGATGTTCTCCTTAAGTGTCACCCTCTTCCCACTGTATCCAAGACAAGCAGTCAATGTGTCCATTAAGCCTGAATGAATACACACCCACAAGCACAAGATCGCATTCACTGGGCCCATATTCAATTAGTTCAATGAAGTAAAATGGTGTGTTAAAATATATTAAAAAAACGAATAAATAAATTAAAAACTGATTACTGTTCACATATCTATAACTTTTTATACATGAATAATTTAGAAAGAATAATATAAAGCAAGATGGTAGCATATAGTAATGTGAAATTTAGCACAAAGGGCCAAAAATCTGATACCGCAAAACTTAAAAATAGAATTTAAACCTGGACACAAACAAAGTTGTAGACAAATTGAAATGAATCTTTACGATGTTTTTAATTTAGCTTTTTTATTTGCACTATAAAACTGTTTTGCACAATTGTTTGCACTGTAAATCTGGAAATAAACCAAATTTGAAGATTTTAAACAAATTAAAACATTATGATACATAAAGAAAAATAAATGACTAAATATTCATTTTATGCTATGTTTATTTATTTGTTTGTTTTATGAATAAAATAGACTTGAAGTGTGTGTAATTTTTCTTGAACTTTGGAGCATTTTTAAACCAAAGCTTTACCATTTTCCCCTAGCTGGGCTGAAAAGAGACACTTCATTCTCAGTTTGCAGTTTTTTGGAGTAACTGTTTACCTTAAACTAAGTTTTTGGCCCAGCAGTCCTGTCAGATGGCAAAGTTGTTTTATCATCAATAATGATGGTGTCAAAATATTCAAATTCATCAAACAGAGGACTAAGTTTCTCTTTTGACTTTTCTAAACATTTTTTTTTGACTTTTCTAAACAAGCTCTCCCATCCATACAGTGATAACACCATTGGGCTACATAGTTACAGTAAGAAACCTCTCATCATGTACCATGTAATTGATGGAAAAACAAAGAACTTGAATTCATTTAACCACACATTCCTGTGATGTGTTCTGGCAATCAGCTCTCTCCAACACCCTCTGTTGGGAATTACACTTGTCTGGAATATGAGCAAACAGGTCACACTCAAAGCATTCCAAGATTCAGAACTCGGGAGAGTTTTGGAAAATGTGCAGCTGTGTCCAGACGGTCATTAGATATGGACGCCTGCAGCAATGAACAAACTTGCAAAATGAGTTAGATAGTTAGGAACTGATGTGAATTTTAGATTAATGATTTGTAATATATGAACATATTACAATGACAGCAAATAAAAATGAATGATGTGTGTGTGTGTGTATGCATTATTATTTGAACAACAGCATTTACATACAGACTTAACTGCCACTGAAAAATGAATGGATTTGTGTGTGTGAGATACTAGAGCATCAGCATCTGGTCTTCTCACAGGTGCGGCTGTTAGCTCTTGTGCTGCATCAGCACATAGCATGGAAATATGAGAGCGTATAATATAAAACACACATACCCAAGTGCGCACACACTTTGCTTAAATAGCTTTGAGGCTGCAGCATGCCCTTTAAAAACACCTGCACGTGATGGATGTAGATTTGAACACATATAACTAGTGGTCAGCATATGGCTGGGTCGATGACATGATGCATACTTTTTTGTCCGGAATTATTAATTTATTCAAAAGTCATACATACAATAATACCTCATCTAGGATTCAATATTTAATTTCATTTATATATTGTGGGTAAAAGTTAAAAATGTCAGAGTGATACAGCTGTCCTGATATTGTAATGAAGAAAAAATAAATAAATTAACGCCATTTTTGAATAGAAATAGAAAATTAAGTTTAACATCATCTGTTATTTCTTAGAAAAATGTAATTATGAATCTACTATTTTTATTTGATATGAAGTAGTATTGATATTATTACTAATATTATTTAATTATAAATAATATCTTGAAATAATAGATAATTTGACCTTTATATTACAAGGCAAGGTTAGATTTGGTTGTAAAAATTGCCATGTGGTGTGGTGTGGACCCCCCCCCCCCCAACACACACACAAACAAACACAAAAAGTAAAAATTCATGATGTCGATAAACACTTTTTACCTTGAAAAATATATAACTTTTTAAATATTCCTATTGAAAATACATGTACTAACATGCACTTAATGTGAAAAGAAGGTATTCATTTTTAGATGAAAGTTACACCACATGATATTTATAAAATCATTAATTTACATCTTTTCACAAAAAAATTAAGTTATTCAAAACAATATGAAATCAAAATGAATACAGGTACTATTCAAGAACCAGTACAGGAACTTACCACGTTTTTAAACTTTATTTATTTAATTTATTTTTCAAGTCCCTTTTTATCATCAAATCTCTTATTTATCATTGAACCGGCTATCGATTTTATAATAACTCATTATATTTACTTTGTGATGTCCAAAAACATGTTCTGCCTGAGGCCTGAAAATACTTAGAAGCCTCAGCTCAGTAATGAGAGGAACATACTCAGGAAGGTGACTTGAGCAATAAATTGCATTTGGCTTTCACTTGTCAAGCGTTTGACCATGAACGCCCCCGCTGACTGTAACCACACAGCATGCTTCCCACCACAGTCCAGTCTCTGTCATTTCATCGCCTTCACAAATAACTGGATTTGAGGTTAGAGGCATGTTTATGATTAAGGAACTGTTTGTGGGGAGTCTGGACTGAGCCACTAACTGTACTTGGAATGTTCTACCACATATTTTTTGTACACATGATAGACGTCACATGCCACATAACAACATCTACATTTACACCAAGAACACACATGTCAGGACGAGTTATTGAGTGGCTACTTCTGTACAGTTGGCAACTATTGTGTGGAATTTGACTTTAATATGCTTGAAGAGTCCAGCTGAGCTTATAAGCGACATGTTATATAGTTGATTCAGATCCAACCCAGAGAGACATTAATGAGAAACAAATGTAAGGGGGAAATTCTGTCATCATTTACTCACCCTCAAGTCATTCCAAACCACGGGACTCTCTTTCTCCTGTCAAACACAAAAGGAGATATTTGAACATAGTTCATGTAGCTCTTTTCCATACAATGGCAGTTAATAATAATTCCAAAACGAATCATAGAAACACCACAGATGATGTCCATAGTGTTTGTGAAGTCTAAAAAACGTCAGATTTTAATCCATATTTAAAGAAAAAGCAAATTGGTGCCAAAATATTCTTCAAATATACAGGAACCAAACTTGAAACATTTAGTTTGCAATTTAATCCTGAAATGTCTGCAATTTAAGTTGTTATTCAATTACAATCTTAGAACAAGATTGAATCCAGATTAAAAATGCTACATTGGTGCCAAAATAGCTTGGTCTTCAAATATGTAAGGACCAAACTTGAGATATTTTGTTTCCAATTTCTTTCTTTCTGCAAAAACTATTACTTTCAAATTTAGAAAGTGGCCAGGACAGTTTTTGGATTTTGGACTGAAGACACTTGTCCCAAATGTGTTGCCAAACACCATTTTTCTCAGGTTCCTCTGACCTGGCAAAAACACCAGAAGAGGAAATAGACAGAAAAGCCAATTTACTTTTGACTAGATAATTCATGATACTTCTTACAAGTAATTATTCTTCCTGCAGAGGTTTGCATGGACATATGGAAAACAAGGTCTTAGAGGGGCTGAATAAATGAGATTCAAATGAGGAGCCTGATTGACAAATGTGTAGAGAGAGTTTGCCTCCTGGTGGACAAGAGGTCTGTTGACATGCACTACAATCACTCCATTCTGATCTGGAGGTCCTATGGGGAGACCCTTAAAAACCTCCTGATTTGTAGCTTTAATCAAATCTGAAATTTTAAATGATTCCATATGTTTTAAAATCACACATTCATGGGGTTTTGGGACTGTTTTTGTGTACATCCTGAAGTCGGACTGGAGATAGAAATGGTTTGTTTTGAAGGAAAATCAATTGCCTTAGACATTCTCTTGTCCTTCACTTCAGTTCTCAGCTGCTGAAATGTGAAAGTTGTTGGTCTAACTAACAGAATCACAGCCGTAGAGCCGTAGAGCCTCAGAATTCTCACACATGAATTCTCAAAATCCTTTAACATACCAAAGCACTTATCTTTAATCTCTAATGGTAACTGACTACATCCATATGCATGCAAAGACTTGCCAAACAACTGCAACCTTTAAAGGACCGGCCAAAAATCTGGAGAACAGAAATGCACTACTGTTCAAAAGTTTGGGGTCGGTAAGATTTATTTATTTATTTATTTTTTTGAAGGAACTCTTTTTGCTGAGTTGACTTGAACAAAAATACAGTAAACAGTAATATTGTGAAATATTATTGCAATTTAAAAAAAAAGTGATTTCTATTTTAATATAGAAATATAATATATAAAAAGCAATATATAATTAAAAAATGTAATGGAAAAGCTATATTTTTAGCAGACATTACTCCAGTCTTCAGTGTGATACTTCAGAAATCATAATATGGTGATTTAATACTCAGTTATCATTTCTTAATATTTTCAATGTTGAAAACAGTTGTGCTACTTCAAATGTTTGTGGTAACCATGATACATTTTATTTTTGTCAGGATTATTTTATGAAAGTTCAAAAGAAAAGCATTTACTTGAAATTGTCATGTGAATAAATGTGAATATAAGTCATTATTTGCTTAAAGGGGTAGTTCACCCAAAAATGAAAATTCTGTCATTACTCACCCTCATGTCGCTCCAAACCTGCAAGACCTTTGTTCATCTTTGGAACAGAAAATTAAAATACATTAATATAGTCCATGTGACATTAGTGGTTTAACCTAAATTTGATGAAGTTAAAAGAATACTTTTCATGTGCAAAGATAACAAAAATAACAACTTTTTTTAAAATCTCCTTTTTGTGTTCCACAGATGAAAGAAAATCATACTGGTCTTAAAAAACACTATGGTGAGTAAATGAAGACAGGATTTTCAACATCAGGTGAAATTGCACCAAAAACAAAATGTAAGCATCCAGCAGATGGCATCAGTGTTCCATGATTTATCTCTCTATTTATCACACTGTGAAGTAGTAAATTGTATTATGTTTTTGTTTTATCTGAGTGCAATTAAAAGTTCTAACTTACAGCTCAGCATCTTTTCATTGGATTTACAGTGTGATTCTTCTAGCTGTAAGCTGTCAAAGGAATAACTCTGAATATGGTAACGTCACAGTTATGTCCTTCACTCACTACAGCGAAAGTGGACACTTGAGACGACACAAATGACTATTTGACAGCACTTTAACCAGCTTTATTAATCTGAGGCAGACACTTGAGCCAAAGTTGCAAACAAACTACTTAATACAAGTGATCTTGTCTAAATCAACACAGATAGCCAAGGACATCCTCACTAATAGGTCTCTTGTGTTCTCTTGTGTGAGACCACAGTGTTCAGTGCTTAAAAATGAAGCCTTATTAAGCTATGTGATGTGTTTGTCACTTAGTGATGAGGTTATTGCCGTAGAACCAGGTGTTGTTACTGTGGCAACAGGCTGCTGTGCTGGGTGGGTGTGTGTGTGTGTGTGAAACATCTGTTTGGGCCGAGCTGTTTAGGCCGTTGCACTGGCAGCAGAGCTATTTGTCCATATGGAAAGGAGGATTAGATGATAATCAACATTTTATCTCCCTGCAATAATGTTTAATGTTCAGTGACACAAATTGGACTACATGCATCTGTAAGAATAACTCTGGTCTAAACACTTTAGTTTTAATGCATAGTTTTGCATTTTGCAGAGTTTGAAATACAAACACGGTGGTTTCCGTCGGGTTGTTGGCTTTTTTCCCAACCTCGTTCATTTTAAGAAAAGCCGCTTTAGTTTAATGTATTAAAATCACCAAGCAAATTTATTCATGTTGTAGGCATTTATTTATACTACAGACTTCCAGTCTTCTAATCCAGAAGTTTTCAACCTTTTTGACTACAAGGCCACCCAACATAATATCCAAAATCCCCTCATATAAGCAGTAATCTTTCTTCCAGTACTTTCTGCTGTAATCATGAGGAACTGGCTTGTTTTCAAACAATTGTATTAATAGAAACTGGGATAATGTCATTAATATTATATAATGTAACAGTAATATAATATTAATATTTTAGAATTTATTATTAAATATATGTTAAAAAACACAATTTTTTTTTGTTTAACATAACTTAATTTAAATAATTGGGTCATTATGCAGCTCCCCTATAGTGGAAATTTGAGAGGAAAAGAAGATTGACAAAATGTATTTTTAGGGATGTCAAAATGAAATGAAATAAAATAATAAAACATAATTCAATGACGTAACACTTCATTTACTGAATATTATTACAGTTTAATTTTTCATTGCTTTTAAAAGGCTGGTTGGGAATTGTGATATTAATTGAGATTAATTGCTTATTCATTATTATTATTTTTTATTTAATTCTATATTTATTGTTTTGAGTTACTGACAATCTAGTTTCTAGCAATTTTTTTTAAGATAGAAAAATCTTTTAAGATATAAGTCTTATATAGTTTTGCATAGCTTTCAGACCTTATTTTAGGGGTCAGAACACCCCAGAATCTCTCCCCCCATTGTTTTCACTGTAAGTTCAACTCAGTAAACTTTTAAGCGCATCTATCTGGATAATTACATGCATTGTGAAGTGTTGCTCTGCAGCATTATTTCCTGTCACAGCGCGAGCATATGTCCTCAGTCTGACTGCTGCCTGATATTTGTCTGTTCTTCAAAGGAACTATTCCTCTTTGAGACTGATTAAGATGTTTGTCATGCTTTGGAGGGCCCAGAAGAAGCACACTCACTCGGCATTTCTCATCGACTGAGGCGTGCAGGACTCATTTGTCTGAATCACTGCAGGATATCAACCGATAGGACGTGTATCTTATGGAAGACTCAGGGTACCCCTCCTCTTCCATTCTCTATGACAGACGTCTTATTAATGAGTCCTTCTCACACTTCAGACTAAAACCTGGTCCCCATCAACATCATCTTAAAGGAATAATTCAGAGCGTCTTCATTTACTCACCATCTTGATGTTCCAAACGTGTATGACTTTCTTCTGTGGAACAGAAAAAGTCTTTTACTCCATGTAATGAAAGTCAGTGAGGTCTGAAACAACACTGGACTGAATTTTCATTTTCCGGTGAACTATCCCTTTAATCAAGGTGGAGTATTTTCCTGTGACACTCTTCTGCCAGTATGTTCTGACATTTACGCAATTCCATGCATAGCTGAGTAAATGTCATTTTGTGTGGATATAAACAGTTTTTTCAACATTGAATTACAGGGCAGTCTGACATGTACAGTACCTGACAGGCGAACGCTTTGTTATTCTTTCCTCATGTCAGCAACTGCAAACATGATGGAACTGTTTTATGAACCTCGGTATTGCTTTTGTCCCCTCAACTGATTTTTTTACCCATCACGCAGCTGAGATACATAGATATATCTAGTATAAATAATAGCACATGTCCAATAAAGTGTGCTTTCAGTGGAAACATAAACTCATGTTACCTGATCTGACAGGTAGTGTGACTAACAAATTAATGAAACTTGTCTTTGTGCTGTGATTGCATGCAAGATAATATAATGTACATTATCATTTTTTTGTTATAAAATACCCCTTTAATGCAACGTATACACTACCATTCAGAAGTTTGTAGGTGGTATGATTTTTTGTTGTTGTTGTTGTTGTTGTTGAGAACAACACACTAAACTGAACAAAAGTGACAGTAAAGACATTTATAATGTTACAAAGATTTTGAGTATGCTGTTCTTTTGAACTTTCTATTTATCAAAGAATCCTGAAAATAGTTTCAGTTTTCACAAAAATATTAAGCAGTTTTCAACTATGATAATAAGAAGAAATGTTTCTTGAGCATCAAATCAGCATATAAGACTGATTTCTGAAGGATACTGGAGACTGGAGTACTGATGCTAAAAATTCAGCTTTGCATCACAAGAATGAATTACATTTTCCAATATATTATAATAGAAAACAGTTATTTTGAATTGCAAAAATATTACACAATAGTAGCATTTTTACTGCATTTTTTGATCAAATAAATGCAGCCTTGGTGAGCAAATGAGACTTTTTTCTAAAACAAAAAATCTTACCATAACGTTTTGAACAGTTTTGTATATTGTAAACGTATATTGTAACTGATTTAGTGCCTTTGTTTTTTTAACACCGCTCTGTTGAAATACCTGATTCTGATTGGTCATTTGTGGTATTCTGTGGTGATACCAAACTGTACTATTAACTGGCATAGTTTTATGTCTTTTGTATCACTCTTGTCTTTTTTCTCACATAATTCAAATCAATATTTCAATATCACAAAAATAAATGGCATGGATGATAGAAGATAAGGATTATCTGTTGTTGTATTGATTGCAGTAATTTACATCATCCTGCTTTTCCTTATTAACTTATTGCTAAGGTTAGTTTGTTTCTCCCTAAACTAACAATTATTAAGTATAGACAGCTAAACAATTTCATATGGCTTATTCAATGCAGTTGCACACTTTTTTTTTTTTTTTTAAGAAAACATATTCCATAATATCCCATATTCATTACATACTGCATCTGCATTCATATCCTTAACCCCGATGGGACATCAACATGACAAAAATAACACTGGCCAGAACAGAACAAATGAAAAATTTGGTTTTAGGATTGACTGAGACAGATATTGCTCTGACGCAAAGGGAGAACCTGAATGGCAAGTGTACTTTAGGCTGGAGAGAGGTGTAAAAAAAAAGACATGCTCGCTTGAATAATTAAACAGCCCCCTTCTCTCTCTCTCTCTCTCTCTCTCTCGCTCTCTCTCTCAGAGATCAATCAATGACTTTACTCGACCTACAAGGTCTTTAGATCTTCCAAGTTTAAAATGAACTGTAAAATGCCTATCGCAGGCAAAGGGTGGTCTGAAAGTAAAATCACGATAAATAAAACAACTCCCTTGGTTTTCATACAAAGCAATACTGCTGTGAGACAAAGCAAGCATGCGTAATAAGCAGTGCAGACCGGTCGGCATCACCTAGGGAGCCGGATTAAAGGTGTGCTTATTTCCTAAAAGGATTTTGACCTCTGTGTCTCTCTGACAGGAGGAATCATTAACCACTCGAAGCGCCGGCCGCTGCTGAAGCCCCTCTGATGCAAATTTCATGTCAAAACATCAAACGCACTTCTGATCAAAGGTCATCTCCCCTTTGTGTAGGTATTTGATAGCAAAATTTCTATTTCATCTCCAACTGTCATAGTGCGTTAGAGTGCACACGGAGACAAGGGAGGCTCTGCGCTCGGAGCGTGTTGAGCACGGGTTGAGTGGAAAGAGAAAATGGTCTCATTGAGATGTTTGTATTTTCAAAATTGTTTGCTTTTCCAGATAACCAGTTTACCATATGAGGGCAGCAACTGAATGATAACTTATAAAATATCTCTGCAATTTAAGATGGGTAAATCTTTTTTTTTGTCCTGTTGTAATATAGTCTTTGCAATAAACTCCTCATCTAGATGTCTTGGTGTCTGTCTCTCTCTGTGTGTGTGTGTGTGTGTGTGTGTGTGTGCGTGTTACAGCATAACCCACAACTTAAATTGTTCTGCCAGGTTTAAGTGTGTGTGTTTGTGTGTATGCATGGGGTCTAAAAGATGTAGAATCACACAAAATTGTACAAATGAACAATCATAAATTTAGTGAAAATTTTACTTAGTTGAGCATATTTGATTAGTAAAGAATACAATATTTCCTACAATATTTATATTATTAACTTTGTAATATCATAAATCCAGAATATATAATACTATATATATATATATACGCACACACTAGCATTCAGAAATTGGGAGATCAGTAAACTACTTTTAATGTGCAAGGATGCATAAATGTTACAAAGTTTGATTAGTCTGTTTCAAATAAATTATATATATATATATATATATATATATATATATATATATATATATATATATATATATATATATATATATATAACAAGAAAATACCAGTGAATATATAATATAATATCAGTTCACTATATCAGTGAAGATATATGATATTAATTTATATATCTGGCAGGTAACTTGTTCTCCGATGATTGACATGCACTGATGTATGTATATATATATGTATGTATGTATGTATGTATGTATATAAATTTTTAATGTAAAATTGAAAGTGGTTTCAGACTTTTGGACCCCACTACATGCAAATATGCAGATTCTAATCTGCATATTCTCTGCCACCTGAACATACAAGAATACCATCCCAGAATTCACCAGGTCTTCAGGAATAAGGTGGTGAAATTAAACAGGCTGCACCTTTGGAACCCATTGCTCTGCATTTTCCGCCGACCTCTTCTAGTTCCCATGCAAATATGACACCTGCGGCCGGTGGAATAGATTTCACGGCTCATAATGCATAGCCGAGGAATGCAGGTATTAGAATGTGACACTGCATGCAAATCGAGTGAGCGCGAGCCACGTGATTAATAGTCAAAACGGCTTGGACCATTGGCTGCTGGAAGCGTCCCCCGAGGTGTTAATGTTGATATTTTGAGCCGGAAGACATCCATCATTCTAATCTCACTTTCCGAGCTTTACGTATCGATGCATGTCAATCACCGGAGAACAAGTTACCTGCCAGATACGCTAAAACTGCGATAGCGCGGATGAATCGCGCGCAAACAGAAGGAGACGTTCTCGTGTTGTTTATTTCGCACAGGTGACTCGAGACGGACCTACTGGGAGACGCGCCTGCTGTTCTTTTTCAGACCAATAGATGGCACTGTTGCACTTCCGCTCAAAGGAATCGACATTTGCATTCTTAGCGCATCCACATATTCGCTCTTTGTGAATATGAGCATAGGTGTGTATTGTTTTAACACCTTTACTTTTCTGAAGGCATCAAGCTGTGACTTTGTTCCTGAGAGGATGTGTTAGGTATTTATCTTGCTGATTACTTGCAAAGTTCATAACGGAGATGCAATTGAACTTGTGAATATGTACAGTTTACATATCTACAGGGCGAGCAAAAATGTCTCCCTTACTCACTATGGTGTAACTTTTTCCATTTACCTTCCAGTTTGCAAATGGAGAAATCCTCACTAAAAACCCACCACTTGTTTTGCCTGATGTTGTTCTTCATGTGATAAAAATTAGTGTTTTTCAACCTTTTTGACTCGAAGGGCCCCCGCTGTCCAATATTTAAAGGCCCCCAAATATAAAACCAGATATATCAACAGTGGCAGTGTTGATATTGGCCTCGTTCAATTAATTAAACACAATTTATCTTATGATTCCCAAAGTTTCCAGTACTGTATATAAATAAAAACCAATCGTTAAAATGAAATATGATTTCAGTTTACCTTTTCAGTATGTTGCATTTCATATCTTTATGTATCATATGTAATTAAGTTAGATCATTTTAATGTACGAATAATAGTCATTCTGTTTTAAATAAATTTGCTGAAGCCCCCTAGCGGGTCCCGGGCCCCCAAGAGATTGTTTGATCTAAAGGAAACTGATTTATATGCCACTCAGGTTATCTAATATGAGAATATGATGTCTGAAAGACCATCAGTGTTAGAGAAACACAAAACTCATCTCCGTAACAGATTGCCTTGTCGTAACATGTCCAAAGTGAGTCAATGGGAGATAGATAGATTCATTCCAATGGGCAATTTATTCTCTCCCGGAGTCCTGGCTGCAAATTAAAGTCGAGCCTCAGTGTCCATTGTTGGGCATAAGGGTTTAAGACTTTCACCGCAGCACTAATACAGAGAGAGAACGAGATTAGGAAAAGTTATTCAAAAATTATCCGCAAATAGTTCATCAACATGCCTGGCGCAGTTTAGCAGACATATTTATTTCAGTCTTTGTATTACTGCCATTAAATCTGCAATGTTTGCATGCTCATTCTCTCCCCAGGTCAGACCCTTTGCCACACAAAGACCCATCATTAATATTCCTTATATGACTTTGCACCAGACAGCCAGTGCTGCTTATAAAAAGCTCCTCTTCTATCACAGAGAGACACCCCCCGTACAGTGATGGGCTTATTTAAGCATGAGATATAGATGTATAAATGGAAAGAGAAAGCCAAAAACCTTTATCCATCCACACAAAACCTATTCTGACTAAATCTGTTCCATTTTTTGTTTAGCTTGGATTCAAATGGAATATGTAAAGGGAGTCAAAACATCTTCACTTTCAGAAAAGATGGATTTTCATGCACGCACACTCACGCACATATGCATACGCACACACGCCTGCTCATAAATACAGAACACCGGCCCCTGCTAACAGTTGTCATGTTGTCAGATGAAATGACCTTTACCTACATGACTGCATGTCTCTTCACGCCACATTGAGTGACTTTGCATCAGCAGACAGGCTTCTGTTGGACACCATCACATGTCTGATGAGATGCAGTGAATTTGTAAGAAATTAAAGGAATAGTTAATCCAAAAATTTAAATTTGCTGAAACTTTACTCACCCTCAGGCCATTCAAGATTTAGATGAGATTGTTTCTTCATCGGAATAGATATCTGCTGTGAATGGGTGTCGTCAGAATGAGAGTCCAAAGAGTTGATAAAAATATCACAATAATTCACAAGTAATCCACACGACTGGAGCATTCTTATGGATTATAGACGGGCAATTTTACCTGAAGCAATGGTTTAAAGTTGAAATGCCATGATGGATTCGTTTTTACAAACGCGCAACATTTTACTTTGCAAGAAGTTAATTCATGAACTGGAGTAGTGTGGATTATTGTATCAGGGCTCTTATTCTGACGGCACCCATTCACTGCAGAGGATCCTTTGGTGAGCATCTTCTTCAATTTCTCCAAAACTGTGAGGGTGAGAAAAGTTCGATTTTTGGGTGAATTCTTTCTTTAGCTGATTAGTGTTTGCTACAACAAGGGAAATCCTGAAAATGCTCATAAAATAATCTTTTTATAGTATTACAGATTTTCACCTGGAAAACTAACCTGTTTATGCAATGCATGAATATTTATCTGGAACCTGGGAGGATATTAAATTTTCAAAAAGAACAGGGACTTTCATTTTTTTTATTCATTTTTAATCACAATGACATTTATATTTGTTATCATTTTTGCTAAATCGAAAGATAGTATCCATGATGAAGATATTTTCTGTTCCATCTGAAGCACAAACCCAGTTCAGCTCTACTAGATTCCAGTCAATTCAGCTCAGTTTGCATTAACTTCAGCAGCTAACTCAGCTCAGTGCTGTTCAATCAGCTCAATTCTGTGCAGCCTAACTACAGTTTACTGAGCTCAATTGATTTCAGCCCAAATAAACTCAATTTCTGTCTGATGCAAAATGCTCAATAAGCAGTATTCCCGGAAACTGCTATAATTCATTGCTTCAAATATACAATAACATTACACAGCATCTGTGCAGCATAATCTAAGATATTACCATGTTAATCAGGACATCCATATCACTTTAAAATTACAATGTAGAAGCCATTTAGGTCCACTTACATTATATAGTCTTAAAAGACTTCTTTTTTCTTTTATAAATAGGGTATATATTTGGATGTCTTAGGGTTTTTACCCTAAGACATCCATCTCATGACAAAATACATTATAGGAGACTCATTTAGTTCCACTTATATTTCCTTTAGACTGCATGTTTTTAGCAGACACTTTCTTATTAAAGTGGCATATAGGTGATACCATGCAAGACTTTTACTTCAAAACTTTTACTCTAGTAAATGTTTCTGTTGTTGTTCAGTGAACCGGGGTAAGTTGTCACAGTGGGAAAATGTAACCTATGATTAATTAAGATAAATATATAAATGCTAAAATAAAAGAATGTCTAGGGGTATGATTCTCGCTTCGGGTCTAAGAGGTCCTGGGTTCAAATCCCGGACGAGCCCCCAATTGTTACATAGTTCCCATCTACGGCTGGGGAGCTAGTAACAAAACAAAAAAAAGTAAATAATTATCTAAAAAAAAACTTGGGAGAGAGAACCAGGGCATCTGACCTCCTGTCCCAGAATCAACATAAGCACCAATTCAAATTGATATCTTTTTTATTTGAATAAAGAATAAACAGAAACAATCTCACAGAAAATGTTATCAAACATATAGGGAACAAAGACTTCAGGGGAGAGCTAGGCCAAAATAACAAACAAAACCAAACTAACTAACCTGAAGGTTTCAAACAACTTCAGTTCTCTTTCTGCTTAAGAACACAACAAAGTCCTGAGTTCACTTACTCAGAATTAAATCAACCAAAATCAAACAACAAATGAATCTGGGCAACCAGGAGGAAGAGTGACCCTGGCGAAAAGAAGTCTCTCTCAGTTCCTCCACAGCACCACCATTCTTATATTTCCACTTCCTCCCGTCATCATCCAATCACCGCAGGCATCACCGATTGAACACAGCTGATTGGAATTCCTATCTCGTGACGAGGGAAAGAGAGAAAAAAGAGAGCAAATAAAACCACATCCAACACACATATACACAATTACAAAACACATTAAATACTTCCTCAGACGTAACAACCATTTCACAAAATTAACTGAAAACTGTGAAGAAATGCCATATTTTTCTTTGCACAATAGATGTGCTAAGTTATTGTTGAATTAAGTATTGCATTTCTTCTCATGGCAGAGACACACTGTTGCAAGGGCAGTAAAGCTACGGTGCCCTTATTAAAGGAATGGACGCCTGAGGCTGGTTCAGATGCATCTATAGCCAGGGTGTGATCTTAAGCTGGAACATTTTCATCTGACCCGGGATCAGTCCAGCCCTCTGGAAACACAGCCAGGGAATCAATCACATAGTAATGCCGACCACCCTCCCCCTCGGAGCTTTCTAAAAAACACAGCCCTCCTTCCCCCCTCCTTTGCTCTCTAGGCCAGAGTTTGTCTATGAATTTTTCTGTCTCACTCTCCCAAGGGCAGCTGGACACTTCAAGCCACTTGCTGAGACTGTGCTGTGACCATTGACTATGATGTGTTTTGGTCAAGATAATAAGGACACATATTTATGAGGTTAGCTGTGGTGCCTTCAGTTACTTCATTGCAAACTTTTTTTATTTTTTATTTAATGTACCATACATTGGAAATGACTTGAACCAATCTAATGTATCACACAGTGGTTGTAAGAAAGCTGTAGTTTAGGGCTGTTATCAGGAGGAGACACCAGGAACTTGTTCCTGGCCCCTGTGTGGAGATGTTCCCACTAAGGTCCTCTTTGGTGTTTGCTGGGTCATGGAAATTGGTCAGCCTTGTGTGGCATAATGCAGGGGTTTTAAAACTGGGGATGCATTGGGGTTAGTGGAAAATAACTTTAAAATAGTTGAGAAAATATTATAGACTAATTAAACATTTAAATATGACATTATTACTACTTATTTTTTTTTAAATCCACGTTTTTAAAAGGTTTCACATCTTTCATCAATCTAATATATATATGTGACCCTGGAGCACAAAACCAGTCATACGTAGCACAGGTATATTCGTAGCAATACAATACATTGGATGGGTCAAAATTATAGATTTTTCTTTTATGCCAAAAATCATTAGGATATTAAGTAAAGATCATGTTCCATGAAGATATTTTGTAAATTTCCTAGCATAAATATATCAAAACTTCATTTGGACAACTTTGAAGGCGATTTTATTTATTTAAATTTTTTTGCAACCTCAGATTACATATTTCCAAATAGTTGTATCTTGGCCAAATATTGTCCTATTTTAACAAACCATGTATGTATTAATATTTATATATTATTTATATATATATTAATGGTTTACACTTTAATAATTATACAGGGCTAAATTATGCGATGGAAAGTAAATCCAGACATGTGGATTATGGAAGATATTGCTTTCGGTAAGAAAATTTAAATGAAGCAACATATGAGAGATGGCCTATTGATTGACTGGCATACCGTCACTGTACGTCATGAAGATCAAATACTAAAGTTGAGTTTTTTGCCTCCGGTCCTGAACTCGAGGACTATGTGATTGCCTCTGTGTGATACATTACATTGACATGATTGCTGAATATTCTCCTGAGGAATGGAATAAAAAAAGAAAAAAGGCCAGAGAAGTTTCTACTGGGACCTCAGAATTCATGGCATGCAATTAGATTTGCTGAAGGATCTTTCCATGTGGCTGCAGTGATATTGATGACAGCCAGAGCTTTCACACACGGTCGCTCACCGCTCGTGCTGGGGGACTTTCTCTAATCCGATTCTGCTATTAGAGCAGGAGACCTCTCGCTCTCTGTTCTCAGAGCTAAGCAACCGAACTGAGCTTCATGGGGCTTACTGCTGTTGAGAGGACAGACTGAACAGAAGAAGAGAGAGAGAGAGAGAGAGAGAGAGAGAGAGAGAGAGATAGATAGAGAGAGAGAGAGAGAGAATTAGAAGGATGCTAAAAAAAGCATGATTGTACAAAACTGGATCCATCAGTTTGACAGGTTGGACAAATGAGTTCCCTTACAGCAAGTTCCACTGTGCCTTATTTATTTGCATTAATAACCTGAAGGACAGATGCAGTGCGGCCACTAAACCTAAAGTGTTACCACAGAGAGAGAGATAGAAACTGTGAAGAACTATTAGTATTATAAATTAATAATGTGACATTAGGTTACATTCAGCAAGATTGGACTGCATATGTATGTGTAGGTATACATTTTCAATAGACTGTATATATGAAAAAATAAAAATCAAATAATTGTATATTTCTTTGTCTTACTCATAGTTGTCTTTGCATTTCTAACATAGCATTTCAAATAAATAAATAAAAGAAATACTTAGTGTATAAATCACAGTCTTTGGACAAAAAAAGATGCTGTCCTACTGTAAATGAATGAATGAATGAATGAATGAATGAATGAATGAATGTAACAAAACAAACTGCATCATGTACTAACATGTAAATTAGCATGTAACGTAAATGAATAAAGGTCCAGTTCTCACTATTAACTAACTATTAACCATGACTTTTGCCTCAATAAACTGCTAATTACTTCTTAGTAGCTAATAGTTGGTAAGGTAGTTGTTAAGTTTAGGTATTGGGTAGGATTAAGGATGCAGAATATGGCCATGCATTATACATACATATATATATACACACACACACATAAATATATATATATATATATATATATATTTATACACACACACATAATGTTCTTAATAAAAGCATTCCATTATAGACATGGCAGATCATTTAAGAAGGCCTGGCGGCTTAATCGACAAGTTCCTCTGTCATTGTGGAAACCCCCTGCAACACATTAGCTTAGCACACCATCCTCTCATCATTCAGCATTCCTCTGCAAACAAATTGAGAAATAATTGTTCAGTCATTTGAATAAGTGGCTCCCCAGCATGTATGACAACCATTGTTAAGACACACAAAGCTCCATTTCTGTTCCAGGGAGGATGATTGTTCTCTCTGTGAGATGGAGCCATGAGTGATGGACATGCTACTCGCAGATGCTCGCATATTCATTCCACATATGGGGGGTAGAGAGGCACTTTTTAAACATGAGGCGGGAAGCTCGGGCAGGTATTTACAGCTGCCTCTCATCGCGTTCGTATTTGCCTCATCACGGGTGGTGAGGGAAGACGCGGGAGACTGAATGGTTTCTCTGAGCATCTGCAGATGCTCTAACACGGGTCCCCAGAGGCATATAATAACCTATTACCTCCATCTCTGACTAAAACACACATTTAAACTACAATTACACCCCCTGCTTTACCTCCCTCTTGCTTTTCATTTCATTCCCCTACAGCGTCTCCTCGGCAATTCAGTGCTGCAGCTCTGGCATCTGTGCTCCCTGTACACCTCTCTCTCTTTTTCTCTCGGTCGCTTTCCCTCTCTTTCTCTCTTTCATCAGACAGTGAAAGAAGTGTGATCGTCTCACAACCTGAGAGGTGTTTGGTGGGTCAATTTATTACCTAGTGCAATTGCTCTCAGCGCACATTTCCTCCACTTTACATGCACACATATGAAGAAGTTTTTTTTACTGTAATTTCTGCACTTTTCTGTTTTCTTGGAGAAAACCAAGATTTGATTCATTACAAAGTCATCCCCATGGCTGTACATCAGACTACTGATCTTCAAGCAGAACTATTTTCTTGTCTCTTGTATTATGGTGTGGATTCACTCTCTCATTTCATACAACTTCTCAGTTACTTAAAATCACTTTAGAGGACTTCAGTATTAATATTACTGTAAAACTGTTGCAGTCAAATATGGTAAATGAAAGCGTAACCATACTTGCTTGACACGTGAGAAGAAGCCTCATTAGTTTTTGCATTAAGCAAGTACATTTAAGCTTCCATATACCGCAGTCAACCATGGTTCATTGGAAAAACATGCCTCTACCAACATTTTTGCAGAACTCAAAAAACGTCTATACTGTACAAACAATTCGCTGCAGTTTTCAACTTAAAATAACACGTAATTTTCATGCAAAGTACAGCGCAATACATTTTGTTGTTTGAATCACATATCTATATTCATATACATGACTTTTCTGATGTAGTAAACTTGCTCTATAGCTCACCTGGTACAGCATTGCACTTGTGATGCAAAGAGCCCTGTAAAACACAGTTTGACGAAAGAGCTCAAAGCCGTGTAAAAACAGTAAAGTAAAATGGCATGGTTGCTTCAGCAAAAGCATTTTTTTTCTTTAACACTATTGGTAAGATTTAGAGTAGGTGCTATGTTATTTTCAAAGCGATAAAGCATTAACCTTTTAAGCGCCATGCGTCGGCATTTGATGAACTCTTAGAATCTGAAATCAAATTGGATTCATCAATTCAGGTTTAAATAAAAATCTTCAAAGATTACCAAAACACTTAATAGGTTTATTGTCAATAGTGTAGCCATGTATGAAGCACAGCTCAAACAAGTTACTTTCAAAGTATGCAGCCTTCTGTTGAACTCGTTGCGACTGGATTGGAATTATATAATAATTTCAACTCAAATCAATATTTTGTCTATGTAGTTTATTTGATGAGCATCCATGCATAACGTGTTCAGGATATTGTACAGTCAGCCAACATTATTGCTAAATAAATCCCTTCAGGGTGATACAAGACCTCTGTGCTCCTAGTTCTGGTCCTGATGACATCCTACCCTAATCTTAATGATGTCATAAATTGCTTTGAGATGCATTGCAAAGCAAGCAAGGCCATATTTGTTGTTATTGGTGTTCTGTTCCTGGCAGGTGTGAATGCATATCTTGAAAAATGTGACTGGCTAACAAAGCAAATGTCTTTACTGTCAAAAGCTGAAATGGAAATGTCATAAATGCCTCAAGCAATTCCAGATAAAAGTACAGCAGCTTATCAAGTAGGACTGCTATATTGGACAGGAGAGACTTTCCTGATGGAATACTACAAGGTCAAAACCTTATAGCGTGATTGTAGCTTTCCGCAGTCCTAAGCATATTCTGAATTTTGCAAGGAATAGAGCTTTTCAAGTTTGACCTGTTCACATTTTGAATTAGTAAATCTGCTTTGCTCTGATGTTAGTACAAAGTGTGCAGTCCCAGGGATATATGATGATATGGTGCGCTGATATCAGAAAATCTGGCACTATATGTAAAGGTAGCAGTCTATAGGAATGTAAACATAAGCAAAAAGATATTATACAGCCAAGGTAACAGACAGCCTTTCATTTCAGTGCAATTTCATGGCCTTTCTAGTTGTTGTGGAGGAAAGGAATTGGAAAAATATGAAATCGATTGCCTGGATTGCAGTTACACCTTATTGGACCACCTTTTTGTGCAGTGTTAGACAGTGTCAAAATAGATCTCTAGTCTGTGCTAGACTGACAGGATAAAAAGAAAAGAATTCAAGCTGGGCCAAAACATGTGCCTTTATCCTCTGTCCTGAGATAAGGGCACACAGAGCCAAGAATTAGGAAGCATGAGAACAGGGGTGTTGTAATGAATGACTTAAAAGCAATTAGTACATATGATATATTCCAGGTCCATTGTTTTTATATCAGTATGTGAAACAAATATGAATAATGTGTATTATTTTTAATAAATTATTCATATTCAGGCTGCCTGTACTAATGGAGCAGGAACCACTATTGATTTTAGGAAATAAATTACCTTGAACAAATTGCGATGTGTGAGACAGCATGCCTGTAAATGACAGAGATCTGTATAACTGAAGATGAACCTTGAAACAGTCCTAATGTTTCCTTGAACTGACTGACATCGGCATGGCAGTTTATCTAGCGAGAGAGATTTAGAAATAAAGTTGACTAGAAATGAAAATATGCCCCATCTATTTTCTAAATGCATGTTCATTATTCATATTTTTGCAAATAATTCATTCATGCATATGATCATCTTTTAAAGCAATTTTCTGTCTTCACAATTTTTTATCAGAATGTCATAACTTGATTTTCTGTTAAAAACATTGACGTTCTTACAATTGACAATTAATTACAATGGACAGAACCAAGTCCCCACTCCTCCTTTTTTCTTTTTTGATAATCAGTTTCATTGGAATGTACATCACAATATGGAAGAAAAGATCTGTTGCTACTTCAGTTTCATCAAGACTTTAAGTAGCTGTTATTTACCAAGTCTGTGGGGTGTAGACTTGATGAGTGAATCTCACACAACCTGTACACCATTTCACTGCAAAGTAAGAAAAAATAATATTATTTTCAGTCAATTTAGATTTATTTATGTATTTTTGCTTTTAAAAAACAATTAATAAATATCTAAAGTTTTCATAAATTGTGGTAGATTTGTTGTATTAATTACAGCATTACAGTAATTTTAATATTAATTGATGACAATAGGAATTAAAAAAAAAAATCTCAAAATAAAACATAAGGATGCATTATGTCAAATGAGAATTTACATGATAAAATAATGTGCTTAATTACTAAAACAATGAATAGGTAAGTAAAATTAGGCATTGGGCTACACTAAGGTTTCCCAAATTGGGGTTTGCAAGAGTTGATGAAATCCTAATAAATAATTCAATCATAAAAATACAAATTAAAATCAATAATTTTAAAATAAAAAAATTATATTTTATTTGTTCACCTCCATCTGACCATTAACCAACATCAGCATAACACTGTTATTATTATTAAATCATTTAAATATGAACTTATCCAGACTTGTCTGAAGCTACACTCTAGCATGACAGCTACAGAAATCAAAGTAACTGAAGAAAAAATATTGCAATTTGTTTTAACCTAATGTCTAATTCTTCCTGGCTGATCTGGAATAATCAGCGACGCTGATTGGCTGCTGCCTGTTTCCGGGGCTCCGTTTCATTAGTGACGTTTTCCAAGTCGCTGTGCGACAGATTGGGGAGAATGGCCGCCAGTGGAGGTTAGATCTTCTCTTCAAAATCCAAACTTATTTCCAAAAGTTTTCTAGTCTGTTTACGCGTTATTCATCTCTGATATTATGTAGTTTGGACGGAACGAGATAGAGTTAGACGGTTTGTTCAAATATACGGCGAACTCCGGTGGTTGTTTGGATATTGGCAGAAAATTACGGAGAGGTAGCGGCTAGCGAGACTAGCTCACAGAGTGACTGTGTAAACACTCGCTTATTTGCTCGCTCGTTTACTATACAACTCATTCAGCTGCGTTATCCCTCGTGTAACTCTGTACTTTCGTCATATTTAATGCGTTGTCAAGGCTTATTTAATGCTATGAAAGGGCTCTAGCCTGGATTTGAATGGCTCGAGACCGGACTAGCCTGATGTTGTGCTAACCGGTAAAACATCACCTGGATTAACGTTAGCACAGATAATAAATTAAGCACTGAAAGTCGCTTGATCGTAGTAACTAAACACAATTCTTCGATCAGATTATCAGGAGAGGGTTAAATGTCCGAGGTTGTTGAAAGCAATACTAGTTATTTGGAACATATTGCTAGTTTTCCTGCTCTTAACTAGTTTTACAGTAATATCATGTGGGGGCTGTGGCTGGTTGGTTAACGAATAACATGTTTTGTCTGGTTTTGTTGCTCTGAACAGCTCTAAAAGAATATTAGTAAGTAAACTTGGATGTCACTGACTTTGCACAGAGCCTGTGGGGTTGGAACATCTGTAGAATGAGCGCTTAATTTTTTTCCAGTTTTATTTTTGCATTGAAACTCAGTGTAGTTCTAAAAAAGAAAAAGAGCTAATTAATTGTAATATGGGAACTGAGCATTTTTAAATGTCAGTTTAAAAGCTAGAAACTAAAACTGACTGCAAAAGAGTCATACATACCATTTTTAATGTTTATTGTCACTGTAAAACCTGGAATCATCTCAGCTGTCTAACTCTTTTGTCTTGTAGACGTAGGAAAGCTGTTACAAGTACAGAATGGGACTCCAGCAAGCACAAGCTACAACGGGGTAGATGCCCTACATGCCTGTAACATCCTCCAGCAGCTTAAAGCCCTCTACGACGAAGCTCAGCTGACTGACATTGTCGTGGAAGTGGACCATGGCAAAACATTCTCTTGTCACAGAAATGTCCTCGCTGCCATCAGTCCTTACTTCAGGTGGATACTCCACACACCAATGCTTTAATCCTTTAAGTATAAACCATTTTCGAAACATTTGTTGAGAAATTTAAGCGATAGAAGCTAAGATTGAAACCCTTAATTTACTGAAAATATGACACCGACTTAACTATTAAATTATTATACATTGTTATGATGGCTTTAAACTGATCAGACAATCAGACTTTTCAATGCTTAATCAGCAAAAACTTTAAAGGCATGTTCCTGGTTCAATACAAGATCAGCTCTATCAGTAGCATTTGTCCCTCAGTTTAAAAAAAAAATGTTTACAGTAAGCCAATGTAAGTATACAGAGCAAGCAATAAACATTAAAATATGTACTCTTTCAAAAATATAGCCACTTGATGATATGTTTAAATCATTGTAGATATTAATTCCAATCTTTCAGTTTTGATGTCATGACCATGCAAACCTGTTAACTCGGGCATGATATGCAAAATAAAGTATTTCCACCTCAGAAAGATATTAGCACTTGCAAAGGCTAAACAAGATTGATCATTTTTGGTTTAAAAAAAGCTTCAATTGAAGTTTACTTTTTTTCTTCTTTAACTAGAAATTTAACTTTAAATAGAATTTGAACCAGGAACACTCCTTTAACAAACTATAAATTAAATGTAAAAAAAAACAAAACCTTTGGAGCGTTACTTATTTAGGCTTGAACACGCTTGAGTTAAGTACTGGAATGGAATCGCACATTGTAATACCACAGTTAACTAAGCGTATATTGTCATAAAAATGATTTCCATAGCCACTTTCTTTCCTCTGGTAAAATTCTGAAATGTAGTCAACAACAATGCTTTTTGTTCACATTGTAATGGTGTTTGTTTTATCTTTTGTCAGATCCATGTTCACAAGTGGCCTTACAGAGAGCAGTCAGCGGGAGGTGCGGATTGTTGGCGTGGAGTCTGAGTCCATGCATTTGGTTCTGGACTACGCTTACACCTCACGTGTCACTCTCACAGAGTCTAACGTGCAGGCACTGTTCACCGCCGCCAGCATCTTCCAGATCCCAGCCCTCCAAGACCAATGTGCCCAGTTTATGATCAGCCGTTTGGACCCTCAGAACTGCATCGGGGTCTTCATGTTCGCAGATGCTTATGGCCACCAGGAGCTGCGGGAGCGCTCGCAGGATTACATCCGCAAGAAGTTCCTGTGCGTGATGGGAGAGCAGGAGTTCCTTCATCTGACCAAAGAACAGCTGGTCAGCATTCTCAACAGCGACGATCTGAACGTGGAAAAAGAGGAGCACGTGTACGAAAGCATCGTGCACTGGTTGGAGTATGACTGCTCACGTCGGGAGGCAGATTTACCTGAGGTTTTTGCCAAATGCATCCGCTTGCCCCTGCTGGACGAGGCCTTTCTGAGCCGTATACCCCCAGCCTTCGCCCTGGTCTTGTCCAGGGATCCCTCGGACAAGGGTCGGCTCAACGGCACCAATGGCTGCCCGCAGCGGCTGGGTATGACTGCATCCGAGATGGTCATCTGCTTCGACGCGGCTCACAAGCACTCAGGGAAGAAGCAGACCGTGCCTTGCCTGGACATTGTTGCCGGGAAGGTTTACAAGCTTTGCAAGCCACCCAGTGACCTCAGAGAGGTTGGCATTTTGGTCTCGTCAGAGAACGACATCTTCATCGCTGGAGGCTATCGGCCGAGCAATAGTGAGGTGTGCATCGACCATCGCGCAGAGAGTGACTTCTGGCAGTACGAACATGCTGGCAACAGGTGGCTCCCGCGTTCGCCCATGCTGCGGGCACGCATCGGCTGCAGGCTAGTGCACTGCTACGGGAAACTCTACGCTCTGGGTGGTCGAGTATATGAAGGGGACGGGCGAAATGCTTTGAAATCTGTAGAGTGCTATGATGCCAGAGACAACTGCTGGACAGCGGTCAACCCCATGCCGGTGGCCATGGAGTTCCACAGCACAGTAGAGTATAAGGACCGCATCTATGTGCTGCAAGGTGAGTGGGGTTATTGCAGAGTCACCTGAAATCAGGGTCATCAAAGTGTGCAAACACATATATCCTTGTAATTCATTGGCCTGTCATGTCTTTTAGCTCTGCTTGGATAAAAAAAAAAAAAAAGGTCAGATGGGTTCACCTCTCTCAGCAAAATCAGCAATAACTGAGAGCACAAAAGAGCTAGACTAGTATTTCATATTAGGGATGGAACGAAATTTCAGCCACTGAATATTTTCAACAGACAATGCCATAACAATATAACAATAAAAAGGTCATTCAAGATATTAATAAAAACTAAAAGTTTTCAACCTTGTTAGACCTGAATTTTCAGTTTTGGACAAGTAGTTTAATTTTGGTGCTATGTAATTATTACTAATTTATTATATTACGTATTTATCAATTGTGGCCATCAGTTTGGATATTGATTTTTATTTTATTTTTTTTGGGCTTTTTCCCAGGAGAATACTTCTTCTGCTTTGATCCTCGCAAAGACTACTGGGGGCATTTACCATCCATGAATGTTCCCCGTACTCAAGGCTTGGCCGCCCTGTACAAAAACTGCATCTACTACATAGCAGGCATCTGCAGAAACCACCAGCGCACGTTTACCGTGGAGGTGTACGACATCGAGCAGAACACTTGGTGCCGTAAAAGAGACCTCCCCTTCGACCAAGCGACCAGCCCCTACATAAAGGTGCTTCTGCTTCAGGGCAGATTGCATCTGTTTGTTCGAGCTACACAAGTCATGGTAGAAGAACATGTGTTTCGTACCAGCCGCAAGAATTCTCTCTACCAATACAATGATGAAGCTGACCAATGGACAAAGGTCTACGAGACGCCGGACCGCCTCTGGGACCTCGGCCGCCATTTTGAGTGTGTGGTGGCCAAACTATACCCTCAGTGTCTTCAGAAAGTGCTGTGAGCGTTGAGGATGTGCTGTTTGAGACAGCTGATTAATATTTTTGGAGAAGAGGGATGATGGAACTGCTCAATACATGGTGCTGTTTGTGTCCCCAACACCAGAACTGCAGGGGAAGTCTTAAAGCGTTAAGGGTTTCAATCAATAAACTCGAGGGTGCTGTTTGAAAAAGTAAAAAAAAGTTAGACAATTGTGCGCACAGCACCCACACAATTGCTTGTTTTACAGTTAGAAAAGTGAATCATAAGTGCAATTATCTTTTTGTTTTTTTGCAGATGTTGAGTAGTTTCTGCTCCATTATATCGAAAGATTTTGTTGCTGTTTTGGCTTGGGTTGTTGGCATGCATCGTTGGCGAATATGAGCAGTTGATGTCCTTAAGGACAAGCAGTATGTCAACAGTTGAGAAAAAATAAATATGTAAAGCTATAAATATTCATACGGGTATGATGAGCATTTTTGCTCACTGTTAGTGTGAATACTGGGTTTTTTTATTATTTCTTTCAGGTTTTCAGCTGATTAAGTTGATTCTTTGTGGTTTGCTTAAGAGTTTAGTTAGAGAATTTTGATTATTAATGGAGAGCAAATTGTTTGCCAAGATGTACACGTAGATGGCTTTTTTTTTTTGGTCAACCCATGTGCTAAAACATCACAGCAGTTTTTAATTTTCATTTGGACTCTGCTTTTATGATGTTTCGTTGAGCCCAGCTCCCACATCCAAATCTATATCTTCGCAATTTCGCATCACCAGCCAGATCTTTAGTGAGGTTACAAGATTTTACTCCGTCTCCATATTGGAGAAGAAAAAAAAGAAGACCAGCTTTATGTGTAGCTGAAATCAAAAGTGGGCAATTTGTTGACAGCCAAACACAGCTCAGATCTGGAGAGAACATCGATAGGGTTGGAGGAGAGGTGGCCAAATTGTGGTCCCTCACATTCCACTGTCATTTATTGACTCCTCATATCTGAAACCTACAGGTGAAGATAGATCCGCCAAAATGCCAAAACGTGTTCAAGGAGTCTTAGCCTGCGCCCTGTGGCAGCAATAACAGGTGTTGTGTCATTGTTCCTTAGATAAAGTGCATTAGAAACTCAAGCGATGATGTTTTCGTAAATAATTCCAGAAAAATGGCCTTTGTTTTGGCCTCATGGGTTGGTTAATGTTCAGTGAGCTGTGTTGCTATCCAGGGATGTTACAGTGCTATCCAGGGATGTTACAGTGCCTGTTCACACGAAAAGCCCAGGCATCAGTGATGGAGTGAGAAAAGCCACTATAAAGTCTTACAGTTCAGTTGGCTTCTGCGCTAAGGTGCTTTGGTCTGTTTTGCAAATTAATCCAGTCCTCCTACATTAGCGTTTCCCCATAAATGAACACTTTCTTTCTTCCTCATCCCCTCATCTTCCAGTCTCAAACTACGGAGAAATTGTTTTTGGTGCTGCTTTTTTGACAATCTTGTACAGATTATACAGTGATTTTACAGCCATTTGTCATTGCTTGACACTTCCAAGAGATGTCAGTCTTATAAGTTATTGTCTCTCAACATTTGTGTTGTTTTTTTCAGCCTCATGTTTATTTCGTCATGCAGGTTCCTGATTTTGCACTACATTATTTCCTCCCTTGAGAGCTTCTCCGAATACAGCGCTCTGTTTTCAGACACCGAGATTGAGGATGTAGTGAACAGCATCTTTAAATAGGACAGCTGGTGCACTCATGTCGGTCTCTTTGGCGCCTCTGAGGCCCAGCTTCATCTGGGGCTTTGGTGAAGGGAGAGGGATGAGAAATTACATTGGCTTTGGTGCAGTTGCCGCACGTTTCACATACATACACTCAGTAGCACGGGAACCAGAAATGGACACTTCTCAGGATTATTGTCGATACACAGTACTGTATTTAAATGGTTTGTTTTGTGTAATATACTGTACCATATGTTTGCTGTACTTGCACAGTTTTTTAAAAATAATTCTTTGTCCTTTATTTCTAACTTGAAATTATTTTTTTTTTTTCTCCTTTTTTGGATTTTTTTTCTTTCAGACGGGTGTGTGTGCTTTTTTCTTTTTAGTTTTACTATTTACTCTTAGGTTTATGATTTTGCTCTGTTAAAAAATTGTGAATCACAAGACATGGACATTAACATAAGCATTTTTTTTCAGTGTGTTCTTTTGTTTGTTTGTGATTGCGTTAGTCTTAAAGAACACAAAGCATTATAGAAAATAAGTTATGGCAGTGCTACTTTCCAAAACACCAGTCTGTCTAGATGTTAAATAAAAGCTTGGAAAGAATTGATAAATTATACTTTTGTGGTGTTGGCTGCTGCAGGTGTGAATGCTGTATAGCCAGTTGTTCGATTTGTTACAGCTTGCAGTTAATTTATCCACAGAAGTTTAAACAGTGTTTTATTTTCCTTTTGCATTACTGCTTTGCATTTTGTTCTGTTTTTATGTATTTGGTTTACTTGTATGTATGGTGTGAGTTTAGTAAACATTCATTGTTCTCTACTGTGAAATTCACCTTGCACATAATTTGAAAAATAAAACAATAAAAAGTAAATGAGCAGTGCTGGTATTTTTGCAATGAGTAAAGAACTTATATAGGAAGTTGACAACTTTTTTTTTTTTTTTATTAAGATTTTGTACATTTAAATTTTATATGAAAGTGTACTGTACATTGTAACATTTTTTTTTACCCCACACTATACTTTCATCTTTTTGTCTTTTAATTGGTACTGTGTTGAGTTTGAAATGGAGGGGAAATATCATTATGGAATATGTTTTTCTCTAATACACATTGGACACAATTAACGGTACCCTTTTATTCAATACTTTTTGAAACCTCCATTTGCCAAAATAGTATAGGAATTTTCTCCTGTAATGCCTGATGAGGTTAGAGAACACCTGACAAAAGATCAGAGACCATTCCTTCATCAAGAATCACTCCAGATCCTTCAGATTCCCAGCTCCATGGCGGTGCTTCTTCTCTTCAGTTCAACTCACTCATTTTCTACAGGATTAAGGTCAGAGGACTGGAATAGCCATAGTAGAAGCTTGGTTTTGTGCCCAGTGACCCATTTTTGTGTTGTTTTTAAAGTTTGTTTTTGGATTATTGTCCGGTTGTAAGATCCAAACATGGCCCATTATAAGATTTATAACAGAGTCAGTCACTTATTGATTTTTTATCTGTTGGTATTTGATAGAATCCATGATGCCATGTGTCTAAACAAGATGTCCAGGAGAAATATAGGTCTACAACATAAAAAAACACAGCAGTATACACTGCATTGTACACATGGGGTACATTTTATCCCTGTGTTCACCAAACCCATCTTGAGTGTTTGCTGCTAAAAAGCTCATTTTAGTTTCATCTGACCATAGAAGCCAGTCCCATTTGAAGTTCCAGTCGTGTCTGACAACTGAATATGCTGGAGTTAGTTTTTTGGTGAAAGCATTTTCTTTTCTTGATTTTTTTCTTGAAGCCCTCCCAACCAACATGTGATGATGTAGGTGCTGTTTGATATTTTTTTCTTCAGCTGTGATTCTAGAAGAGTCTTTGGCCACTCAAACTCTCCTTCTCACCGTGCATTAGGACGATATAGACATAACACAGCATAACATTTTATGTTGATTGGAAATTCTTAATTATTGCCCTGATGGTGGCAATGGGAATTTTCACTGCTCTAGCTCTTTTCTTTAAGCCACTTCACTAATTTATGAAGCTCAATTATCTTTTGCTGCACATCAGAAATATATTCTTTGGTTTTTCTCATTGTGATGGATGATTAATTTGGAATTTGTCCTTTGTTTTCCCTCCTATTTATATTTCTGTGAAACAGGCAGCCAAAGCTGGATAATTTCATGTTCATAATCATGCTGGTGTGCTCAAAATTGTGAATATGAATGGGAATATATTTCACTCATATAATTTACTCATTAGAATTTCTAGGGGTATTCTATTTGAGAAAAAAACATTTATTTCATTATGATATTTCCCCCCATTTTAATTCTTTTAATCCATTTTAGTTCTCCAATGAAAGCTTAGATTTTTGTAATTTAAAAAAAATGAAAGATCAAAAGGACTAACAATGCACAATTATTTTCACAGCCTTCTTTGATCATATTTACCAAGGGTACCAACAATTCTGACCACGTGTATGTATACATGTATGTATGTATGTATGTATAAAACAAGCCACTGACTTAAATTTATATCTCATATTCAGCTTGTACTATAACAATGAAATATATGGTCTTAGGTACTTCTTTTTATTATTATTTATGGCCCTGCTGGCATGTCCTGGATGATAAAGCCACATTTTTTGGGTACTGCTAGCAAAGTCATTGCATTGTTTCAGCAAACATTTGGTGGTACACTACACCCTTTAAAATGTTTCATATGTAGAAAGAAGCTATGAATGTAAAGTAAGGTGAATGCTTTATACGCTTTATATATATTTGTAGTGATAGGCAGCTAGTTTTCATTTAATATAAAATCACAAATAGGGGAAATAAAATACAAACCCAGGCTTCATTCAATGCTCCTTTCAGTTCTTTGTGCATATCATTTTTTGAGGAATGGCTGTTTTCACTGCTTCTCTGTCTATTAAGTGGTTATGTCTCATAAATCAGCCTGAGCTTACAATCATATCGATCTGACTGGAGTTTCTGCTTTCATCTCACTTCGCTTCACTTGAATTGACCATCTACTTTAAAGAGTTTCTCCCTCATGCTGGGGCATGTGCAATTTAATTATTCAACAGAAACCTATTTATCATCAAATTAGGAGGAGAGCTAAATATTCATTTGCTCCAAAATTGTGACAAATGAGAAAATTAACTTGTCAACTTTCTATCAGATTTCTGCTCTCAAATCTAAAAAAAAAAATACAGTTCGGAATTAATTTTAAGACACAATTGACACTGACAAACATATTACATATCTAATATACCATATAAACAGGTTCCTAAGAGTCTATTATGCCAGCAGCACGCAGGAAGAACATACATAAAAAAAGACGGAGAGCGAAAGAAGGGAGAAAACGAGTGTGAGACCCAGCAGTCCCATGTGTAATAGCAAAGGCAGAGGGCTTCATCATACTGCCCTTGGCTTCACTTTCCCCAATGTCACCCTATATGCAGTGGAAGAAAGACAGCAGGAATATATCAGACACGCTTCCACTGCTTCTCTACCACACACACAAAACAAATGCTCCCAGCTGGAGCTCCATCATAAGCTCACCTGAGCAGCTTTGACTTTGGCAGTCGGGCTGTTGGAAGTGTAATGGAAGAGAGACCCCTGATACCGCCAGAGAGCCCACCTCACTGAAACGAGACAAATGCACAACTGCGATTTCTTTTGTTTAGAAAGCAATGACATAAAAACTAAATCCATTACGATGGAGACAATCAGAATGCAAGGAAAGCATGAATGCCTGCAGCTCGTGTGAAATGAAGGACTTTCATGCTTGGATTTTTCATCCCTGGTTTTTCCTTCGAGTCTTTCCAGTAAGAAACTTCATGTCTGGTGCTTATTCATGAGGACGTGCGGTTTCCTGTGTAATTTATAACATAAACACAATCGCAAAAGCTTTTCAAGGTTGTAAGCATTTGCAATGAAGGATAATCGCGCCGTCGTCAGCTGGTAACTAATCTTTGAAAATGATCCATGTCTCGCAAAGTGTAATCTTCCTTAGGTTTATGAGAGATGCTGAATTATGAGAGGTTGTATATTTTGTAAGCCTGGGAAGATGCACATGTAGTAATCACTTTTGTGTGGAAACGTCTTTTGATTGATGCTTTCTATTGTTCCTTCACTGTGACATTGTAAGGTGGATGGAATATGATTCATTTTCTGTCCAAAATATTTTGATTACTGAATCGTTTTTTTTTTTTTAAAGTCTACAATAAATGTGTTTTCCAATTAATTTCCAAAACTGTCTTCACAATGCTTTAAAATGATTAGTCATATGAATTATTTATACTCATAGTAACTGTTTCCTAGAAGACATCCATTTGCAAAGGCCTGAGTTGACCTTGACATAAATACGTTATGATTACACAGGAAAAGTAAATTGCTCATGGTCATCATCTAGGCAGAATATTAAAAATGCCCAAATATATTAATTCTATCATCATTCAAACTTTTCAAACATTGTTTGTAATTGATTAATTGTTGTAGCTTGAATAAAGATTCATCCATATTCAATTTATAGTTTATGCATTTGTAGTCCAATTACAATTTGTAATTTGTTTTCAAAGCCTATTAAATTCAGTTATACTGTAATGTTAAATAACTATATTTAATGACTTAAATAGAGGGAAAATGCATTTAATAAAGACATCATAGCAGTAGCTATTGGTACCAATGATACATAATGCTAATGAGATCATTATTCACTGTTCATTTAAAAGAAAGAAACATTATTTAGAAACATTATTAAAAATGATTCATGTTTTTATGAATCTTCAGTTTTAAAACCCTGGCAATAAGACAAAAAAGAACACTAGCAGACAGACTCATTTAGTGCATCATTTAGCTGACAAGATTCTCTTCTAGCTCAGGGTTGTTATCTTCAATACGATACGTGACTGTGACCTAATAGGTGTCATCAGAAATGGGTTTTTATTACAGTTGGAGAGGATATGAGATGAATTGAGAAGCAATCTTGTAGGTGACTGATATTTGAGAGTTTATGGGCGTAATGGTACTGAACAAATCTTTCTCATCAAAATGCTTTTCTTTCGTCCGCTGTTTTTCCCTCTCCATGTCATGTGAGCAGCAATGAATCGCTATATGAGCAGGCAGGTGTTCAGAGCTAGAGATGTGAGGTGTTGCTAAGGTGCTAAAAACACTATCACACATTTACACAAAAGCAACCCAAGTCTGATACTTTGGTATAGGAGCTGTACATTCTCATTACTGATTAATTAAGCAATAGAAAGAGTGCTGACCAACCTCTTGACTGTGATATTGCTTTTATATAACAAATGATTTAACAACAAGTAACATGTAACTTACATTTTAGACACAATTATTATACAGTGCCGTCCTTTACACTATACTGTTTTTCCATTGTTTAACAATACTAGATGGATGTGTTTGACCATCACGTTCACATCTTGCATCTTATGCAGCAACTCGCACATGAAACGGCATTCTGAAACCTTCACTTCAAAAAACTGTTGAACAATTAGTACAAATTGTACCATAGTAAGTATATATAATGATTCAATTTACAGCATCTTCATCAATTCATTAGTTGAATAAAAACATAAAAAAGCAAAACTCAATTCACAATCTTTACACATTTGTAAAGATTAAAGTACATCCCTGCATCTCCTTCTATTCTATCCCATTCTATCTATTCAAACAAATTACTTATATGCGCAAGCATCCTTGGCAATAAAAGCTCTTTCTGATTCTGATTCTTGTAGATTTAGAGTTCAAGATGTAAAATCTTGTTGAATTTTATGCAAAAAATATATATTACTGTTTTACTTCAAAGTTATTAGTTACGACTTTTCCAACTGGTAAATAGTTTACAAACTTCCCAGAAAGACTTGAATGCACCAGAACCCACAGTAGAAGTAACTGACTCATAGCATATACTACACAAAGTAGTGGCATTTTATTCCTGTATGAATTGGTGTTTTTGAAAAATCGTATTTACTCAAAACTTTTGCAATATTTTATGGATGTTGATAAAGAACTTTTGCAAAATGACGCTGTTTCCATTAACCAAATATAATGCGACTAAATAATAAAAGTAAAAAGTAAAAAAAGTAAAAGTCGTGACGTATTGTCAAGTATGGTGACCCATACTCGAAATTGGTGCTCTGCGTTTAACCCATCCAAGTGCACACAAACAACAGTGAGTAGTGAACAAATGCACACACACACACACACACACACACACACACACCGTGAACACACACCCGGAGCAGTGGGCAGCCATTTATGCTGCGGCGCCTGGGGAGCAGTTGGGGGTTCGGTGTCTTGCTCAAGGGCACCTCAGTCATGGTATTGAGGGTGGAGAGAGCGCTGGACATTCACTCCCCCCACCTACAATTCCTGCCGGCCGGAGACTCGAACCCGCAACCTTTCGATTACGAGTCCAATTCTCTAATCATTAGGCCACGACTTCCCCCACGACTTCTAAATTTTTTCCTCTTGCGATAAGTCATGGTGACAGATGTTGGTAGGTTTACATGTATTGCAGTCACTGTACTAGCCAGTATTTTTAATCGAAGGAGACGCGGGCATGTATCTTTTGCGAAGCAGTGCAGAGAGTTGCCTCTGGTGCGGCTGGTATAAACACAAGCATTGACCAGAGTGGCAGCGATCAGCTCTGTTAGCCATGTCTGAGCCATAATGCGCCACAGAGTAAATAAGGGGTTATCCAAGCAATAATGGCAAGGAAAGCCCTTTATACTTGAGAGCGGCCATGTATAAATTATTTCTTGGAAGTTATAGTACATTAAAGAATGATCATGTGATTTTAATGTACGCCAGGTGACCTGTAAATGGTCCATTGCAGTTTTGTGAAGTATTCCTTATTCAATTTGCCTGAAATACCACCTCATGACTAAATTGCTGACAGTAATTTGTCCAGCTTACAGCCAAACATGTTTTGGTTGATATCCCAAAGGGTGAGTTGATGAGTACTCTGGAGTATATATCACTGGGCTTTGTTTAGCGAAAGCCAGATTTCCAGTTGTTTCTCATTATTAAGGCCTTTGTGTCTCTGTGAACTGCTAAAACAAGTCTCCGCAGATCACGATGGTCTCACTGTCCCTCCTCGGAGCGCTGAGTATGCATGCTCTGGGAACAGATCATGGCCTGTAGACCTCTGCCTTGTTCTCTTTCTCTTATTTTCACTTTCTGAATGTAATTACGTCTGTGCCATCCCATTGCCCCGGGACGGGAGTGTAGTGTGTGTGCCAGCCCTGAAGGACTGCCCAGCGAGCCTCATTACCCTACCACAACCTGCCACAGAGGACAGGAGTATAGATAAAGAAGGAATTAGTGGCCTCTGTGGCCACATGTGCAGCAGTGACTGTTAACGCTTTCTGTAAGCCTAAATAGTCAGTCCAAGCATGCAACGTAGCATTACTGACACTACTATGAATCACAAAATATTTGATGATATTTTCATGCTGTGATGCATGTAGGAGCAATAACTTATTAAATTATTAATAATAACTAAATTAGTACTAGAGCAAGCATCACTATTATGGCTCAAAGTATGTGCAGTTTAGGCTTGTTCACACCAAGAATGATAAAGTTCTGTTTATTATAAGTGGCCACGGCAGTTCTGTTGTCTTCCTCTTTAATAGCTCACTGCTTTAAAGCAGGTGAATTCTGACTGGCTGTCAATGTTTTATTGGACTGTTAGGAGGCCATGAATGATAAGGACCAATGAGGGAATTTGTCCAATTTGTACCCTTTATGAGATGTGCCATGGGATTTTTTGATGACCACAGAGAGTAAGGATCTCGGTTTAATGTCCCATCCATTTAGTGTATAGTGTCCCCATCACTATTCTGAGGTGGTGGGAGTAGGACCCACACAGACCACAGGATGAGCTCCTCCTGCTTGCAACCTAGTTTTCCCTGGAGTTCTCCCATCCAGGTACCGGCCAAAGCCAATTCTGCGTATAGCTTTATTGGGAAACCAGTCGTGGGCTACATGGTGTTACGACTGCTGGATGGAGGCAGATGTTAATGCAAGCTTAGAGACTGAAGAAGTCGAATCTAGTGATTGGAGAAGTCAGACATTCATCACAATAAAAGTTTTGATCAAAGAAAAAAAAAAGAAAAACATTTACATGTATGAATTGTTCACAATAAGATCAAAAACAAGCATTTAGGAAAATGACGTAGGGTCTAGGGTGACTTCTAAACAGCTGTGTTTCAGCATCTGTCCAAGTTGACAACATTTCATTCCACAATCACGATTTTAAACTCCCATGTCACAGGTTTATAACTAAACGGCATGGAGTAACTGCATGAGCTACAGAACTTTACGATTGGCTTGAACTCTTGACTTAGCACATGCTCAAACCCTTAATCTTACAGTTTTGTTCACACATAGCATCAGTACAGAAATAATCTGGAAATGTTACAAATTCTGAGGCCAGTGAACTGCCAGAGCTGATCTGCCACCGTTTTGACAACGGGTCTCGGTCACAGATGACCTCTAAATGAAAAAAATGCAGTTACATTTTCATAAAGTGCTATATGTGTGAAAGCGCTTCTAATGTTTTCAAAACTTTCCACAAAAAGTGTCACCCCATCTCCTTTAACATTTTCAGAAACTCATCTATATAACTTGAGAAATGCTGACTGCCTC
Source organism: Barbus barbus (assembly GCF_936440315.1). NCBI lineage: Eukaryota > Metazoa > Chordata > Actinopteri > Cypriniformes > Cyprinidae > Barbus > Barbus barbus. The sequence goes on along the minus strand of NC_136715.1, from coordinate 16,917,910 downwards.
CTTCTGACAGGAAAGTTGTCACTTCCTGGAATTCTCAACCTCTTTCACACATACATCATGCTGACAACAGTAAAAGATAGTCTGCCTCTGATGTCTTCTGATGCCTGTAATGCCCTAAATCCTTGCTTCTGGGATGTGGCGTTACATGATCTCAATTTTCTCCAAATTTTTTAAACGAACAATTGCATAAGTGATGTCATTAAAACAAGAAGAACTATATTCAAAGGTTTATAAACATCATTGTTCAGCAAAAACCTCTGAAATGAGAAACCTCTCTCTCCCTTTACCTACATCTCTCTCTGTAGGTGAAGACGAGTGTGATGTTCATTTGGAAGATGAAGGGGCATTAAATTGGATTTTTTGGTGAAGGAGGCAGTGCCCAATGAATTGTCCAGAGTCTCTAATTTATTACCATTTAAATAGAGGAATCATTTCTGAAATTATTTCAGCTTCCGTTAATGAGTTTTTAGTTGCCAATGTGAAATGAGATGGAACCCTAATGTGCAGAGAGCAGAAATGGTCTTAATTTAATCACAGACCACACCACATTTAGGAATGGCCACACTAGCCTCAGAAATGGAACTCATTTGGTTTCAATCTTTATTTTTCACAGGCTTTGGGCTCTCCTTCAAACTTTGGTCTTCCCTGACGATAATTACTGGGATGTATTTCCAAGCCAGAAGGCCCCTAGCACATGGATTTGCTGCCATGGCAAGAAGTCCAGTCTTCCTCTGGCTCCTCTAAATCAGCAATATTTTATCTGTTCATCTTTATCCTGGGTGGCCGGACAAGAATTTTCAATACATATTAAGGCTGAGTAATGTTGAGTGATACTTCATTTTCAGCTTAGGATTGATTTTTAGTCTAAAACTAGGCTTTCATTCTTTTTCATTGTCATTGTACATCTTTTTCAACCCAACTCACGATTAAACATTATTGTTTTGAAGAGCAAAAACTGATATTTAATGAACTCTTTTGATATGGCAGGCTGTGTTAGCCTATTACAGAGCACACTGTAATAAAAAGTGATTTATCAAACATGACTTTTCAAATTGCATTATCAATATCATCATTTTTTTTCTGGCAGCAGAAATAGATTTTAGCGCAGACCAAACAGCTTAGTGTAGGACTAACTGTGACAAGAGATGCAGTTTTAAAGCCATCAACATGCATTTTGCAAATTATTATTTTTTCCACATTTAGGTAACTGGCTGTGTGCTCAACATCATCCACTCTGCCCCATCAGCCAAACATTGTGACTTGAATGAATACTCACCACTATTTAGATATTCTTGCCTCAGTGAACACATTTGCCAGGCCTGGAACTAGTGTACTGGCCTCTACCAAATGGATTCTGGATTGAATAACCCATTTGCTTTGTGCCCCTATAGCCATGGCATAGTGGGGAATCCGGCGGGGGGGTTTTGTGGTGGTGGTGGGGTTGCATTCATCATGGTTGGTGCTTTTTGGACCAAGTTGAGCTTTGGCAACTTGTTGAATGGTTCTACTCAAGAACTTCATATACTGTATGTGGTAGAAGAGTGTATCTTTGTGGTGAGATTTTTCTGTTTCTTATATTTATATTATCATTTAAATAAAACAATTATATGAACACACTGGTGTTCAAACGTTCGGAGTTGGTATGAGTTTTTTTCAACAAACTTTACTCCAGTTTTCAGTGTCATAAGATCTTCCAGAAATTATTCTATGCTTATTTGATTAACATTCCTTATTGATGCAGATCTGTATATTATTGTTATGAAAACAGTATTTTTACATTTTATTTTTTTCAGGATTGAATATGAAGTTCAACAGAAAAGGATTTCTTTTAAATAAAATTGGTACAATTGGTCTATACTGTCACTTTTGATCAATTTAATGCATCTTTGCTGAATACAAATTTCTTTAAATAAACCCCAAACTTTTGAATTGTAGTATATATTTATACTTACTACATTTATACAATATTTAATATGAAAGTATTCTTAATCATTGAGAACAAGGAGAAATATTAAATTAGTTTTTTCAGGTTCTGTTAAGTTGGAGCAGAAACATTAATATTTAAATATTATATTCAACACTGAAGTACTATATCTGTTATATATACAGTATATTCATTACATTTATATAGTATTTAAATATTTAATCATTATAATATGATTTTTGGGCCATGACCAAAAGGTTGGTAAGCCATTGTTTTTCTCCCTTTTCACCCCAAAGCTAAAAAAGCCTCAAAGCTTTCTTCATCCGAGTCAACCATAATATTTCCTATCCCCCGTCTCGCCATAAGTATTAACCGCTGGTATCAGGCATAGCAGGACAATGACATTTACCATGGCTTTACTGTTCTTCACTTTCCCTTACTTTTCTCTCAAAGGAAAAGGTCAGACTTGAGGCTTAATAAAGTAGTTGGAACAGAACAAAACAAACAAAATCAGAGCCGAGCCAAAAACAGTTATTCTCTCTCTGTTGCCTGCCTGCCTAATGTGAGTACACGGAGGTGGTGCTGTAATGCTTTCCAGGGTGTCATTATTGTAAGACATTCCAGCAGAATTGGATTATGGTTGGTGAGTGAGATTTCTCGGTGAGCTCGGGGAGGGAAAGAAAGGCAGTAATTGGTCACGCTTATTTACTGCTGTGAATCAAGTCTCTGCGCTTTGAGTTGCGGTGCACGCCCGCTTGAGGATTTGGCTCTACGCACAAATTACGGAACGTTTTCCAAGCATAAGTAGCTGGAGGCGTAATGAAGTCTCCTTTCGCCTCACACTCGCTTACTTCACTCCCATCCCTATCGGCCAACAATAAACGTCAGGAACTGCCCAACGGACCCTAGTCTGCTGACCAAAGCCTCTGTATGTGTTAACAGCACACTACGTCATACCTCAGACGGTCAGCTATTATTGAGGACTTCTATTGTACTAAATAACTTTTTTGTACTACGTAAATCCAAAGGGGAAAAATATGTTCTCATTTTGGTGCATTTGAACATTGTTTACTTACAACATAGGCCTACTATCTTGATGCAGTATGTTGGACATCAGCAGTAATGGTAGAACATTTGAAGTGTCTCTTTGCACTTTCCTTTGCTTTCTTTAAAAGTTTCTGTATATAAACTCAAGGAAAGACAAAATAATTCACACGTTCATGCAAAACCACTTTCAGAAAGCAATTCAAAAAGTGTTCTAGATTCTAGAAGTTCGGTTTCGGTGGCACAGGTAAACAAGCCGTATTGGCCTGTATTTAGACAGGAAGTGCCCACCTCAACAGATTTATTCTTGTGTTTTATAATGAGCTGGATTTTTTAGGTCTACTAGTACTACTGTGACCCCTTTCTGAAACCCATGTTTAATGGACTAAATAAGCAACCGTCCACATGCATACCCACACAAATACACTTATGGCTCTCTCCTCCGCAGAACAGAGTCATTACATTCCCCCTTTATGCCCCAGCTCCTTGTTATGACCAGAATCCGTATCCCACTGCCAAAACCTGCAGGTCAAACTAATGAGGAAGAAGACAGGAAATTGTGGTAATTAGCCTTTTGCTTTTCTGTGCTCTTAATGAATCTCAGATCAGCCCTTCACTCATTAAATGTTTTTACCTGTGTAATAATTAACCAATGAATACATTAGGAAACAAAAAGAAAAAAATGAGAGGTGACCACCAGATGGAGACTCATTACCGGTGCACCAATCAGGCACAGGCCCTAATGAGGGCCCTGGTCATCAGCAAACACCCCGAAACACTGAACGTGATCAATCAAACTCTGGCGGTTGGTTGTTTGGTGTGACGCAGAGCGAAGGGCAAAGAGAACACCCTCATCATCATCTGCATAGCGGAAAAACTCATTAGCTCACGGTTTTTAATTGCAGCAGCAATGCGTACAGAAATGTTTTTATAACGTCTCAGAGTTTCTTAGTGTGCAATAACAGAGTTTCCCAAAGCACGGCTGATATGTTATTGCTTCTTATCACTGGGGTTGAATGAGTGATATAGATGCTGTGTTATAAATATTTATTTTTTCTTCAACAAAGTTTTCTTTAATAATTTGGTGAAAACCTAGAGTATTTCCATCAATCTCGCTTCAATATTTTGTACATTTTTCTGGGCACAAATATGCAGGATAAATTTAGTTTTCTTTGTTTTTTATCATCAACATTTGAATGTCTTAGCATGACACTAAAATACTGCCTAAAAAGTTAAATATACACTCAAACACCCACACGAAACACTTGCCACACCTACCAGGAATCATGGTAGGCAGGTTTGACGACTACTGGAACATGTATGACCTGTATGGTGCTGTTTTTCTTACTGCAGGTTGCTTCTTGTTCACAGTGAATGACTATCGTAACGGACAGGGAGAGGCAGACTTACAACTCACGAGAGGGGCTCAAAGATCAAATGTCAAAAAACAGAGCACGTACATTGGCTGCATCAAAAAAATTGAAAACAACATAGAGAGACATCTCCCTTCTTTATTAATGAACTGTATTTTAACAAATATGTAAATAGTTTCTTAAAAGACGGTCTTTCACATTTGTGAATTTCAAAGAGCTGTCTCTTGTGCAAAAAACATGCCTAATTAATTTATTTTGCTTTAGCAATCTGCTATTTGTTTTTTTTCCTTCTAATTTTATTTCTTTCTGTTTAAAATTGCATTTTCAATATCCCAACGCATATGTTCTCAGGAAAATTTTGTAAAAATAAAGTCAGAATCTAAATAATTACTTTAGTTTTTAAAATTCATTTGACAATTTTCTTTGCCTATTTAACCTCTTGTCATCCAGAAACACTAAAATACAATATTTTGAATGTTTGGAAACTGTGATAATGACCATAGAACAGCAACTAGAATAAAAAGGGGGGAAAAAAACTTTCCCAAGGACAAAAACATGGTGTCAGATCAGGATTTACTATGCAGCCATGACTGTTTGGAGCTTTGCTCAATTTTTCACGCCAATTAGAAAGCTGGGTAACAAGTTTTGAAATGTCATAGCTAAGGGCGTGACTAACTAATGAAAGGAGTCCCAGATGTTCTGAACCAGTAGCTTGGAGCTGAAAACTCTCTCTCTCTCTCTCTCTACTGTATTTTTCTTTTTCTCTCTCTCTCTTACACACCCACTTTCTCTCTCACATTCAGCAAATTGCCAAGCCAATAAATTAGGGGGTCCCTGTTCAAGGTCTGGGGACAAGGCAAAAGACGCAGAAGAAAGCCCTTGAGATTGAGAGAGGCCTGCACGCTAGCTGACTGTGGTTGTATCTGCTTGATTCCATGACCCTTCCGCACCCTTTGTATTTTTCGTCTTTTACGTCCCCCTCCCTCGTCATCCATCCCCTAGTGCTTTGGTTTGTAAGTGTTGTCCTTCATGGTCTGGCTTTTACAGAGCTTTTCTTTTTTTATGAGCTTGTGTCCAAAGGTTATGAAATGACCCATGCTAAAACACATTAATACACACTATGACCAAAAAATCTCTTATCCCAGATCAACTCCACCATTTATAACACTGATGAGGAAAAAAGTTGGATTTAGAGCTCATGTATAATGTTAAAATGTCTTTCTGCTCTCTGATCCGTTTAGACCGATGGTTTTCAGAGTGGAAATAAGTGGGTCGGGCAAAGTGTGAAATGGTGCTGTGTTTGCGTCAGAAAAATGTAACTTCTCAAATTTAGTTATCAGGTTTGTGGTTATAACTTATACTTACATGACATATAGTTCAACAGTGTCGCAGACCACAGTGTTGCTTTTCAACTGCGACGCTCCTCACAGGCTGTAGGATTCATGTACAAATGACTCTTATGAGTCGTCCCTTGTAATGAATCATTTAAATAACTCAAAATCTCTGGAGTTGGCGGTATGAAGCATACTGATGAATTCTTGAGTTAATGAACTCACTGAATCCATCAGAGCTGTTGCTTTGTCATTGGCGACGCTCCTCACAAACAACAGAATACACTGTGAGCCGGTTCTTGTAATGAATCAGGTTTTTGAAAATGACTCGTGAACTCATGAGTTTTGAATTAGTTTGACAAATCTTTCACTGAACGAATTTAATGAGAACGGCTGCTGAATCAACATAAGACTCGCTTACTTTTTGAGATGGAACTGCAAGTTCCATCTCAAAGCATCATGGTTGTTTTTACTTGTTGTGACGCCCAAAAAGTAAAAAAAAATAAAATAAATCTCCTTATAGTCTACTTTACAACTTTAAAGATATATAAGCCACGGCTATTTGCACTAAGTGCAAATAGCGATGAATTCTATTTACACCAAGTGAACATAACAGTATTTTTTAACGATATGCTATTTACACTAAGTGCAAATAGCTATAGACTCAATTTACACTATGTTAAAATAGCAAGAGGGCTCAAACTCGTGTCGATTGCATCAAAAAGGATGTGCCTTCCCATCTACACCACTGAAACTAATGCTGAATTAATGTCTTTTTTTAGTGTTGACTAACCCAATCACACATTATTGGGCGGAGTTAGTGTAAATAGCCTTTGCCAACAAGGCGGGCTATTTGCACTTAGTGAAAATAGACACCCCAATAAAGAAATAATTGGCTAAGTAACTGATAAGTAATTAAAATATAGTTTTTTGTTTGTTTTTGTAATTTTTACTTCTGTTTTTGGTGGGTATCAGTCTCACTTAGAAGGGATGGATAGGGTTTGTGGGTCTTACAGCATGAAAAAAGGGATGCCTGGTTCATATATTTTATATCCTGATTATTAAGACAATATGAGCACTGTTCCTACATACTCTTACAAAGAAACATCATTCATCCCAAAGCTAAACACATGGGGTTAAAAATTCACATAAAAATCAGTCATCTTAAATTATCTAAAAGTTTTGGTTTTTTAAAATTATTTTACGGTAACCAAAGGTGCATTTAACTATTTGAAAAATACAGTAAAAACAGTAATATTGGGAAATATTATTTAAATTTAAAATAGCTTTTCTATTTGAAAAGAACATTATTTATGTACACGTGACAATATCCAAGGATTGCCAGTGCTTTAACAGATGTGGGAAAAAAGTTGCTACAGAGAAATTTCCCTGTGAGACTGCCGTGCCGAGATCAGCGTTTAGTCTTCAGACGTCTCTGTGGAACAATAAAAGATCACAGATTTAATAAACGGCATTCAGCGAAGATCTGTTTAAACTGAAAAAGCAGCACAGAGCAGCAAAAAGGATGAGAATCATGAGTGTGTATGTGTCCGTATGTGTGTGTGTGTTTGTGTGCTTGTTCCAGCCTGCATGTTGCTAAGGGAGGTATTGAAATACTGCTTCATCAGTCACTACGCTGTGTGTGTCCCATCTCTGGAAAAGGGGAGGAGATTAAAGTAATTTAATGTACATCTATAATTAATGTGTGTGCGAGTGTGTGTGTGACAGTCGGCCTGGGCCACTGTGATCGAGTGTATTTATTATTTGCTTTTGAAGGAGGTGGCAAGATGGGGCATGGCCTAGTGACATGCAGTGCAAGACTCATCAGTCCTGCGTCGGGCTATGGCACAAATGTGGGGCACGACAGAGCTGCAGTAACACTTTCTTTCTCTATAGTTCTTTTTCTTTTGCGTCCTTTCCGATGTCTTCACTTGCAAGCTTTTTTTCATCACAGTTTCCTCTCCTTGATGATTCTTCATTAGACTCACGGTGCCGCTCAGACCGTGATTAAACCTGTCAGTTCAAATACTCTCAAAGAAGCATTAGTCTCTCCTGATATCTACAGTAATTAATGCATGGTAAACAGATGTTGAAAGAGGTCAGATGGCATTAGACAGGTGTGAAAACAGGTGACTGTAATGGGCGGCATATGGAGGTGTGATGGATGAATGTCTTTCCCCCTATGGCAGCTGGTGACGGGCGCTCTCTGTGACCCTCTATGAAGAGCGGACCAGTATTTCGGCCAGTGTTGGCAAACTCTCCATCCCATCCCTTCAGTTCTTATTTACTCACAGTTTCATCCTTAAAATTGTTTGCAATAGCAATTGACCCAATATACTGCCAAGGCCTATATTATCTGCCAATATTTGCCATTTTTTGAGTTCTTTCCAACAATTGATAGGTAAATATTAAGACAAATACTTAGATAATTCTAATAGAATTGTATAATCAAGAAGCTGCTATCCAAAATATAAAGTAGAAATAAAATGTATTTTTTAGATTTAATTTTAAAACAGAATTGTCAGTGTGTTTTTATTTAATTATTTACTTTTTGTTTATCATTTTGCCTTGTGAATCACTTAATAATAATGATTCTTTTTCAAAGGTTGTGTTATTTAATTCTAATGATTTCAGTAAGCAGTTATGTTTTGTCATGTAAAAAAAAGAAAATGAATTTCTTTGCAGAAATTATGCATGTGCTATTTAATATCTGAAATTAAATAGTGTGAAAATACGGGGGCTTATATATTTTATATCAGGCATCGGTTACCCTGCTCTGTAGATATCAGCATGGGCATAGGCCATCAAAAAATCCATAATGGTCAACCACTAGTTATTAGGCTAGTTTTAACCCCATATTCAAGAAAACAATTCACCCTAAATGCAAATTCTGTCTTTATTCGCCCTTATGTTGCTCCACTCCCATTTAAATCACTTCAGTGGTGTCATTTTTGGAGCATTTGTCCCATTCACTTTCATTACATGAAAAAGAGCAGCTCGGACATTCTACAAAACACCTCATTTTGTGTTTCACAAAAGAAAGAACGTCATATAAGTTTAGACTGAGATGAGGATAAGTAAATGATTACGGAATGTTCATTTGAGAAATAACCCTATAAACCCGAACAAATGCAAATATTCAAACTTAATCTCAGTCTGAGCAACCTGATCTTGACGCATGGTATGAAAAATATCAAGCTGCAATTACCTCGTTGTCTTGAGAAAATGACCTCATTGTCATCAAGTTGTTGATTACTGACAGCTACAAGCATATTCACTTCTTATATTACGTGTGTATGTCTCAGCAACTTCCTTACACTCACACAAACACACACATACACAAGGCTGGAGGTATTCTGTGACACTTGGCGAACTCTCAGCAGAGCTTGTTTTTATGGTGGAGATTATTTCATGTAATTGGGCCCTCTGTGGTAATGACCTTGCATCTTATTTCCCCTTCTCTCTGTAAATTGGAGAAGGGAAATCTAGTTTGACATGGAGCCTAGAAGATGTATTAGGATTGTATGGTAACTGCCTGGCACAATAAGGTCACAGCATAAGTGTTTAATTAGAGTAAGTGTGGCCATCCCCAAGGAGAGACATTTTATTACCCCAATATGTCATATGAAAGATTCACCAACAGAGAGAGAGGGCACTGTAAAATATAAAAATGAGTTATATTTTCAGTTATGCAGTAATTACAATGCATGATGTGCTGAGTTTTAATAGATATCCGCTTAAAACTCAGGTTAAACGCATGCGACACAGATTATCAGACATATTTTGTAACACAGCCTAATCCATTTCCACCAGCCACATTTGGCTTTAAGCGATTTCTGAAACATGCAGCAAAATGCACCAAACTGCAAAATGGCTGTTTCCAAACAGGTTTCCCAAAAACTATATACAGACCTAAAACATGATTTTAAGAACAGCTGTTTTTGATTTGTAAGTAACATAAGATTTGTGGTTAACATAACTTGAAGTGTTATCAAATATTATGTATACACAAGCATACTACAAGAATGTGAGTTTATGTGTTCGAGTAATCAGACTGCTGTTGTAGTCTTTAATTAACAGCTTGGTAAGACTTTAGTATAGGGACTAGTTCTCACTATGAACTAGTTGCTTATTATCATGCCTATTATTAACATATTGGCTGTTTATTAGTAGGCTACTTATAAAACACATTAACAACTACCTTACTAACTAATAATTAGCAGCAAATTAGGAATTAATTGCAGCCAAAATTGTATAGTTAATGGCTTGTTAATATCGAGCATTGGACCTTGATATAAAGTGTGACCAACAACTTAACACATCATCTCCACAATTCACTTTTGAAATGTGAAAGTAAGTACAGTATGTTATGCTGTACAAAAAAGTATTTTAGACTTATTAATAAAAAAAAATCCATTTGAAATAGCCATGTGAAATCCTGAGAAAATTGATTCTATTGTTTGGACAAACAGATAACCCGAACCACAATCACACACCATTGATTCTGAGTTTTCTGATTGGTTATCACATCTAGTCAGAGCTCACTCAAAGGTGAGTGTTACCACACAGGACATCTATTTCAGTAAATTCATTAGATTTTAATCTGAAAGTGTTTTATGCTACACTCTTTTTGTCCAGTTACGTACTTTACCCTATCAAGATGACACCTGAATTCTTACTGTCAATAAATTCAATGAGGTTTTTACTTAAAGATGATGTGTTAGACACTAGAGGACAGTATTGCTCCATCATACAGATGAACACAGCTGAAAGCATTTTAAATGCAGATTTCTGTGGTCACAGGTGTTTTCTCTGTTAGAATATTTAGAGGAAACGGTTCAATCCGCTGCTGAGAAAGAACATCAGTGAAATGTCAGTGTAATCTCACTCACCTCGATTCAAGAAACACAAGTAGTGATTTAAAGCTGTGGTCTTTTATACTAAAACAAACCACATATTCCAAAGCAGGTTACAGTGTGGAAACAAACACCAGTCACACACTGAAATATTGAACTGACCTTCTGTGAGAAAATACAGAAGTACTTTTATACAAAGAAAATTTAGAGTAACAGTGCTTTTCAAAGTTTTCTAAGATCAGGTATATATACTATTTTATATTACTACTGAGCTGACATGAACTAACAATCAACAGTTGTATTTCAACTAAAATGAATAAATACAGTAATAAATATAGTGCCCATTGTTAGTGTTATTCAATGCAGAAACTATATAATATTGTTAACTGGTGGAACCTAGTTATAAAAAGGTAAAAGGTAAAAATACATTACCTTAATGGTAATTTGGAGTCTTTGGCTGGTTGGGCCGAAATATTACATTGCAAAATAAATGACAGTCTTGGACTTCAGGCCACCGTTATTAACACTGGAAACACAGTCTCAGTATAAGTACCAAAAGCGGTCAGAGAGATGGAGGATTAAAATTCAGAAGGGAAAACATGACCATTTTCCCCCTGCAATTGATTGGCGAGGTGTTGTTGTCAACATTAAGATTTGATTACTGCTGACACGATGGCCTGAGTGGAAAACAAAGTCGCGTAATGCCAGTGATGCAGTGTGCATATTAAATATAGCACGGATCCTGTCGCTGTAATTAATATGCTGCTGTGGTTTATGAATTTCCTGTCAAAAACAGAGGAGCACAGCAGCATGGACAAACATATGTTGTTTCAATTGCTATTCGCTCACTGTTATGTGCTTAAGGTGGAAAAAGAGTTTAGCATTGCAGCGTTTCTAACTTGTTGACTGACTCCATACAAAGCCCCCAGTTGTCTGAGATAAATTAATAATCAAATTAATTGTAAATATTATTTTTTGAGTACTCTATTATTACCATGCACATCACTGTTTGTATTCCACAGCATAAATGGCTTCAAAATAAGATTGCTGTTATGTCTCACTGTGTTTGTGTGTGTGTGAAGGTTGGCTGCCAAAGTTAAGTTAGGATATGCTGTTTCTCTTGAAGATTTTTCTCACCTGCTCTTGTGATATTTGCCACTCCATAGACTATAACACATCAAATGTCATATGTGCCTTCAATCCTGAAGCCTTGCTGATCATTATCAACTTCTCAAGAAATGTGACAATTAATGGATTAATGTGAAACTAATTGTAATATGTGCACTGAATCTGCTGATTCAATCCAATGCCAATAAAGAAGAGATTTTATTTTATTGTTTCCCTGTTGTAAATTCCATTAAATCATACACTAGCTGTTTTATTCTTCAGAATATTGTATCTATTTATCGGTGCACTATTTTCTGTTCAGTTCAGAAATCTCCAAGTGGATGGACCTTGGTGAAAGTGAATGGACCACTATGTGTCTACTTTCTTAATTCACTGTGAATATTGTGAAGTGATATCCTTTTCTTTAGCCTTTATGAGACAATTTTATTATTTGATCATGTTACCAATTGTATAGCTGCACAACAGCTTATTAAATATAAACATCTTTAAAAATAAACAAATATATACATTTTAGTAAATCTTTTGTGAACAGAGGATATGCATTCAAGCAGTACATATAAAACAATATTTATATAAAAATATATACTATAGAAATACTACCATTTAAAACGTTTACAACGTTTTAGAAAGAAATCTCTTATGCTCGCCAAGGCTGCATTTATTTGATCAAAAATACAGTAAAAACAGCAATATTGTAAAATGTGTTTATATATATATATCTATATATACAAAATTAAATTTTATGCAAATCTATTATGATTTGATGCTCAAGAAACTTTTCTTTTAATTACCAGTGTTAAAAAAACATTGTGCTGCTTAATATTTTTTGGAGGAAACTTGGATACATTTGACTTTTTCCATGTTTTTTTAATGTTCAAAAGAACGGCATTAAAAAATTCTTTTTTTTTAATTATAAATGTTTTTACTGTCACTTTTGATCAATTTGCTGAATAAAAGAAACGTTCCTAACCACAAGGGAAGTCGTGGCCTAATGGTTAGAGAGCTGGACTTGTAATCCAAAGGTTGCGGGTTCGAGTCTCCGGCCGGCAGGAATTGTAGGTGGGGGGAGTGAATGTCCAGCGCTCTCTCCACCCTCAATACCACGACTGAGGTGCCCTTGAGCAAGGCACCGAACCCCCAACTGCTCCCCGGGCGCTGCAGCATAAAATGGCTGCCCACTGCTCCGGGTGTATGTTCACGGTGTGTGTGTGTTCACTGCTGTGTGTGTGTTCACTGCTGTGTGTGTGCACGTTGGATGGGTTAAATGCAGAGCACGAATTCCGAGTATGGGTCACCATACTTGGCTGAATGTCACTTCACAAACTTTCAAACCGTGTATGTAAACCTGGATAATATGATCAAATGCCGGTTCTTCTAATTTACAAATGAATTTGTTCGCAAATTTGATTGGGTGGGTCAATCTGCAAATGGACCAGTGTGATCCCGCCCCTTGCACGACCTTACCTCTGAATTACATTATTTGGGCTCTAAAGCCTCTGACTTCACTGTCAAATACTCCCATTCAAAAGGTCCCTGTATATAAAGCCCATATTTCAATGCACATCTCAGGTCAAAAGCACTGCTCCTGAGATTGTTTGAAAATAGAAAAATGTGCTTTCAGGCATTAGCCCCACAGAGCAGTTTTGTCCCTTTTTTTCCTCCTACGGAAGAGAAAATGAGTGATTCAGTTGTATCTGGGCTCCTTCCTCACTTTCTGTCATTTTCAGGCCAGCGCTCCCCAGAGAGTCCTCCAGCCGTAGGCGTGACATATATAACGCATGGACTCTGTCACACTGCCTTATTTTAGAGTGCCCCGCTTGGCTGCGGGAACTTTAACTTTATGTAAATCATATTAATAAATTTGCGCCAAAGTTGCTCAAAGGATTTTCACCCACGTTACTGGAGGGTGACAGAAGGGGGGACCGTAATCCCTTTTGTTCAGTTCCGGCTTGCTGCGGATCCTCTGCATACTTGTGTATGAATGATTGTTGTGTGGATGTGTGTGCCACCTAAATAAAAATACTTTGCCACCTAATGTCAACTTTCCATTCATTAGGACAACACACAACAACATACAGAGCCACTATAATAATTACAGATGTGTCAAACCACAACAAATTATGATGAATAATTGATTCATTGGTCCCACTTTATATTAGGTGGCCTTAACTACTGTGTACTTACATTTAAATTAATCATTTGGTACAATGCACTTATTGTGTACATACATGTTTTTACATTGTACTTATATTTTTAAAAATACCTATTTGTAATTACATCTGTAATTAATTTCTGTAATTACATTTATAATTACACTGTTGACCCATCCCTCACCTTAACCCACCCTTAAACCTACCCATACCACCAAACCTGTCCTTAACCTTACCCGTATCCCACCTCAATAGCAGCAAAAGTGTTTTAAAATACAATATGACCACAATAAGTACATTGTACTTATTTTCTGATGTAAGTACATAGTAGTTAAGGCCACCTAATATAAAGTGTGACCGATTCATTTAATCATTTTAAGACCTAATTTACCACCTGAGCACCGTTTGCATTCAATTTTCATTTAAAACAATTATTTCAGTAGTGCTTACTGAGTTAAAAGCATTGCTTTGGTGAGTTAAGAGTGAAGGATGAATTCAAACTGCTGACATGAATGCTAATCTTATATGTAAATGCCGCTGCTCTAAATACACTCTAAAAAAATGGTGCTATATAGCACTAAAAGTGGTTATTTGGCTCGTAATCATAGGGAACCACTTTTGGTGCTGTATAGCACCAAATCTTGGTGCTTCAGTAGTTCTTCAGCGGTGCTTCACCGTTTCTTTGGCATGATTGAGGGGCTATATAGCACCGCTACCATATGCAGAAACTGTTAAGCTCCTGTATGGTTTTTCAGCGGATCTTTGGGGTGATTAAGGTGCTATATAGCACCACTGCTGTACAAAGAACTTGTTAAGCCCCTTTAAAGGTTCTTTACGAGCCAAAGAACCACTGTTGGTGCTGTTTAGCACCATTTTTGTTGAAGAAATACAATGCAATATGGCACCTCTTATGGTTCTACATAGCACCATTTGACAAAGGTACTGTATAGCACCTTTAAAGATTACGATCCAAGAACCACTTTTAGTGCTATATAGCACCATGTAGTTGCTCTTTTTGTCGCTTGTTTGCTGTATTGATAGATGTGTTGGTTAGTTGGTTAGTTAGGCTGGTTGAGGCATTTTTTCAATGCTCCTTCCACTGTCAGGTTAGACATTACAGTCTACACACACACAGCGCTATATAGATGTTTCTCTGACTCTCAATGATCAGAGCTGTGTTAATATAGGGATGTTAATTAGCTCCCTGCAGGGTTAAAGTTTAAAACTGTTAAAACTTAAATGTGTGTCTTCTTTTCTCTGGTGATGGTGGTGGCTATGAACTCAGACTTGCTAATTACACACACTCATGCAACCATAGGGATGTAGGGGATAATGTACCGTCAAGCGGTCATTAACATGAATATTATTGCAAAATAATGCCAGTCAGGGTTTTATGTAATGATGACTTGCTGGCTATATTGTGTGTGTCATTATTCCACTTAGTACACAGCCACTTTATGAACAAACAAACAAAATAAATATTAATTCAAGAATAAATAATTTATTACCCTTTTATTATTTTATTACTCTTTAAGAGTAATATATATTTTATGCATACCAATGAAAATGTTTCTTTTTGAAGTAAATACTGTATATAATCGAGGCAGATTTTTTTTTGTCCATGGAGTCTACCTGTCCTGCCTTAAAAAGTCCATCAGAAAATAACAGATTGCAACAAGGGATGTACAGTCAATCTTCAAAAGAAAAGTGACATTGAATCTCATACTCCACTAGTCCCTCAAGGCTTTTTTTCATTTTAGATTCTTTTTAGACCATTAGTCCAAGTAGGACAGTGATCCAATCCACCATGGACTAAAGACTGGACAGAGGGCGTCTCCTACCAAAACCTCTGAGCAAATTCACATGATGTCCTAGAAAATGTGCTGTATAAGACATATGCCATAGATAGATAGATAGATAGATAGATAGATAGATAGATAGATAGATAGATAGATAGATAGATAGATAGATAGATAGATAGATAGATAGATAGGTCAGAATCAACTCATTCTCTACTATAGGAGAGGAAGAATTGTATAAACTTGTTAAATCATCTAAACCAACAACATGTATGTTAGACCATATTCCATCTAAACTACTAAAAGAGCTGCTTCCAGAAGTCATAGATCCTCTTTTGGTTATTATTAATTCATCATTGTCATTAGGATATGTCCCCAAAACCTTCAAATTGGCTGTAATTAAGCCACTCATTAAAAAAACACAACTTGACCCCAAAGATCTAGTTAATTACAGACCGATCTCAAATCTCCCTTTTCTGTCAAATATACCAGAAAAGGTAGTATCCTCACAATTATATTCCTTCTTAGAGAAAAATGGTATCTGTGAGGAATTCCAGTCAGGATTTAGACCGTATCATAGTACTGAGACTGTTCTCATTAGAGTTACAAATGACCTGCTTCTATCATCTGATCGTGGTTGTATTTCTTTATTAGTGCTACAATAATACTGCCGGGTTAAAAACAACCCAATTTAAATACACACAAAAACACACAACTGGATCTTAGCGCTGCGTTCGACACTATCGACCACAACATTCTTTTGAATAGACTAGAACACTTTGTTGGCATTAGTGGAAGTGCCTTAGCATGGTTCAAATCTTACTTATCTGACCACCATCAATTCATAGCAGTGAATGAAGAGGTATTATATCGATCACAAGTGCAGTATGGAGTACCTCAAGGCTCAGTACTAGGGCTGTTACTTTTCACGCTTTACATGTTACCCTTGGGAGATATTATCAGGAGACATGGTGTTATGCTGATGATACTCAGCTCTATATTTCTTTGCGGCCCAGTGAAACACACCAAATTGAGAAACTAACGGAATGCATAGTTCATATAAAAAAACTGGATGACGAGTAACGTCTTACTGCTAAATTCTGAAAAAACAGGTGTTAATTATCGAACCTAAAAACCCCACATGTAATAACCTAGAACTCTATCTAACACTTGACGGCTGCTCTGTCATTTCTTCTTCCTCAGTTAGGAATCTAGGTGTGCTGTTTGATAGCAATCTTTCATTTGAAAGCCATGTTTCTAGCATCTGTAAAACTGTGTTTTTCCATCTCAAAAACATATCTAAATTGCGACTTATGCTCTCAACGTCAAATGCAGAAATGCTAATTCATGCGTTTATGACCTCAAGGTTAGACTATTGTAATGCTTTATTGGGTGGTTGTTCTGTACACTTGATCAACAAGTTACAGTTGGTCCAAAATGCAGCAGCTAGAGTTCTTACTAGAACCAGGAAGTATTACCATATTAGCCTGGTTCTGTCAACACTGCACTGGCTCCCTATCAAACATCGTATAGATTTTAAAATCTTATTAACTGCTTATAAAGCCCTGAATGGCTTAGCTCCTCAGTACCTGAGCGAGCTCTTATCACATTATAGTCCTCCACATCTGCTGCGTTCTCAAAACTCTGGCCGTTTGATAATCGATTTAGCACCCAAACTCTGGAACAATCTACCTAACACTGTTCGGGAGGCACACACTCTGTCAGTTTAAATCTAGATTAAAGACACATTTCTTTAACCTGGCGTACACATAACGCACTAATACGCTTCTATTATTCAAATCCATTAAAGGATTGTTAAGCTGCATTAATTAGATCAACTGGAACCGGGAACACTCCCCATAACACACGATGTACTCGTTACATCGTAAGAAGAATGGCATCTACGCTAATATTTGTCTGTTTCTTTCTTATTCTGTTTCTCAGTCCGTGTCCGGATCAGACGGTGGATCGGCGCCGGGAGATGATATCTCCCTGATCGTCGGTGGAGGCCGGGACACCTGGATGAGCCCCGGGGACATATCCCTAGTGAAGATCTCGATTTAAATACAATAAAAATAAAAATAAAAGAAAATAACTAAAAATATAATAAAATACCTAACTACATAATACTATTATTGTTAGAAATTGCAACAATATAAAATACATTTATACATTTAATGAAAACAATAAGTAAACAATAAATAAACAATAATCTCCTGGCCAGAGGAGAACTGGGCCCCCGACTGAGCCTGGTTTCTCCCAAGGTTTTTTTTTTCTCCATTCTGTCACAGAGGGAGTTTTGGTTCCTTGCCACTGTCACCTCTGGCTTGATCTGTTGGGGACACTTAATTTCTAGTGATTATCATCAATTTGATTTTGCAGATACTAGATTAATAGATTGATTGATTGATTGACGGACCACACACCTGGTTATATATCCTTCTTTTGCCATTTAAACATTCATTTGTGTGTATGTGTGCATGTAAGGAGCATTGATTAGTGTGAGCTCAACATCATGTGATCAATACAGCTGATGAGGATAATTATAAAGCAGAACTGAGATATGTCAGCATTAGATATGGCGAATAAGGAAGAAGAAAAGACTTGATGTTATCTTTAATTCATCATTAGCTCCCATTGTGTGTGTGTGTGACTAAGGCATACAACTACTAATTGACCACACAGGTTAGTCCTGATGAAGGTCAAGGCAGACATTTCAAGCTTCAGTACTTGAAGAACACAGACAGACTGACAGAAACCAACCGTATTCCTTGTAAAGTCCTGAGGGTGAAATACTGACAGGGAACCGAACAAAGCGGAAACAGTAACACGAACCTTACAGTGTATTTTTAAAGTGACACTTTTTAATGTAAACAATGATATAATACTTTTCATAGTTCTCCTAACCAGCTTTCAGCGTCTTTTCAGCACAACAGTAAATGTCACATTCAAAATGCACTAAAACTACAAAATCAACACATTCTTCTTGGGGTTTTAAAAAGCTTTGGTTTGTCCACAGACTCGGGTGACCATATGTCCTCTTTGGCCAGGATTTATAAATTGCCAAAAATGTCTGGGTTTTGAATTTTTTTTCTTGTTGTCTTCATAATTACTGAAGGTAATGACTGAAAAAGTAGTTTGACCAATAGTGTATGCAGGCACTGAACAAAAGCAACAAGTCGTGGTGTGTGAGAAGGTGGGATCTACAGATAGCAGTCAAAGCAATGCAAATATGGATATAAAGCCAAAACCTGGACAGTTTAGGCTATTCAGAAATCCCAACCAGAACATGTCAGAGAAAAAAAAAGACATGAAACTCTGGTTCAAGAAATATGTTATTATTAGATTTTTTTTCAGGAGAAAAACCTGGTAAGCAGGATATCGAAGAAAAATTGTCCATTTGACCTCCATTTAACCTCATTGCCGTCAAGAAGAAACATTTGTCATTTTTCTTTCCTATTGTCAGTGAGTTTTGAGGTGTCAAGTCAAACGTTTTCCACACCTCACAGAAGGGTTTCTACAGTTTCATGTACGTGGTAATAATCACACTGCAGTGAGCATCTTACACCTCAAAGATGTCAAGATGATTGGCTATAATATTGTGCGATTTTCTGATCAATCCTCAACTAATCAAACAAGACGATCAGAAAAAATAGAAATTGATTTTCACAATCTTTTAGACCAGGGGCTCCGACGTTACCAGAGTAAGGAGGACAAGAAGAGACAAAAAGAAGAACGATGCAAGCGGGCCAAAGGCAGAACTGTAAAATCAAAAGATCTGTGTTAAGCTAAAAGAGATTCTGAAGTTGATGAGAAAACAAGAATCTTTGAACAAAAGAATAATGAGGAAAAATGAGAGAGATTATTAATTTGTGTGGGTTTTCTGCTGAGTTGCAAATATTAACAAATGATTTAGAAGTAATGGAGCTTCAAACTTTTGTTACAGAAGTATAAATGTCAAGATGTTATGTTTCCAGTATGTACTGTATTTAGAGAGCACGAATATGAATTGCTTTGATGAGATGGTTGAAAAAAAGAGATGGTTGTTGACAAGAAGATGCATTTTGCACTTGTTAATCACATTTGCAGAATGGAGCTTCTTGTTAAAACCAAGACGTGAGGTGTTATTCATATTTGCTATATATGAGGCGTGTGGTTTAGACACCTATATCTACAAATATGTATGTGTGATGTGGGGTGTTACAATTTTTCTATAGTTTAAAATAACAATAGGTATGCTTGCTATCTAGGAAATGAGGTAATTGTTATTTTTTAAGAATAATAAAAAACTATAAAAGGCTGAAGACAGAGATGAACGAGGCCGGCAAATTGCGTGGTGAAGACTTCTCGTTTGTTATTTTTTTGTTATTTGCTTATGAGTTACTGTATTTTTAAATAAACAAAACCATTGTATTGGTGATTCGTTAAACTTTTAAATCAGTCTCTGAGTAATTAATTCTTAAATAACTAGTTATCAGAACCTAAATAAATCATTATTTCGAGTTTCAAGTGGTCTGAACTTGACTGAATTAGCACGGACACCGGGAGCAGAGAATTGAGGCTTCATCCTACATCCATTCAGCGGAGAGGTAATGATAGAGCGATCTATTATGAACCTGTTATGAGAAATATGGATGGGTTTAGTGGGTTTTAATTCCCTTAACCGGTATAGAAACATTACAAAGAACAGAAAGAATGTGATAAAGATTTGCAATTATCTAATTATTATTTAATTATCTAATTCAAATTACAAACAACTGCTCATGCTATCTGTGTATAGCACTAATGTCTGTTCAAAATAAATGAAAAAAAAATAGCATTGGGGATTTGTTGCCTTTTTCCTGTTGTACTGAACTCGTATCGAACCGTGACCCAAAAACTAGGAACGTATCGAACTTGGACTTCTGTGCACTGTTACATCCCTAACAAACATATATTCCTATCGCCAAAGTGATAGTGAGCTCACAGATACAGAGAAAGCACTGGATGGATCAAATCTTTTGATAGAAAATAGGCAGCTGGCTTTGTTAAGTGGATAAGATGAAGAAAAAAGAAAGAAAATAAAGAGAGGTGAAGAGAGTCCCCCGCAGCGTGCCCTTCAAGTGCTCCCGAGAGCTCACACTCTTAATGGAAGTAAATGTTTCCCTGCCTGACTTCCACCCAAAACTCACACGCTCGCCCCCATCAAAGACCCCTGCTGTCCTGTCAGACAGAAAGTGTGTGTGTGTGTTTGTGTAAGTGAGCAAATTGCTGTAAGGCCAATATGAAAGGCCGGAGGGGGTCAGGCACGACCACTGGACGCTGTGACTGAGTGTGTGACCGCCCGCGGGGCCAAAAGCCTTCCACTCCGCTGAATCAGAGCTTGTATATTTGTTTAAGTTGCATGATTCATGAAGGGTGACATGGTATTGGCACAGCATGGGGAACTGTCTGCTTGTGATGTGTGTGTGTGTGTGTTAAAGAGACTGCTGAGGGCACAAGGTGAAGGTGACATTATTGCTATCGTCTCTGTTATATAAAGGCAAGAGGTTGTGTGTGTCTCCTTCTTTCTGAGTAAACACTCATATACACTGAAAAAAAAATTGGTTTATAAACAATTTTCACTCAGAAATTGAGGGTAAATTTCACAAACAATTATAAAGAAGCGGAAAGAATTAAAGGTGAAATGTCGCAAAACTGTACATATTATGCAGTCTTCAAAACATTCAGAAGAGCAGAGTTCCGTCATGAAAAGACTGCTAATTGGATCCTTGTATCAGGTGTGAAATGCACTTACAAAGTCTAAGATAACAGCATGTATTAAACACATTCCATCAAAGGTGTCAATTTGGGGTGACCTAAGTATAGATTTGCAGTATTGGCAGGAGAAATAATATTATACATGATATTTAAATTAGGTGAATTACGGAATCTAAACCACATGGTTTAACAGGACAAGCAACAAAGATGTGAAGGCCCTATTATAGGGTGTTTATCTCTACTGAGGAGTCTATATGACAGCCTACAGAACTGTATGGTAAATGGTTGTGAAAAAATACTATTTTTGTTATAACAGAACACAATTTTGGGTCATAAAAAGTTGAATGATACCCAATATGCCATTATGTCCATACAATATGATATACATACAATATTAGCCATAAGCATAAGAAATTGCTTAAGCTCTGGTCAGATAATCTTTTAACCTTACTTGTTTTCTTTTTTTTTTGTAAATAAAATTATTTGAAGTTTTTATATGGCATGAAATAAAACATGCAGATGTCTAAGCGAGTCAATTCTTAGTACAATAGTGAAAATTCTGGCACTGTACATGGTCCTCTGTCAATAGTGTAGTAATGTAGATAGCAGAAGTCACTTTGAAAACAAACACCTTTCTGTTGGTTAACACAGAGAATCTGTTGCGAAATCTGTGTGGAGAAATCTCAGATCATAGGGATTCCTACTGAAATGACTTGATTTCACAGAAGAAAATTGCTGTACAATGGTAAATTTTGACAGCACCTTCAAATCTTTACAAAAACAGTAAGTATTGCCAAAGAAGATGGATCAGCTGCCATGTTTCATCAGCTTCTCATTTGCATAAAGTTGTCATGATGCCTCAAGTGACCAATTCTCATTAAAAACGAATGACTTCCAGTCAGTATGAACCAACCCTGTTGCAGTTTAATTTGTTTATATTCAAAGCCAATACAGGGTTAAAAAGGGTGCTTTGTTTAACAATCAAACCAATCAAACAAATCATGTGCATCATGAAAAAAACTAACTAATGTATTTCATGTTTTTCCATTTTGTACCTGAGTTGATTACCAAAAATGGAGGTTAACTACACTGAACAAAATTATAAACGCAACACTTTTGTTTTTGCCCACATTTTTCAT
Source organism: Barbus barbus (assembly GCF_936440315.1). Taxonomy (NCBI): domain Eukaryota; kingdom Metazoa; phylum Chordata; class Actinopteri; order Cypriniformes; family Cyprinidae; genus Barbus; species Barbus barbus. The sequence continues at coordinate 16,895,427 of NC_136715.1, read as the reverse complement.
GAGCTGAACTCAAAGATCTAAGACTTTTTCTATGTACACAAAAGGCCTATTTCTCTCAAATATTGTTCACAAATCTGTCTAAATCTGTGTTAGTGAGCACTTCTCCTTTGCCGAGATAATCCATCCACCTCACAGGTGTGGCATATCGGGATTCTGATTAGCATGATTATTGCACAGGTGTGCCTTAGGCTGGCCACAATAAAAGGCCACTCTAAAATGTGCAGTTTTATCACACAGCACAATGCCACAGATGTCGCAAGTTTTGAGGGAGTGTGCAATTGGCATGCTGACTGCAGGAATGTCCACCAGAGCTGTTTGCCCGTGAATTGAATGTTCATTTCTCTACCATAAGCCGTCTCCAAAGGCGTTTCAGAGAATTTGGCAGTACATCCAACCAGCCTCACAACCGCAGACCACGTGTAATCACACCAACCCAGGACCTCCACATCCAGCATCTTCACCTCCAAGATCGTCTGAGACCAGCCACCCGGACAGTGGCTGCAACAATTGGTTTACATAACCAAAGAATTTCTGCAAAAACTGTCAGAAACCGTCACAGGGAAGCTCATCTGCATCGTCCTCATCGGGGTCTCGACCTGACTGCAGTTCGTCATCGTAACCGACTTGAGTGGGCAAATGTTCACATTCGATGGCGTCTGGCACTTTGGAAAGGTGTTCTCTTCACGGATGAATCCTGGTTTTCACTGTACAGGGCAGATGGCAGACAGCGTGTATGGCGTTGTGTGGGTGAGCAGTTTGCTAATGTCATCGTTGTGGATTGAGTGGCCCATGGTGTGTGGTGGGGTTATGATATGGGCAGGCGTATGTTATGGACAATGAACACAGGTGCCTTTTATTGATGGCATTTTGAATGCACAGAGATACCGTGACGAGATCCTGAGGCCCATTGTTGTGCCATTTATCCACAACCATCACCTCATGTTGCAGCATGATAATGCACGGCCCCATGTTGCAAGGATTTGTACACAATTCCTGGAAGCTGAAAACATCCCAGTTCTTGCATGGACAGCATACACACCGGACATGTCACCCATTGAGCATGTTTGGGATGCTCTGGATCGGCATATATGACAGCATGTTCCAGTTCCTGCCAATATCCAGCAACTTCGCACAGCCATTGAAGAGGAGTGGACAACCTGATCAACTCTATGCGAAGGAGATGTGTTGCACTGCGTGAGGAAAATGGTGGTCACACCAGATACTGACTGGCTTTCGGACCCCACTGGACCCCCCCAGTACAGTAGAACTGCACATTTCAGAGTGGCCTTTTATTGTGGCCAGCCTAAGGCACACCTGTGCAATAATCATGCTGTCTAATCAGTATCTTGATATGCCACACCTGTGAGGTGGATGGATTATTTTCGGCAAAGGAGAAGTGCTCACTAACACAGATTTAGACAGATTTGTGAACAATATTTGAGAGAAATAGGCCTTTTGTGTACATAGAAAAAGTCTTAGATCTTTTAGTTTGGCTCATGAAAAATGGGGGCAAAAACAAAAGTGTTGCGTTTATAATTTTGTTCAGTGTAGTTTGCAAATTAGATGCATCATCTAAAGTCAGCGAATGTGAAAATATCAGGCAGACTGATGCCTCTCACAGTTCATTTGTTTGTCACAGATTAACTGCTGTTAATCACTGTCTCTACAAACACACACACATAAACACACATACACATTACACATACACTTGCACAAGCTGCACTACTCTAAACAAACATAGACTCAAACATGTCCACTCTCATTGTCCGGTTCGAGAGAAGATCCAGCAGGGCCTTAATTCAATCACAAGCTGACATGCTGAGTTCCCACTACCTGAAAGGCCAAAGTAACCAGCCCAAGCATTAGTTAAACAGCGAGCATCTTTTGACGGGCTGAGGAGGAGGAATAGAGAAGGAAATGGCAAGGTTATCAAATAAAATTTGGAAAAAGAGAAGCAGGAGAAGGAATGCCAGCCAAACACAGTCGCATTAACCGTGGCACGAGTCCCAGTAACCTGCTCTGTGGAGGCCAATCAAATATTCTATTACATTACACCCCAATTTTTGCCCGGCGCACCATCTTGTGCCAATTTGGAGGGGCTCAGCGGACCGAAAGGGTTGTGTATACGTTGCCTCGTGGAGGAAGTATTTACCCTCTCGCCATCTGTCCGCGTAGTCAGACATATTGGAAATCAAAGTGGACAGAAGGGGACCGGGCCCCAGGGTGCTAAGGGCTTTGGCTCAGACTGGCGCCGTTAAGAAGCTCATGGGTCTACTAGACATGCAGTCAGTGGATGCAGAGTGTGTGTCTAACAGGTAAAAAGATGACAGAGGCCTCCACCTGTGTCTGATGTAGAGACATACGGTGTTACGTGTTGATGTGGACCTACACCCAAAGACTGAAGGCCAACAGAAAAGTACAGCAGGTTCTTATCAGCAAGACATTTGGGAGTGATCCCAGACATATATGGGTTGATGAAGGAATCATATTTACAAAAAAACTAGAAGACAATCCGGAATTAATATTTAATTGATATTAGATCTGAAAAACATTGTTTTTCACACTATTTTTATTCTTGTTTATCATTATTGGAAGGTTTAGAAGCCGTGGAGCTAAATGGAAAAGTTTCATCAAGTCATCAGAATTTTCACCAACATTTTCAACTTGAAGTCAACAACACAAAACTTCCCATTTTTAGTTTTGACATAGTCAGTAAGACAGACAGATGAACAATCGGTAGATGAATGAACTAATGATAAATAGTAGGGCTGTCACTAATAATTATTTTGGGTCTTAATCTAGTACTGGGATAAATTATAATAATTAATCAATTTAAGGGAACAGTAGCCTCTAAAATTATTTAAAATACAGATAATAACAATGAGGCAGTAATAGTTCAAATAAAGTATCAAAAGCAACGAATTGATGGCCTGACAATTTCACATTACTACGGAAGTTCTAAGCGGCCATGCATTATTATAATTTTTCTGTCTTGTTTTCTCGTGATCACGACTTAATTTTCTCGTGATCACGACATAACGAGTTGTTTTATCGTTATCACGACTTAATTTTCTCGTGATCTCGACATAACGAAAGTTGTTTTGTCGTTATCACGACTTAATTTTCTCGTGATCTTGACATAACGAAAGTTGTTTTGTCGTTATCACGACTTAATTTTCTCGTGATCTCGACATAACGAAATTTGTTTTGTGGTTATCTGGACATAACGAAAGTTGTTGATCTCAACCTAAAAACCGTTTTCTCACGACGTAATTGTAGCTATCGTGAGAAAATCAGGGTCGCTATATTGTCTTCGACGATAAAGTTGCAGACCCGACAGCCTCCTTCTCAAGTGTCGAACACTTATGTGTAAGTCGTCAATCACTGACAGACACAGAGCTAAAATGTCCGAGTATGAATATGCATGCATGACAAGTATTCTATCATGGATCAATGTAGTCGGTCACACACACAACACCTTCAATATTTGGGATGGTACTTATACCATATTTTTTTTTTATTATTTCAGTTTGAGTGAGTCCCTGATCAAAGTAAAAGCGAATACGATCATCCATGATGCTGCGATGATGCTGCTTCTATAGCATTTTCTCATGCCGAATACACAGAGAAAATTAAGTCGTGATAACGACCAAAACAACTTTCGTTATGTCAAGATCACGAGAAAATTAAGTTGTGATCACGAGAAAACAAGACAGAAAAATTATAATAATGCATGGCCGCTTAGAACTTCCGTACATTACAGCGTAATCCTTGTTTAAAATGGACTAAACAACATACAAATCCACTACCTCTTTAATATTTTGCATTTCTTTACAAGATAATGCTACAGCCACTGTAATTTCTTGAATATGGTTTTATCAAAAGATGTAAAGTCAAGGGTTCAAACGTTTATTTTGAAATCGCGATTAACAGTTTGCATATTGAGATATTGATGATATTGATGTATTCTCCTGTGTTTGCGTAGGTTTATAAATGATTAAAGTGCATGTATTTATTTAATTGCATCATAGCGTTTGTGAATTCACAATAGCATTATGTGTTATTATTATTTTCTAAATGGGCTAATATGCAAACTTGGAAAACAGTCTTGCATTTCATGGATTCTCCTCCACGGAATGCGCCACTTCCGGTATCGACACAAGAAAAATACAATCAAGGATTGTTTTTTTTTTTGTTTTTTTTGATCAAATACTCTAATTGAATCGAGGAATCCTGACAGGCCTAATAAATAGATAGAGAGAATAGAATAGAATAGAATTATAGAACAGTAGACAAATAGAATGACAGACAGACGATGAAATGAACGAACAAACAATAAAAAGTACAATGATAAGAGAACAATAATGAAACATGGCAGCTGCTCCATCTTCTTTGGAAATACTTACTGTTTTTGTAAAGATTTGAAGGTGCTGACAATGAGATAACAGAACAATAGATAGAATGTTAGAACAACAGACAGACAAAAATAAATAGAACAATAGATATAATAGAACTATAGATATAATGACAGAATGATAGACAGAATCATAGAACGACAGAATGACAAACAAACAAACCAACGATAAATAGAATGATAAAGGTAATAGAATGATGGAGAAAGGAATGATAGTGTGATAGAACGGTGTGTATGTCAAGACTGCAGTGAGAACTTACACAAGCATGCACTTCAAATGATCATGAAACATTTGGTGAATAATAATTTTCGAAACAATCTACTTTGTCTGGGTGATAGCATGTGAGATCAGCATGTCTCTCTCACTAACATTCACATTAGTGACAGTGTGTAACCCTCAAAAATTCAGAAATGTCTTCCACGTAAAAAATGATGAAAAATATCAAACTATATGAAATGAGCTATATGAAACTATTTCCTCTTTGCTTTTCATCACCTGCTCCCTCCTCCTGGCACAGCCAGGTGTCCAAGCAAACATCCATCAGGGCTTCAGACTGATTCAGGTACAGGCGACATGCTAAGCCCGGATCCCCAGCGGATGGTACTAATTGCCCAGTGCTGGTCTGAATCCACTAGGCAGGCTGCCAGGGGAGGTTGGGAGCAGTATGGAGAGGGAGAAAGAGGGAAACAAGACACATCCTGATAGGAAAGATAAAGAGTATGTGAAAAAGAAGGAAGAGACATGAGGATAGCCCTGGAAACCAATACTGAGGAATGAAACTTGATGAATCTTCTAATTTCTTAATTAAGACCCATTTCCCTTTCCTACTCTAACAGTTGGGGCGACTAATTAGGCACGGCCCATGCTCGATGTGGAGGGCTCATACTGTTATATTGACTGGCATATGCTGCAGTGACTGTGGGCAGATTGTGCATGGATGGGTCTATTAGAGAAGTCAAGCTACAGGAGCGACTGCAGAGCCCACTGAAGCTGGAACGGTGCGATGAGATGGAGAGGAGATAATTGGGAAGTAAAGTCACAGATCCAGCCATCCCATGAAGACCCTTTAGGCAGCAGCAAATGAGCAATGAGCTTCCAAACTGGCCACTCTGTGGTGCCATTCTGCCACAGGCCTATAAGAAAATACTGTTGGAAAACTAGTAAATTACAGTGAATCTCTAAACTGACAGTCAACTCAGAACTTTTGCTTTGTAGGGAAAATTACTGGTTTGTTTGTTCCTTGATACATGTTAATTTGAATATTAATATAGTACTTTATTTTATTATTATTTTTAAATAAAAATATTTGTTAGTGTGATTATTTTGATGTTAGTTTGATAATAAATATAGTATCTTATCAATTCTATTTATTTTATTCTATGATTTTTAAATATTCTATTCCAATTAAAATATATTGGTTAATATTTTTTTTATTGTTAGTTTGATTATAAATATAGGGTTTTTTATTTGATTTATTTTATTCTAATTAATAAATTGGTTAGTTTGTTCATTGTTTATATGTTAGTTTCATTATAAATTAATAATTTAATACTATTAATTTTAATTTATGTTATTATTTTACTCTAATAAAAATACTGGTTAGTTTGTTCATTGTTTATGTTTGAATACAAATAAAGTTTTATAAAATTTATTATTTTATTCTAATAAAGCAATATGAGTTAGTGTTAGTATGTTTTGTTTTGTTTTGTTTTATTTTATTATTCTATTTTAAGACTTTCCCAATAGACATCAAAATTAAGATATCCAAATAAATAAATAAATAAAATAATGTTGACTGTTTTTTATTTTTAAAATGACAAATAGCTAAAATGCCACTCTCTCGTGGATGCACATACAACAGTGAGAGATTAAAGTTTATAAAGTTTTAAATATGGATATTTTTCTTACACAAACGCTTCGCTTCAGAAGGCCTTTAGTAACACCCTGGAGCCATGTGGTGTACTTTTATGATGGATAGATGCACTTTTTTTGGGCTTCAAAATCTTGACCCCATTCACTGCCATTATAAGGCTTGGAAGAGCCAGGACATTGTTTCATATAGCTCTGATGATATTCGTCTAAATGAAGAATGTCATTTACAACTAGGCTGTAATGACTTGAGGGTGAGTAAATAATGGGGCAATTTTCATTTTTGGATGAACTATCCCTTTAATATGTGTGTAAATTTAACTTTACAGCACTTTTGTTCTTCTGAGCTGAATATTTTTCAGCTGAAGGCCCAGCCTACCCATCAGTCAGTCATCTGCTCAGGACCACCACACATGAGGTTCGGACCCAATCCTGTCCCACTGTGCCTGACATGTTAGTGTAAATGCGAGTGACAGAACAAGAGCTTCTGCATCTGACAGCAAGAAAAATGAGCCTGTCTTGTTTACAGACAGGTACAGCTCAGCTCCACGACATGAACAGCAATAAGAAACATTTCATTTAAACAGCCTAATACTAAACCAGTATCATATAACCAGTATTCCTCATGTTGCAATAAAACACTTTACATTTAATAAAACCCCCACTTGCTTTTCATGTCACAGTGAACAGCTCTCTTCCAAAACATCTTAGCATTTTAAGGTATCACATGTGCGCTTCCAACATGAAGGCTGGTTCAAATGGTAGGTATTATGTTTGTGCTGCATACTAAAAAAAAACTGACATTGGCATGTTTCTTTCTTAATCTAAAATGGTGAATAAAGCCATAAATATACACTATAATTTGAAAGTTGGAGGTCGGTAAGATTTGCTTTTGAAGTCTCTTCTCAACGATGCTGCATATATTTGATAAAAAATACAGTAAAAATTATATATCATATAGTATATATTTGTGATAGCAAAGTTGAATTTTACTCCAGTAAATATATAATGCTTAGTATTGTAAAACAATATATATGTTACATGTTGACCTAGTTTTCCTTAGTTACCTTAATTACCTGATATGACCAAGATGGCGGCACGTGAACAACGCGAGGCTCAGCATCTCGCCAGTTTCATCTAATCTAATCTAATCTAATCTAATCTAATCTAATCTAATCTAATCTAATCTAATCTAATTAATTTGTTTCCACCTGTGTCTGACTGATTATCTCGTTTGTCTCCAGTAGTGTGTTCTCCCTTAGTCTTCGTCTATTCTCATCTATGTTATGTTGATATTATTGCCTGTCTCTTGGATTTACTTATTAAAATACCTTTTTATTGATCTCCATCATCTTCCTGAGTTTCTGCCTCATCAAGCCCTGACAGAAGAACGGACCAAAGCAGTTTTTTTTGTGGCGTTTTTTTTGTTTATTTTTTTTCCCCACTCCCTGTCACCATAGACAATCCCAATGTTGCCCTGCTATGCCTGCAACAGAGCGACCGCTCCCTAGAGTCTCCAGGGATTTTTTGGAATTGGCGTGCCTAACGCACTATCCAGACCGCTCGCTTTGTGTGTTCTACATCTCTAGCCTCAGCGAGTGGTCTAAGGCACGCCTCCCCGGGAGCCGTCCTTGGGACAATTTCGCCGCATGTGTGGAGTGGGTGCTGGAGAATAATGGACTTTACTTCTCCATCTGCCCCGCTGATGAGGACATCTCCAGCCCCACTCCCAAACTAGAGACCAGTCAGCTGTCATCCCACTGCACGGAGCTACTGCCTGAGCCCACTGCAGATGGAGAGCCTGAGCCTGAGCCAGCTGCGACTGAGCCGACCATCGCCACGGAGCCTGAGCCTCTCTCATCGTCTGACCAAGTGCGTGAGCCGGCAACATCGTCCGTCCCTGAGGGAGTTTTGGTGTCAATCGAGGGCTTGGAGGGAAGCCCTGTCCACACTCCCGCGACTGAGGGTGAGCTGCAACTGGTTTCTGGGAGCTATACTGAGGAACTAATGGACATCTGTGATATGGACATGATAGACTGGTTTGGAGAAGTATTACCCTGTATCTCTGAATCTCCTGTGTCCCCGCTGGTTCCGTCCAGCCCTGAATCTCCTGCGTATCCGCTGGTTCCGCCCAGTGTTCCTCCTGTGTTCCCTCCCAACCGCCCTCTCCCGCCTCCTCTCAAACCAGAAAGTCCCTCACCTCCATCTCCGCTGATGCCTGTCATTCCCTCAGCTCACCCTCAGTCAGCGCTTGTCATGTGCTCTGATCCGCCTCCTTGGGACTTCCAGTCTACAGTCCAGTCATGCGGATCCCCTGTCTCCACCTCCAACCTCTGAGCCTTGGACTACATTTCGGTCCTCCGACCCATCGGCTACGCTTTGGCTCCTAGCGCCCTCATCTCCACCGTGGCCGTCATCCCACTAACTCCACCGGGCTCCCTCGACCCTCCGGCTCTGCCTTGGTCAGTCGTCGACCATCTGCCAACTCGGGACTCCACTCCTCTGGCTTCGCCTCGTCATTCTGTCCCTCTGGCTCTGGCAGGCTCCACCTTCATCCTCAGTCGCACCGGCTCCAACGCGGTCTTCCAGATCCTCGCCTCAGTCGCATGAGCCTTCAGCTCCGCCTAGGCCCTCCAGATCCTCAGTTTCGCCCCGGCACTCCGTCTGCTCGATTCCACCTCCAGCAGCATAGTCTCCGTCATTTGGCTCTCTGGTGTTGTCGGTTCCTTCTCCACCATGGCTCCTCCCATCGTCAACTCCACCGTGGACTGGCATCCTGGCTGGCCTCTGGATTGCCACCTGGTTCCTCCTGCTCCGGGCTCCTCCCTGGCTCCTCCCACACTCAACTCCCCCATGGACTTATTTTTTGGACTGTTTTGTTTTCTGCCCCTTTCCCATGGCCTGCCTCCCTCTTCTGTTGGACCTTTGTCGACGCGAGGACTCGCCGTTCCAGGAGGGGGCGAAATGTTACGTGTTGACCTAGTTTTCCTTAGTTACCTTAATTAGTTAATTCGTTTGCACCTGTGTCTGATATTATTGCCTGTCTCTTGGATTTACTTATTAAAATTTAATAAGTAAATCCTTTTTATTGATCTCCATCGTCTTCCTGAGTTTGTGCCTCATCAACCCCTGACAATATAATATATGTAATAATAGAAGTGAGTAATGCTCTCTGATTACGAGGTCATATGTGAAGGAACATTTAAGTGACGTGAAACATTTTCATGTGTGGCATTTTTTTTTCAGAAAATGTAATGTCTTTCATTACTGTACGAAAAATTAACATATGTGGGCCGTGAGCGAGGCAATCGAGAGAAAAGTAAGTCAGCAGACTGAAGATGATTTATGCTGTCATGCTTAAAATGTGAAATACAGTAGAAATGTCCGCAGGGACAGAGAGAGATCTGCTCTTCGCTTCAGGGGTTTAGATACCTTACTTTCCCCCATGAGAATGTTCACTATGCCCTCTTCCTCTTCCTCTTCCTCTCTCTGTCTCTCACGAGAGTCACTCTTTTCCTTCTCAGAAACATTGGTGGCCCACCAGAGACGAGCCCTAACTAATATTTATTAAGTTATTAATTTTATCTTTCTCCATTTGTCTCTGTATTTCTTTCACTCTCAGAGAAAGTGAGAGCTGATGCCTGTAATGAGCTTAAAATACAGCCGCGACCGACAGGCTCCTCAATAACCTCAAAGCTGCTTCAACCTACCATGTCGACTCTAATTTAGCACAGCATCAACCACCAGATATTTTAAAACCATAAGACTTGATGAGCATGACAGTGTATGAAATACAACACTGCACAGAGCCACACAAACACACACAAACTTGTTATCGGTGAGATGGGAAATTAACACTGTAACACATTCAAAGATCAAGTAAATACTGCAGAAAACAACCTTTTTTTTCTTTTGTTGTATGTTTTTAAATATTTCTTCAACGGCAAAGCTGAATTTGTTATCAGTGTTAAAAACATGCCTAATGCTTAATATTTTTGTGTAAACTGAAACATTTTTTTCAAGATTCTGATAGAAAGTTAAAAAGAACAGCATTTATTTGATATAGTAATCTTCTGTAATATTATCCTTTGCAATGATAATCCATCATTCTGTAGGATATCACAGACCGAATCAGACAAAGTTAAGATTCGATCAGAACATCGAAACATGAGAAGCTGATATTCCACAGAGAGGCCCAAGAAAACAGGACAACGTCGTAAATCAGATTCCTAGCTCCAACTAGTCTGAAGCAAGCAAACTAACCAGCAAGCCTCTTTCACAGAACAGCTTACAACCTTGAGACAAAAGAACACTTATTGATAATTCCAATTCAGGAAGGAGACTGTCAAATTTGGGGCAAATAATCAAGACTGATGGTCAAAGAGATGGCCATCACATGTTTCACGATGCAAGTCACGCGCTTGCTTAGACTGACTTCTCCCCCACATAGAAGACATACTAAACCAAAATTCCTTTGTCTAAAGAACATGCCTTCGTTCTCCATAGAACTACACAAAGACTTTCTTTTCCATATGCACATAAAATCATCCTAAAAGGACATTTCTGTGCAGAACCCCATATTATGTTTGTAACCCACATATTAGATTATCATGTTTTAATCAAATATTATGTATGTTTTTTTTTAAATCACTATTGAATAACTGAAGGATTCAGAATGCGTGTTTGGTATGTATGAGTTTAAAAATTCATGCTTTAAATGTTTCTTCCAATCAATTCTTTGTCAAATGTATCATATTCTGGTTATAGAAATCACATCCAAAAGTATACTTTGCAAGAGTATGTAAAATTCGGACCATGTGACTGATAACATGCTGATTTATGATGGAAGGAACACACCTAGCTAAGATAATAGCCTATCTAATTGGTCAAGACACCAGAGGGGATGTGTCCAGAAGCCGAGTTTAAAAACTCAGGACACCATCAAACTCTTACTCACCCTTCTCCTCTTCTTCTTAAAAATGCTCTCTTGGTCACCCTTCTCCTTTTCTTCTCTTTTGCCACCACGTTTTGACGCTGCTCTTTGAGCGTGCTCTGGCCCACGTGCCAGCTGCTACCACAATGAGAAGAAAACCAACCTATAGTCTCTTTAAATCCTTTTATTCTTTTACTTTAATTTATTTTCTTTTCCGTTGTGAGTTTCGTGTACTCAGTTAAGTTTTGCCGCCACGCCTTGTCTCCGAGTTCAACTGGAGTCTGTGACCGCCTCAAAACTTCTACCAGCCACAACTCCATTGGCTTCCCAAGACGTCACTTCACAACTACTGAACTCTCAACTATTCAGACACTTCAGGGAAACCCCGTCTGCATGTGGGGTGTGGGAACTACGACAACAAAAGGGATTCCCTTAGCAAAGCAAGCAAGTAACACCTCCAGGTTCTAACTGAATCAGGTGCAGTTAATATAAATTTTAGCCTCATTGAGAAACTCAAAGCGAGGGTTAAATAAGTGATTGATGGTTTTTAAGGTCTATACAATTGAACATATTGCTATAAACTTATATTGCTATAAACTCACATTTCCATTCTCTTAAACTCATCCTTTCCTTATCAGTTCAGGCACAACATTTACAATCTTAACGTAAATAATTAAACTAAACTAAAAAAGCCATCTACACTCCATTCTTGAGCTCTATTTTTCTTTTCTTTTCTTTTTTTTATACAGTGCAATGTAAGACAAAAGATCAATAGTTGTGTGTGTGAAGCATCCCAAGAGGACCAGGTAGAGAGCCACTCCTGGAAGGCCAAGGTCCCCCATCATTTTTTTCTGTCCCTGCTCTCTCTCTCTAACTTCCAATCCGTTTACTCCTGAATGAAGGTTAAATTCACAGCAAAGGCACAGAAGAAAAACCCTGTTCTTCAGGCTGTGGGTTTTGACACGGAGCAGATAAAATCTTTAGTGTGGATCGTGTCATGTTCAAGCTGCTAGTGTATAGTTGAACTCATGCTATGAATACTAAATGACAGAGCCTGGGCCAAAAACATTACACATTTCAGACTACACCTGACAGGTGAGTGAAATTGCAGCTTCATGCCAGTGTGGTAACAAGCAAATGCACTTAAAATTGAGCATACTCTACTGTGAGATAGAAGAACTGTGTATTTGGTTGTTAAAGAATTACAAAGCTTTTTGTATGTGTGCATTAAAGGTCTTAAGAGTCAGTAAAAGTAAGGAAAAGTGTGAGGAGGCTCATGTACCTTTGTATCTTTTCAGGTTTTCTTGGAACAAGTTTGTGCATTGTTGTGATTCATCAGGCTATGGAGAAAACTAGCAGGAAATATTAATTACTGTGGCTTTGCAGTGTGAGTTTAGCTATTTGAGAAAGACCCTAAGCTCTAGAAACACTGTTTTATCACCTGTACTCTGCCTTGTCTGCAAATTAGTTGCTAACCTGGCATCATTTCTGCTCTCTTTGCTTTGGTGAACCCGGCTTGATGGCTTGTCATCCCGACCACTGTTTACTGAATGTTAATTAGCTTGGAATCATTTGAATAATTTATGCTTCTCAATTATTGCGACATCCACCTTGATTTAGCTGACAGAATATTTCCTGTCACACCAACACCAATCGTCTCATTACATTCAACGGGAATGCTTCACTAATCTTGCATTTCCTTAAGCTGCCGAAAACGCTGCAACTTGACGAAAACCAGCTTGGCGTAACGACAACGGAGACTTAACAAACTTAAGACAAATTGCTGTTTGGCTCACCAGATGCATACTTTACAGTTGAATGCTCACATTTTTCCTACTTTAATTAAACTGACCAAGTTCAGTTAAAGTAGGTATCATGAACATATGCAAAATGCTGCCCAATGCGACTCAATCCAGTTGGCTGCTAATATGCTGGGTTATTAGCGCGCACTACAGGTGTGCTAGCTAGCTGAGGGGAAGTGTGCAGCGCTTGGCTTCATTCTTCTCCAGGTCTACCCACTTATTACACTGTGCTAGTCAGGGCTGTTCATTCACTCCAGCAACATCCATCTGCTCCGGCATTAGTGGCTAAATTAGCCGCTTAATGTTGCGTATTTGTTTAAGTAATTAGCTAGTAATTAATAACCTGAAATGCTGCGGGCTTCACAGTTTGAGAAGTTTTAGCTGCCTCTTCTGAGACGATGGCATTTAGACGTGATCTCATTAGTATTTGTAAGCAATTGAAAGCAAAATGTAGTGCTAGCACACACATGTTAACGCTTACAGCATTTACAATACTGATCAAAGGTTTGGGATAATTGAGATTTTTCAACTTAGAATGATTTCTGAAGGATCATGTGATGCCAAAAACTGGAGTAATGGCTGCTGAGAATTCAGCTTTTTTTTTTGTTACAGGAATTAATTACATTTGAAACTATATTAAAACAGAAATCAGGTGTTTTAAAAGGTAATAGTATTTCACAATAAATGTATTTCACAAAATATGTATCTTTCAAAAACATTAATTATTCCAAAATTGTATTAATGTAAAATTAATTTAAGAAACATTTAGGTGTTTACAATAATTAATGTCAATGCACATGAACACACATATACTTTCAGTATGAATACAAATGAGATCACCCTAAGTACAGAGATTCTTTAAGGTAACTAACTTTTTCGCTTGTCAGTTCAAGCTGTGAAGGGTTTAACATTTTACAGACTTAAAAAATTGGATCATCACATCAAACAGACTTGGCAGAAGGAAAGAGAGGGGTAGAAATCCAAACGTTTTTGTGCAAGGTAGGGTGTGTGGCATGTAATTTGTTTGCTCTGCCCTTAGCAGTCAGGGTTTGGAAAGTAGATCTCGCTGGCATACTTCCTTCTGCTACTTTGGAAAGATCTGCAAGTGAGGAGGGAATTGCTGAATTAGCGCCATATTAAATCTTGACACTAATGACTGTATTCAGAGGTTGTTTTTTATGAATATTTGATGTATCGTCATCTATGGAATAGTGGGGTATGAAAAAGTGAGGGAATGAGCCAGAGATGTTGGGGGAGAGGGAGTGAGAGAACAAGATGATAGGGATAAGTATTAAAACAGCATCGCACCAGAGTTAGCACTGCAGCTGCTGTTATGAGTATTTCTGGAGTCATAATTAGGGAAAATTCAGAGTATTCATATTTGTTTGTTTTTGATAGTTTCTTATGCCTATAAAGGCTGCGTTTAATTTGATCAGAAATGTAATATAGTGAAATACGGTTACAATTTAAAACAAATTTTTATTCTAATATATTTAAAAAAAATAATTTATTCTTATGGTGGCAAGGCTGAATTTTCAACAGCCATTACTCCAGTCTTTAGTGAAACATGATTCTTCATAAATCAGTCTAATATGCTCATTTGATGGCAGTTGTTCTGTTTAAAGGTTTTGTCAAGTCAAGTCAAGTCAAATCAAGTCACTATTATTTGTATTGCACTTTTAACAATGCAAATTGTGTCAAAGCAGCTTTACATCAGCTTGATATAAAGCTGGGTGGCTTTTTATTAGCTTTACAGTAATTATACAGGGAAATAGTGTGTTGAAATAGTGTCATTCTCCACTGGCCAGAGAAAATCAGCAGTTTAAATCTAGGCTTAAATCTAGTCAGATTGTGAAAAGGAATCATCTGGTTCCTGTGGTCTTGTCCCGTTGGCCGTCTAGGAGACAGGGTCTTCACTGGGGATCAGTCTCTGGGGCTCATCTAGTCTCTGCTGACATTCAGGGCTGTAGAGGTCCACCATCTGATCTGGTTTTGTGGAAACCGGGACATTTTTGATTCTTTGAAAGCAACTCAAAAGAACAGTAGCCTACTTACTTAAACTAAAAAAAACTAAAAAAACTAATGTCTTTACTGTCATTTTTGATCAATTTAATGCATCCTTGATGAATAAAAGTATTAATTTCTTTCACGAAATCTTACTGGCCCCACATTTTTTGAATGGAGTACATAGTAGTAATAATAATAGTAGTATACATGTATTCACCCAGAAATGACAGCACCACCATGTATCCAGAAAGTTGTCAAAAGCTTTTCTGAAGGTTGCCTGCTGGTACAGCACAAGTCAACCCAAAAAATATTTAAGAGAAAAGAGTGGTAGAGCCTTCGGCATCTTTAATAGCCCAGGGGTGCAGCACATATGCAGAGCTACTTTCTTTAAAACATGCAGAGGGATACCTGGTTTTTACACTGTGACTCACAGTACATCCCTCAGTATTTCCTTTGACTCCACTAACTGGGCTAAACACAACTTTTTCATTTGAGAAATAGAATAAGGTGAGACGACAGAAGTTTGGTCTTCAAAAGTGACACTTTTCAAATTTGCCATTGAAAGATAAACAGACAATAGATTGTACAACAGAATCGCCATTAACGAAAAACAATAGCCAGGTCACCTTTTCCAGCTCTTTGAACACGTCAATTTGACTGGTAATAACCCAAGTTGCAATGTTACTGTTATCTCATTTTAAATCTGACAAAAATACAATAAGCACACATGCAGAGCGTAATGAATACCGCTCTCGAAAAAATAATCCTGGCAGGTTTTACCCTTGTAAATTACCGAGGGAGACATCCGATTCTGTGCGAAATTCGAATCCATATTGATCCAGTCAAGTCACCGATAAGAACGGAGATAAATATTCTTAGTTATTAAAAGAAAAGCCCCAGGCAAATACTAGCATGATGTCTTCAGTTATTAATTGGAGTTGAGTTATCAATGGTCGGAAGCGAGAGGGGAAATAATCAGTTCATATAACCTTGCAAGCATGACAGTGACCTGTGAATATTGTTATAATAAAGACCAAACTGTGCATTTCACAAACTGCACCTCTGTGGCACGGATCCAGCGCAGCAGACTCATTAAAAGTGAGAAACTCACAGAATGCAGCTTTAAATAGAAAAACAGACACGACCCTCGGAGATCAAGTCTAACTTGAAAGGACTTTTCCTCACCCGTTTTAAAAGAGAAGAAAGCGACTTTTCATGATGGGTAGTTTGAACTGTATTAGCTTGCATAATTTAAGGTTAATGAGACAACAACCCAGCATGAATATAGAATCTCATCTCGTCTCTCATCTCTGCTATACTCCACGACTGTGGGCGTTCATTAAAAAGGGATCGGGTGGAATGTTTTAATGATTTGTGAAACCATTAGAATTTCAGAGAGCTATTACGTCACATTCGCATACATTCCCCAGTGTTTGCCTCTCAAAGAGAAGCTGCAGACTCATTTAACATCCTCTCAAACGTTGGAGGAGATAATTTGCTCTAACTGGGCAAGTAACCTCCCTGAAAACTAAATCATCACTGACTCAGGATCAGCTCCTTGCATTCGTAAAACGAACCTCACAGAATAGCGAGAGAAGTCTGGACTTAAGAGACTATGCTATTCCAAGATGTCGGCTTGTCTGGTTCCAAATGTCAGTGCGTAAGTGGATGTGAGGAAATACCCTTAATGATTAAACAGGGGATTCAAAAAGCATTACTGCAATTGCAATTTGCAGCTTTGACCAGGAAAGGGCTGGGATGACCAAAACTTAGAAACCCAAGTTAGCATTTTAGCACTTCCGGTTCTGTCATCCTGAAGTCAACAGGTTTTTCTGAGATTAACACTTTTTTTTTTTTTTTATCAGGGTGATGCTAACTTCCGTCTTGGCCTACAAAAAGAAGTCATTATTGCAGCACACCATGGAATGAACATTCACAATCAAGCAGTATCTGTTCAACCGCTTCTTTATTAAAGCAATGTTTAAGAAAATAAAATACTGCATAAAAAGTGTATCTTTTCTAAAAATGTATAATGATATGACGAAACGTTTGCTAAACGTGTGTGTAAGTGACCCTCTGCAGGTATATATGTTTATTCAGCAAAACAGTGAAATTGGCAGGGCAGGATAAAATTTGTGGTATGCGCAAACAGATTCCTGAATTTTTCATATGTAAGAGTACATCATCAGCATAATGTGATATGGATCTGCTTGCTGAGGACTGTCAGACGGGAAAATAACTGTGCCTTCTCTAAACAGCAACTAAGACTGTTAATTAATTAATAATGCATTTAAAAGCATTTAAAATTTCAAATAACTAAGAATTTGTGTCACCATGTTTGATCTTAATTCAAATTAGTATGTTTTGTAAATATTCACACTTTTCTTTTTCGTTCAATAGAAGTGGACGGTGACCACAAATACTGTAAAAGAAGCCAAATAAAAACTTGATAGCTGTGGTCACCATTTACTTTCACTGAAAAGAGCAGCTTGGACACTGCTAAACATCTCCTTTTGTGTTTCATAAAAGTAAATAACGTCATGCAGTCGTGATGACAAAAAGTACAATTTTGTTATGAACTAGCCTTTCAAAATTTGCTAAATTACTGTAATTATATTTGTACACTAAGCTTAATGTTGTAAGTAAGTATATCCCTTAAGCTTTTGTCGTGGAATTATAATGAATGTGTCTCCAGTGTCTAGTGTGTGGATGTGTTTCCTGCTTTACTCTTCATTAAATCTTGAGTGAAAGAGGATGGCACAGGCACAGACAGGACGGAAGACACAGAGACGACAATCATGTAATTCCTCCACTCGCATTAGAGCCTGTATTCTTCTTAATGACATGGGCGTGCAGACGGGACGTCATCCAATGCTACAGGCAGCCGTAATTGGACAGGGGGGGACAAAGTGTCCTAACCCCTCTACTGTTCCACCAGCCCGACACGACAACTAATCACCTCGCAATTTGCATGGAGAGCTTCGCAAATCAGCCTAAATAACACCACACCGGTCTGAGAGATGAGTTTTTAATCTCTGCGAGATGAGATACTGACCCGAGTATTTTCTTCCCCCTTCATTTTTCTTCTTTCAGGTTTTCATTTGCGCTCTCTTCTCATTTTTGCAATGGACTGCTGAATGAATGTGCAGAGGCAGGAGTCTCATCCCCCTCAGACAGCGACCCCCCCAAAAAAAACAGGCCTCTTAAAAAAAAAAAATTGAAAAAGAAGAAGCTGCCCTTGTCCCTGTGAATAAGTCTCTTCTAAATCACAATCAAAGCGATGACAGATATTTTATCAGGAGGGAAATATTCTAGTAGAGCCTTTTCAGATGATCAGACAGTTTCTCATCTCTCATTGCCCCTGCTTGACCTGTGTAATGGAGAATTTTACAACTGGAAGTGTCTGAAATATCTAGTGGATGTAAGTAATGAGAACATTTAGGGGAAATGGCTGCTGTGAGATCTGTCTGAGGGCCATGGATCAGGCCTAAAAGGCAGGGTTATGAGAAGCACCTGTTTGACACGGGTGTTGGATTACAGTGGGAAAGTTTTCAATGTAAAGATTTCTCGAGGCACTTCATATACTTTATTATAAGGACAGCATTTCATTTGCAAGCTCAAGTCCAGATTGAATGGCAGTGTAATCTCAAAGTCCGCTTTTTTAATTTTTGAGAGCATTTTTGAACCTGCTTGTTTCTTTTATTACAAATTTGCATTACTGAGTGAAAAAATAGAAAATAAACACATTTTCTTAGTTTTAAACCTATGTCTGATGTTTTGAATGTTTGCATGCATTTGTTTGTTTATGTTCTAGTATCTGCATGCATATTTACTGATTCTGTTTTATTGGTTTATTTTTTTTAATTATGCATAATTTATTATTATTAAGTAAATCAATAAATAAATAATAAATAAATACCTGGTTACCTGTAACTTGGGTTGTAAAAGCTGGTATATTATAAAAATGGGTGTCATGTTACAATATGATTTAATTTGTTAACATGAATTAAAAATGAACAATAATTCATCAGAATTTATTATTCTTAGATAATATCTACTAATACATTTTTAAATTGAAAAGTTGTATCTGTGACTGTCAAACAAATAATTAAAATTTTTATTTTTATTAACAAAGATCAATAAATGCTGTTAAAAATGTATTGCTCATAGTTCATGTTAGCCTGCATCAGCTAATTCTAACAAACGTGACCTTATTAAATGGTGCTGTCAATAAATGTTTATTAATTTTATTGCAGAAAGTTACCTGCCTTAAAATATCGCAGCAATGAATTTTGGCAAAGCAAAGTTCTTTACATTTGTCTGTAGTTGTTGTCCTTCAAACAGCATGCCTCATCATTGGATAAAGCTGCAGTGCTGTGACTAGGCAGAATTGCCCAATGCTGCACTGTTTCATTGTGTGCACCAGGTGCTAGCAAGAGTGTGAGTAGCTTAAAACAACATTCATTCTGTTAGTGCAAACCCTCTAGATTAAACAAAACAAACAAATTCACAAATGCGTTCCTTCTCTTCACAGTGCATACACATACATCAAAGTGCAAAGCAGCAGGGAGTTCTCATCATGGGTGAGGATGCCAGCCCTCATCACCTTCAGAATTTGTGGAGTGGTGCCACGCTGTATATGTAGCCTTCATCAGCTCATTACAAACCTGCTTTTTCAGACAGCCTAAACTACTGCTGACAGCCCACTCTTCCTCCGTTCGCACCCAACACACTCGCTACACCGTGCCACACGCTCAGAGTTATTTTATCTCAACTACATTTGACATGCACAAGCTTTATATATTCACCTTGAGCAGAAGGGCAGGGAGGAGGAGATTAAAGAAACTGTGGGGAAATAGAGAAAGTCACCTCTGTCCTTTGATTCCACCTGACTGTGTATGTTTGTGACATCTGGGTTTATGCACCACATCTATGATTATAGAATTCAATTTGTATAGAATTAAAAAAAAGATAGATTATACAGTATATATAAAAAAATGGATTACAATATATAGAAAATGTATTTAAATTTAAGAAAACCCTTGTGTAAATTATACATAATAGACAATACAAATATTAAAAATTATAAAATATTATGAGGTGCAGAAATTGATATATACAGTGGTGTGAAAAAGTGTTGGCCCCCTTCCTGATTTTTTTATTTTTTTTTGCGTGTTTGTCACACTTTAATGTTTCAGATCATCAAACAAATTTAAATATTAATCAAAGATATCACAAGTAAACACAACATGCAGTTTTTAAATGAAGGGTTTTTTTTTATGAAGGAAAAACAAAATACAAACCTACATGGCTGAGATATGGCTGTATATTGGCACACTCATATGCTGTGGTTAACCACATAAACATACTTTAATCTTAAAAATAAATAAATAAACAAAATAAAAATCTGCAATAAAAACATAAAAACCAGCCTTTAAGGCAGTGGTTCTCAACTGGTTTGGCCATGGGACCCATCAAGTCACAAAGACCGTTCTGAGTGGGTCACGGAGTGTACTGTCAAAGAAACAACATCAGCACAAAAAAAAAAAAAAAACTAAATTTAAATGTTTTTCTGATGTTCTTCTATTTTAAAAGACCTGCGTTAAAACTGTTAACATTTAAGATGCAGTTAATTAAAGAGTGCCTGAGAAAAACGCGTTGTCCCAATTCAGTATCTGCGGTCAGATGAGATGTTGTCTATTATTCTATCGTTATTTTCGTAACTTATAAAATAAAAGTCTCTCACCTCAGAAAAACAAACTATCCTGTCCTGTCAGACGTAAGTGAACCGAAGACCACCCCTCTCGGGCACCGTACTATAGAGGCACCTGAGCCAGCAGCAAATTCCAGAAGATCTGGCCAAAGTGAGGCACTCTCAGCCAGTTCATGAGCGCTGAACGGACGCTGATGCCCTGGAGCTCATATCTCTGAAAACGAAGCTAATTTTCAAATAGATGTCATCTTTATTAAACAAACCACATATTTGAAGTCTACATAACTACATTCTAAAAACAGTATTATTTCTTTTAAATTTTAGTGGATTTGGGCATCCGCCATATGACATCGTGAGAATTACTGCAAGTGGAGTGATACAAACAGCGAAACAGTTGGAGTTATGCTGGAGTTATGGTATCGGAATTATGGTAAATACGAGTTTCCTAATCGGAAATTGGACGTCAACGGCCTCTCAAGTCGTATTTACTACTGGGAAATTCGGAAATTATTTTTATACCAGAGTTTCCGAGTTGGGCAGGTCAAACTTTAAACATGGTGGAGGGGACAACCATTGCTGCTGTCAATGATGTTCTCACAACAACTACATCAATTTGTCTTGTTGCTAAAGTAGTGTATTTATAGGCTAGATGTGAAAGATCATTCGAAGCATATCGTATGTTTTAGAAGCAGTGAAATAAACATGCATTTGACTGAAATTCCAGAATTGTTAGCAAACTGCATGTATAGTGCAGTGAATGTTTATATGATTGATACCAATGGGATACGACAAGCTCGTAATCATGACTTCATAAGTGGGAAATAGGACATTTCCGATAACACGTGAATTCTGACTTTTTCTTCCCATGTGGCACAGACCGAATATGACAACATATAAACAGGAATAAAGCACATTGATTCCAATATTGTCAGATTATTCATTTTGGGTAAACAAACGCCTGTATTATGTTATTTCTTTTGGGCCTAAGCTTTTCCAGCTGGTCATCTAAAACACTGGATTTAGTCAAAAAATCTGAATTGAAATGATCCTCAATGCTAATGGATAGCGTTCGTAAAGTATTAGATCAACCTCATTTTAACTATTTCTATTTTAACCCCAAACATTTCAATTGAACAAATATTGAGCCGATTAATATAACAGACTTTAACAGTTTGATTAAATTGGTTAAACCACTGAATTTTGTTCTGAATGCATCAGCAGCGTGTCGGCTGTTTTTCCAGTGTGTTTTTGTGTTGCGTGTGTGTTCATGTCATCCTCGCACCTGCTCCAAACTCCACCAGGACGCTACATCTCATTATCAGGCTGTTTTAAACCAAACGCTCCTGCTTTCACTTCTGCTTTAATTAGAGAGGCTTTTTCAGAGGTCACATGAAATGAGATTTTAATTAGTGTCAGCCATCATTTGATTTCCTCTTTATTGAAGCCGTCTCTCTGGATACCTCTTTGTAGTTAATTGGATCAGAGAAGCACTCACAAATACACATACAAATCACTGTCAAAAGTTTGCAGCGGAAGAAAGTTTGTCAAACAAAAAGAAACTAACAAATATTTGAAAAGACGGCACGCTTGACTGCCAGCAGTGTATTCAGTCAGCACCTTTGTTGCATCCTCGTTTAATTAATAAAGGGCCATTAAGCGCTCGTTAACAAAGGGGGATAATATACAGCCCCAGCTGGCGAGGGGGGAGCGAATAAAATGAGAGAATGAGAAAGGAGAGACGACCGATTGGTAGTTTTACAATATAAATGAGGATACATAAAAAGCACAATCATGAAACTGTAAGAGCAGGAGTAGCTGAAAAGACTGACTCTAACTCAGTAAGACACGGAAAGATGTTAGTCAAGCCTGAAGGTACTTCTCTGGAAGTTTTGCCATGGGTAACCTGACAAAATCATCCATAATAAGTTGAATATAGCATCACAGTGACCCTTATTTTTTTATTTACAGTTTGAATATGGCACCAGAATGTATTTTTGTTGTGGCTTATAAATGGTCACACTAGGCTTGGGAGCATAGATGGGAAATTACTTTAAATCTGGGCAATCTTTTATAATCTGGGCAATGCCACACACTAGAGCTTCTATTTTTAATAAATAATAAATTATAAATCACCATAATTATATTATACAATGATTTTTATTTGATGTCTATTCAATTAATTTGATCAAAGCTCATCAAACTTGAAATATTTCACTTCATGCTCAGTGAGTAATAGCTTTTCATCATTTATTATCTGTCTGTCTGTCCGTCCGTCCATCTATCTATCTTTGCGTGTGTGTGTATATAGGAGATGGAAAGCTATGTACTCACTGAGCATGAACTATACATAAAGGTTTTCTTATAGGTTTTTCTTATAAGTTCTCTCCACAATATTCTACATAAAATAATTTACATATTGTAAAAGTTTTGAAAGGAAGACAGCATGACCAAGTCACACAGATGATGAGCAAATAAAAGAAATAACTGCAGTAATGGCAACAATAAAAAGGCAGGATAAATTCAAGACTGTCAGGTCTATTAGTCCAGGTAGAAAAAGTTGATAAAACTACAACAACTGAAAATGAAAACAAAATATTAATACAAGGAATCAAGCGTCTAGGTTTTGTAACTTTATCCTTTTTCATCCTCCACCTTAAAACTCAACTCCTTGTTAAGGAGACAAAGAAAGTAATTTAAATCGATCTTAAAGTGCTGCAATTACAGAATCCCAGGCTGCAATTCTATAAGAGGGAAATGGATTTCTCTGCCCATCTGTGCTATATAGCCAAACCATGAGACTTGAATATAAAGCACAGACTAGATAACAAAATCAACCACCTGAGAGTGCTTTCGGCCAACATTTTCCCTTAAGCTTTGTTGTAAAATATATCCATCGTTGTCTTTTATGGCTCATCGCAATAATGCAGCGCAGACTCCACGAGACGAGCCTCTTTGTGAAGTTCTACAGTGACAGAAGGCAATCCTTTAGACGACAATACCTCCTAAAGCTCAAGGACAGCGAGAGGTCAGGAAACTGGCAGACTTATTTCTCAGGCAAGTTTTCAGGGAACTTCCACCTGACCTTGAGAAGTACTGAACGGTATTAAACTCAAACACAGAAGTCCATTTTAGACTCCCACCATAACGTACTGAACTGGCAGCACATAATGAGTGAATAGCCCATGCTTTCTGACAACCCAAATACAACAGTGACACGCCATCCACAAGCACATTGCTGGTTTACGAACTAATAAATTTGTGGCTGTTACCGCTAAACGACACAATAAATAACCAATATTCCTGAACGGATGACTTGACCTCACTGTCCAGGGAGAAAATTGCGCTTTTCACGAAGAGGCTGGCGATCAGTTTCACGCTAAACTCAAAAGACAGATTCCCAAAGTGGCAATTACCGTTTTGACATCCGTTCTGAGAGAAAAAAAGTGACTGGAATCCTTTCAAAACTCCAAGTGAACAATTACAAAGGTGTATAAAATAAGATAGCTTTTTAAAATGCAGTTTAGGCTACATAATGAGACCAGGATACAGAATAGCTTTCGAATCACTATATGACAGCTAGCTGACTTTACAGTCAGCATCATCTTAAGGGTTTTAAGCTCATCTATATTTATACAAGAAAGCGGCGCTAATTTTGGTCATTACATTTACTCTCTCCGACACTCGCCTTCGGTGACCTCTGAATTATACAATGATGACACAAGAGCATATTCTAAAAC
Source organism: Barbus barbus (assembly GCF_936440315.1). NCBI lineage: Eukaryota > Metazoa > Chordata > Actinopteri > Cypriniformes > Cyprinidae > Barbus > Barbus barbus. The sequence continues at coordinate 16,870,951 of NC_136715.1, read as the reverse complement.
GACTCCAACTCCACAGTCTAATCCATCAACACACTTGTATTTGACACGGTGAAGGAAGAGCTTGAAATAGGCAATTATTGAACCATCGCCTCGATTTACACCCATTTGCACTTCACCTTCACATGTAACTTGGTGGATAGGCTACGTGCGGCACGACATGGCATCGCTTGGTCAAAATTCAGCAGGCTGCACAGGATGATTTCGGGATTCTAGTGGTTGTCGATTCATTTGACCACTAGGATGATGAGTGAGAAGTGAGGTACGTAAGTCAGAATGAGAAAGTGCAAGAAGACAAGGAGCAAGTGAGACAGAGGTCTGTCGCTCAAGGCACTTGATCCGATCCGGGTGTCCTCTCGGATCGCCTGACAGATAATCCATTAAATGTTCCAACCCGCTGACAGCGATGGATTTCAGAAAACGCCCGTGAACACACACTCACACACGCTCTAATGCTGTAATTATTACTAGTGGTTTAAAAACACATTTTTCTTATAGTACTGTATTGTGACGTTCAATCAAAAATAAAAATAAAGCAAAAGACAGAAGTAAAGAGAAAAGTTTTATTTTCAACATTGTTGGCTCATTTTTAAATATACATTAACTTTGAAAATATATTCAAGATTACAAAACGCTAATTACACTTATGGACTTTTCAAACATCTTCATGACAGGCACAGTATAAAACTATACCACTTTATGACTATTTAAAAAGAATAAACTATATGCAAGTGAATATACATTATGATGCATATCTTTTTTTTTTTTTACATGTAATAGGGAAACTTTTTTTTCAACAGTCTAATAACACATTTTCAGAAATAGACAAACAATAGTTAATCTCTAGTTTTAAATTTTATATCCATAAAAAAATCTCATCAAAATAAACCTTAATTTGGACTGGGATGGTGATATCATATGGAGATTAAGAAATCAATATCAGATTTGGGATGTATTTCATAGTTCAATCTTAACAAAATGAGGCTATTCCACCATATGACACTTAATATTTCATGGTTTACTTAAGGCGATAATGATTTACTATTGGGATTATGGAAGGCAATTAACTATATAAATTTAATTTGAAAATACAGTATTAATCCATACATATGATCAATAAAAGGAAACTTTCCATAAAAAGGCTTAGAGTAAGGCAATGAATATAACAGAGTTATTGATTGAGCTCTAGAAATGGCTGCTTTCAGACAACAAAAAGGTTAACTCTCCCAAGACTGCCTCACATTTAAGACCCTTTGAGAAGTTGGAGCCTGTGAAGAGGGTCTCAAATACAGTGTCGTCCCTGGAAAAACTGGACAAGATGCCCAGCGACTCTAGCAGGCTGGTACTGTGTGTTGCTGTGGTTCAGCAGGCAGATGAGAAAGGCATGTGTGTGTGAATGAAGTGTGTAAGGCTCTGTTTGTTTATGTCACGGTGATTCTGGCCACAGCTCTATTGGTTTGTGTATACTGTAATAATGGTGTATATGCATATATGCATTTATTTCTTGGCAATGGCGGCAACAGCTTTCCTGGCGGCGTCATCGAGGTCAATGGCAGAGGTGATGGGCAGCCCGCTCTCAGACAGGATACGCTTTGCCTCCTGAACATTGGTTCCTGAATATCAAAACATAAAACAATAGCAAAGATACTTTGGTTAATGGGAGTTTTTAAGCCTTCACTTTCATTCTGACACACACACACACACAACAGGGATGCATGATATACTCTACTGGCTATTTTTTATTTTTTACTGGCATGTTTTAATATTATAATATCCATTGTTGGATAATAAACTGTGGACTCACTTTCCATAATAGTTAAAGCTTGATTTTCACCATTGTGTCCACAATTATATTTATTTTAGCTTAACATCTGAAGTGTTAAAATTATTTTATGTTCATCGGAGGTTCACAAATAATAGTATTTATGCCTAATAATTTTTATCCGATCCAAAGACAAGCTTAAATAATTTTTATAATACCAAACTTAAAATCAGCTGCTTATATCTAGGCACACACTATATGAAATAATATTAACAAATAAAAACTTTGTGTGTGTGTGTGTGTGTGAGAGAGAGAGATACTGTTTTTAGAAAAACTGTGTTTAGCTCTAAAAATCACCTACAACATAAATTCTAAATATTTTAAAATAATACTAGCGAATAAAAAACATCGATTTTTTTGTATATATAAATAATTATTATAATAAACATCAGTTGGTCATATTTAAGCCTGCTTATGAAGAGTTTATTTGCAAAAACAGATTTTTTTGGTTTTTGCAAATTTTTTGGTTTTTTTTTTAAATGTTCAAAAATCAAGTTTTTTTATTATGCTATCATGTTTTTATTCTTTTTTTGTGTAGCTGTATTTCTTTATTATTTTTTAACCTAATCAAAATAACCCAACTGCAGCTTGATTGAGATTGCACAATGAAAAAACATGATTTTTGAAAATTGTTAACATTGGAGTTATCTGTTATTGCAAATGAACTTTTCAGATTTTAAATTAATATTTGCAGATAAAAATAGGTCTATTTAGGTCTTATAATGTATATAAAATACAAATAAATAATAAAACAAGTTAAATCTATAATAAAAACAAGTTTAGATCTATATCATCACACAAAAGTATAACTAATATTATATAAAACCAAATATATTGTATTATATAAAAAATAAAGGGTTATGTATTCGACGTAATGAGCGTTGTTTACATTCAGCAAGTGCGTGCTTTCTACTGAACGTAAACAACGCTGATTATGTTGATTACATTCTGGGGTACTCTCCAAAATGGAGGAAGACATGTTATTATTGTTTTCTTTGCGCACAAAACGTATTCTCGTAGCTTTTACAGCAATTACGGTTGAACCCCTGATGTCACATGGACTATTTACTGATGTCCTTGCTACATTTCTGTGCATTAATCGTGGTAATATCATTGCTGTCAGATTACATCAAAAATATCTTAATTTGTGTTCCGAAGGTGAACGAAGGTCTTACGGGTTTGGAACGACATGAGGGTGAGTAATTCATGACAGAATTTTAATTTTTGGGTGAACTACCCCTTTAAGCATAATTTAATAATCCATCCTTACGATAAGGCCTAAGAAGGAAATCTGGTTAGAGTTAAAAATCAGAAAAAGCCCTTGCTTTCTCAAAATGCTGTGAGTGGCAGGGCAGAGTTTGGGGAGTGTGTCTCTGGTGGTTTGTAGGAGCAGTAGTGTTGAAAATGCTTTGGGATCGCTCCATTGGCTGAAAAGGACAGGAAATGTTCCATTGGCTGAATGGCAATGGGGTTGTTCGTTCCATTGGCTGGAAACGCGAGTGCTGTGTTCACTGGCCGGGGGGACGTGTTGGTGCCAGCTGCAGGCGTCCCGACTGAGCACGCACTGTATTATTTTGCTTGGGCCGCCCTTGTGGTAACACAGTGACTCTGAATGTCACTGAACTCTGGCCCCCTGACACAGGGCCAGGGCCCGGGGCCAACACATTAAAACAAATCGGAAAACTACTCCACATGGGTCAAAAGGACAAAGAAAAATGTTTAACAATGATATGCAAACTACAACAGTGCACGGGATGTTTTCATTTGTTGTTAAATTTTTGAAATTTACTTTAAAACTAAAACATTGAAATTAAACATTTTACTTTATATTTTGAAGTTTACTTTTAAAATAAAAGGGGAATTTTTTTGTTTGTTTTTCCATTAAATTCATTGTATTAAATTTGACAACTTTCATATTTTAATTATTCATGTTTTCTAAACTATTATTTGATTTTGTTTTATTTAATAATCTATAATGCCATATATATATATAATATTTTAAAACTTATATTTATTTTCTAAACTAATATATTTTGTTTTAATTACTTAAACATTTATATTTATTTAACAATTATATATTTTTATCTAATAATGTATAATTTTATTTTCATAAACAAACTTATAGGACAACATTATATTACTCTTGCATTATTATCATAAACCTATTTTATTTAGTTTTTAGTAAGTTATTCAGACTTATTTAAACATTAACTAATAGACATTTTTTCATTATTTATTTTTAACTGTATAGATTATTTATACATTTAAATTTACATTATGCAGTCTAAATTTTAGAGTGTCTAGGAAATAAAATCTTTTATTTCCTAGACAAGAGATCAGAACATGATGCGAGTCAGGCTTGAACTTGCATCGCCCGCATGATGGATCTACATGCAAGCTTCTACGCCACGACTCCAAATCCTCACATTTTAATGATGACCCATGCGGCAGAAAATAAAAGTGTTTACCTAAATGCATCATCCTATTGGCCTGCATATAAATCTGAACGTTATCAGATTGGATCTGCAATTCAACAAGTGCAAAAATATGTCTTTTAATATGTCTGTACAGTATATCTGACTTACAGTATATACATTTAGGCAACATACATATAACTCTAAAATATCTCTATGCCCACGTACAAGTATCTGTATACATGTGTGTGTGTGTTGTTGTCCAGCAGTGTAATTATGATAATACTTGCTCTCTCAGGAGAGAGGATGTTCTAATCAATAGCAGTGTCATGAGGAATTCAATTACCAGCACCACTTAACTACTGATATTTCAGCGCTTTTGTCCGCTCGCATAATAACTCATTTCTAACACATCTCCCACATTTGGCAGCACAAAACAATCAATTGTATAATTTCATTAGCAGAGGACGAGGGCGAGCAGGCCGTGTGATGGGAGTATAGAATATCCGGGGTCCGCCGCTGCTTGACAATGCCAAGTCGTCTGAGGGCAACGAGAGCAAACTTCAACCAATGCCATGAAAAAGGCTACACATAGATAAAGGGATTTTTTTTTTCTTCGACTGCTTTGATTGGGGGCTCTTAGATTGCCTTGTGAGAGTCAAATCTCTGCATGTGTTATGTATGTGGTAATATCTCACACATTTATTGATCTCAGCAACTAAGAGCTGAGAGTCACACAGGTCTGTACTCACTCACTGCCACTAGGTGCTGCTAGAGACCAACTTAACACCAAAACCAAGCAGAATGATTCAGTATGAATGCCTTTGAACAAAGCTTACTTTAGAGTATCTAATGTTTAAACATGCATACTCATTATGGAACTGACAGAATATGATTATGAATAAGCATGCACAGATAATAATAATGAGTTTCGAAAGAAGTTCTATCAGAAAACTATTGACACGCGAGTTCTCATTTTAACATACACAGCATTATCTTGACACAACCATTCAAACTTTTGAGGTCAGGCAGTTCAAGCGGTGCAAATGCTTTCCACATTGATAAGAAGAAGAAATGTTGCATATCAGCATCTTAGATCAGCATATTAGAATGATTTCTGAAGGATCACGTGACACTGCAGACTGGAGTGATGATGCTGAAAATTCAGCTTTGATATTACAGGAATAAATTACATTTTTAAATATATTCAAATAAGAGTTCAATTGTAATAATATTTTACAGTATTACTGTTTTATGGTGTTTTAATCAAATAAATGCAGCTTTCAAAATAAAATAATTAAAATATAAAAAATTAAAAAACGCAATTAAAAAAAAAAAATACCAAAAACTTTTGAACAGCAATCTACATAAATATTTACTAAAATTCACAATATTGTGAAGAATAAATGCATCCAAACTCCTTTATATCTGCTATGCCATGGTAGGGATGAGGCCCTCTAATTTTTTTTTCTTCCTCTTTCTAGTCATATACACTTCACAAATCAGTGTACAGAATACTATTGCTGGTAACCAAAAGAGTGTTTTAGGTGTTCTAGTACTCGCAACTCCATTTAACACATTTTTACCAGATTTCAATTCTTACTGAAGTGTTTCACAGGCTTCGCCACTAAATTTGCACAGAAATCTGCAAAATATCAGGAGATTCTGATAATAGGACGCTAAAATAGAGAATATAAACTCTTTAAAAAAACATTATTCCAAAGATATGATTTGTCTTTGATTATTTTATAACTTATTTTATAACTTAGGATAGTGTCATACATAAATCATAATTTTACATATACTTTTCCCTTGCAACAGTAATTTTATGATATTTTTGGTGCAATCAAGCAAATTTACACTATTGAAAAAGAATATTTTTTTTATATCATATGTCTGATTACAATTTTAATATATCTTTATGCAGCTATAGGACATGTATAGCCTGCATATTTAAAAAGACGACAAAAAGAACACCAATATTAATTAAAATACTTGGATTTTTAAGATTTAAACTGACCCAGTGTTTTTGAGTGAACAACTTGGTTGTACTTTTGGTCTGAACTGAGTCCCACTGATCCAGTATGTTGAAGAACAAAATCTACAGTATACCCAAACAGGATGTTCTTTATGTGTTTTTGACAGTCTTAGGTATCTTTATGAGGGAGCTGATTGTGAAAAAGCTGGAAGAAGAGAGTATAGGTCCATACACACGCACACACTCATATGCATCTGAAGTCTTTCTTGGAAATGTGGGACTTATGGAGAGCCTGTGGTAAGAAATGGGCCTGAATCAATAGGCAGCTAATACAACTAAACTCTAAGCTGGGAACCATCTTATAGCGATCTGTCAGACATGATCAGCCACAGACAGAGAGACAGAATAGACGCTCAATCTGTAAGCAGCATGCTGCCTCTTACACCCATTACTGAGGGCTTTCAGGCCACTGTGTCTAATTCACTTTTCCAGAGAGGGCAGGCAAATCTGAGCCACTACTTACTTTTGCACTATGTATGATATAAAGGCTTTTAGCCATTTAATTTGCAGGGCTAGTTAAAAATAAAAATGACTGAATTATTTTTAATATGTAAATTTAAATGCATAAAAAAAAAATTAAGTTAATGAACATTAGGGATAGTTCACCCAAAAATGAAAATTCTGTTGTTAATTACTCATCCTCATGTCGTTCCAAACCTTTAAGACCTTCATTCATCTTAGGAACACAAATTAAGATATTTTTGATGAACTGCATAGACAGCAATGCAACTACCACATTCAAGGCCCAGAAAGGTAGTAAGGACATCATTAAAATAGTCCATGTGACATCAGTGGTTCAACTCTAATTTTAGGAAGCTACGAGAATACTTTTTGTGTGCAAAGAAAACGAAAATAATAAATTCATTCAACAATTCTTCTCTTCCGTGCCAGACTTTGACGCACATTCATGAGAGTACCATGATGCATATGTGTGGTGCTGCTGATGACGCATGAGCCAGCGTTCTGATGTAGTTGAACCTGTGGATTGTATGCTCTGTGGATTGTTTGCAAGCTTTGCAGCTTCATAAAATTAAAGTTGAACCACTGATGTCACAATGCCTAACGATGTCCTTACTACCTTTTCTGGGCCTTGAATGTGGTAGTTGCATTGCTGTCTATGCAGGGTCAGAAAGCTCTTGGATTTCATCAAAAATATCTTAATTTGTGTTCCAAAGATGAATGAAGGTCTTAAAGGTTTGAACGACATGAGGATGAGGGTAAATTTTGAAAGAATGATAATTTTGGGGTGAAATATCCCTTAATCATCTTGTTCTATATTAAGGCTGCCCTCAGAAGAACAGGGTATGGCATGGACAAACGAGGGGCAGAAACTAATGGAGTGGAGTATATGTCTCTTTTCAGGCAAAACGACTCAGCTGTTTTCTGCCAATTATCCTAATGGCCAGATGGGAGCAGGCTGAGGCTCAGTGTCACACGAGCGCGTAGCGTTAGCATACATAGGTGAGAGGTCGTGCAATCAAAGCCTGGTCCCTCTGCTCCTCTCACTGCCACCAACAAATGTTGCGGCGTGACACGCTTGCTAACCAACACCAACAATCTCTACACTTGACAGGCACAGGGTTGCTTACAGGTAAAAGTTTTACAGAACACATTTTAAAAATTAGAAGTTAAACTGGAACATTTTTTTTTTTTTTTTATGCCATTTTTGCCTTTATTATGATAGGACAGTTCAGCAAAGTGGGAGAGGGAGAGAGGGAAAGGTCCTGAAGTCGGGATTCGAACTCGGGACGCCCATAGCGCAACGGCACTGTATGTCGTGCGCTGCTCACAAGGTTATTGGTGCCAACATTAAACTGGAACATCTGATTCAGAAATTGCACATTTTGATTTAATTGACATTATTTGGTCACACCCACCTTCGAGCCTAACCACCAGGGGAACCTTGAGCTCCAGTTCTCTGCAGGCCTTGGTGATGCCGTTAGCAATGATGGCACAGTTAACAATCCCCCCAAAGATGTTTACCAAGATGGCCTCTACCTGAATGCAGAAAAAGAAGAGAAACTGGGTGAAAAAAGCTTTATTTAGATAAAAACATGACACTGCATTAGCAAATGCAATCTTTAAGAAGGTAGAAAGGCAAGAAAGCAAAACCTTCAGGGTTCTCACACATTTTAACCAGCAATTTTTTTAGTTTTTTTTAACTATTAAGGTGGTAACACTTTAGTATAGGGAACGATTCTCACTATGAACTAGTTGTTTATTAGCATGCCTATTATTGACATATTGGCTGTTAATTAGTACTTATAAAGCACATGTTCTGCATGACCATATTTTACATCCCTAATCCTACCCAATATACCTAAACTTAACAACTATCTTACTACTATTATTAGTTTACTGAGACAAAAGTCATAGTTAATGGTTTATTAATAGTGAGAATTGAACCTTAAAATAAAGTGTGACCATTAAAATCAGTCAATTTCAAAGCAATTAAACATTTTAGAGTTGAGGATAACTAGAACAGTTCATATTCTCGATGGACGATCAAGAAAATGTCTATTATTTAAAATGTTGTATAACAGTAATATTTTCAGGCTTTCCATGACCGGAGAAAACCCTGAACCTCGCGGGAAAAAAGACCAGCTGCCAAATAGGCTATTAGCATTAGCATGCTAAAAACCTTCATGGGGCTGGAAGAGATTCGAGGTTCTTAAATCCTGAAATGAGCAGCCCACCTGAGGAGAAACTAGATATTTGAGCCTAGCACGGTATTAGCTAAACAATGCTATATAATGACCATAATTCCTCAAAAGAAAAAAAAGCAGATTTTACTTTACACAATCCAATGATCATTTACATAAATGTATAGCAGCAATCAAAGGGACATTAATGTGTGCAAACAGGCATTGTTAACAGCTCATGAATGTGTTACTCTTACAAGGTAAGAATTTAAATTACTCAATGTCAATTCATTTCTGTCACATTAGCAAGTCAACAGATCAGATTAATTTGGCATGTTTACTCAATCTATGCTAATCTGTGGCAGTGACTGCTGGCTGCATTCGGTGGTAATGATGTTTACATGGTTAGAGAGGAAATCTGAGGATCAGAGAGATATTGGCAGTTTCACCCACAAATGCTGTTACTCGCTTTACCAGCTAGAAACTAGAGCTCCCTACTGTGTGAATATGTATAGCGTGAACATGAATTCAGACACTAGCAAGGTTTTCTAAACACTGGGATTTTGAGATCTCAATTATTATCTCAGTTTCATGAATAAGAGGTCACACATTACGTTGTATTTTGTAATTGCATCTTCGTTGTAGCCATTTAAAAAGCACATTATTGTTTGTTTATAACAACAATAATATTTTACTGACATTTTTGTTTAATGCAGAATATATGTACAGTTTAAAATGGCATAATTGCTTTTTATTTATCTATTTTATATATTATTATAACGAATTATTTAATATTATTTAATATTTATTCAACATTTCACGACTCTTTCACGTTAATAATAATGATTTGTTTTGTCTAAAAAACTGTTCATAATGGCATAAGTGCTTTTTTCATAATTTACATTTCTGTTTCTTATTAATTTTAGAAGCAACAACAATAAATGTAATAATAATAATTATAATTAATTTAATAAAACAACAACAACAACAATAATAATAATAATAATTATTATTATTACTACTACTATTGATTTTGTCGTAATGGTTGTTATTGGTGATGATAATATTATAAATATACAAAATACATCCAAATACAAAAATGCAATTATGAACGGTTTATCCTGCAAATTATCATCAAATTAAAACATCAAATAAATAATAATATAACAAATAATAATAATGCAAAAAACCCTAATTTGACAATGATACAGAAATAAAAAACAATTAGGTTCTGATGCCTTCACAAATAACATTTTCAATAAATAAATATAGTGACTAGCTGATGCTCACTAGTTTTTATAGTGTATTCTTGACATTTTTAGGCAGTTTCAGTGCAATGCATCCATCTTGACAGCCCTCACAATGGCTGACTCCCTAGACAGTGCACTTACTACTGACTGAGACACACCCAGGCACACAAGACAGAAAAAGAAAATCCATATAAGATTATTTACATAAAAAGGACACCAGAATCAAAGATAAATCCACAGGCTGACAGACAGTAGAGGTAAAAAGACTGAGATAGAAATAGATACAGGCTGAGACCCTTGCACAGACAGGCAAGACAATGCCTCCACCAACAGGTACATCCCCACCTGGCTGAGCTGCCAGATGGCAAATCCACATCTTTACATCCTGAGATATCGCGGACAGCTAGTGTTTCATTGTCAACTTTTGATATAAATAAATCCACACCAAAACAAATGAAGCAAAACACTTCTGGCTGTGGTGTTGCTGACAGAGTAAAGGGCGCCCAATGGCAGCATTTCCAGCATGTGACCCTGAAACAGCACACGGCAGATGAGTGTGGGGTCTGTTAGTGGATCTGACAGACTGGATGGAGACAGAAAAGGGAAAGTGTCTGTAATGTCCAGCTGCTGATGCTGGAACTGGCAGGCATCTACCATAACTGCAGAATGTCTACATCTGCTGCGTCTTCCCTATCAATTGTAACGTCTGAGTTACTGCAGTTTACACAATGCACAACTCCAGCAAGACACAGACAAGAAAAAGCATGATAAGTAGAGACAGTCACAGCTCATCCAAAACAAGTAAAACTTGACTCAGACCTTTCAATTCAGAGCTCTACTCAAACCGAGAAGCCTATCGTCGCAAATAAAACCACACTAAAGCATGTCACACTGCCCGTTTGTGACAAACTAAAACTAGCTCAGAATTCAAATCAAAAGGTTTAAAATGCCTAATATGTATTCAATATTTTTGAAAGGAAAGCCATGGCCTAATGGTTAGAGAGTCGGACTCATAATCCAAAGGTTGCGGGTTCGAGTCTCGGGCCGGCAGGGATTGTAGGTGGGGGGAGTGAATGTCCAGCACTCTCTCCACCCTCAATACCACGACTGAGGTGCCCTTGAGCAAGGCACCGAACCCCCAACTGCTCCCCGGGCGCCGCAGCATAAATGGCTGCCCACTGCTTAAAATTAACTATTTATTAGATTAGATTTTTAATCCCAGAATTTCAAAGTGGCCTTAGACCAATTCAAATCAGGTGATTATAATGTTAATATATATATATAAAAATGATAAAATATTTCATTCAAATGCAAGCAAATACAATTAAACCTCATTTGTGATGTAATTTCCTGTCACATAAGCTCTTTGCAGTTCCCAGCAGCTTTAGGCTTGCTCTGCTCCTTAGGTTTTCCCTACACTCCTTCCACTGACACTAGAGAGCAGCATAGATCCAGGAGCCTCATGCTCCACACAGCACTGTCTTCAGCTGCAGCACATTTTTCAAATCGGCCTTTATTGCGCAGTCATATTTCTTCCAGTCATGCGTTTCATATTGACATCTATGTATATTAATGATACAGTAGGCATGATTTATGCTTTCTCGTACATGAGTAAATGCTGCTTCGTAAAAATATAGTGCGCTTCGCTCAAACTGCCAGTGGGATTTAGAATGAAAAAGAACAAATGCGATAGAAACTGTCAGCGGAGCAGGATCTTGTTTTTCTATTTTTCGCAAACAAACTCGTTTTGCTGTTGGAATGTCGGACTGCACCTCCAGGCTTGAACATTCTGAAGCAAATTTCTACCATATTGCATTAATGGTGAAGTATAGAGCGTATGCAACGCTGAAAGCGGAGCCGGCTTTGCTTATGACAGTGACATGAAAAAGAGGACTGAACGCACTACAGGTAATGACACTACCACAAGACCACAAATTGATCTAGAAAATAACTTTTTGTGTACAGTACATGTTAAACATGAAGCTGTCTTACATTTTGTTTTATTAATGTCAGCTGTACACTTTTCATAGCTGCAGTAATCCAATTCTTCTACTCTTTGTTAAATGCAAGCTCAGTTTAGATTAATTTATAACTGCTTAAGATAGTTAATGCCGCTCTGAATCAATCAAATAATCAATCAATTAAAAATAAGCAGCACAAAGGATGCTTCACAGTCAGGGGCGGATCTAGAAAATAATTTTTAGGGTGGCAAAGGGGTGGCATGGGGTCTATGAGGGGTAGCAACACCAAAGCAAGCCCCCATGCATATTTTTGGGGTATTTATTGTCTGACATGCACAGTTGTATTCACAAATATTGCATTACCATTAAGTAATCATCTATACTGTTTAAAATGAAATATAAATAACAGCATTTCAATATTCATCATGGCACCAAGTCAATACACAATATAAAAAACTTCAACAAGGTTGTAAATGTTTCTGAGCTTGAATCAATAAAGACATGCGGTTCTATTAATATTACATAGGCTACTTAGATGGTATAAATCACGTTTTAGTGCAAGTTTAAGAGTAACACTTTTGGATTTCCTAAAATTACAAAGAAATACATTAATATCAAAGCATTGAAACTGGATCAGTTTTGAAAACAATGTTTGATTTTCTGTTATTACCAGCGGTGGGAATGTCTGTATCACCCAGAACACACTATCAATAGTCTAGCAACTCCCCAGCAACTGCATAGCAAGAGCCTAGCAACCACCCAGAATATCCTAGCAACCAACTAGCAACACTATAGCAACCCAGACAGCAACATAGTTTTGGCCCAAATCCGGCCCACATCTGGCCCGTGTGAAATCCATGCGGGCCAGATGTGGGCCGGATCTGGGCCGACTCTGCTTACTGTCTGGGAAACATATAGAACAGGGGTCACCAAGTTCGGTCCTGGAGGGCCGGTGTCCTGCAGAGTTTAGCTCCAACCCTAATCAAACACACCTGAAGCAGCTAATCAAGCTCTTACTAGGTATACTTGAAACTTCCAGGCAGGTGTGTTGAGGAGCTAAACTCTGCAGGACACCGGCCCTCCAGGATCAAGTTTGATGACCCCTGATCTAGAACATCTAACTGACCAAACTATTTATCTTTCTTAAACAAGACAAGCCATCATAAATGTGTCTTTCAAACTTTTCAATCTAGTTATTACAGGTATTCTTAAATGCTTACACACAATTCAAATACACAGATGATTTTCCTGCCCAGTGAACACTCATGAGATCAATAACACTTAACAAAAAACTCTTATTAGGATTCAGGAATTATTTTTGCAGCTCAATGTCTATTACAGTATACAACTTAAAGATAATAATAATAATTCAGCAATGAACTTTTGGGAACAGATAATTCATTTTACTACTGTAAAGTAGTAAAACACTAGAAATGCACCACAATACAGTACAGTAAAATAAAATAAATAAATTAAATTCAGCATCCTCTGCACATTTGGTCACATTTCATTACAGTATGCAGTACTATAGCAGTTTCCTGGTCTCCTGACACAAGACTAGCTATATCTCTAGGCAGTCATTTCTCAGTTCTGCAAACATGCAGTACACATGAAAAATGGTTACAAATAAAATTTGACAGTCAGATGTTTGAAGGTACACAACATGTACTACTGTTAACTGTACATAAAGAATAGTGAAATTTCCTAATCTAATGTAGGCTACTGGTACTGTAATTATACTGAATGTGTAAGTATAAAACCCATGTATATTATTCATTCAGCTCTCTCCTCTCTCCGTTGTTAGGATGCAGAGATTCTGATTTGTGTTATCAGTTCTGCTACCTAATGTTTAACTTCCTCATTGTTAAACGTTTTGATAAATGTGTCATTGTTTTGAGAACTGAATTAATGGTTTGTGAAAATGGGCCAACTAAAATCAATTACAATCGAGAAAACTGCAATACAAGATTCTTACTTATCTCTGCTATTAGTCTTCGTGATCGGCATCATCTTATTGATTTGATGTTATTGTTTAATCCGTTAGTGCAGAAAGGCCTTTATCCATGATGAAAGTGGAGCAAGTGGTCAGAGAATCGGATCACCAAACAATTACGGGATGAATCTCAGACATATCCGGACGGAGTTAGATTTCTCAGAGGACTTCTGAATAAACCGAGAAGCAGTATCTGATTCATGAACAAATGTAAAAACAATTCCTTAGTGAATGGGCTGCGCTTCGTGTTTTTGACTCAAAAAGAACCGGTTCAAAAGAGTTTTTGTTCATTTGTAAATAAATAGTAAATTTGTTAATGAAGCCGACTACACTGGGCGTGTGCGTGTAACCATCCATCGTACACAGTTTAGTGAAAGATGTGTTTTTTTGCCATCCTTTTCCGTTACGCTATGTCTGAATTGTGAGATAAAAAGTCACAGTTTCCCCTTTTTTTTCTTTTATCCAATGGCAGAAATAGGCTTTCTTAAGAAACACACCAAAAACCCTGCGCTACACATATTTTTGTCCACTCAAATACTCCCTAAGAATAACAAAGATACCAATAAGAATGTTCTTTCTCCAAAACAATCTGCAACATAATTAGGCTACAGGCCATTTTTATAAACATTTTTTAAAGTCATTCGATATGTTCCAGCCAAGCATCCTGTAGAGGAAGTATGTAAATACAGGAAAGAAAACAACGCAAGGGATCTTAAATGCCATTTTGAGGCATTCTCTGTATCTGCAAATAGTATCAAAGCCCTCTTAAGCAAAGTCTACCATCTCTCAAAGTTGCTGTTTGTCTGCATTAGTCGCCAGTGGGTCTAGTATCACATGCCTGTTCTAGTATCATGACTTCTAAGAAAGCTGTGAGTAACGGCATCAATATGTTGTCCCTGTTGGTTTTCACTTTTAAGTAAGCAGCCTACTTTTGACCAGGCCTTTTCATCTTTATTTGCTTTGGAGTATCTTTTGTTTCAGAGAACGTTCTCTGCGACATGATACTGCTCTGGCGTTGGTAGCGGCTCCGTGCCAATAGCTTTTACACTGCACCCACTGGTCAATCATTAGTTTCCTTTGTCCTCTGTGATGTGTTTTAAAACCTTGGAACAATAATCCCCAAAACAAGATGAAACAAAAGCTGTTTGATTTAAAAAAAAAAAATCTCCATTAACGGGCTGCTCATTAGAAATACAGTTGTGCTGCTATCAGCACCAGAACGCCTGTGGTGTGGTCGGGGAGCGCTGGCATTATCATCCAACCACACATTGGCAGCTGTGCTCCCAGAGAAAGGGGGGTCTACTCTGTTGACCAGTGCTAATCAATCTGCGGAAGTGCATCTGTCTTTTGTTAACGCCTAAAAGAGTGAAAACCTTCGTCTCGCCGTACCCTATTAGCACCATTGTTCTGGTTTATCTGTGCAACGCAGGCTTCGTACACTAGCTTCTGAATGCTGTCGCATCTTAGTTTCTTAGTTGATGTGGAATACGTCAATAAGCTGGAAGTCAAAGGTTAAAACCCAACATTTTCAAATGAAGAGGGGCGGCAGACAGCAGTCATCCATCTGAAAGGAGGAGCGACAGGGGAATTGTTTGTTTTGCACTTTAGAAAGGCGAAATAATGGCATTTCTGTAGGTGTGTAGATGGATATCAGGCGAATTGCATCCTTAGTTTTAAATATTAACAGTCAGAGCATGAAAACACGAGACGCTTTTGAGGAAATAAGGCACGCTATCAGAGCTGGGAAACACTTCTGATGGACAAAATGCTCTAACATGTGCCATTTGAACAGACTGGGCTTCACATCTCCTCGTATCAGTCACCCAAACTTGGCATAGTCATAGAGATATGAAAATAATATTCAAATATTTTGGCAAAGTGTAAGCTTAGTGACAGCAAAGCTAGCGCTGTCGATAAGAAAGTTAATATGCTTTTTCCTTTTTGATATCTCCGTCTTTTGGCTCTCTTCATTTGGCACAATCTTATCAAATCTAGAGGCTATTTTTCCCCTTCTGCTAATCCATTGCCAGTGGTTCTGCCGTTCCTCTGGAGCAAAGAGAAAGAAAAAAAGGGACGGGGAGAGAGAAAGACATGGTTTGGTCCCAGGCTGTTATTGAGGGCTCAGATTGGGCCTGGCACAGGGGATAAGAGAGAAATAATTATCCAGCCTGCTGAAGCATGACAGCTTCGCTCTTCACCCAGAGTGAAGGAGATGAAGCATTATGTCAAAAAATCAGCACGCAAAACACAGCGACATCTTGACACCGCCAATCCGAGTATCACTTCGTGTTAGGAGACACTTGAGAACTGCCGGTCGACTTTTCTTGATTGACAGTTTTGACGGGATCTTTCTTCCAGCTTGTGGCTGGAGTTGAATGTATCGAACACATCTTGGTCAACGTGAGCTTCAGGCAACCTGATCTCATGACGAAAACGAACCTGTGAGAACTTTTTTGCAAGACACGAAATACGTACTGGCATGTACGTTTCGTGCCATATTCGATGTGAATTGTCCACTGAGTTTCACTAAAAGTTTGTTTGTTGTTTTTTTCCCCCTGGAACAGATGACATTTTTTATTTCATAGGGTCCAACTGTATCCTGAAGGTCCCTCAATCTACCTTGTTCCAAGCATCTCTCTTCTCTGTAGAGATGTCAATGACTTGCTCTTGAAACGAAATTCATTATTTTTCCCTCTCAAAACCCATACCATTTTCTCCGTAAGATCCAGGTAAATCTAATTTCATATTGTGCTAATGTCTTTCATCCCTCCGTACTACGTGAAGTTTTGGTCAGACGTGCGTGCCTGCTCTCTCTATCTCCAGGAAAGAGAAGAAAGCAATCAAAGCAGAAATGGATTTGCAGCCAGACTACAGGCATTGACGGAAGGGTGTGCGGTGTGTCCTAGTGAATTGAAACCTGGCATCGGCCGAATGCGCTTCAAGGTCTGTCTCTCTTGTGCCTTAGTGGTAGGGTTGTGAACTGTGACAGTTTTCAGGTTGAAACAGGTATCAGAGATGAGCTAGAGCATCCTTTCAGACGGCACGTCATTCAATTCTCTCTCAACACACAGGACTCAATACTGTCAATAGAGAAAAGGACAGACTGAGCTTCATGAAAGCACCCACAAAAAACTTACAAACACACATGCATAAACACTTGAGACAATGTCAGCAGCAAGTTTCAACTCTTGGTAAAGAGATGAATAATGGAGATTTGAATCAATTTACTGGAAAATCAATATACTGCCCATCAGTATTGCAGGTTTTCCTCAAGCCTGTAATATTCCAGCTAAAGTTGCCCTCACCTGTTGATATAATTTTCTGGTGCATATGCATTTTTTTGGGTTATATGTAACCAATAGTTCACCCAAAAGAAAGACTTTTAATTAAAGAGATAGCTCACCAAAAAATGAAAATGCTGTCATCCTTTATCATGTTGTTGTCGCCCTAATGTCATTGCGAACATGTATGACTTTATGTGAAACACAAAACATGAAATTTTAAAGAATGTTTCAGTTGTTTTTGTGAAAAAGCGAAATTGAAAACAATTCAAGTCAGGTTTAGAACAATACGAGTAAATAAAAAAAAAAAGATTTGGGCGAAGTATCCTAAAATAACTTGGCATTTTAGAATTTTAACAGCATAGATATTTGCACTGGGTAGCTCTGTCCATTTTGAAATCTTATTGTTTTTTGCTCCAAGTAACTATATTAAACACCAAGTATGTTCTGCTGCTTTTCGCTTTCAGTGTGGACAGAAAGAAGACTAGAGAACCTGTCATGTCACACCTGGTTAGGACATCATGGCTTGTGCTGTCTGGCATAAAGGGGCTATAAAAGCACACTGCAATCTGTACGTGTGTGGGTGCATGCAAGTTTCTCTGTGCTTTGAAGTCTCTTTATGTTTCTTCCTGCATTTTCTAATCAGACCATCCAAAAAAAAAAAAAAAAAAGATGCAGGAAGCCATGTAAATGCCCAACACAGCTTTAAAATCTGAACTTGGATGCAGGCTCATTTATGAGAGAAATCTGGAGGTCTCAAAGGTCTTGGAAGACAATGTGCTGCAGACATGAAAGTGGAAATGGAAAAAATGGAAAACTGATTCAAAAATTATACACTACTGCTCTGTTCCAAAATCCAGTGAGCTGCCTAGTGAGAAGGCATCTTGACATATCAAGGGCATGACGCAGAAAAGGCTCTTAAGACTAGAGGTCTAGTCTTTTTTTCAAATATCGGCATCGGCCGATAAGTTTTTCTTTTTGGCCGATGCATTCGTGGTGGGGATTTTATTTTGACGGCGCTGAGAACGGTTTGAATGATTAATGAACATTTCACAAACCTTGTAGACTAGTCGAATCCAGCTGTGAGATCTTATAAAGTGTGCATTTGTATCCTGCATGATCGCGTGTTATCTGCGTGACAGTCGGTCCGTGTGAATTGAATGCAGACAGGAGGAGAGTTCAGCTTCACTGGAGACGTGTGATCGACAAACTTTAAACTCGTGATTTCAAATTAGGCTGCGCTTTATGCTTTTGCCCATTGTCATATTCATGTCATTTTCACTGTGTGCTGCATGTGAAATGAGTGTTACCTTGCCTTTATTTGAAAAAAATGTGATTCCCAACGCACACAAACATCCCAGAATACCGAGTGCCCTGTTGGTTACAGTGTTTACTTCCTATTTAATTATATATTTACTAAATATTTATTTATTTGTGTAATACTTTGTCATCTAAAGTATAATTATGTTTATTTTACACATTTATTTTTTAAAGTCATTTTCAAAAGATTTAATAGTTCTTTAATTAAAATGCATAAAATTACATCGGCTTTATATCGGCCCCCCTGCTTGCCGAGATATCGGCATCGGCTGTCAAAAAAATAACAATATCGGTCGCCCACTACTTAAGACACCTGATTTTGGTTCAATTTTAATACAAACAAGTATCCTTTGTGTTGAAGACAATCAAGCTCTTTGAAAAAAAAATATTTCATGAATTCAGTGAATTAGCTGGTGGACGTGCTAAAAACAAAAACTACTGAATATGAATCATAATTTATATATTTAAAAACACTTAAATGATCCTTTGTCACTTATAGGGTTCCATGAAAAGGCAGCTGCCTATGTAGTCACTAGGCCGCTCAACTTAGGACAGAACATCTTTCATACAAAAGCTCATATTCAATCAATGAAAAAATGAGACACTCAAAAACATACAGTGACACTTTAAAATATGCAGAAATGATAAAATGACGGGATAAAAAATGAGAGCGAGCAAGCAAGCATGGCAAGAATGCTGACACATGTCAGTCAAGACGGCAGATTTCATTTCCTCTCATGAAGCCTTTCGCTCATGCGTGCACACACACACACACACACACACAGAGCTGCTGTGTTGAGCGGCTGACATCAGCAGACAGCGGCGGGAACATTATTCATCCTGAAGAGAGATGTGTCGTCAGTGACAGACAGACATAAATATCCCATAACACCCTCAGAAGGGTTAATGTGTGTCGATCAGAGAGCACTGAGACAGGGGAACAGAGATGTTCAACAGACAGCAAATGTATCACACATGAACAAGAGCACAGGAATACATGCAACACACACAGCCGTCACTACACGCTGAATACAAGAGAGCGGAGAAGCACTGCGGAGCGGAAATCCTGCTAAATATAGGAAGACGCTCGACAGAATCAACTGACACATTCACAAATGTATGAAGTCCTACTTGCCTTGGGATTTTGCTAAATTTGAAATGACTTGAATTTGAATTCATATCAGAACAGCTATGGTATCTGACTCGCTGTCATTTCGTTAACATAAGAACTTGTTGATGGCATTATACAAATGCTGCTTTAGTGTTTTGGTGGATGAACACTAGAGTTTCACGGCACAACTACACAAAATGGATGGGTATTTCACCACATAGAGATATTTCAAGTGAACACTGAAATAAAGAATCAGCCAAATGACTTTCTTGATACGTATGACACAACTTTGCTTTTCGCCTGACATCACCTAGCCCAGTTATGACCAGAGATGGGAAATGTAAAGAATTTAACAGTTTTGAGTCCTTAATTGTTCCATTTACAATTATTTTAGTATTTTTACAGCTGATAATCTGAATGATAAATAAATGTTAAAAAAGCAGTTTAATGGCTTTTTAATGACATTTCACAGTCTTTTTTAAAGGAGGTATAAATGCAATCCAATAAGTGGCCTTAATTAATATATTAATTAATCGGCCTGATTACTGCCACACCTGTTCGCAATCAAGAAATCACAGAAATAGGACCTGCCTGACAAAGTGAAGTAGACCAAAAGATCCTCAAAAGCTACACATCATGTTGAGATCCAAAGAAATTCAGGAACAAATGAGAAAGAAAGTAATTGAGATCTATCAGTCTGGAAAAGGTTATAAAGCCATTTCTAAAGCTTTGGGACTCCAGCGAACCACAGTGAGAGCCATTATCCACAAATGGCGAAAACATGGAACAGTAGTGAAACTTCCCAGGAGTGGCCGGCTGACCAAAATTACCCCAAGAGCGCAGCGACGACTCATCCAAGAGGTCACAAAAGACCCCACAACAACATCTAAAGAACTGCAGGCCTCACTTGCCTCAGTTAAGGTCAGTGTTCATGACTCCACCATAAGAAAGAGACTGGGCAAAAATGGCCTGCATGGCAGAGTTCCAAGACGAAAACCGCTGCTGAGCAAAAAGAACATAAAGCCTCGTCTCAGTTTTGCCAGAAAACATCTTGATGATCCCCAAGACTTTTGGGAAAATACTCTGTGGACTGACGAGACAAAAGTTGAACATTTTGGAAGGTGTGTGTCCCATTACATCTGGCGTAAAAGTAACACAGCATTTCAGAAAAAGAACATCATACCAGCTGTAAAATATGGTGGTGGTAGTGTGATGGTCTGGGGCTGTTTTGCTGCTTCAGGACCTGGAAGACTTGCTGTGATAAATAGAACCATGAATTCAGCTGTCTACCAAAAAATCCTGAAGGACAATGTCCGGCCATCTGTTCGTGACCTCAAGCTGAAGCGAACTTGGGTTCTGCAGCAGGACAATGATCCAAAACACACCAGGAAATCCACCTCTGAATGGCTGAAGAAAAACAAAATGAAGACTTTGGAGTGGCCTAATCAAAGCCCTGACCTGAATCCTATTGAGATGCTGTGGCACGACCTTAAAAAGGCGGTTCATGCTCGAAAACCCTCCAATGTGGCTGAATTACAACAATTCTGCCAAGATGAGTGGGCCAAAATTCCTCCACAGCGCTATAACAGACTCATTGCAAGTTATCGCAAACGCTTGATTGCAGTTGTTGCTGCTAAGGGTGGCCCAACCAGTTATTAGGTTTAGGGGGCAAGTACTTTTTCACACAGGGCCATGTGGGTTTGGATTTTGTTTTCCCTTCATAATAAAAAACTTCATTCAAAAACTGCATGTTGTGTTTACTTGTGTTATCTTTGATTCATATTTAAATTTGTTTGACGATCTGAAACATTAAAGTGTGACAAACATGCAAAAAAATAAAAAAATCAGGAAGGGGGCCAACACTTTTTCACACCACTGCACTTGAAATAAACCTCTTACGCCCCATTCACACGGGGCGTCGGCGTCAACACTTGACGGAGGGCGTGTCTGAAGCTTGGTGCTGACGCGACCGTCACAGTGACAACAGCCAATCACATACGTTTCTGGTCTTGCATGAATGGGATAGGCTAGCGTCTGCACTAGGGTATTTGCATAAGGCGATCTGATTGGCTGACATCTGCGTTGGCGCTTGAAATGTTGAAAAGTTTTCAACTTCTGCCGTGAGCAACGCCAGTGAAGTGATGAGACGGACCCACAATTCAGTTCGGCAACGCTTGACGTCATTCCATTCAAAGTAAATGAGAGGCGTTTTACCCAAACCCCCCGTGTGAATGGGGCGTTAGGCTCACCAAGGCAGCATTCATTTGATCAAAAAATACAGTAAAAACAGTAATAATGTGAAATATTATTGCAATTTAAAATAACTATTTTAATATATTTTAAAATGCAATTTACTCCTGTGATTTCTAAGATAAATTTTTTTGAACAGTGGTTAGTGTCACATGATCCTTTAGAAATCATTCTATTAAGCTGATTTGCTGTTCAAGATACATTTCTTATAATTTATTACATTTATTAATGTTCAAGACAGTTGTCCTGATTAATGTTTTTGTGGAAACTATGATAATTCTTTTTCAGGATTCTTTGATGAATGGAAAAAAACAATTAAATAGAAATATTTGTAACATGTCTTCACTGTCACATTTGGATATTAAAGTAAAAATGAATAAAAGTAAACCTTACTGACCCCAAACCCATAAAAATAAATAAAAACCCATGAAAAGTTCAGTAAACCCAACTGAACTGGTGCCATTGGTCATAGCTAAAGTATTAAATTTAAAAACAAATAAATGTAGCTACTACTCACTAATCAATGACCTGCAACTGACTGCAAGCTCTATTATAGAACGCCTGCTGCATTCATTCCTGGTCGATAAAATGAAGTCACATTATGAAAGTAAAGTGATTCGCAAATGCTGTTGACATGGACATAAATGCACCTAAGTGAAATTTATCATCAACTACACCACGTGAAATCTTCACCAGCTCGTGATAAGGCAGAAGTATCAAACAACCAAATTCAATGCAGACAAACTTAACCGAGGCCATACAACCCTCGCACACAACGCACACTGCCGGCCTTGAGATCTGTTAGCTGTACTGGAGCTTACCTCCGGTAAGACTGTGCACGTATACAGTTTTTCCCTTGACAGGCCTGGGTAGAAAAATTTATAGCAGTGCATTTGTGCACAAGACGTTCCCAACATCTACTTCAATCATGGAGTTCTGCCACAAGTAGACTGTAGCGCTGTGCTTTGCTGCGAGCCAGAATTACTTTATTAAATTGAGGAAATGCATAATACACACAGAATGGCATACATAATCACCTCTGAGACTCGTTGCAACAAACCAACACTGCATATAAAAGACTGACCCTCCTACTTTGTTCGTTATGCTCCGTGGCCAATCAAAATTTATTTATTCTAATGTATTCATGTAGAAGGTCAATTATCCAAATGATTCAGATTCTGATTGCTCCGGACCTTAGAAGGCAATGAGGCATCTAAAGGGCAGCTGTGCACTTTTTTTTGCAAGGCAAATCATCCTCTTTTAGTTACAGTTTAGAGACATGTCTCAGCCTTTGTAAAAATGACACTTGCTAATGGCCGCAGAACCCGTCTTTAACAACAGCTGTAAAAGTAAGACTATTAAACATCAGCTGGCAGTGGTAACGATTGCCAGACAAAGACGGTGAGCGACGATACATTAAAAATGTATGAAAATACTTTAGATCATTTGTATTTATTAATTCTACATAGTTTTAATTATATTAATTCTACATAGTTCTTCTTATCTATAGTTATATATGGACCATATATTTTACAAGGTGCACAAAATAAAATTTTTCTCAGAAAAAAAAAAAAAGCAATTAATTATCATTATTTTTTTTACATTTGAATGGGACTTCAGGGGTGTTGACATATAGGCAACCACAGTACCACCCGAATGATACTTGATATATTATAATACATTTCCAGTTATTGGACATTTTGTTATAATAATATATGTAATTAATAATTAAATAATTAATAAATGAATAATTATTAAAAAACTTTGCATTATAACTGAAAACTTCTGCATTCAAAAAACGCAGCAAAGCAAAAAACGCAGCATAAATAAAAAAATTAGTGAATAAATTAATGCCATCAAATGATTAATTGTGATTAAATCGCATGCAAAATACAAGTTTTTGTTTACATAATGTGTGTGGACTGTGTATATTTATTATGTATATACAAATGCACACACATACAGTATATATTTAGAAAATATTTACATGTATATATTTACATTCATAAAATTATATTATATATAAATATATTTAATATATAAACAAGATATTTTTTCTTAAATATATACGTGCATGTGTGTGTATTTATATACATAATAAATATACACAGTACACACATATGCAAACAAAAACTTATTTTGGATGCGATTAATCACGATTAATCGTTTGACAGCACTAGAATAAATTAATAACTATAAACATTTGCCATCATAAAAAAAATGTTTGCATAAAAAGGTAAAACTAACTGTATAGGTTAAAATGAATGAATATTTATTAACATATTTGGCATCGTAACTGAAAACATTTGCATTTAAAAATACACTTTCCAAAATACATTACTGTAAATACATTTTTATTTACTTTTACAGTATCAAAGTTACTGAGTGTAAATGTAAATCATTCATTCCTATATTGCTTATATAAATGAAACTGAGAGCAAGTCAAAGGGCATTAACACACTTTTTTATATGTGTTTTTCATATATATACTGTATAAATTCATGTGTTTGTATTTGCCATATGCGTTTACAGCCACGATGATAAAGCAAAGAAAGTGTGCACAAGGACCGGCTAATTCGCTTTTCTGTCACTGTTTAGCGTGCAAGGCAATTTAGCCAGGATGAAATAACCCCAGAGCGTTTTAATCCAGATAGATGGAATACTATTTTGATATGGCGCTTTGGCCTTCAGAAGAGCCCACTCTAAAAATAGGGCCTTTTAAGACCGCTAATTTGTTATTCATCTGTGTGAATCACTGTATCACTGCACTTATTGAAATGCAATGACTGGTTTCTGCTGCCTCTCCACACAAACTAAATGAGTAATTTAAAAACTGATAGAATTTTCTCTCTTTCGCTCTCCATTCCCCCTCTCTTTTCCTTCCTACCCCTTTCCTCATCTCTCCCTTATTCTCAGGCTCCTCAAGGCCGTCTACAGGATCCATCAACATCAAACCTGTAAAATAATGGACACACTGATTGCATGTGAACACTTTCGGTGCATTAAACAAAATCGTGTTAACACACATTCTGTCATTTTTCCACAAAGCCAAATTCTGTGAAACCTTACTGATCCTCTGACCTTGATTTGAAGCCTTCGGTTGACTTGTCTTTGATGAAAAATATATTTGAAATGCATACCTCTTTTGTTTATAAATGCATATGGCAATCAAAAATTATTGTGTACATTCCAATTGATGACAAACTTGCGTGATTCATACAGAAAAAAAAAGTGTGCTTGGATGTTTTGGTGGTCTACCAATGAACACCACTAAGCAAAATATACCATGTGAGACTAGGCTGATCTTGTACACACTTGTCACTCTTTCCATTTGTTCATTAAAAATGAATGTGTAAAGAGCACCATATTGAGAGACAGCCATGTTAAAATGGGTAAGAGTCTCTCCATGGCAGGATCAAATGCCCCTTGACAGACACTTATAACCTGCAGACTGAAGCCTCAATCTGCATAGCTCACAAGCCCATCAATTAGCCATTGCAGCTTTGCTCAGGTATTAAAGGGATCAAATCGGCTAGCTCAGGCTCAGATGAGCTGTGGCCCTCAATCCATGAGTCACTGAATTTTCACACTGAGCCCAATCCCCTGTGCAACAGGCATTATAGTCCAGCATGGAGGACACACTCTCCACTGGTGGGGTCCACTGTTCATGTAACTAAGGCTGGTTAATGAGACTGCTAGAATAAAAAAAAGAAAAAGAAAAGAGAAGGACACAAAAGACCGTAAAAGACAAAACTCCTGTAAGGAGAAAAGCCAACCACAATTTGCCTTCTGCACAGTAGTATTGGTGTCTTTCATGGATGTTGGCTTTGATAAGTTCTCTATAGTCGTTTTTTTTTTTGCAGAAACAGGTGAATACTGACCATCTCAAACCCTATAATAATCAGTCCCTGCAGGATTTCATAATTTCATCAAAATGACTGATTTTGTGGTGGTAATGTCCATAAATGTGTGACAAATTTGTTTTAGTTTTTTTCTTTTAAATTATAAAATCACATTTACAAAATTAACTCAAGTGAAGTCACCTTTATTTATATAGTGCTTTTAACAATACAGATGGTGTCAAAGCAGCTATATCAAATAGGAAAATAGTGTGTCGGTAATGCAGGAGGACAATAGTAAACATTCGATTTTCAGTTAAAGGTATTTCATTATTGAATTCAGTGATGTCATCATCCAGCTCAGTTCAGTTCTAATAGTATTTGTGCAATCAAGTCGACGATATCGCTGGAAATGAAGTGTAAATGATTAATCGCATGCGATTTTGAACCAGTTGGAGTTTATTAAACATGCAGATTATGTATTACGTTAGATGCACAATATTCACAAATAACAAACAAAATGCATAAAGCTGGTTTATTTTGGTCTCTTAGTCAATTTGGAAATATTTTAACTTTTAAAACAACCTTAGGACCCTTTTTCCACCTTACCAATGTGAACATTAACAAAATAAATATCGTAGCTGTACATAATGCTTGTAAATCCAATTCACACATTTGGTATTTTGGTCTCTTAATTCTGATATATATATATATATATATATATATATATATATATATATATATATATATATATATATATATATATATATATATATATATATATATATATATATATATATATATATATATATATATAAATAAAAATAGAAGGGGGAAAAATCAATAATGCTGACAGCGTCGTCAGCGTTGGTATTGTATCAGACTTTACTGATCAGTGTGCACTTACCGTTATATGAAATTGAAGTTCAAATGGAGTTAACAAGGTTTTTGACCAGCGAATGACGGAGATGGAGTGTCATTAGAACGGCTGTAACTGTTATCTGAGGCAGCAATGCATCGCATTATATGCTTTCATCAACTTTTACAGGTTACATAACGTTCATTGTAGCTATATGGGCGCTTCGTTTTTCTTGTTGTTTTTAATACACTTGGTCAAAATCTCAAATTAAGCGCTTATGCACGGGATATTTAAAACGTACAAAAGTATATTGGCTAGACGGCAAATAACTTCTCTCTTCAAGCACACAAAAACATTAGCCTTTAAAGACATAGTGTTTGAGTAAAGAAAATGCTGTACTATCAAACATCAATTATTTATTTACCCTTTATTGTGAAAAAGCGGAGATCGGTCTCCTCCAGGCTGTGCGCGGCGCGTCAGTCTGAATGGAGGCGTGGTGAAGTTATGAATTTATGAGTTTTCGCTGAGAGATCCAATGGCGTTACGAAGTTTTACTGACAAGCTCTTTTTAATGCTTATCATTGGTTAAACATTTTTAAAACCCTCTGATTTTCATAGAGATATGAAGTTTGGATAATTTTCCACGGCACACCTGACTGGGCTGGCAACTGCCATACTCTGCCATACGGAAATGCCGCCCCTGCTCGTGCAGAATATCGGGATATTGCTTAGCCTGGTCCTTGGCACTTTCACGAGTTCACACTTACATATAATAATAACGGAGCAAGTTTATGCGTATTTGGCGTGCTGTCCAGGGGGAGGGCTCCGAGCTCGGTAATCATTCCCGAGCCCGGGGTACTCCCCTCGACCGGGGAGAGGGTACGAGCTCGGCATTTAGCCCGGACCCAAAGTGCTCCCCCCCTGAGTGCTCCTCCCCGTGCTGGGGTAGGAACCGGCTGTGGTGAGGAGTCGGGGTGGTGGAGGGATGTCGGAAGACGAGAGATAATGACGGTAAGACTGCTTGGTTATTTATAGGGATACTCTCTCGTGCTGATTGGATAGGTGGTGTGATTGCTGATGCTGAATTGGCCGTGTTAATTATCTGCGCGTGCTCCTCCCGAAATTTGTTAATAAAACATCACTTCACGAGTTCACACTTACATATAATAATAACGGAGCAAGTTTATGCGTATTTGGCGTGCTGTCCAGGGGGAGGGCTCCGAGCTCGGTAATCATTCCCGAGCCCGGGGTACTCCCCTCGACCGGGGAGAGGGTACGAGCTCGGCATTTAGCCCGGACCCAAAGTGCTCCCCCAAAATGCTATTATTGCAGGACAGCAGCCGAAGAGGGGCTTGATAACCCCCCAAAACTTGCATGGCTTAGGCTGAAGGGATGCTGGATACTGCTGTGGTAGTGGTATTTCTGTGGAATCTGGAAATAGAGATGAGAGGGAGGTAGAGATGCAGGCTCCTGCGGGAGCAGTCACTGCAGCGGCAGTGGAGAAATACAGATAGGGCTCCTGCGGGAGCAGTCACTGCTGCGGCAGTGGAGAATTATAGAAAAGGCTCCTGCGGGAGCAGTCACTGCTGCGGCAGTGGAGAAATATAGAAAAGGCTCCTGCGGGAGCAGACACTGCTGCGGCAGTGGAGAAATACAGATAGGGCTCCTGCGGGAGCAGTCACTGCTGCGGCAGTGGAGAATATAGAAAAGGCTCCTGCGGGAGCAGACACTGCTGCGGCAGTGGAGAATTATAGAAAAGGCTCCTGCGGGAGCAGTCACTGCTGCGGCAGTGGAGAAATACAGATAGGGCTCCTGCGGGAGCAGTCACTGCTGCGGCAGTGGAGAATATAGAAAAGGCTCCTGCGGGAGCAGACACTGCTGCGGCAGTGGAGAATTATAGAAAAGGCTCCTGCGGGAGCAGTCACTGCTGCGGCAGTGGAGAAATACAGATAGGGCTCCTGCGGGAGCAGTCACTGCTGCGGCAGTGGAGAAATACAGATAGGGCTCCTGCGGGAGCAGTCACTGCGGCGGCAGTGGAGGAATATAGAAAAGGCTCCTGCGGGAGCAGTCACTGCAGCGGCAGTGGAGAAATATAGAAAAGGCTCCTGCGGGAGCAGACACTGCTGCGGCAGTGGGGAAATACAGATAGGGCTCCTGCGGGAGCGGTCACTGCTGCGGCAGTGGAGAATATAGAAAAGGCTCCTGCGGGAGCAGTCACTGCTGCGGCAGTGGAGAAATACAGATAGGGCTCCTGCGGGAGCAGTCACTGCTGCGGCAGTGGAGAAATATAGAAAAGGCTCCTGCGGGAGCAGTCACTGCTGCGGCAGTGGAGAAATATAGAAAAAGGCTCCTGCGGGAGCAGTCACTGCAGCGGCAGTGGAGAAATATAGAAAAGGCTCCTGCGGGAGCAGTCACTGCAGCGGCAGTGGGGAAATACAGATAGGGCTCCTGCGGGAGCAGTCACTGCTGCGGCAGTGGAGAAATATAGAAAAGGCTCCTGCGGGAGCAGTCACTGCAGCGGCAGTGGAGAAATTACAGATAGGGCTCCTGCGGGAGCAGTTACTGCTGCGGCAGTGGAGAAATATAGAAAAGGCTCCTGCGGGAGCAGTCACTGCAGCGGCAGTGGGGAAATACAGATAGGGCTCCTGCGGGAGCAGTCACTGCTGCGGCAGTGGAGAAATATAGAAAAGGCTCCTGCGGGAGCAGTCACTGCAGCGGCAGTGGGGGAATATAGGAAAAGGCTCCTGCGGGAGCAGACACTGCAGCGGCAGTGGGGAAATATAGAAAGGCTCCTGCGGGAGCAGACACTGCAGCGGCAGTGGAGGAATATAGAAAAAGGCTCCTGCGGGAGCAGACACTGCAGCGGCAGTGGAGGAGTACAGACAAGGCTGAATGTAGTGCTGTTGGAATGAATGGAGTGGGGATGGGCCGTTGAAGGTGGATATAGGTGATGTTAAGAGGGGTTGGCTATGGAGGGTCTGAAGTTCGGGTTCCCAGGGACGTATATCATTAAAGGGGTTGGCCGATTAGTGTTTGGTGAGCTTCCTTGATCGAATATAGCTTTTGAAAGCTTCTGACGACCAGCGACCAGTGCTTGAATCTGCTGCTGGAAAAGGCCTTTATGGGCCGCTGTGGTTGCTGCGCCTATTCGGAACGAATGGCTGGAAAAGTTTTCGGCTGGGGTACCAGACAGGAGCAGGACTGACTTAAGGTGCTTTTGGAACCAGAAGCGAGTGACGGGGCGGTTGGAGTCGTCTGTAAACAGGGGGTCGGATGGGAGTTTGGCCTGTGATTTCCTGAGGTGGAGGAAAGCTAGGAGGGCTTGGTATGGGCGATAGGAGGTTGAAGATGTAAACAAAGTGGCCTTCTTTGACTGGTCTGTTTTACTTGCTTAATGAAGTAAGAGATAGTTTCATCGTCCAGCACCGCTAGATCAGAAATGGTGGGGTGACTTTTTTACTAGACAATCAAGCGGGCGTGAGCTGGTGGATTTGGACGGAGATGATTCTGGGCAGGGGGGGAATGGATGGGTTGGTGAAGGGGCATGAAGTGGTGGAGTGGGAATTGGATCGGCGGACCGCACATGTAATGTTACGGTGGCCTAAAAATATTCTGTTATGGAGTTCGGTGTCCAGGGCTCCCCAGTAAGGGGCTTGATTCCGCTGGGCTACTCGAATGGCGCATTTAGCTGCAAATAGTTTATGGTACGTATAGAAGTGGGAGCCTCCGTGTGATAATGCGAGTTCGGCAACTATCGCGAGATAGTTGCCGAGCTCGCGTCTTCTGTGGGGAAATTCGGTGCAAATAACTTCCGTTTAGCAGTTGGAAGTGATCGTGAATTCGGTGAATGATAAGATACGTGACGGGTTGTTAGCTGTGTTCTTTAAAGTGACGGAAGATTCATCAATTCGGCGATGAAATTGGTGACAAAAAGGAAAAAAGGTCTATATCCGCACCTGACAAGATCTGTGTCCTGATGGAGTTGGCTACGGGGCTGGTTCCAGTGCGAGCACATTGGCGGGATGGGTAGGGGTGTGGCTGAAGAAAGTGAGAATGGACCTCGGGAGGAAGGAAGGGAAAGTTAGCCGCCAAGCAGCTAGCGGAGGCATGCTTGTGCTTGGGAAACTTCGAGGATTGGAGGAAAGGGAGGGGAAGGGGGAAAGGTGGGCGCTGGGGCTTGCGCTGTTAGCGACTGCGTGCTTGCGCTTGGGTAAGCTCGGTGAGTGGAGGAAAGGGAGGGGAAGAGAGGGGGAATGGCGGGCGCCGGGGCTTGCACCGTGGTTAGCGGAGGCATGCTCGCGCTTGGGTAAGCTCGGTGAGAAGAGGGAGGCGAGGAGAGGGGGAATGGCGGGCGCCGGGGCTTGCACCGTGGTTAGCGGAGGCGTGCTTGCGCTTGGGTAAGCGCGGTGAGCGGAGGAAAGGGAGGGGAAGAGAGGGGGAATGGCGGGCGCCGGGGCTTGCACCGTGGTTAGCGGAGGCATGCTCGCGCTTGGGTAAGCTTGGTGGGCAGAGGAAAGGGAGGGGAAGAGAGGGGGAATGGCGGGCGCCGGGGCTTGCGCCGATTGCGGAGGCATGCTCGCAGTATACGTGTGTGGTGGGGCTGCTCAGTGTTGCCAACTTCTTTCGATGGAAAGTAGCTAAGCCAGTTTGAAAGTCGCTAAATGTCGCCAGATGACGTCATGCGCTAATTAGCATATTCGTGACGTCATCACGTCATATTGCCTTTACATTTGTTTGTCTCTCTGTGCTCATACTGTATTTTAATGCAGCCAAATTCTGAATAAACTGTTTTTCTTTATATATATATTTTACTGTTTATGTTGTCAGTCAACGGGATAAATATGAAATAGTGACTGAAACGCAGCCCTTTAAGGATACATAACCATATGTATGGTTATGTAGCTCTCCCTCCTAAGAAGTTAGTCTGCACAAAAATCCTGATTTATAATTGGGCCGTCGTCTGATGAAATCAAATAATACACACAAGATAAGACGAGACAATGCCTGTGCAGTTATTTCGGCTATATTTGTATGTAAAATTAGAGAAGCAACATAATATCTATTTGAACTGAACGCGCTACTTACTGAACAGAGCAGATACAGAGAAAGCGGTGCGTGCGCGCTGACCTCGCGCTGTTGCGGCAGTACCAGCGATCGCGGAGACTCGCTAAGTTAGTCAAAGTTGCTAAATTGGCAACACTGGGGCTGCTGGCCATGGGTAGGGGAGGGGATTTGGAGTGGGGCGGGGCGGGGGCTTTGGGTGGTTCCTCGCCGCTGGCGGAGGTGTGCTCGCTCTGACGCGGCGGCTTGTGCTAGCTCGGTGGCTCGAGGTGGAGGGTGGGGGCTGGTGGTAGCGGCATCCGAGGTGCGGCCTAAACTTGCTGAAGGCCTTCTGGTGCGGCCTAGTGGCCGGAGGCCCGTCCCAGAGGGAGTGGTTCTGGTCGTGAATAGGGAACGCCGCGGCCCTGGCTTGTTTTAGTCACTGCTTGGACAGAGGTGAAGAGTTTGGAGGCTCCCCGGACTGAAGAGAAGCGTAGAGGGCGAGGAGATCCGCTTTGTAGAACGACTTGAAATGATGATGCTGGCGCTGGTGAGTACCTGGCGAAGTCCTGCCACGGTCCAATTTCCGCGGCTGGGGCGTAAGAAATGGCTGACGTGAAGGAGGATGCTGGAGAAGGTGGATGACGCCTTGAAGATGCAGGTGATGGCGTGCCTCGACGCCTGGATGTATGAGCGGGTGCTGCGCGGGAAAGCCGGCGGCCCAGTGTTGCAGCCGTGGGCTCGAATGTGATGTCCTGCGAAGCGCTGGTGCAGAGGACGGCTGCTGGTGGTGCAGGAGGATCCGTGGTTTCCAAGGAATTTTGTTTGCGAAAAGTTCTGTCTCTGACATGATTTCTTCGAATGGGTGTGCCAATGTCGGAAGACGAGAGATAATGACGGTAAGACTGCTTGGTTATTTATAGGGATACTCTCTCGTGCTGATTGGATAGGTGGTGTGATTGCTGATGCTGAATTGGCCGTGTTAATTATCTGCGCGTGCTCCTCCCGAAATTTGTTAATAAAACATCACGATGTGAGGAGGAGGCAGGTGAGACAAATTTGCCGCCATTGTTTCTTGATGGACTGCTCACATACACAGACCTCATCACGTGAACAACATCTGAATCCACGTAACGTAAAATAATTCAGTTAGATGATTATAATTTTATGTTATGTGAGTTCTTTTATTTATTTATTTTTTTTGCGATTATTTTGCGGTTAAATTGCGAATTATGCAGAATCACAAAAAAAATGCAACATTGTGTTTATTTTGCATTGTAGTCAGCTTTCGCGGAATCGCGAAAAACAGGAGGGACTGAATAATGGGTGTTCATTTTTTTTATATACAACCCATGTATAAACATTGACCATAATACATGTTTCACACACACTCTTTTTGCAGTGCGCATGCAGTCTGTGTGCAGTTTGTAAATAGTGCAGAAGCAGCACAGGCTCATTGTGCTTTTACATAGGATACATTTGCAGTCTGCTACTGTTCCTCGGCTGTTTACTACAAACAAAATATTTAACTGTTATTTGAATTTCAAGTCCAAACCTACTGAAAACAGTATACGTCTTCTACGTTCTTTATGCTTTGATTTGAACGAAAATAGCGTATCCATGAGGTGCGGCTAAAACACAGAACAGTATACGCTATTTGCATCCAGCGGATATTCTCCAAAATGGTGCTACGCTGACGCAGAGGAGAGGAATTGTTGAATAAAGTCGTTATTTTTATTTTCTTTGCGTACAAAAAGTATCCTCGTCGCTTCATAACAGTCAGATTGAACCACTGATGGCAGATGGACTATGTTGACGATGCTTTTCATACTTTAACAGTGTCTTGGCTACTTGGCAGTCAATGGGACAGTCACAGGCCTCCCAGTTTTCATCCAAAATATCTTAAATTGTGTTGCGAAGACGAACAAAGCTTTTATGGGTTTGGAACGACATGGGGGTAAGTGATTAATGACAAAATTTAAATTTTGGGGTGGAGTAACCCTTTAAATTGACAGTGCCAATAATTTGTAATGAAAGTAAATGGAATACGTCACAAAAAACTGAACCATTTCAACTTTTGGATCTCAATGAATGCGACTGAAACACAGGCTGAGCCTGACTTGCTTTAAAATGTACCAGAATTCACATTCACTCCCATCCAATCTCAAAAAAAAATTTTTTCTTCTCAGTATTACCCACACAACTACACACAAACAACAGGTAACCTTCCCATCAGCCTCTGATGCAGGCCTTTGAAAGCCTTCCAAAAAGATGAGCTTCAGTGATTACGGGAGCGGACAGTTTTCTAATTATTCTGTCAAACATCAATGTGGCCGGCTGATGCAGACATTCTAGCTGCTGATGGACATTGTAATCACTTGTGTACTTCCAAACACAGGAGCACAGACATCATCTGACAGAAGTGGTGAAAAACAGGAAATGTGAAAGCTTCTATCAACTGATTCAGTCTCCAAAAAAGAGAGAAAATCACATAAAATGTTGCTGAATTCAGACGGAAGATAAGAAAGTAATTTCCATTCACAAAAAGTTAAGGATGTAAGAATTGTGATTCATTTATAATAGCGAATACATGGATGTTACGACCCTCTTAAGAATCCCAGAGTGCTGATGTTGAGGGGTCTGCACTGTTGTTAACATCAGTGGTTGTGTGAGGTGCTGCTTGTTTTTAGAAATGTAGGGCCTCCTTAAACAGTGTCAGTAACAGATGTTATGAGGCACATTCAGTTTCTATTTTTCTTCATCAGACTGTAAAACTCCTACACCTCCGCACATAACAACTGCAGAACATTGCCACTTGCCTCTCTGAGGATTGTAAATCCCTGCTGTCAACAAAGTATTTGCAATTCTAGAGACAGAGGATATTTTCAGATTGAACTTTTTGCTGGGTGGTTACAGTGCAATAGTGTCAAACAAAGCCTTGAACATTCTATTACTTAACCGCAAACCAGCCTTGAGCTTTGTGAGAAGATCAGGAAGCAGGCACACTATTGGGCACTGGGCTGGCCAAATCATCTCTACAAAATGTAAATACAGAACAAGATCAACAACTACAACTAGAAGGTATAATATCATAACTGTGAATCCTCATAGCAGCTTGAATGTGCTCCCATTTAGATTTTCAATTAAAAAGACTCCATGCACTTTCTGGTCTTATTGTGGAAAATACATCAGAGCACATTATTTATTTAAAAAAAATCCTAATCTTTCATCGAAATGTAATAACTTACCACTAAAATGACTGTGATATGAGAATAGGGAAGTCCACAAGACAACTATAAAGCTAACAACACAGCAATATTGCTAGAATCACTCTCAGAGCATTTTTTTCTCCAGTTTATGAACAATAAAAGCAATGACAGCCAATCAGAATCCATCAGACTTTGAAGAGCTCGAGCATTTAAGTGGCAGACAGCATAAATGGCAGCATGCGCTTTCAATAAACAGAACGTTAACGTACATTGGTGTGGACGCTAATATAGTTATCGTTCTTGGTATGAATGGGCCTTTAGTCTACGTCTACGGTACTGCATGTTTCTCAAACATCTCGCCAATAGATAATGCAGTAATCTAATGCTGTAAATGTTATATGTTATAAAAGTTTTGGCAGTAATAGCAAATAATGATAGATGTGAGAAAGCAGCATTATAATTATAACATGTGAAATTGTTCTAGAAGGTGAACTTGAAATTCAGCTCACATATCCTTCCCGGAAAGCTTCACAAGTCTAAGTTAGCCTTGTTTTAGGTGTTGTCCTCCATATTCAGGTCTGGTTGTGGAAAGCCCAATTTTCACAATCCAATCAATTTCCAAATGACAAAATCAATTATCACCGAATATGCTATTTCAGTCAGGAAATGACACATTATGGTAATAACCCATCGTGGAATGTTCACTTTTCACAACCCAATCAATCCCCAATTGACAAAATCAAGCCACACTCTGTATTAATTAAAATACTCAGTTTTAGTCAAAAAATTTAAGTAACATGGGTTTGCAATGCCTTTTCATGTTGATTTTTTAACAGAGGAGCTGCTGAACTACAACAATTTGGGGTTAATATCCGGCACATGGTTTTGTTTTAATTCAAAACCATCTCTGTTGAGATCAAAACTGGCCGCTGTGGCAGGCCAGACAGACAGAGAGTGAGGGCTTGACCTGAGCTATGAGCAGCCACGTAATGAAAGAAACATTTCATGCAATTCTCATCATCTCTCCATTACAAGGCAAAAGAGGTGCGCTGATCAGACACAAGCTTGATATCAAACCAAGCCCCTGCAAGCCAAATTACGCTGACAGTAATCTCAGCGAACACCTCTCGGCATGCTTCATCATATCAGAGAGAGAGAGAGAGAGAGAGAGCGGGAAAGCTAAAAGTACTCAAATGCACATGAAACTACACCAAATCCAATTAATATGGTTGCAAAACCCAGTACAGAGATTTACAGTGATGCAAAGATTGAGGAGCCTTGGGTGAGGGTGACGGGTCTGTCCGGTTGCATCAGTTTTTATCATACATCATTAGCTTAATTATGGCACAGGCCCAGGCCATCAGAGGAGTCACTTCAGGACCAGGGTCTCCACACGGCCCCTTACTAATAATAAGTGCAGAAACTGTAGCAAAAGTATCAGCCTACAGGCAAATCAAGCTCTAGACTGAGATGATGATTCGAAGAGAAAGAGACTTGGAAGATTATAGTTTATTGATGTAAACAACTAAAAAAAAACAAAAAATGCTGGCACGTCTAAGCAGATACTGGCAGGGAAATAAAGTGCCTCAACTGAACAGAAAGATGATTGTGTGCAAGCTAGAGGCGAAAAGACACACAAAATACAACTAGTTTAACAAATGCCACCTTTTTGAATATCTGAATACAGGAATGGGCTGGAAATAAGGAACACCGAGACTTTTCCCAGTAATTATCAACTTTAGGTTGTTGAATTCAATAAAAAAAAAGAAAAAAAAAATCTATTCAATTCATCAAATAGTATACAAAAAGACGTAGTAAAAGAAATCCATGTGAATTTAAAAAAACAAAGAGTGCAGCGGAAACAAGTTGAAATTTTTTATCGCGATGCATCGTTTCTAACATAGCCTATTTGCAGGAGTAAAAAAATTATTTATATATCCATACATGACCGATATTTTACAAGTACAATAATTTCTCCTCTCTAAACTGTTTCTCAAGCATGTTCTCCCATCACCACTGCTGCTACGTGAATGTGATGTATCACAACACTACAGAGAACGAGGCATTAAAAGTCTGAACCAAATAATACATATTGATCGATGTCTATCGCATCGGCCTCAGTTATGGAGATGAACATCCCTAATGCACATGCATAGAGCACATCAAATATGGTAAACAGAAGTTCAGCTGAGTTTTCTTGCCACATGAGAACCAGAGAGGATTTATGATTTTAGAACACAATGAAGAACATGTTTGGTTAAACTAACCATTTAAGTTGTCAAACCAGTGAATCACGAATCAAAACAATTTGAAGTCAACCTTAAGATTGCCATCCCTACAGATTTCTACATGAACAGGTTCTATGACATGCCCTCATCGGCAAAACATTGAAGAACAAAATTTGTTATGACCAGTGTAAAGCTTGAGTCATGAAGTAAAACCTGTTGAAAACCACTGCAGTAAGCGATAGTTTTTTTTAATTACTATTATGTGATACTATATGATGTGTTGAGAGTTGTGATAGGATGGCTTTAATCTGAATAGATTAGAACTCCTATGCTTTCCAATCTCAAATCTTCTCTGCTTCTTTGGACTCACAAATAAACAACTAGCTGACTATTAAATTACTGAGGCGAAATTTACATTCCACTGCAGTGCATGACTCACATCTAACTTAAAGGCATATTGCACACTTTAGGGAGCTAAACTGGCAATGGAAAAGCTTTTCTGGCGGACATTCAGATATCAGGCTTACTTGGGTTCATTTTAAATACACAATAGTTGCTTGGGGACGCACACACTGCCTGTGACACGAGCTAACCCTTGTGGCTAGTGCAGAGTGGCGGGTCATTAGCTTAAATCTGAAGTTGTATCAGTAGATAATGGAAGACTGAAGAACATCAGTCAACTTTCTGCTTCATAAAGCACAACTGAAAGCACCATAATGCCTTTGGCTGTAGAGCTGTCAGCAATGAGAGGTCTTCTGAACTTATTCATCAATGTAACCCTCACGTTGAGGGCTTCGAGGTCACTGGCAACAAGGAACGCAAACATCTGGTTCATTGCTTTTGAACAAGCAATAAACCGCAAGTGTTCATGCCCTAAGATGGTAGGAGTGGATGAACGGTTGGAGACAGATTCAAGGATGGATTGGACATGCTAATGATGCAACTGGAGGGTGGTGGATGACATTGCCTTTTCTTAATTGATCTAAGACCATAATCAGTGAAAATGACTAAACAGAACAGATTCTGCTGAACACAGCAAACTGAATTCAGCATGAATATAGGGGAAATGCTCTATAAACCTGGTTGTATGCACAAGATTTTGCAAAATAAGCTTTTAGGAAATACTACAGTATTATGATAATAATGGATTATAACAGTATTATGGTGTCAAATTACCCTTAAACCTATAAACACACACACACACACACACACACACACACATGTACATACATACAAACATATACATACATACATACATTCATATATACACATACACAAAATGCACATTTCTTAGCAATATCAGTCTTTACATGCAAATTATTTAAAATGTACTGAAAGATCCACTTTAGCACAATCAAATACTTCCACACAATTAAAGTGCATTAATTACCAAATTAGTTGTTCCAGTTTAGCAGACTTTAAATATACCAGTTTAGTATACTAAATGTACAATTGCAGGGTATTTTTATTAAGTACATAGGCTAAATAAGTAAAGGTATTTGTAGTATACTTAGCATGAAACAAATGCATTTCATTTTAGTATATTGTTTTTTTCACTAGGGTAGTTACTGTTTCCAGTTAAAAACAGTCATAGTGACAAACTCATTATGATTAGTGCAATGATACATAAAGAAAAAGACCAGAGGAGCCTCCCACTGTCTACCTCCATACGTTGCGCTGCAATGTTAGCTGTGCACTGAACTCAATCAACAGGGAGCTAAACAGACAGCGGTGAATTTACCAGGAAACTCTTTGATATGATGAGCTACTTCAGGAGGACTGCACATCATAACCTTGCTAATGTTCCATTTAACAACTGAGGTAATATTCGCCAACTAAATAGTCAGGGGTATCATGCTCGAAATTGTCAACCGTAGGTGTTCATATAATGACGGCGGTGCAATGCTAGCTGGTGGAATGAAAATTGGACAAATTGGATCTCATCTTTACGCACCCCAGGATCCAAATTCTGTCCATTGTTATTGTTATGTTGGTAGGGAAGGATTGGACACGATCCACGCTTATGAGCAGAATGAAAAACCAATCAATGCACTTCACAGTCTGTGGATGTATAATTCACTTATTAGTAGGAATCAGAAGCTACGTTCACATGCAGCCTAATAATCCAACTGACAGCTTACTCAGAATGAAAACACCAATCAGAAAATCATTAGACTGAATGCAATCAAATGTATTTCTATCCAATTAAAAGAGATGGTGCAGATGTTAAATAATCCATTAAACAGGACAATAATTTCCAAGTGAACTACCTTCATAACTGGCTTAAAAAATATGTGTACACATGAAAAATGACTCTCTTCCACCAATCTCTGCTCCAGACTCTAACTCAAAGATTGCTGGTTTATTAAATAAAGTTGGCGACATAATAAGAAAGCTTGCTTAGCATATTTTTAGATATGTTAGCAAGGCAAACATGCCAATTATGCACTGCGGTGCCATGCTGAGTTGTCTAACGTCTTTAGTCAGCAGACTGGGTGTTTGTTTTTTTCTGACAGGACTCACAATCTTCTTGCTGTTATGGTAACATTGACAATACATGCTGCTTTTCCAATGCATGCAGACAATCTATACAGAGTTCATGGAACAGCAAAACCTGTTGATTTAGAATCTGCAAGCAGATTGAATTGTGAAATTTAAATAAATTATGCAAGGTTGTTTTCAAAATTCACTTGGCTCAAAAGAATTGAGGCGATCTAAATGGCCATGACACTTCTGACAACAGAAGGACATTGAATGTAATGCTAAATTTATATAAATGCATTGTTACCTAATCGCTGAAAGGTGCAAATATTTATGGCGATAATGTAATGCAGGCATCGCTGAAGGTCAGGTGACCCTCAGTAAGCGGCAAGCTCATAAAGCTGAAGCTTCTTTATGAGGCATGAGACAGACCAGAGATACTCGAGAGACATTTGAAGGCGGAGAAAATGTCTCATAATTGAATTATGACACAGTGAATTGGGTTTTATCACAGTAAAATCCAATAAAAGGCAGCAGAGGATTAGAGAAGTGACCAAATAAATCTTTAAAAGTAAAATAATTAAAAACAAAACAATACATTTGTCGCTTCCGGTCAACAAATGATTTAGAAAATGATTTGTTTACGCTGTCCTGTAGAATTATGTTGCTTGAGAAAGCAAAATCAGAAGTTTAATAACCAAATAAAGCGAGATATTAAATAATAAATATTCATAATTAGTATAGAAAATGACAAGTTATACACAATCATACACAGAGCTGTTACTAGAAATTCCCTTGTAAACTGAGGTGTAACAAAGCTTACATAATAAAATGTTGGGAATATGCATGTAACTGTCCGTAAATTATTTAATTGCCAAACGATGGAAATGTTCTGCAAATCCATGTCTGTTTTGGGTGAGCGGGTCTATAGCAGCTTTGGTGCTAACGCCTCATTGCTATGAATCGTCATTATCGATGCGCCTTCTCAATGGTCTGTTGGCATGTGGGTGATTTCATATGCAAGAAGAGAAGTCTAAAGAAGTCTACTCTCACCACTGATATGCATAGCATATATGAGAAAGACATGAGTAAATGACGACAATTTTCATTTTCGCTAAACTATCTAATGTAAATATGGTTGTTACAATATCAGATTGATTGTTAATGCAAGACAATAAAACAGAGAAGCTGGAGAAGAAAAGTGTTTTCCTTCTCTATATTTGAGTCCAAATATGATCATCCCTTCTGGAACATCTAGAGAGGAACTAGGAAACTTTGTCCAGAAAATATTAAACTTTCAGCTCACCACACATGCTTGGTTTTCAATTTTTAATGGTACCATGTTTCTGAAAAAAATAAAAAAAATTGGTCTGCAGTTTTGCTGGTGGGAGTGAGAACTGCTGGGCCTCGACACTCACTTCATTATGGACTTAACTCCCCTTGGTCCCTGTGAGGGAGAGCGGAAGATGAGAAAGGCTCAGAGAGAGAGAGAGATGAGAGGATAAAAAGGGAGAGAGGATGAAAAAAAAAAGAGAGTACCGCTGTATCTGGGACAACCGTTGACATGACAAAACGGTTCTCTACGCAATAACAGTAAAAGAACGACTCAATTAGTGTGGCTCCTATCTCAGCTCCTTTATCGATCTTCTCCAGATGAAGAACAGCAGACGAGAGAGTTTTCAATCAACCGCTACTTTCTGAAGAAGGACAGCGGTGAGGTTCACGGCGGGTGAAAATCCATGGCTGGAAATATAAATAA
This sequence comes from Barbus barbus, assembly GCF_936440315.1. Lineage (NCBI taxonomy): Eukaryota > Metazoa > Chordata > Actinopteri > Cypriniformes > Cyprinidae > Barbus > Barbus barbus. Next base: position 16,829,457 of record NC_136715.1, on the reverse strand, counting down.
ATATGCAAAGCGTATATTCCAATGATTGGTAGGCAGGGTGTAGGTTTGTCTGACCCGATTTGGCGCGATTGAAATGCCACTTCTTTCATGATTATGTCGAATACAATTGCCAGGCCCAAGTCGGACTCGAACGGAGAGCGTCCCTGCGGATAGATCAATCGGACAACTCATCAGAGGCAGGGGGCACTCAGGACAATTCAATCCCTTTCAAAATTAACCTTCAAGATAAGAAGGAAAAAAGCTGCGACACCCCCAACGGGAATGTTTTTTGCGGATGGCACGCTGAGCTTAAATGCTACAGCAATCTTTTTAAACGAAGTGGAAAACAGCATGTAATGAACGTAACTGAATTTGTGCCCGTTCTCACGACGTAATTTCAACGTCATTTAAGAAACCAGAGGACAGATGGTTTCTTGGTCTCTGCGGTAATACGGACATTTTCATGCATTTTTCAATTTGTGGACTATGTGCGCTTCCTGTAATTCACGTCGCCCTCTTGGTTAAGGAAGTAATGGAGGAGCAAATTTTCAAGAGATGTGCAGATGAGAATTTATGTTTCTATTGTTACAGATGTGTGTATGTGAATATGTATTGTTGCGCTATCGCCATCTGTCCCCGGCACTGTGTGAGTGATTGGGTGTGTGTGTTTCTGGAAGAGCTCCAGGCGAGGACTCATCTGCTTCATCATTCCTTTGACACCGAAAAAGAACAGCGACAAGCGCCCGAAAGCCCAACAAGGCCCCCTACAGCTGAGCACCTCGTCAACATCGCCTTGTGTGTGACGGACATGAGATAAAGGAGCACGTCTAACATCATTTAGATGAACATCCTGTACCTCTCTTCGGTATCTGTAATTATATTTCATTCCATCTTATACTTGATTTAGTTTATTAATACCAGAAAGACTCCGAACACTCTTGGTTCTCATTTCTGTTATGGAACATTCCTTACATACCATGCACTCATCTCAGGAATGTGATGAACTGTATTGCATTCCTGATGCATGCATGATAATGCACTCTGAAGAGATGAGAACCAGATGATTCTTTATTTAATATTCTACCACTGTATGAAACATTACCTGCAATCCCGTCATAAAATAATCACACCAATGCAATGTAATGCACACAAAAGAGCTTCAGATTCACGAAAGTTTACAATTGAATAATGTAAAAGAAAAGGAACTACAATCCCTGCCGGCCCGAGACTCGAACCCGCAACCTTTGGGTTACGAGTCCGACTCTCTAACCATTAGGCCACAACTTATGCAGGAGGAGATCTTATGATTATCAATGATTTAGATAAAATATCAAACTAAGCGTATAAATTTGTAGATGAGAGTAGGTAAACACTTTTAATTTCTAAAAACATGTTAAAACATGTATTTTTAATATATAATTATAGCCAGTTATTGAAGGTGGGGAGTTTTTCCCTGAAAAGCACTACAAGAGAAAATTAAATCATTGAAAAAACAGACTAGTTCAATTCCACAACAGTACATAATTTGGTGACAGGTTCCATAAACATTATAGTGAAATAAATCATATAACTGATGTAAAATTATCCGTTTAGGCATTTTTGCAAGTGTAATTCAGCTTTACTTCATCAATCCTGGTTCTCAAATCTGGTTCATCATGCCTTATGGTTAAACTTTAAATAATTTGCACACATAAACATGAATATGTGATCATGTGCAGTGATGATGTGGAAGTGACTAAACAATACTAGGATGTTTCATCATTCATAAAACCCATCTCTGCCATAAATCCTTTCTTACAATTTTTTTTTTATCCTCTTCGCTATGCTCTCTTGGGTTCTGGCACACCATTATCTGACAGCAATTGATAAATGAAGTAAAGATAAAGGAAAGAGGAGCTAATTAATATAGAGAAGAGCTCCAGGTTGCTCATCGATACAGTGCTTTAAAACACGACCTAACTTAGGAGAGAGAGAAAGAGAGAGAGACAGGGACTGAAAACGAAGAGCTCAGGCAATGCGGGCCTCCTTTGAGCCACGCGTGTAATGATCACAGGAGATAGCAGGGAAATGTCGGATCAACAATTCACTTCACGCTCTCCTGTGCGATGCATGTGCCCAGATCAGATTTAGCATTTGTATTGGACAGCAGTACACTTAGGAATACAACAACAGACCTTATCTGGCCGAGATGTGTGTCGAACAGGAAAATTAAAGAGGCCCAAAGGAAAAACTTTATACACCGCGATCATTACCGAAACCAAATTAGACAAGGATATAAAAAGCCAGAATAGCTCTTCATGAATAAAGTGTAAACTATGGTAAAGGACGGAGTGACAGTAAGTTTATCTAATGAAAATTTCACGGGGATGGTTAAGCAAGATAAAGCCAGTATCATTCATTTTTTTCTTACACTGATAACTTGAGTCTGGGACAGATCCCACAAGTGTCCTTATACATGAAAGTTAGTCTCGTGTAGACTAACGGCTGAAGGTCTGGAATCTATGGTAGCTTTCATTGGCCAAGGCCCGCACATGAGGCCGTTTGACCGACGTGTCAAACAACCAATCACAGTTTGTTTCGTTCAGCGTCCCATTTCGGAGCATGGAAATGTTGCCACAATAACAGACCGGTGTGTGAAACACTTGGATGTATTTTAAAGATTATATGCCGCAAACTTTAAATATTTCACATATTTTTGAAAATCCAGCATTTAGTTAATGATGATAAGCGCTCGTCGTCACAGTTGTAAACACAATGGCTTTCTTCTTTTGTGAGGGGGTTTGGCACCACGGCATTTTTTTTTCCAGGTGGACCGTTAAAGAATGCCATGCACACGTCTCCCGGAAATCCTGGATAATTCAACGACAACTTCAAAACTCCTGAAGTGTTTCCACTTTTGTGTGCCATATGCATCAGACGTTTAGCCAACGTTCCGTGGGCGTGATGTCTGAGACTACATGAAAGTACAGTTAAAACAATACCAAAAGTGTTGGTAATCTGTTCTAATTCCAGTAAAGTTTCAGAATTCTCCATAACAAAACTAATAGAAGAAATACACTGTTTATATACTGCATATACACTGGTACCATTGTACCTGTACTTTCTGACATTCAAACATATATACATTTAAACAGAAACTCATCCTTGTCTCTGAAAACAGCTCAGTGTTTGGTTCAATGGTCTTTTCTCATTGTATAAATGGGCAGTACATCTATCTGCCTCTCACAGCCCTGCCTGCCCGTCAAACACTGTATTTATGCTCAATGTTATGACAAGCTCTCATGTAGGCCCTATGGAGTGAGAGTGTGTGGACACTAGTAAAGTGGTGTGTGTGTGAGACTCCAGTGCAGATGATGCAAACTTGTGATCAACTCCTGATCCCTTGTTCACCCTATCATGTTGCATCTCTTCTGTTAAAATCAGGGAACAGGCCAAAATAGCCAACCACTTGTAAATTTCAATGAGCATCTTCCTGTACATGGACCTATGCACACTTTATTTAAATTAGACCAATGAGTCTGCTGTACCGTTGAACAGATCAAAGTAAAAGACTAGATTGAGGCACACAACAACCTTTCTGACTAACAAAAAAAATAGATGGCACACTGTAAGCAAATTATCAAAAGCATCTGTTGAGTGCCTCTTCCGCTGAGGTCTTGCATTAGTCAATGAAAAGGCTAACAAATGGAAGCTCTCATACTAATTGGATATATAGTCCTCTCTGAGGTTTCTCGAAAAAATATCAAAGGTCCAGTTTAAAAAAGTAATATCAAAAGCTAACATTTAGACACTGACTATACAACACAGATATCACTCTGCATGGGGGTTATTTATTCGTTCTTTGCTTAAATTCAGGGATATTTGGTGCAGCTTGATCTAATAGAGATCAAAGCTCACTGGATGATGTGTTTGTACATGGGCATTTCGGTGGGGTTTGATGGCGATTTTTATCTTCATATACTCATTAATGAGATTAAAGAAGATTGTAACCTTTGCTTGCTATACTTCCTTCCTTTTCTTTTCATCATGGTTCCACTTTCCTCTTCCTTTTGTCTCTGTCTTCTTGGTTGATAACATAATAGAATAGAATAGAATAGAATAGAATAGAATAGAATAGAATAGAATAGAATAGATACTAACATTCAAAAGTTTGGGATAAGCACACTTTTCTTTAAGATATTTATTACTTTTATTCAGTGAGAATGAATTAAAATAGACAAAAGTGGCAGCAAAGTTATTTATAATGGTTACAAAAGATAATACATGCCTTTGAAATGCTCTTTTGAACTTTCTATTCACCAAAGAATCCTGAAAAAAATTGTAATGATGCTGAATATTCAGTTTTGCCATAACAAATAAAATACATTTTAAAATAGAAAAATACACTGACATACAATTGTTCCCTATGCTGTACGCAATGCCCTTCAAAACTGACCATATAGACTTATGGTAAAATATCCTGTGATGTGCACTTCACAGGGCACTACTGGGCAATCGGAACATTTATAGTTCCCATTAAAAACCATCTACAGACTAACAGTCTTTTTAAATGAGCTCCAACAAACTTTAAAGTGAACAGTATACATTCTGCGCCACTAAAACCACCTAATGGAAGTGCAAAATGACCCGACTTGGCTCAACCAGTGACAGTTTGGACTGGGACTACCTTTTTTTTTTTTTTTTTTTAAGTGACATACTGCCAAGTATGGTGATCCATACTCTGAATTCGTGCTCTGCATTTAACCCATCCAACGTGCACACACACACCGTGAACACGCACCCGGAGCAGTGGGCAGCATTTATGCTGCGGCGCCAGGGGAGCAGTTGGGGGTTCGGTGCCTTGCTCAAGGGCACCTCAGTCGTGGTATTGAGGGTGGAGAGAGCGCTGGACATTCACTCCCCCCACCTACAATCCCTGCCGGCCCGAGACTCGAACCTGCAACCTTTGGATTACGAGTCCGACTCTCTAACCATTAGGCCACGACTTCCCCTCCTTCCCCTACCTGGGGAGGGGGGAGGGGGGGGGGGGGGGTTTGAAACCAGTCATTAGTTCTGTTAGTGGCACAGAAATTATACACGTTAGGTTTACATTTAACATTACAAAGTGCTATTTATTATGTCAGCAAGGTCATAATCACATTTCTGGTTGTAATTGGCCAATAGTATTTTCATCTCATCACTGGTTCAATATAGCAGAAGGTGGACACAACAGGAAGGTAGTGATCTCACCACATTTCTTCACAATAACTCACTTTAATCTTCAGCCCTAAGACTTGGACCACTGCAGTTCAAAACACCCCATTCGGCCCCAGAGCTAAAACGACTAATTAAGAGTCACGAGTCATTTCGCAGTTTGCATCCCCTCAAAATCTGCAAAAACTTCTGCTGTGAAGATTAAATAATGACCTGGACTAAAAAAAGAAAAACTGTGTCTACCTCCAAGAGATCTTACTGAAAATCCAATAGACGTTGCCTCATTCGGAATAAAGAAATGCAGGATTTGCATTTCTGAGCACATTTTCTATCCCAAATTTGCATAAGCTCTCAAACCCTTTTTTGAGAAACGCCTCACGTGAAGTACATTTTCAAAACAAAACAAGCATACTCCAGAGACCTCATGCATGCAAGGTAATACTGAAAGCAGCTTCTTTGCTGCTCACTTGCTAGCACATCAGAAAGAACAGCGCTTAGTTTTATTGGCTTTGGTAAAGCATCATCCATCATACTCATGGGTGGGAAAGAAAGTTTTGAAACAAGTGTTGACAATGTTGAAAAAATCCCCCCAAACTCCCGACCGCTTAGGAGCTAACTTGTTTTGCGAGACTACCTAACCAGGTGGAATGATTACTAGCGAGTAATTACATAACCGAAAACATAATCTACATGTTCCCGGTCAGGGATCAAAATGATGCAGGACTGTGGGCACCATGCGAATTCAGCCCATGTGGAAAGATTAGTTATTGTTTGCTTATGCATTCTTCACTGTTCCTTGAGCTTCACAAAATAAATGTGTCTCCTGCCAGCGAGACATTGTTCTATCAGTCAGCATTAATGGTCTGAGTGCAGGGGCCGAGTATCTGGCGATGCGGGGCTTCGTTGAACGCGGTCCGGGGCCAGACAGCCAGACGCAGGGGAAATGAGCTCCATTACTGAGGTGGCCATGTTGGGGCTGGGAGATTGGGCTGGCTCTTATTGCCTGTGTTTGGAACAAATGGGAAATGTGATTCCCTCAGGCTTGAGACAGCCGAGAAGTGACGACTGATCATTATACACTAACATCACCAGCACAATGGAGATGACAGGGTCATGGAGGCCCCAAAGGATACAAATGATGGAGTATGTGCGAGGTGGGAGCGAGAGTATATTTGTGTGTTAGTACTCGTATATAAAGGCCAGAGTCGTGCTTAATGTTGAGCAGACAGTGGCACAGACAGTAATGAGGAGAGCAGAAAGAGGGCTTCTCATCCTCCAGCGTTAACCTCTCTCTCACTTTTTCATAAACCGCATCTTTCCATCCTGCTTTATTCACTAGCATGCTCTCCCCATGCTCCTGCGAGAGACTCTGGCCATGAAGCAGGAAACAACGAGCCAACAGGATTTTGCAGCTCATCCGCTGAATATGAGCTCATCCGCATAAGAATGATTGTGGAAACGGAACACATACTGAAATGACAGATTTTCAGATAAAATGAGCTTTCATGCATTTACACTGAAATATAAATACAATATATTCTAAATGATAAAAAGAAAGATTAAATATTAAAATGACTAAATTTTTTAAAAATAAACCCTAATGTTTAAGACTTCTGGATCAATAAGATTACTTTTTTTAACAGCAAGTGTGCATTAAATTTATCAAAAGTAAAATACATTTATATTTCTAACAAATGATGTTTTGTAAACATTCTATTCATAAAAGTATCTTGAGAAAAAAACAGATCATTAGAATGATTTCTGAAGTATCATGTGACACTAAAGACTGGCGTAATGCCATCACAAAATAAATTACGTTTTGATATATATTGAAATATTTCACAATATTACTATTTTACTCTGATCAAATAAATGCAGCCTTACTGAACATAAGAGACTTGGGCACAATTTACTAATCAGGGCAAATTAGCGTCAGAGCGCAATTCCAAAACAGCGCAGATGGGCATGGAAATCTCCGCGGGTGATTTACTGACAATGTGCAAATTAAAGAACACAGAACACAGATCTCATTTACATATCGACCAACTCAATATACCAAGTGCAGCGCAACTTAGCGTAGTCGAAAATAAGCAGAACCGATGCTCATCAGGAGCAGGTGATCTACTTACGACACAGGCACAAAATAGTTTAAGACATGCTTTTTTTGGGTGTTAAATAATGGCGCAAATACCAGTAATTTGACAAGCGCAAACGCTTAGTAAATCGCGTTGCATGATTCATTTTAATACTCTCCTCCCATAAATTTTGCATCTGAAAGGGAAACTCCTACAAATGCATATTCAATAAGATCAGGCGCGAAAATAACGATGTCCACGCCTTTTCAGCGCTAATTCTTCACTGCGTGTCATTAGTAAATCCTGAAAGTACCGTTTTAATGCCAAAAGAGGGTTTACACTTGCGCAAGATATTAGTAAATCTGGCCTTTTTTCAAAAACATTACAAAAATCTTATAGAATGCAAACTTTTGAATGGTAGTATATAAAATGTTAATTACATGCTAATTTTAATTAGATTTGTATTTATTTATAAATATCATATAAATATACAATAGCTATCAATTGTATTTGCAATACTGTATATAATATGCACGTTCTTAAATCTCATAACTCCAAAGGTATTTCCAATGTTGGTCTAAAATAAAATGTTTGATTTACAAATATTCTAATTGTCAAATTGAAAAAAAATACAAATAAAAATCATACATCTTATTTGTTGTAACTTTTGATGTGGTAGCATACAGAAGCTAAATTCAACTATTTTGGATGTTAAAAAACGTTTCCAATACTTTCAATCTTTAAAAAAATATATATATTTATTTTTAAAGTTTTGTACTTGCAACATTCAACATCTTGCACCGAAGGATGATGTATGTTACAAGTTTAATACTTTAAAAAAAAAAAAAAAAATTGTGGACACTTCATGCAATCAGTTACATCATTGTCTAGCTTTCAACATGGGCCAGTTCTGAGAGAGGCTGGCAGATTCCCAGGTTGAGCACCAGCACCATTTCAGTGTAAGAGAGGGATATTCAATCCTACGATGCCCTGAGCATGTCATCTCCAGGACAGAATGATTGAGTTGTATCTCCAAGATAACACATTAATGTGCTGTACGGGAGCTCAAACATTCATGTTCACAGCAGTTCGACCAACAGAACTGACACACAACAACATTTGTTTCAGATTTACCTTGCAGCGGCCAGCAAATAGTATCAAGCTCCAGTGCCAGCTCCTAGTTAACCTCAAATACACATCACACAACCCAGTGCTGCAGCCTTCTCTACCCAGGGCAGGTGAAATCCCCACCGGTCACAATTACCCAGCCAAGCACCTTCATCAAACACCCAGTGCCTGGGAGCACGTCTGACGTGCCACAGCCCTAATTCACTCCCACTCCAAACTACACTGCATAGGGACCAAATAGCCACGAGCAAAAACATCTATCCATCCACGTCTCCCACATCTAACTTTGGAGGGAGGGGGTGGGATAATGGCGTTGTTTAGCCGTTGCCATTTGGATTCGACTTGCAGGTGCTTTCGGCTTTTTCTAAAACCGTGGCAAATGTGTAATGTTTTATTCATATTCCGTGATAAAACATTGCAATGCGCCATGTGTGGTGTGTGTTGACTAAGTTCAAAAGTAAAGAGTTCTCCATCGCTCATTTTCCACATTTCTGTCGTAAATAAAGAACTCGAACAATGCCTATTGATGGAGACTGACTTATGTAATCCAGGTGTTACAAAATGTGTCCATTCTCCACGTACTTCTATAGTAATGTCTTCATCTATCAACCTAACCATTATAAATATAAAAAGAGAGGCTTTTATAATAGGGTTGGAAAGGGAGGAAAAAAGGCTTGGGGTGCAAATGCCCCATGTCCGAGGAAAAAAGGAGAGAAACTAAGAAAGTGAGAGTGGGAGAGAGTTCAAGAGTGCCTCTCCTTTGAGCTGCCAGTGAAGGTAACTTTGGTGAGTAAGAATAAAATAAATCTTGTATATCAAAGGAGTGCATATATACAATGCATTTGCCTCCCTGCAGACTCTAAAGGAAGGGTTACACAGTCTGGCAGTACATCAGCTTAAACTCTCCATGCTTCAGTTTCAAAGTCAACTATAAAATACTGCAATTCTAGCTGTACTTTAAAAATGTTCAGAGTTCAAAAAAAGCTACGCTTGACAGAATTATTTCACAATGTCGATTACTCAGACATAATTTCACCCAACCCTTGGTTCAAAACTGAACATTGTCGGAACTGGGTTTAAAGGAAAAACAAGCTCACATTAATTTCTTTCTTACAAAATGTGCATTTTTTGAGCTGTAAAATTAGTGAAATTATCATTACAGTAGGCCCGCACTGGAGGTGGACGAACTATTCATCACCAATGTAATATCTTCAAGTTACCTCAAGTAAACAAGTTACAAAACCTCCCTTCTTGGCATCCTTGCACAAACATCTTGGAAAAGGTTTTAGTTTAAAGTTAGCTACAACTTTACACAGATTAGTAGGTAATTCTGTTCGTCTCATGTTAACACTATAACATTTAATTCTAGTGGCTATAAACAGTGTATTTTAATGTGTATTGCCTCACTTGGTTGCTTTCATTGAAAATGTATTTTTGCTTGGTAATTTTGAGGTAATCAACATTATGCAACAACTGCTGTCAGTTAAGCTTAATTTGCATTGAACCTCAGAACATTCCTTAAATACATTCCTATACTAGAAGAGTGGTGTACCTCAGGTGTCAGTTTTAGGACCATTTGAATTATTAGTTTTCCAGTTCATTTTTGCAGCTTTTTCTGACAGGTGTGGGTGGGTTGATTCTGACCACTAATCAGTTGGTAAATTAATGAGAATGATTTGAAGGAGACAAGGGAAAAGATTCCTAAAACAAACAAATCAAACATTTCCGATGGAAGATAGAAGGCAACTGCATATTTCATCCCGCCAGGGAAACGCTTCTGTGAAATGCAAATCACTGTACACAGAGGCTCCAGAATGGGAACTGTGTGACTGCAGGGGAGGGCCGCCACTCCACCCCAATAGAGCTTAGAAAATTTCAGGTACCCCATTGATGACAGGAGGGCTGGAGAGACAGGAGGAGACTGGAACTATACACTTCAACTTATAGACTTTGAAAATATTCAACACAATCTTTCCGCCTCCTTTATCTAATCAAGTATGATTCAGTGGGCAAAATAATGTAGCATAAATGCATATTTTTGTGTTGTTTGGCAACAATAAATGTTGCCCATTGCGTTTCATAGTTTTCTGTTCTGTTTTCTTTTGCAAACAAATTAATAGAAAAACAAGTGTATATCTTTCATCTGACAACAATATGAATCTAAAGATTGAAGCGATTCAATCTTTAGATGAAATCACTTTATGAATGTGCGTAGTGTTGCTGCTTCAAGCTAGAATACTTGAAGAGCAAGGTGTGCTATTAAATCCCTGTTTTCTGACACACAATGAACATGATACTAGATTAATTTTGGTTCACATTATTATAAAGAGAGTTCTGTTATGAAGATGTCAGTGTGCATCCTGAATACAAACAAACTGAGCTGAAACCAAATCAGGTGCATATTATCAGCAAATTGTTAAGAATTCCGGTGTGCTTCGAAAAAGGAACGTTATCTGAGAAACAACTTCTCTGCTCGTAAAAACTGCAAGAAAAAGGATCTTACACTCCAGAGCGAGTAATCAACAGGAGGAGGACAGCAAGTGTGTGTCTGGGGGAGAAAAGCATTGGTGAAAAGATTAGTTATGAGGTGTGTGTGTATGTATGTGTGTGTCTGTCTGTCTTGGTGTGTTGCTGAAAAGTGTGACTGTAGCGAAGATATTGATCAGAGCACAGGCTCATAATGAGGGTAAAAAGAACTGGCTTCGGCCGCAAGCCCAGTCTTTTGTAGTGCCTAAGGAGTCAACAAAATCTCACACGGAGGAAACTTCAAAGAGCGGAAAAGTAATACTAAATTGAGAACTGTAATGAAGTTAAAGGAGAGCAACTTTAACTTTTTATTTCTTATCACACTCTCAAAACACCTTTATATTAATCTTTTATGGTTGAAGTAAAATAACTTTGGGTATTTACATTTTTGGTTCAGATGAACAGAATCATTCCTACCTTGGGATCGGCAGTGAGAAGCTTGAAGGCTACGTACACCTGGTTCTCCTTTACACCTCCACCCAGGTCCAAGAAGTTAGCAGGCTTTCCACCATGCAAGTCGATAATATCACATGTTGCCATAGCAAGGCCAGCACCGTTAACTGTGGATACAGACCATGTTTTGGACATTAAAATATTATCTCAGTTAAAAATGATCATTGTATCCAGTCATCCAAAATGTTAATGTCTTTCTTTCTTCAGTCACAAAAAAAATTAAGGTTTTTGAGGAAAACATTCCAGGATTTTTTTTTTCTTCAATGGGACCCAACGGGTTGAAGGTCCAAAGTGTAGTTTCAAAGCGCTCTACACGATCACAACCAAGGAATACGTTTTCCTCAAAAAACTATTTCTTTGCGACTGAAGAAATAAAGACATGAACATTTTGGATGACATGGGGGTTATTTATATAATTAATCAAGATTTTTTTTTTTTTTCTGGAAGTGAACTAATCCTTTAATAATGTGCCAGCTGCTTATTTGTATGAAATTAAAATTTATAGGGACAGGAACCTCCAGGCTTAAAAAATGTCCATGATAAGCACAAGTCCATGATAAAAACATAATAAAAGTATAAATTATATAATAAAAAAACACAATTATATACAAATATATCTATACAACTATATGCCATGCCTTCTGAAGCTATATGATAAAGTTGCCTGTTGAATAGAGGAAATTAAAGTGATTATACACTTTAGCAACTTAGTTACGAAGTTGAAATCATTAATCAGAGTGAGATTTGTATAAGAATCATTGGGTCAAAATTGATCAATGGATTTATTAAAAGAATCTAACTCAAAAGATTTGTTTATAATAATTTGGACATTGCTAACTTACTCTGTCACAGCTTAAATTTCAATCTGTTCTTCATTCAAAAATACTGTATGGACTTTTATGACACTTTTAACATTTCACAACCCCAGTCCTAAATGACCTTCATTACCGTATATTGAAAAGAACATTCGCTATAATGATACACAATATAACGGCCAGAATTTCTGTAATTTCACATCCCAACCCCAATGAAAACATAGCTCAGCTTTAAATCTGCTGCCCACTGCTTTTCAAGGTAAGCGAATTGTGTTTGACTTAAAGTATACAGGGTGTCAAGAATGGTTGTAGTATCTGTGTTAGCCGGCCTGGTGAGTCCCATCTCGTCGTGATTCAGTTCATTTCCTGATTCAGCCATTTCCTGCTCATCCCAGCTCTCCTGGCTTCACACATCTCCCCTCATTCTGTTCTTTAGCGCTGAGCTAACGTGTTGGCACAGGCTCTGACACTCGACTCAATAAAGTGAAATTCAGCTGAACAGCTGTGGCTTTGCCGATTTACAAAGCTTTTAAGGTGTAAACTAACAAAACTCACTTCTACGCGCAGCTTGTCTATATGCTACTTTCTTGGAGCTTTGCTGTGAGAGCCGGGATTTATAATGAGGGACCACTTAAATGTGTAGACTAACAATCATCTTGGTCGAGTCGTTTTTCCGGAAGATTCCTGCTAATTAGAGCCCATCGGTTCAGGCAGGTCCCTTATGGAGCTGTTAGAGAGCTGCTGGAGATGATGACTGGCTCGGCGCCCGTTTGGTAACACTTTCACAAAATCCTGTTCTCAAGACTAAAATAAACATGTTGGAAACTACTAAGAAGAGCATTTCTAAAGCTGGATTTGAAATATCCCTTGAGACGTGAGCTTGAAATGTAGAAGTTCATCTGGTATTTTAGTATATGAATGATTAAAACAAACCAAAACAGGCTATGTTTCCATCCAGTCCGATGTACTTGAGATCATATTTGGCTGCTTCGGTCTCCAAGGGGTCGCTCTCTGCGGTATTGTCCATGGCGAACACAGCTTTCTGTCTGAACTCTGCATTGTCGTCAAAGTTGATTTTCGCATCAAAGCAAACCACTGTGGACAGACAGCAAAAAAGTGTTGGAACATACTGTCATATACTGCATTTCAATGCACTTTTGTGTCAAACTCATACAAAAGTACACAGGGAAGTATAAACAAAGATTATAAAAAAAAAGCAAAGTTAAATTTCAAAGTGTACAGGTCATTTTGTACTATTCCAAAAACTGCAGTTCACACAAACAAATTGAACAAACCTTTTCTCTAATCTCATTAATTCTGTAATAATTCAAGAATCAGGAGAGAAGAAATTATGTTTGTATACACACATAGTACTATTTGCTATTATAAATTTTCGGGGCAGTAAGTTGCGTTTATTTATTTTGTTCATTATTTAAAATTTATTTTAATTTATTTATGGATTGATTTTTTGAGGACTGGAGTGATGACTTCATTTTAAAATACATTACAATAGAAATATTTTGACCAAAAATTAAATACAGCTTTATTTTAAATGCAGTTCACTTTAAAATATTCAATATCTCAAATTTGATAATATTGGCTAATTTGTTGATTATGATTATTAATGTATTTTTATGACTTCATAAAACAGAAATCCATATGACACTGATTTAGGAGGGCGTTCCAATGGTCAATGTTTCTATTTTACAGTTGGTCATGATTCAGACATGTTCAATTTGTTCAATGAGTTTTTCAAAGCACCTGTTATTATTCAAATATAGATCTAGTGCATGTGGCAAATTGGTGACGGCAGTTCCAAATCGAATAATTTATGAAAGGGAAAAGGGAGCTGCATATAAGTAAACACAGTCATACAGCGCTGATGACAAAAGTCCATAGTTACAACATGATCTTTACTGACACCATGTACATCTATAGACCTCATTTTGTGCAGAAGGAGCATCTTATACAACAGACAGCCAAACCAATACAGAAGCTGTATCAGAAAATTAGCCTGGGAATAGAGTCTTCTGTGACTGTCTTGGTCGTATGTGACCAGACCCAGCAAGTCTCTCATTTGTAGTGTTTTGCAGCTTCTCGAGCCTGCAAGGACTTGGCGCTCGCTAACAAAGCAAATCTGTGTAGGGAAGTACACTGGGTTCACTGAGCTATTATCAAACTCAACTTTACACTGTTACCAGGAGAGTTTCACTTACTTTTGCAGGGAACTATGGGTAAAGAACAGATAAGGAAAGAAGATGAATGCAAAGCAGAGACAGTAACAAAGAAACTAGATCAGATGCACCACCGCAATCTGACAAAACAGTGGGGGTTTTTATGTTTAATGGAGACATGCAGTTTGTTAATACTTTTGAAAGTGCTTTAAGTAGGAGACCAAGACAGCTATTGTCACTTTTGACAAATAAATCAAAGCAAACAATGCATCTAAAGACAGCCAAAGCCATTTGTTGACTTCTGTTTTGATGCTGCTGTCAAGAAAATATCACGATTAATGCGTGTTTCCTGAAATGCTCTATTATGATTTTCATAGAAAAAACAAACTAAGCGAAAGAATAAATGAAAGCCTGAAATAAAGACACATGTACAGAGAAATATAAAGAGTTAAGAACAATAAAGAAAGGTAAAAATATAAATATTAAAAATGTAACGTTAAAAAATAAAAAAGAACAGAAAAAATACAACAAAAAGTAAAAAGAAAACTATTATATATTAATTATATAGTATTATATTATATTGCTGTTATATATTAATCATTAAAAATGTAAATAAAAGAACAGGAAAAATAACGAATAAATTAATAAAACTATTAATTAAAATTAAACAAACACACACACACACACACACACACGTACATATATATATATACACATACATTATATATATGTATATATATGTATATGTATATGCATGTATGTATATATATATATACACATGTATGTATATATATATATATATATATATGTGTGTGTGTGTGTGTGTGTGTGTGTGTGTGTGTGTGTGTGTATGTATATATATGTATATATATATATATATATATATATATATATATATATATATATATATATATATATATATATGTATATATATAATTAAATAAAAAAATTTAAAATTTAAATAAAATAAAATGAGAAAAGACAACAAAATAAAAAGGAAATTAAAAGAACAAAAATACAGAAAGGAAAAAAGTAGAGAAAATGTGGTGGAACTTTTGTGACGGCCCCTATGAGGACTAAATCATTTTGCCATTATGGTGCAGGGCCGAGATGATTTCTCTCCCCTTCTTTAATTTGACAGGCTAATACTGCAGGCATTACCCTCTCTGGACCTACTGTATATAATTTCATACCAATAAACGTTACAACATCCTACATCATTTTCTAACAGGTACCTATAAAAAAAAAAAACAAGTGGAAATGGTATTGGGAGTAGCGTTTGGTCATATTACGAACATATTTGTGCCAGGGTTACGTGGGAGAAGCCCTGTAAAGTTGCTGAGGCAGCACTCTCCATATCCACGAGTTTGATATAAACATTAATGTGAAATGACATTTATCCTTGGAAGCTGCAAGGTCCTATTTGGATCTTTACAGAAGCTCTTATGCAATCTGTGAGCAAGCGTTTTTGTCTGTCATTCACGCACGAACACAGACACACACAGACACGTCTTACCTTGTCCCTCAGGTGTTTCTCCAAGCGGATTGACTTCGACTTGAGTGGCGTCGACTTTGAGGAACAGATCATAGAGTCGCTTAATCTGATCTGCAGCCTGTGACAGAAGCACAGAGAGCACTAATTACCCAGCTGCACAGCTCTGAGAACTTATATAAGCCATTCAAACTACCTTGACATCTCTCAAGCACATCTGAAGACAAATATTTATACATTCTGGGCTATATACTGTACACTGTGCAATAAAGAAGATGCATCTTTGACCGGACAATTGGTCAGAATGGTCAAAGTTGACGTGGAAAACTTCAAAACGTGACATAAATTGATTTAGAGTCGGTAGGGCCATTAACTCAGCAGGGAGTCACGGTAGCAGTTAATGCGTCCCTGCTGAGAGACATTGCAATGTTGAGCAGCTCTCTCCGATTCCCAGTGGCAATGAAAATCAGGCTTACGACTGGAAAACTGCTGGAAATTGTTAGTGAGATTTGCTAGTTATATGAGATTTTGTAATACACTGATTTGTTGATGATTTTCTATTTTGTGCTTTTTAGAACAATTTCATAATACTGTTATACATATTTTTTTAATCCATAGGTTCTGTAACTTTTCATACTTTCATGGAAGATTTCATATTTTTGCGATAATGAAAAAGATGCATTAGGATCAGCATTCATAGACATTCTGAACTCTATTGGGGTTAGACAACACGTTTCAGGATCTACTCATTGTCGAAATCATACTCTAGATTTAATACTGTCACATGGAATTGATGTTAGTGATGTTGAAATTCTGCAGCAAAGCGATGATATCTCAGATCATTATCTAGTCTTGTGTAAACTCCATATAGCTAAAACTGTAAATTCTACTCCTTGTTACAAGTATGGTAGAACCATCACTTCTATCACAAAAGACTGCTTGGTAAGTAATCTTCCTGATTTATCTCAATTCCTCAGCATATCCAACAGCGCAGAAAAACTTGATGTAACAGAAACTATGGACTCTTTTCTAGCACTTTAGATACAGTTACTCCTTTATGCTTAAAATGCATATTGCAGGTTAAAAAAAAAATTCAAATGAATATATAATATTTTATGAAAATACCATATGAACCGTTAATGCAGGATTTGAAAATGTTTTACAAGACGCGTGGGCACAAATTTAGATGAAAAAGTGAAGCTTTCCTTGACAGTTCTCAAAAACCGTTTTTTTTTTCAACATCGCGTCATATTACGTCACATAAGGGAGTCGTGTGCCGCACTCTGCTTTGAGCGCGCGCGAGTCAGTGTGTTTTCGGTAGTTATTTTTATTTCAATTTATCACTGTCATGGTAAATTATTGTGTTTGTGGAGGTTGCACAAACTCCAGCCTGTCAGGACATCGAGTCCACAGGTTTCCTAACAAGAAATAAGATGGTATCTTCCGGGCCTCGGTGCATTTGTGCAGCTGAAGAGACGGGACTTCACTAATGCATCTGCGTCAAACACCGCGGTGGTGTGTAACTTAACGATCACTTATATTAACGAGTGTGACACGCCTGATCAACACTTATTAGTTTCTATTACTGGTAAGTATCAATACTCAGATGACCAATACTAGCATTGCTATTGCCTGATTACATTAGCTAACGTGTGTATATCTGTAAGCTAACACTGATCTCTCACCAAACACCTGCCCTGTTCTCCTCACATCAACTCAATTTGTGTTCTCTGACCGTTGTTCTGTCTAATCCTGGCCTGTCCTGCTCTCTTGGCTGCATAGCAGGCTCATAATTTTATCCGTGGTCCGTCATACGAGTGTAAATACACATTTAACACATTTTCCCCTATGGGGCTTGGTCCCTAATAAAGAAAACATACAAATTATTGGGGCTTGGCCCCTAATAAAACAAAATAACTAAAAATATAATAAAATACCTAACTACATAATACTATTATTGTTAGAAATTGCAACAATATAAAAATATAATACATTTAAAATTTTAATTAAAACAATAAGTAAACAATAATATCCTGGCCAGAGGAGAACTGGCCCCCCGACTGAGCCTGGTTTCTCCCAAGGTTTTCTCTCCATTCTGTCACAGAGGGAGTTTTGGTTCCTTGCCGCTGTCGCCTCTGGCTTGCTCAGTTGGGGACAGTTCATTTCTAGCGATTATCGTCAATTTGATTTCACAGATACTATTTAAACTGAACTGAGCTAGACAATGACATCTCTGAATTCAATAATGAAATGCCTTTAATTGAAAATTGAGTGTTTAATATTATTATACATTACTGACACTCTATCCTCCAGTTTGATACTGTTAAGTGCTTTGACACAATCTGTATTGTTAAAAGAGTTATATAAATAAAGGTGACTTGACTTTATATGGCAGTTTCACATTTCATAAAACTTTCGTGAATAATTTAATAGTTTTGTATTTTGCCTTTTAGAAACAAATTTGTTGATTTCCTAATATTATTTTTGCATTTCCTGTTTGTAATACTTATGTGGATTATAATACTATTTTACTATAGTAAATTATCAAACAAAATTTTGCAATGCCATCATATTTCATGTTTGTAATACTTTTGTAGAGTTTAAATATTTAATAATTTTGCAACACTTATGGAAGATTACATAATGATTTATACAGTACTTTGTAACATCTTAACTTTCTGTAACAATTCTGAATTTTAATAAAATCTTATTTTTCAAAATAAAGTTTTGCAATATTTTCAGGTCTATTGCTTTGTAAGGTTATTTACTGTTGTTTAAATCACTTTTTATTTATTTATTTATTTTTTAAATCTGTGGTTACTTATGACGGACAAGGCTTTTATGCAAAAAAATCCATCCATACACACATATATAAATGTGTATATGTATGTATATGTATATATATCTATGTATGTGTGTGTGTATGTATATGTGTATGTATATATATATATATATGTGTATACATTCAAATATACATACATACACACATATATGCCTACTGTGCCCTACAGCCTTCTGTGCAAAAACGAGGGTTATGGATCTTTTTTGACAAATTAAAATTCATGCTCATAATCACAGTAATCTCCTAATCACCTCAAAAATATAAAAAGTAAAAGGTAAATGTTATTATTTTAAATAAATCTATTTATTTTTGTTCATTCTTTCATTCATTTCATTACTAAAGGCATTATCTGAATCAGTTTTCTACAGCTAAGGTTTGACGAGAGGTTAAGACAGGAAAGATAACCGACTGCTTATTGCTCTACACTTTGCTTTTTCATGTGCTTTCTGAAGGCATGTCATCCTAACAAATTCTACTTTCAAAGCGCTTAAGAGAAATGACATCTCTCTTTCCCATAGCCAACAGAAGCGCTTTTGATAATGAGCGCATGCTGACAGAAAACATTGTAGCACTGCTCTCATCAGCACGCACAGGCGAGCGCCGTCTCTTTGTCATATCGCTGCACTTCAAAGTGGTGAAGCTGAGTTAATGGTATACTGCATCCCAAACATTCTAATTAGCATTGACTCAAATAGATGCTCGCAAAAGATGCACTGTAAAAGCATGACTTTAGAAGAGCCAAACTGACAAGCCAGACATTAGCAGTAATTTTCATAATGCCAAGCTTCTCCATGTCTGTACAGACAAAATCATACACTTGTATACGCAGATAAACAATGTTGACAGTTTCTATAAGTTAACATGATTTAGCCTAATTATGACATCAACTACTTCAGATTCCTTTAAGTTGTTTTAAATATAAGGTCGGAAAACACTGATTCTTTACAAACTCCTTGCCATTAGTTTTAATAGGAATATTTCCTCTATATGTCCTGATGGGAGACGAGGTTAATATTAAAAATATGCCTTTTTGAAGAGTTTTCACAGATGCCCCCCTACTTTTTGTCAACAGTGTTTATTTATTTATATATATATATATATATATATATATATATATATATATATATATATATATATATATAATATATATATATAATATATATATATATATATATATATATATATATATATATATATATATATATATATATATATATATATATATATATGGTAAATCATATTGTAAGCTCAATTCACATCTGTAAAAATATTTCAGACTTTCATAACCCTTATGAATCCTTTCATTCTGTGCTGTCAAACAATTAAATCGCATCCAAAATAAAAGTTTTTATTCATATAATATATGGGTATGTACTGTGTATATTTGTTATGTATATATAAATACACACACACACAAATGCATGTATATATTTAAGAATGTTATGTTTATGTATTAAATAAATTTATATATAAATCATATGAATATAAATATATACATGTAAATATTTTCTAACTATATACTGTATGTGTTTGTATTATATATAAACATAATAAATATATAAAATACACACATATATTATTAATCGTTTTAACAGCAATATTTTTAACATGCAATCATTTTAAGTTTCTGTAAAAAATGTATAATACTTCTTGTCTTCTTGTAATACTCATAGAATGTTCGATACTTTAGCATTTCATAGTTTTGGAATATAGGAATATAGGAAATCTACAAAATTGAACAAAATCTACAAAATTAAACAATTTAGTAGATTGTGTAATGCTTTCACATTTCATACATTGGCAATGCTTAAATTTTGCAATTCATACTTTTGTAACACTTATGGAAGATTAGATAATGATTTATACAGTACTTTGTAATATATCATTTTCATATTTTGACCTTCAAAAATAATTCCATGGATTTTCATTCTCTTAAATTCCCTCCTAAATTCCCCAAAATATAAAGAGCAATAGGTAAATGTTAAGTGTCTATAAATATTTGTAGTTATCTGAACGCAATATTTATCAATACTTATACAATACTTATAAAATACATTGTCTAACATACCATTTTTCCATTTGACTCACATTTCGTGACAGGCAAGGAAAAACGCACATTTTGTGAAAATGAGGAAACAGGAGTCACTCAGAGACCCAGTACAAGACCTTGGTATAAATGTCATTAAATCTTACAGATTTAAACTTGTGCTTATCGTTTACGGCGAAGGCAGTCACAGCAAATCTGTGACCGGTTTATAGGTGGCAGTTTATGTGAACGATGTACAAGCACGAACTGTTGATGGTCGGTGATGTCTGCTGAGGCCTAAACACGTTCAAGAAATGTTTAATGA
The DNA here is from genome assembly GCF_936440315.1 of Barbus barbus. Taxonomy (NCBI): domain Eukaryota; kingdom Metazoa; phylum Chordata; class Actinopteri; order Cypriniformes; family Cyprinidae; genus Barbus; species Barbus barbus. The sequence continues at coordinate 16,808,429 of NC_136715.1, read as the reverse complement.
CTGTATTGGCAGAGTCATCATGTCCATTACTCTTGCTTTTTCCATGAGCGAAAATGGAGACATAGCGGACGACTGGGGGGGTGTAAGGTAAGGGCCGCTGTGCTTAACGGCACACACTCTAATGGCACAATCTCTTTGGCAGTGATTCAGTCCAAACCCATTACCTGTCTCTCCAATGGTCCTTTGAATCCCAAATTAGCTGCCATACGTAGTGCCTGGTCGTCTCGGACCCCCTCGAAAATATCTATGACTTCCTGAGGCAAGAGATGGGAGAGAGAAAGCAAGAGAAAACCAACCATCAGCTAAAATTTGACACAAAGCGGATGTTCGTATTAAAATCAAGAGAGCTGCAATTAAGTGCTGGCTGGCATGCAGCTAAACTGAAACGAGAAAAAGACGAGCACAACGGCTTACAATGACTTTGCAATTATAAGGCCATCTCTTAAAGATCACTTGTATACAGAGATGGACACAGACAAGAGAGATAATGCATTAAACCAGATATCACAAAGAGCTACAAGAATGAGAAACAGCTGTTATATGCCTTAATATGAGTTTATCTGTGGAAGAAGTCCATTAAAAGATTCATAACATACATCTTTAAAAAAAAAAAAAAAAAAAGTGGTTCACTTACAATGGTGGACTGGGCTATTATACAAAAAAAGTTTTCTGTGCAAAAACTGGTATAAAAAATAATTTTCATAGAGATTTCAAGGCATTTAAACTCTGTATGTGTCTGTAAAATTCTCCAAAAAACAAAAACAAACCAACAAAAAAAAACCCTGTGATTTAAATGCAGCTTAGTGAAGGATCTGGCTTTATGTATTTCAATTAATTTTGCTTCAAAACTGGGTAAGTTTGACATTGTGATTATCTGTGTTTGAACAGTTTAGTTCTTTTTTGAAAATGTATTGTAATGTGTTGGATAATATTATGTATTTAATGAAATGTCTGCATTTGTTTGGTGGTGCAACAGGTCTCTAATCCAAGAAAATTTCTCCCGGAGGAGACAATACATAAATCTTAACCTACATCAGAGACATTTATTATTGACATTACCACAACTTTTAATATATGGCATTTCCTTACATTTTCCAGCTCAATTCAACCATTCTCAAATGCTCACTTTTTAAACTGGTCTAAAAATAAATAAATAAAGACTTCTGCTTCTATATTTTGTTTGTAGCAACTTAGATATCTGTATTTTTTTAGTTTTTTACAAGCAAGTTTATCAAATAAATCACAAAGTAACTCATTCCTACACCTTTTCAATCAGATAGAATAGATACCTTGAAGATGAGCTCTGGCGTGGTGGCAGCCACTTCCTCTATGTCTACACCCCCCTGGGGGCTGCCCACCATCACGGGTCCATTACAAGAACGGTCCATCAAAATGGCGAAATATGTTTCCCTGGAGATATCCAGAGCTTCTGCGACCATCACCTGCTCAGCACAAACAACAAACAAACACCAGGTGAGACGGGATTCATCAATGAGTGTCATCTATTCATTATGGTGTATTAACAGACTTATTTCTGAAGCAGGACACAGCAACTACTTCTTGTACTGGATAATCAGCCATCATGAAGCTCGATGAGATATGGCAAGTGGATAAAGACAGAACCACCAATAACGGGGCTGAAATAACAACTAATAAAAAGGTGATAGAAGAGAAGTGACACAAAAAAAGGATGAGGGAAGGAACCAGGAAGAAAAGCAAGGGGAGACAAAGGTTTGGTGCCAGCGTGTGTACTTGACATGTTCCATAACACTCAATAGAGCCATAACAATCAAATGGATTATGTAGGTTTGAATTTCGCCTGCAGCGCACCCCGATACTATTTCTCACCATTGGGTGTTACTGTCCCATTTTCACTGACAAATAAATGGTGCAAAGGCTAAAAAATAAAACAAGACAAAACAAATCACACAAATAAAACAAAAGAAAATACACTCAGACAAGAAAAAATTAAATTAAAAGTAGGGGAGACAAGGTGTATTTGTAACATTTTTACATTCAATAACAGACTGTCCCCTCTTCACTGTTAAACAACACACGCAGATATAGATGTACTGGATGGATGGATAAAGTTTTCAGTTAGTAAGAGTTTAGCTCCAACCCGAATCAAACACACCTGAAGCAGCTAATCAAGCTCTTACTAGGTATACTTGAAACTTCCAGGCAGGTGTGTTGAGGAGCTAAACTCTGCAGGACACCGGCCCTCTAGGATCAAGTTTGATGACCCCTGGTCTACATGAATCTGAGGTGTCATTCATCTCTCTCATTCATGTTAACATTTAACCAACAAACTAGAAAATAAAATTATCATCAAAACTTACATTTTGGCCATTTTATATAAAAAAAATATTTTAGTTGAACATTTAACACCAAAAAGGGGGAAATCACACTCAGGAAGGAAAAGAACGCTACTGAGCATGTGTTAAATACATGTTATCACTCTTACTTGTATAAGACTGAAGAAATTTAGAGTGTTACAACTGTCCCAGTCCCCCCTACACTCCAATCTCCAGCTCCCGAGTCCATTTTTATTCCTTTCAGCTTGTGAAGGAGCCAACAAGAAAGCCAAATGTTTGCACCCCTGTTCATTCTATTTCCTGAATTGTCCTTCCATCTATTTTATCCTTTACTCTGTTTCCTCACTTCACAGTCTATTACGGCAGAAAAGAAAGAGAGAAGGCCAACAAGACAGACTGCGCTAACAAAGTTGGGTGAAAAACGGCACATTAACGAAGAGTCCTGGTGAGACACTGACAGCTCACAAGCAGCCTTCCTCTCTGAGACTGACAACACAATTACATCCTTTTAACACCACTCATATTCAAACCCTCATTCATATTCAATCTCCTCTAGGGCTGAGAGCTATAAAGAGTACAAAATGAATTCAATACATATTTATGTATTTATTTCAACCAAACATCAGCCATTGACCTACATATATGCAGCAACAACAAAACAATTATTTATACACAGACTACCATTCAAAAGTTAGGAGTTAGTAAGATTTTATAATGTTTTTGAAGGATGTCTCTTATGTTCACTAAGCTGAATTTTCAGAATCATTCTACATAATACATCTTTCCACATGACCAATTTTTTTCTCATATATTATATGAGTCAAATATCCAGGTCCCAATCACTGCTGTGAAGTAAGACAACATCTTCTGAAGGCTTAAAGGAGGACACAATTTTACAAAAGATACTTTTTCCTCTCAATAAACCGATATTGTGTTCTGAATTCATGAGGAAAACCTCATTATACAATAACGCATCCATGTGAGAAGGAAACCAGAGGGTTCTTGAATAGCAAATGTGACACTCTTTCAAATGCAGCGAGAGAAATATGTGGGGGGTGGGGGGGTGCATGCCACACGCTCGAGCTGGCATTTCTAAAGCATTTATTTATTTTTCGCTTATATCCCACCCTCTGTTCCTCCTCACCACCTCCCTTTATGAATCCATCCTACTCTTCCAGCCGTGCACTTCCACCCCCCGTGGCTGTTTCTCGAGCAGGAAAAAGACAAAAATGGGATGCCGTCATTGTGCAAAAAGTTTCGGGGCGGTCGCGTGAGGGGAAGCTGGCGGGAATAAAAGCGGATGATAATGGGGAGCTCTAGGCCGCGTTTAAAGATGAGAGGACAAACATGTGCTAAGTACAGGAAGCCATCATTACCTCCTGAGGGGGAGAGAGATAAACAGTGATAAACATACGGGGTGGTTGTAGGAGAACGCTGGTCTGTGTGGGAGTCAGACATAGAGAGAAGCAGAGAAAGAGGGAGGAAAATGATATTTATGCTTGTTAGTGACACATGGAAATGTTTACCAACATTCCCTGCACACCGAGGTCTGACTCGCACGGTTTATTCATCTCAATGACCTAAGACTCAGCTATCAGCAAAAGAATATTTATTTCTTAAAAAAAACAAAAAACAAATGACAGAAAGGAAAAAATGTGTATTATAATAGTTTTATACAGTTTTCTCCTGCAGCCAGGAAGACAAGGATAACGGAGAGAGAGAGAGAGAGAGAGAGAGAGAGAGGATTTCATTTCCAAGTGCAAAAGCATTAAAAAGAGATAATATGCCAGAGATAAACAAAGTGCTTTATTTAATACCGTTTTCACTTTCACTCCTTCCTTAGGGGTCTGTTTGGTGGTCAGACTGAAGCCGAGCATCTTACCGGCCAACTCTCCAACAACAGCAGGACTGCAATAGAGACACATATTTATACTTTTCATTTACTGTGACTTTCAAATAACCAATTGCTTTACTAATACATAAATGCATGTTTCTCAAACTTAGATTCGCTTCCAGTTGATCCAGATGGATCATGATTTTTGTATTTTTTTTTTTTAGAATAACATTATTAATTATAGAATACTATTAATTTATACATCAAAACTCTGTTGTAAATATGTACGCCTTTAATTACAGTATCTGTAGTTGTCATATGAACAACTAATCTGTAACAAACTATTGTAAGTCTCACAAACCTAAAATATACATCACAGTAAACAATCTCAATTCATTTTCATTTCATCAGCACTGACAAACAGGAGAAACACTGCGCAACGATGAAGTCAGAAGATTTTCAATCCACAAAGCACCATCATTTACTATGCATTTACTATGATATTATGGCAAAAATCTGGAATTTTCATATTGAATTTTATTATATACAATATATATATATATATATATATATATATATATATATATATATATATATATATATATATATATATATATATATATATATATATATATATATATATATATATATATTAAAGGAGTAATGGAATATAGATATTTTTGTGTATTTATACTAAGTGTATTTAGATTACTGTTTTCATACAAATCCCTAGAAACCATACAGTTGCATTTTCAATCATAACTATTGCGCAAAGTTTGCACGTTGCTTGTGTGATATCAATCGGCTCGCCTTTATGGTTTAAAACAGAAATATTTCCAGTATTGCGACGTAACCGCAAGCCCCCATGTATATGTATCTTAAACACAAGGATACATGAAAGAGGAAACAAATTGGTATGCCACGCTGTCTGAAACATGTCTCTATTCTTGTGAGCGCTGGTCCGTATATCACGGATCAACTGCGATCCGTTTAAGCCCCAATAGCCTATATGACAGATCAGAGCAATCTTTTATTCACTAATTTAACATGAAATCGTCAAATTGCATCTCCATATCAATAGCATACATTTACGCACAATAAATAACAGAGTGTCATATCTATACACATTTTCCCCCGAACGTTCTCGCGACCCGGTAGGAATTCTTCCACGGCCCGGTAGTGGGTCGCAACCCGGTGGTTGGGGACCTCCGCTCTAGAGGATCTCTCAGGGCCACAAAAAGCGCTGTGCTCATTTGCTAGATAAAACAGATCAGGCTGCGTTTCAGAGTGTTTCCTCTGGATGATTCTCTTCATCCCGAATGCCAAAGTACACTACGTGACAGTGATACACGACACAGGCATTCAGTCATAAATCAGCCCCTACTTGAGGAAAACTCCTGGCTTTCTGGTAAAGTTTTCAGAGATTGCTATATTTCAAACGTCTTCGTCATTCTCAAGGGTTTTTTCACAACATTTTTTATAGTTTCTATAACACTTATAATTTGTTCAGCTGAGGAATCCATCATTCCACATTACAACTAAGGTTTAAGGACATCACAATTGCTGAGGGTAGAGTGATATTCTGCTCTATTTTCTTGGTGAGAAATACAGGGTGTCAAAGAATGACAAGGGTTTTAAGAGGAATGACAGACAGGAAAGCAGGATCTATTCTTTCTCAGAAAATGGGTCTTGGCAAGTACTTACTCTTTTGTTAAATGCACCCCTCCTTTCAGGCCACTGTCGAACACTCCTTTGCCTCTTCCTCCCGCTAAAATCTGAGCTTTCAGGACAATCTCCTTCGCTTCTAAAGTGACAAAAGTGATAATAAAAAAGGTTAGAGCCTCAAGATACCAAAAAAACTGGTCCAGATACAATGTAGCGCTTAGCAATTTTGTCATTATTTCTAACTAAAAATTAATTCAAAGATGTACTGTGATGTCCTGCAGGCATCTGGGGGAAAAAAACAGGGAAAAAAAGAGAAAAGAAGAAAAATCAGAAGAGCTAGTGACTGACAGGTGCTCTAAACCAATTGAAGCATCTGGAAGACAAAAGTGGAGCTCTGTCAAAATATAAATATTAATTATAAATATGCTTTTAATTAATTTAGTGCTGAGAAGTATTGATAACAATAGTACAGAATAAGGGTGGGCAATATGACCAAAATCTTATACCACAATATGAGTAATTGTATTTCACAATAACTATACACACAGACACATACATACACACACACACACACACACACACACACATATATATAATCCTAACACAATATAGTCATTAAATAAGGTCTTTATGATATCAAAATTATAGAAATAGAAATTTCATACTTTCATAATATCAGAAAAAATGAATGCTAGCCTAAAAAAACTCAAGCTCACTGAACACAAGCAAACAGTCAGCGATTAAATAAGAATAAGAAACTAATTACAAACAATTGGACAAAAAAGTACAGTAGAATAAATAAATAAGAAATGCTACTGTATAAAAACATTGCATATTCACTGTATAAATTAAATCTATATTTCTTCTTATTAAAGTTACAAAAGTGATTTAGTCAAGAGCGGTGAGAGATTTTCTCTCAGTCTTTTGTTGTTTGATTATCATGAATGACAGACAGCAGGGATATTAGACTGCTGTCACTTTAAGAGCTGCCTGGCTCAATATACTGTGTTCTCTTTCTCAGCTGTTTGCTTTCACTTAAGGGCTAAATCACTGTATTTACGAGGATACTTGCAAAGAGGGGCATTTTGACACATACAAGCGTATTTAACCAATTCAATACTCTAGCGCTCTCATAAACTCTCAGATAGTGCATGCATATACTGTAGCAAAATGAGTTATCTTTTGCTGCTAATTGCATTTAGATTAAAATGCAATCTTGTGTTTAAACCGCAATGCTTAATAACTCGTGCAAATGATAGCACAGCGATGTCATTTTGAGTGATACCGGCTGACAAATTTCTACCACCTCTACAGAACTATAGTGTATATATGTTATTTTTAATCATTTCAACAGGGCAGGAAATGATGATGAGAACAGTGAAGAATGGGATTCAGATTTGAACCCACAATGCACAACATCTTAACATTATGGAGCATGAAGTCCACGGCTCCCACATAATTCATTCTTAAAGAGCCACGCCGCTCTTTATGGGCCACGGGGGGGACGTTAAGAGTTCTCACACTTTAGGTGCTGATTAAGACTCACTATCACCGCTGTGTCTCAACCAAACCACAACTCAGCCATTGACTGGAGCGCATGCATAATTTATCACTGCCACACAGAGCTGATAGCATTGATCATGCGTGCGACCGTAAGGGATAAGAATGCAGAAGTGGCAAAAACAGAGATACGGAAGCCGCTGGATCACTTAATCTAAACTACGAGAGATATAACAACCGAGGAGAGGCAGGCGAGAGTGAAGAATAACAGATCTGATAGTGTTAGACAGGAAACTCCTGCACATGGGAATGTGATGAGCACTACAGAGAGCCAGAGATGAGAGTGATAGGGAATGAGTGAAAGAGAGAGACATTGAGATGGAAAAATTTACAGACAGATTATACCTGGAGTGTTCAGCAAACCAGAGAGAATAAATGACAGAATTTTAATTTTTGAGTAAACTATTCCTTTTATGACCAGAAAGGAGAGGAGAACAACTTTACATTCAGGCATGTACAGTACAAGGAAAATGCAAAATGTCTGTTGACAAAAAAGACAAAAATTGAGCAAGAAGGAAATAACATTTTTCATTAGTTCATGACAATTAGTTTATTGTATTTTAGACGCGTGTGACCTCATGAATACATTGTAAGCAGGAAAATACAGAAATCATAAACACCCCTGTGGATTTTGTGAATTTAGCTGTTAACCAGAGAAGCTCTTTTGGAGGTGGAACAGGATTTTCAGCAATATTCATAAACGCACACACAAACTGTTGTTTGTGTGAACAACAGCTGTGCTTTTACAGAATTTTATATCATTTAATGGGTTTTTGTGAGAAGACTTGAGATTAATAAACTAGCTCATTAAAATTGTCCCAGTTAAAGTTTCTAACACATTTTGTGAGAACAGTACAGTCAAAGTACTGTAAAATACTACACACATTTTTTATTATAACTTAATAATAAAAAATTATTTAATTAAAGTTGCACTACCGTTAAAAGGTTTGGGCTTTTTAAAGCTTATGAAAGAAGACTCCTCACTAAAACAGTATTTATTTGATCAAAAATACAGTAAAAGTAGTAATATTTTGAAATATTATTACAATGTAAATAGACTTTTCTATTTTAGTATATTTTAAAATGTAATTTATTCCTGTAATGGAAATCTGAATTTTTAGCATTACTCCAGTCTTCAGTGCCAAAAATCACTGAATATGCTGATTATGATTTTGTTAAAAACAGTTGTGGTGCTGCTTAATATGGTTTTGTGGAAACCGTTTTTTTTTTTTTTCTAGTAAAAGTATTCATTTCTTTAAAATTAAATAAATAAAATGTATACTGAGCTCAATCTTTTGAACAGTAGTATCTATATTACATTTGCGGATTGTAAGTATTATACAGTACTTTATGCCTGCATGCATATCAATTTGTAGAAATATATACATGTATATCATCATTATCAAATAAAGTACTGGATGGTATCCAGAATCTCAGTACATTACTAGCAATCCATCACTTCATGTCAATTATCTCTATTTAGTGAGTGCAGGAGTAATGCCCGTGCCAAATGGTGCACTTTAATTCACAGCATCCACTTATTTCTCATAGATTAATGATGTGAGCAGCAAATTAAAAAGTGGAGGAAGTACATAGCCCGTGGCTTTATGGTTCTAAAATGAGTTTATATATCTTTTTTTTTTTTTACACTTTGTAACACCGTACAGTTCGACACTCATGTTGACAATTTAATTCACCCATCACAAAGTGACACTTCAAATGCATTCAAGAAAGAAAGCTGCCTTTTTGATTGTTTAACCTGAAGCTACACATCAAGTTACATCTCAAGATGATATATAAAGTTAATGCAGACATTTTTCTCTCTAGGAACAGCCTGGAGCTTCAGGTGCAAGACCTACATTGTCTTCTCAAGATCAGCAGACCACAAAAGCCTCACAGGCAGGTTATTTTTTTTCAACACAAAAGTATTTACATGCATGTTGTGTATGCCTGCATTTGCTACTTTTGTGTACAATACAATATATATCAAATGCTCTGTGAACGTTCTGTGGGCTGCGTGTCTGAGGCAGAGACGGGTCGAGTGATAACTAAGAGAAAACACATTTTGTCCCCTTACACTAAAACTGTTTTTTTTAGGAAGTGTGGGTTGGTATATACTCACACTTTGTTGCAAAAAATAAGACATAGTTGGCAAAGTGTTCTGTATTGCAATGGCATTCTAGGAGCTGTAAAATGTATTTATAACTTTATTTTTTTAATTGATTTATTTTTGAACACACAATGTTAGCTGCATGTTTAACAGAATCAAGACTGTACTTAACTATAAGAACACTGGAATCTCTCATTTAGATATACAACATACACATTTTTAATACTAAAGTTAAGCTGTTTTAAATAAAAATAAAAATAAAAAGAGATTAATGCTTTATTAAGACTCACAGATGCCTTGTAACAATAATAGATCCATATATATCTATATCCTTACTAGTCAATATTTTATTAAAACATATTTAATCAAATATTTCATCAAGTCATCTTGTATAATTACTAACTTGTCATTGCGTCATACATCTAATGACATAAAAATCCATTTTCTTGAAAGCTAGGATCATCTTTAAGTTTGCCAAATTATCAAAGGTCGACTTCACAAACAAAACATCCAACATTGTGTTTGTTCAGTACACTGTTTGATTATCTCATTAATTAACTTAACTGAATGCTAAATGAACATACACTGTTCATTCAGGGTATAATTTGCATTACTGTCATTTCATAATTTTAAATGTGGGCAAAAATAAAAGTATAAAAAATTGCCCAGGAGCAAGAGTTTAAAATAAACAAATAAACTACTGCCTACTGAAGTGAAACGCTAATATTTTCTTGCCCTAACATACTATTTAGAAAAAAAATTACATGAAGCAAATAGATCTGTACAGTTCGCATGGCATCAGAAGTAATTGCAGTAATACAGATGCCCCAGTTCCTCATTAACGAGTTCAAATGAACTTGAAGCTCATGTACCAATGACAGCAGTCAGTAGTTCAGCGCTGGGTTGCTGCTTCTGCTTCACTGTTACTTATTTTCTGAGTCCCTAATGTCTCTCTGGCTGCGGACATGACTGCAGGGTATGAGACACAGAGGTGTCCTGTTGTTTGATATTCAGTGAGAACAATGGGGCTGTGGTAATGGGGTGTGGAGCGGGGTTCAGGGGAAACAGTGCCGTTTCAGACAGCTGAGAGAAAACACGGGGCAGTCAAGATCCCTCATGTGTGTTTAAGGCCATACAATGGGTTGAGACAAAGAAAAACATACTAAACAGGAGGACTGTGGGGGTGTACTGCTGACTGAAAATAATGTTTTGCTATAGGGCAAATATTAGTAAATGAAACATCCCAAGATAATAGGGTAACAGGGTCTACCTTCTGAGTGCATCGCAGTCACTGCGATTACAGCCAATTATTGTATTATTTTTTACTCATGCAATGGAAAACATCATTTGCTCAGAAGACAGACAGACAGATAGGTTCTACAGAAGCTACAACCATTATTGAGCACCAAATCTGCATTTTGCAATCTGCAATTAAAATAGGATACATTTTAAATTGTGAAAATACTACTACTAATAATAATCATAAACACAATATTACATTTGACTGTTGTTCAAATGTAATAATACAGTTGTAACAATATATAAATGGAATGAAATCCTTGAGAGTCAGAATCGATACTCTGGCCTAACAGGCAAGCAACTAAAAAAAAAAAAAACTTAAAGCAATATATATTTATACCATAATGCATAAATACTGCTTTTCTCTGTCCTAATTTGTTGTTGGATGATAAACAGAGCGCAGCTCTGACTCGAATGCTTGACCTGTGTGAGTCGCCGTGCTGCAGTGTTTTCCATCTCTAGACATCAGCGTCTGCTCCTGCCTGCAAAGGAACAAGTCCGAGCGGAACAATGATCTGGCTCTAACTCCTAATGATGCCTGTCTGCTTGGAAACAGGGCAGAGGTTGATAAGAGAGGGCCATTTCTTCTGTCTCAAGTTGCATGCGTGTTATTTCAACTTCAGCTGTCACCACAGCACTGACAGCTGAGTTCTTGTTAAATTCATCCACCTGCTCCTCATCACAATCCTTCATAATGATCTCCCACCTCCATTAGAGTGATGCAGCAAAGTAAAGAACCTGCCACAAAACCTTGAGAACCACCTGAACAGGCTGGAGAAGGCGGCAAATAGGTTACTTCGATTCTCTTGAATGTATTCAAGATTTCACAAGATCACATTACAGAAAATCACACAGTGCACTAGAAAATGAACACAGCATGCTAATTTGTTTTATTTCATTATCGTCTCATATACAGTAAATGGATCCCTAATTTGCAGTTTACTAAGGTACACTGAATGCAAAATTAAGAAGCCAAAATAAGAAAAACTAAATTGTTGTGCTGCAGCTAAAACATCAAGTTTGTAAGAATTCGAATGCTTTTAAAATACAGCATATTAAAGATTAGTTTCCTGAAGTAAATACTAGGGCTTAGAAGGCTGCTAAGAAATACATATTAAGATTTAGGTAATCTTACATTTTTAGGCTTTAAATACTTAGCATGCGTCAGACGTCTGTACAAGAATTAACAACACAGCACCACCTTTGCAGGGTAAAGGCTTAAATAAATGAGAAATATAAAAACATTTAGTATACTAACATTCTGTCAATAAGACAAAGAGGGTTTAATTGGTTAAGTTAAATTTAAATAAGCATAAGTAATTTTAAATTTAAATCTACAAAATCTAAAGTTAAAGAAAAAAGGCTGATAGAAGTTTAAATAAAAAGTTGTAAATACTTTTATTTTTATTATTTTATTTTTTTAAACGGGCTATAGGCTTTAGTTACGTCACAGCCATCAACTATGACATTCTACTTTACTAGTCATTGCAGTTATTATCGGGGCAGGGACTTTTTCATTCTAGACTGCATTTGATTGGATTAAAATCTGCAGTGCAGGATGAGTCATCAGTTATTTTGGTCTGTTTTTTCAAAAGAAAACATGTCACAGTGATAAGCACCATCGCATATAGCACATGTACAAAGCTCACACAAACAAAAATTCAGATTTTATAACCAAGAATTTGGAGAAAAATCAATACAGTGTTGCTTTGCAAGCACTATAGTAAATAGTTCAAAATAATTAAATTGAAAAGAACTTAAAGGTTAAAGTTTCAGAAGAAACAGGAGCTCTGACCTATTAAAAAATCTATATTTAGCATTCCAGACTCCATCTGTAAGCCTTTGTCATACATTTTCATCATCTTCTCTCTTCTTATAGAAATCTCGCCTCCATTCTCCGCCTGTCCGCAGCAACATCTGGCAGCGAAGCCATTCTGCTGCTGCAGGAAACTGAAAATCTGTTCACTGTGCCCTTGAGCGTGGTACATTAACCTTACCTCAAATCTCACCCACCTACATCAGACACAGTGAATGGAAACACGGCGGGTGTGCAGCGTGCAAATAGTATTAAAGCTTTACAGCGTGCTTTTCTATGAGAAAAAGAGGTGAAATTAAATGAAAATTACATGTGACTTGATTTTGCATGGGGAAAATAATGAACTAGCACGAGAATGGTAGTTTTTCTCAGGGTTCCAGCTAGGTAATGATGGTAAGAACATTCCACGCATCATCCATCTTTCCTGTATGACAGCATTGTGTGCTGAATTCCTGTCAGTCCTGATGCATTCTGGGAACTTATGCAGTGGTACAGGTTCATAGAATGATACCGCTGACTAGTCAAAATGTCAGCGACTTTGCTGAAGCTCATATGCACTCATATAACTTTAGCTGACTGACATGTTATTTCCAAAGTAGTTACCTCCAAAGTTTAGGTGATTTTTCATGTCTAGACGATCAAACGGAAGCCTAATTAGTTGTTAGTACATTACATAAACACCAACCGAACTCATTTAAGCACTGAAACTTTGTTTACAAAATCTTTGATGCGCTTTGCCTCAAATTTAACGTTTTGAGTTAATTCTACAGATGATCAATTGTCCGTTTCACAAGAGCTAACAAGATACAGATTGGTTATACTCTGTTTGCTTGCATGGTAAACATGAATTTTGTGAGGGATTAATACAAGAGAGATTGCACTGGCTCCAAAAAAAGCATTTTTCAAGCTCACTAGAGGAGGCTGAAGTAATTAAGTGAGGAAAGTTTCCTCAGGGAAGCTGAGAGGCTTTCATTACCCTTTCTGATTCATTGTCCCAGCACAATATCAAACAGAGGAGAAGAAGAGAGAGTAAGAGAACACTGCCTCGCTTCTGAGGCAGGCCGTCTGTGATTGAGCCAGAGTGAGTGTATAAATCCAGGTGCGGTATCTGACCTCTGGCTGGCTCGCCGCTTTATTCCACTCTCTGGAACACTCCACAAGCTGTCAACATCCATGTCCATGTCAATCAACATCGCAGTCTTGTCCCCAATCTCTCTTCAGCTCCTTGTGAAGAGCAGAGCTACTGCTCAGATTTTACAGGCTCACTTAGGAGACGTTGGCAAGAAACTGGGTGGATGACGGACACCCGGATTAAACAAAATCAGATAATTCAGTGTCCAGAAGTGCTATGGTATTAAGGGTTATTTGGAAGGCTAGGGAGTAGAGATGGGTCACAATGGCTGACTAGTCATCCGACAACTGATTAGATGTAGATTTTTTTCTTTTAGTTTTGATATTTTAGGCGGCAGCGCTAATTAGCATACTAATTAAAACATTTAATCAATGTGCAAACTAACAGCTAAAGCACATGATGCTAATTAAAAACATGCTAAAAACAAAAAGAAAAGGGGGAAAAACAGTCAACTTGACTAATAAGATAGTTAGTTGCTGATTGACAATGCAGATTGTTTTTTTTTTTTTACTTTTTACTTCTATATGCTTAAATCATTATAGAGCTGGGCAATGAATCGATAATTAATGAGATATAATTTTTCTCAATAAAATGATAACAAGAGTTTGATAAATGTTCGATATAATATTTAGGCAGCAAAAGCAGAACGAAAGAGCGCTGCTCATTTTAACAACACCACACGGACCATTTAGTCACTCGTGAAAATGTGAAACGTGAAATGTTTGTCATGTTTTGACCATAAAGAGTAGTTTAAAACCAGAATTAACTGTCTGTTTTCTACAACTTTCATTTTGAAGCAAAAATCTGCCTTTAAACTTTAAAGAAATACAAATTTGACATTTATTGTGATGATTATCGATATCGACCGATATTGTAATAATTTTTTTGGCCATATCGCCCAGCTGTAAATCAGTGGCTTTTACATAAAAATCCAAAACAAATTATTTGAATATATTTTTATATTTAAAACAAAAATTCTCCATCTCAAAAATTCCATGGAAGTCTGGTCCTACTCAGTTCAAAAAAGTCCTAGACTAGGTGACTATCAAATCATATAGCTTTCAAAAATTTGGACAATAACAGTGTTTCACAGAGAAAAAATCATAAAGTTTCATCATACGAGTTCATTCCGGTGCGTTATGTCAGGAAAAAAAGCTGTTATTACACCTTTTAATCTCTGTTTTCACAGCAGTAACACGTGCTATCTACTAGGGGTGTAACGATACACACATTCGTATTGAACCATTCAGTATGAGGCTTTTGGTTCGGTACGCATTACAAACCGAACGATTTGTTGGACTAAACCTATTACAGCATATATCCTATTAGATTAGTGTGCATGCTCACAGAGAGTGATGCACTTTCACTGCATGATTCAGTCTATTAAAATGCATTTAGAATGATTGCAAAATTCAAGATATGGGGGCAGAAAATACAAGTCAAGTCAAGTTGAGCTTTATAGTCATTCCGCTACATGTGGGGACATACAGTGGAACGAAATGTCGTGCCTCGCAGGACCACAGTGCTACATAAATACAGACATACAACAATGAAGTAAAAAAACACTATAAAACCATACACAACTAACTATATAAAATGTATATATTTACATAATTTTATATAGTTCATCAATATCACAGAAGAGTGCCGTTTTTCTCTACAAAAAGCAGCATGATTACAAATGATTTTTACAACAGTTCAATAAGCAAGAATTTAATTAATAGACTTTTGATTTAGAAAGTAAAAAAAAATTTTAATAAATAAAATGTAAATAAAAGGAAATTTCTCTGACATTTCTTTCTTTTTGCTGCATCGTATCGAACTGAACCGTGAATTTTGTGAACCCTTACACCCCTAAGCAGCAATAACAATTTCCTAAATACCTCAGCATCCAGACAACTGAAAAAAGACACCTACAGTATAAAGTCAGTAAAGAAAGGGAACAAAAAGAAAAGCTGCATTTCTTCTTCTAAATTTGGTGCACAATGGACCATGGAATACCTCTAATAAAACATGCCATTTAGAGTCCACATCACCAAAATAATGGTGTTGCACCTTCTGCTTGTAGAACACTGGCAGCACTGTGAGGTCTGGAGGCGTGAGGTATGATAATGTGCCATGTGTAATATCAAAGCAGCCGAGCCGTCAACAAACCAAAATTACATTTTGATTTGTGAGCTCTCTCAAACGCAGCTTGTATTCCCTTTGTGTGTATTTGCACAATCATTTGAAAGGCATTTCTAAAAGCCACTGCACAAATCATTTCTCCAATTACTATTCTTTATGATCCATAAATTTGTAGCTTTCTGTATTATGGAAAGACTTTTTTTCCTTTGAGATCCAAAGTTCCATTAGTCATTCAGTGGTAAAGGACGCCATTAGCACTGAATTTTTTTTTTTTTTAATGGGGGGGGGGGGGGGGAGCAACAACAACCAAAAAAAAAAAAAAAAAAAAAAAACTTCCAAATCTCTTTTATCGCAGATCAGAGAAAGTAACAAGACCAGCCGGCCAACAGCTCTGTGCCAGAGACAGCCTATCAAAGTGAATGACAGAATAATAAAAAATGAAATAAATAATCATATGAGAAAAAGAAAACAATCAACATGCAACATTTTAACGATTTAACTATTATTAAAGGGGTCATAAACTGAGAATCTAAAATTCCCTTGATCTTTTGACATAAGAGGTCATTGTACAATAAAAACATCCAGAAAGTTTCAGAAGTCAAAACTTTGCCGTTAGTCTAAAAAGACTAACTTTCCCCTAACTTTGCCGTTAGGGGAAGTCGTGGCCTAATGGTTAGAGAGTCGGACTCGTAATCCAAAGGTTGCGGGTTCGAGTCTCCGGCCGGCAGGAATTGTAGGTGGGGGGAGGGAACGTCCAGCGCTCTCTCCACCCTCAATACCACGACTGAGGTGCCCTTGAGCAAGGCACCGAACCCCCAATTGCTCCCCGGGCGCCGCAGCATGGCTGCCCACTGCTCCGGGTGTGTGTTCACGGTGTGTGTGTGTGTGGATTTGTTCACTACTCACTGCTGTGTGTGTGTGCACTTGGATGGGTTAAAGGCAGAGCACCAATTTCGAGTATGGGTCACCATACTTGACAATACGTCACGACTTTTTTTTTTTTTTAAAAACAGTCTGCCAAAACAACAGCTTTTGGAATGTTCTACTCTATGATTTATAAATGCCACCTCCGCAGAAGATCAATGCCTTAACATCTCTGCCTGTTTAGCCCCACCCACCGATTCATGCATGTAGTGTTTACAGGAGATGTGAACGTGCTGGTCTATGCAGAAACCAAATGATAACGAATCTGGCTCTGACGACAATAAGACACTGTACAGTGCCAAGCTATGGAGAAAAAAAAGTCTTTGCATTGCCTTCCTTCTGATCCCAACGTTAGGAAAGAGTGGAGGAACTTTATTTTTAATGAAGATCCAGACCATGTCAGCAAGAACTCGGTCTTTGTTCACTTAATTTTACTGCAGATTCGTTTACAAACAAGGCTCAATTCGATGCAGGATTTTCAAAAAGACTGAAACGATGCTGCACTGACTATATTGGATCTAACAGTAATGTTGCAACACAAGTGCGAGTAGGCAGATCACCTGATATGTATTGAGTTATTTATGCGTTTCTGACCCAAGATGGAGCAGCGTCCATCTATGAGGAATGTACTAGCAAACACACACAATGCTAGCCAATCATAGCAGTTGGCATTTACATCCGAGTCTACAATGCACAACACCCATTCAAACGAAGTGTTCTGATGAGGATGTCAAAACCAGGAAATTAGAAATTAGAAAATAGCCTATTACTTCTAAATTATGGTGTTTTTTTGATGGAAAAATC
The DNA here is from genome assembly GCF_936440315.1 of Barbus barbus. Taxonomy (NCBI): domain Eukaryota; kingdom Metazoa; phylum Chordata; class Actinopteri; order Cypriniformes; family Cyprinidae; genus Barbus; species Barbus barbus. The sequence continues at coordinate 16,790,843 of NC_136715.1, read as the reverse complement.
TTGAAAACATTATAATTGGACCTCAGAGAACAGTACAAAATAATAAAAGAAAATAAGAGGCAATTCATGATCCCTTTAAGGTTCAGCACACATGGATATACAGTGCATTCAGAAAGTATTCAGACCCCCTTCACTTTTTTTACAATTTTCTTATGTTGCAGCCTTATACTACAATTGTTTAAAAAAAAAAAAAAAAATTCTCATTAATCTACACTCTCATAATGACAAAGTGAAAAACAAATAACTTTAGAAAAGTCTGTAAATTTATTAAAAAGAAAAACTGAAATGTCCCATTTACCCAAGTATTCAGACCCTTTACTCAGTACTTAGTTGAAGCACCTAGCCAGCAATTACACCCTCGAGTCTTTTTGGGTATGACACAACAAGCTTTGTACACCTGGATTAAGGGAATTTCTGCCATTCTTCTTTGCAAATCCTCTCAAGGTCAGGTTGGATGGGGACCGTTGGCGGACAGCCACTTTCAGGTCTCTCCAGAGATGTTCGATAGGGTTCAAGACAGAGCTCTGGCTGGGCCACTCTGGGACATTCAGAGTTGTCCCTAAGCCACTTCTGTGCTGCCTCGGGTGTGTGCTTAGGGCCATTGTCATGTTGGAAGGTGAACTTTCGGCCCAGTCTGAGGTTCTGAATGCTCTGGACTAGACTTTTCATTAAGGCTATCTCAATATTTTGGTGCATTGAGCTTTTCGTCTACTCTGATGAGTCCCTCAGTCCCTGCCGCTGAAAAACAGCCCCACAGAACGAGGCTACTACCAGCACACTTTACTTTTGAGATGGTACTCTGCAGGTGATGAGCAGAGCTGGTGTCCTTCTAACATGATGCTTAGAATTGAGAATCTTGTTTCTAAGAGTCTGAGGATCCTTTAGGTGCTTTTGTGTAAATTGACCAAGGAGAGGATTGAGTTTGGCCACACTGCCATAAAGCCCAGATCGGTGTGAGTGTTGCAGTGATGTTTGTTCTTCTGTAGGTTTCTCCCATCTGCATATATGATCATGGAACTCAACTAGGGTGACCATCAGGTTCTTGGTCACCAGTCTAGACAAGTCCCTTCTCCAGCAATTGCTCAGTTTGGCTGGGCGACCAGCTCTTGGAAGAGTCCTGGAAGACCCTTCTTCCATTTGAGAATTATGGAAGCCACTGTGCTCTTGGGAACCTTCAGTGCAGCAGAACTTTTTTGTTGCCTTCCTCAGATATGTGCCTTGATACAAACCTGTCTCTTGAGCTCTGCTGGCAGTTCCTTTCACCTCATGGCTCATTTCGCTCTGATATCCATTGTCAGCTGTGAGGCCTTTTATAGGCTGTGTCCAAATTCAGGGTCTGCATCCTTCGGAGTACTCATTTGAAGGATGTTACGTCACAGCGCCGCGACGAAGGCTGTCCAAATTCGTAGGATCCTTCAAATGCGGCCCACAAATACGTCCTCCTTTTCCCCGAATTGGAAGGATGGGTGTGGTGGATCCTTTCCCGTCCTACCTATCCCATAATTCTTTTCGGCAGAGCGTAATGGCGGACGAAGCGAGCGGTAGCGGAGTGGGAGAGGAGTTTCTCTGACAAAACAAGCTAAAGTTTGTGTTTCGGCTCAATGAATTTGTAGGAGAAATTAGTAGAATACTTAAAAACAAATAAAAATAGGCTATAATGGCTTACCTGGATGTGACTGTCTTGTAGTCTGATATAAAAAACTCTCCGACAACGAGCAAAGAAAGTATTTAATTTATTTAATTGCTTTATTTCTTCCAAAAGAATTAAAATGAGGAGAATAACTGTTTGTTTGTCCATTTTCCCGCTTCTTGCTTGGCGCTGTCACGGTTGCTAGGCGACAGGATATGAACAACGGGTAAGGGAGGGAACTGAAAGAAGGGTAGGCTGTCCAAATTCACAAACACCGACTTCCGGGTTTTGCGGACGTCGGAGGATCCCTCCTCCTTCAACCGGGTAGGAAGGATCCTAAGGAGGATGCAGACCCTGAATTTGGACACAGCCATAGAGAGGTGGGTGCCTTTCCAAATCATGTCCAATCAATATAATTTACCACAGGTGGACTCCAATCATGGTGTAGAAACATCTCAGCAATGAGAAATGGGAGGCACCTGAGGTAAATGTCAAATGTTGTTGCAAAGGGACTGAATACTTGTGTAAATGTGATATTTCAGGTTTTTCTTTTTAATAAATTTACAGACATTTCTAAAATTCTGTTTTCACTTAGGTACAGAGTGTAGATTAATGAAAAAAAAAAAAGTTTTAATTTTAAATTAATTCACACATTTAAAAAAGTTATTAATAAATAAATATTTATTAGAACCATTTATTTATTTATCTATTTCACAAAACCGTATAGAACAGATTTTATATAATTTATATAAAACAGTTTTTAATATGGCCTATTTTCAGCAAAATAAATATTGGATTTTGGTATCGACCAGAAATTAAATACTGGCGCATCCCTAAAATTTAAAATCTGCCAGAGAGAGTATGGAACTTTTGGGGAAAATTGAATATTTAAGCACAAAGAGAAATCTATTTAAAGGGATAGTTCACCCAAAAATGGACATTCTGTCATTAATTACTCACCCTCATGTCGTTCCAAATGAGTAAGACCTTCGTTCATTTTCGGAAGACAAATTAAGATATTTTTGATGCATTCTGAGAGCTCTCTGACCCTCTCATAGACAGCTAGGATCCTAACACGATCAAGTCTCAGAAAGGTAGCAAACATTTTAAAAATTATGTGACATCAGTGGTTCAACCGTAATTTTAAGTAAACAACGTGAGCAACGCATGTATGCGGATACGCTGTTTACGTTCAGATAAAAGCTTAAACAACGTAAACAGCATATCCACATACATACGTTGCTCACGTTGTTTACGCATGTCATACTCTCCAAAATGCCTATGGGAGGGTCAGAGAGCTCTCAGAATGCATCAAAAATATCTTAATTTGTGCTATGAAAATGAACGAAGGACGACATGAGGGTGAGTAATTTCCTTTTTGGGTGAACTATCCCTTTAAATGTTTTTTTTTTCCATTGTACCATAACACACACAGAGTCATACCTCAAATATGGAGTTACAGTATATCACATTATGGGATACTAGTCGGTTTCTGTGAGTGAGGAGGCTTTCAGAACGAGGGAGGACTCGGCAGATGGCGCGTATGTAGCAGAGTGGTGGGTCGGCGGAGAGACATATGGTGTGATGCCACTGATGAAGAGCCTGGAGAAGAGAAGTGTGAAAGCATGGATGCTCTGAGGCCCTCTGAGAGTCAAAGCTGCCGATCTCACCACAACTGGACACAACTGATGGCGATTAAAGAGTATTTTTTACATTCTAATATTTAATCATTTATAATTAATTTAATAATAAAAAAAGCAAATCCTATTTTTACCACTGTAAAATGATCCAATAAAAATGTTTATCCTTAATTAAGAGGAACATTTTATAACCTCATGTCTGCATGCAATGGTGTGCTGATAGAAAATGTGGCATAGGTGCAACAAGCATGAGCTTTCGTTTTATGATGTTAACAATTCCCCACTAAGATCAAAAGCAGTGGTCGTGATTGATAACGGCCTCAATCCAAATGATATAAAAAGCTGTTAAGAAAATATGATCAGCGGCAAGACCTCAGCAAAATGAATAGCTTGACAGTAACTTATGTCACCATCAAATTTTCCTGTAAGGCTACGATCAAAACCTTTTCTCTTGCCGAGTCAAACTATATATGTAAAACCACTCTACATTATGCCAAATACCTCTGTCTCTCTTCTAAGGGTTGTTGAATATCAGGATAATTCAGCATACCGCTGTAGGTTGACATATGAAAGTCACTGCCTCTCTAATAAGGACACATGAGATTTGACTGCCATGCATAAACCATTGTTGTTTACTTTGAATATTCATACCTCTGTGAAATGTATTAACACATCCCTCTCCTTTTAATTGTCAGTCTAATACTCTCTGTCATTTATAACAGCCCCTAATTTCTGAATTAATAAGCAAGAAAAGAATAGTGCAAGAAAAGAAAATGTTTGCCTGATTTTGTTGTACAAAAGTTTGTCTACGAATAAATATTTCTCCATCTGTGTTTCTTCTGCTTGGGTCTGAATAATTCCGACAGTGAGAAAACCATTCTGGAACATTCAAGCAGACAAATCCATCAACATTTACCTAGCAGATGCATCTGTCAACAGGACCTGCGGCAAAAACAAAACAGGCCAATATGATTCAGCATTCTCATTGGCTGAGAAATATCTGTTTGCGAGTACCAGGATGGGAAGGCAGCGAAAGTAATGATTAACATTTATTTTCCTTTCATGTCAGAAGATGGTGTTCTGGGAATAGGGGTTATACTGGAACCCGCGTCACCCTACATATTTATTTTTACCTATAAAAAGACCTCTCTCTGAGGTGGATTCACTTATGATTACAGGTGTTGAAATTCGCTTGTTTCCAGACAAAAATGAGGAACCTCTCCAATTCCCAAACACTTCAATCTTGGGCAGATCTCTCCCTCTTAAATAGGACAAGAGCAAGGTGGAGATAGTTTGAGAGTCTTTCTATGGTTGAGCTATGCAACCATTCTCACTTTGATTTATTGCGCCGTCTCAACACGGTGGCAAAAAGTTCCCACCTTATCGACCAATCAGAAGTCAACAGTAGCATATTTTAGCTATGCTGTGTGACCCCGCTCTCAGTCTCTCTATCTTCTCCTCCTATATCTTTCTCGCCCTCTTTCGCACTCACTTTATCTTTTGTCTACTCTCTTATTGTTCCTTTGTGTGTGTTAATGTGCACGCGTGTGTGTTTTGGCAGCAAGCAGAGCTGCATAATCGAGTGGCGGTTGGTGACTGATGAAGGCAGCATCAGACTTGCCTCTTTGACAGTCAGATTACTTAACGGCACAGGGGGTTGTTTAAAATGGGCAGCCCCCTGCCTCTGTGCCAAACACAGGCTCAACTTTATAGACAGGTGTGGGATCATTAGCACCATGGCCTACAGTCAGTCAACAAACAAAGCAAGAACGTCAACAAAGAAACTCACCACTCCCTTCTTAGTTTTAAGCCCAGTCACTTGTCACTTGGATGAAACAGTATTATTCCATCTTTGTTCCACAGAAGCTAGTATAATGAATTCTTCCTACTATCTTTCAGGGATAGGTTACTCAAAATTTGAAATTTTAATTATTATTTCCTCACTCTCGTGTCGTTTGGAACCAGTATGACTTCCTTTTCTATGTGGAAAACAAAATGAGATGTTTAGCAGAGTGTTCAAGCTGCTCTTTTCCATACAGTCAAGCTTAATCAATAACCAAAATTTTTGTTTGTTTCTCATAAAAAAATCAGAAATCTTTGGGATACAGTGAATGAGTCATGTGGACTACTTTAATGATACTTTGTTGTGCTTGACAGCTCTTGGTCCCCATTTTAGTTTAATTTTATGGAAGAAAGCAGGGTTAACATTCTGCTAAACATGTACTTTTGTGTTCAAAAGATGAAATAAATTCATACGGGTTGAGGAACAACACAAATGTGATTAGATGGGGAAAAAAAAGAAAATTAGAAATGCTGCCTTGGCAAATAACAAAATAAAGTTAAAATGTATGTACTAATATAAATAAACTAAAACCAAATGAAAGCTAAGTAAAAATCTGAAAAAAAATAATTAAAATAAAAACTCAATTACTAAACCAAACAAATTAAAATAAAAACATAAACATAAAAGATCATTCAAAATATTAATACACTGAACAAAATTATAAAGGCAACACTTGTTGTTTCCCCCATTTTTCATGAGCTGAACTCAAAGATCTAAGACTTTTTCTATGTACACAAGAGGCCTATTTCTCTCAAATATTGTTCACAAATCTGTCTAAATCTGTGTTAGTGAGCACTTCTCCTTTGCGAGATAATCCATCCACCTCACAGGTGTGGCATATCAAGATATTGATTAGACAGCATGATTATTGCACAGGTGTGCCTTAGGCTGGCCACAATAAAAGGCCACTCTGAAATGTGCTCTAAAATAACTTAATTTCTGAAATTATTTGTTTTGTTTTCTTCGCATGTATGGATTACCTGGGTTATTACCGACATCTGCTGAAAATTTCAAGTCAACAGCACCTTTAGAAATATATTTACTGAGAATAATGGTGACGTGTTCAATACTTATTTTACCCACTGTATAAATAATACCAAATTATCACTGCACATAATATATTGCAAACTTTAGATCTGTACATAAATAAAATGTATTTAATATACAAGTCGTGGCCTAATGGTTAGAGAGTCGGACTCGTAATCGAAAGGTTGCGAGTTCGAGCCCCCGGCCGGCAGGGATTGTAGGTGGGGGGAGTGCATGTACAGCGCTCTCTCCACCCTCAATACCACGACTGAGGTGCCCTTGAGCAAGGCACCGAACCCCCAATTGCTCCCCGGGCGCTGCAGCATGGCTGCCCACTGCTCCGGGTGTGTGTTCACGGTGTGTGTGTGTGTGTGTGTGCATTTGTTCACTACTCACTGCTGTGTGTGTGCACTTGGATGGGTTAAACGCAGAGCACCAATTTCAAGTATGGGTCACCATACTTGACAATACGTCACGACTTTACTTTTTACTTTTTTTTTTATATAATAAAATATTTTAAATATTATTTAAAATTTAAACAAATAAATTAATTCTGAGTTCTTACTGATAAAAAGACAAAAAGGGCAATAATAATAATAAAGTTGATGGTAAGCATGCCAAAACAGGAAGTGCAGCTGTATTTTTCAACACTTTAGCTTATTGCAAATAACTCTGATAAATAAATAAATAAATAACATTGCTTCTTTAAAAGCATTGTTTGCTGTGGTTGAGGAGCAGTAAACCGCAGAGCTCGAATTGAGCTGTCAGCTGAATTGCCGCATGGGTAAGTGGGCCCAACTGTGGGGTGGCATCTCTGCACTGGGGAGAACAGCTCACTGCACTATCGCAGTCACAGAAATCCTTCACGTCTCGCTTGGTTACCTCGTACATGTCGCCCAGGCCTGGGCCCTGCCCTATCCCACAGGAACCAGGCTGAAACACTCAATGCGCTGGACTGGAAATGCCATCTCGAAATATGTTCCAAATTGAGTCAGATAAAAACGATGTCTCAACCTCAACATTTGGCCTGAAACAGCACCTGGACTGCAGAATCAAACTCATATGAACAATAAACCCCATTTGAAAGTAAATATTTTGGTCACATAGAATAAGGGCGAAATGGAACGCTAAAGCCTGTTCTGTAGAGTAAGATAAGAAGAAGATTACAGCTGTGAGCCTCTGGAAAGCATCCATAGCCTCTCACACATAAAACCGAATGAGGTTTGAAAAGTGCAACTAACAGACATTAGTCCACCTCTTAGATTTAGCCCGTTAAATTTGGATTTCGGAAATGCCACATATAAAAGTTGCTTGTCTCGGAAACATAAGCTCACATGCTTGGAAATAAATAAAAAGGCATGAAAGAAAACAAGAATGAGCCTGCATGGATAAAACAGTGAGGGAGCAACAACCCATGTAAACATAAGGGAAGCAGAAGAAATAAGAGACTATCTTCAGTCCTGTTGACCCTTGAAGGCATGTCCACCAGAATAAAAGCAAGAACATCAATTCAATTTGTGTTCTTCGTTCTCATTGGCTAATTTTATCCCTCATGGCCCAGCTCACAGCGTGGGTGGCCAAATCTCAGCATACAAGCACCAATCGAGTTAACAAATAAACATCACCTCATTAGCTTGTTATCAATGTAATCACACTGTTGACTCTAAAAGCTATTAGAGAGACTTCAAAAAAGCGCCACAGCGTTTAGACCCTTAATAGCAAGCAGTTGAGAAGGACACTTACTGAGTCTCTTGGCAGCCTCCAGGGCTTCAGAGGCAGTGTCAGCCACAAAGAAGCGCTGGACGGTCACACCGCTGTCCTGCATCAGCTTCTTGCTCTGGTACTCCTGCAGGTTCAGCCATCTTCTGGGACTTGCCCTCGCTAACTAAAAACACAAAAGACATAATATGTTTTACTTAATAAAAATTGTGAATAAAATATTTGATATGCCTGTTCCAGTCCGAGAGCTCCAGAAAGAGAGCTCATTTTGCTATGTTCACGCTGTCTGAGAGCTGTTAAAAGAGGCCCGCGCACATGGAGACAGTTATTTTTGACACTTAATTTACACTGTAATCAAATGTATAAAAACATTTTTCACTATGCATGTAAAATGTCTAATTTGGTCTACTGTATTTTTTTGTCCTGTTGCTTGTAATTAGTTTCTTATTTAAACGCTGACCATTTACTTGTCTTCAGTGAGCTTGAGTTATTTTTTCCGTCGAACTTGTTTTTGGAATTTGATTACGTTGACAATGTCGCTAATGTGACTGAGCCTTTGCACCATACATTAAAATTGTTTTAGACTAAACATTATTATATGAACCTTTAGACTATTTAATAAAATACATAATATGAAGCTTTTCCATGCAAAATAGCAAAGTACACTGTTAGACATTTCTGTAATTTCCAGTTATTTACTGTATATCACCCAGTATAATACTGCAAATTCCCTTTACAGTATATAACTGTAATACTCTTTGCATCATGGGAATTTTCTAAGATGTCCAAGTAGATATCGCTGCAGCCTGGAGACCAGCAAGTGGGAGGAGCTTACGCCAAGAACATCAGGTGGGAGGGGCTTGAGAACAGCAAATGGGAGGGGCTTATGCCGCAAGTAGGCTGGATTTCATCATAGTTCAAAATTATATAACTATAACGCATTTTCATAGTAGTTTAAACTGCAATTCTTAGTTTTGTCATTATTGTGTGTATCCAATACCATTCACTGTCAACATTGAAATCATGTCTTTACACCTTTTGCCATGCTTTGTGATGGTGTCATTTTAAATCCTTTAACTGTAGTAATTTAAACATATTTCTGGATATTACATTTTACTTCTACAATTCTTCTACAGTAGCCTACCAAGGAACATTAAAGTGAGATGCAATTGCACTTAGGAGGTAAACGTGTGACACAAAGAAAATGTTGAGTACTGTTAAGAAAATGTAGTTACAATTTGCCTGTACCGCACTTTTTTTTTTATTTAAATCAAAGTACAGCAAATGACAGACTAATGTTCTTCGGAACATGTTACACAAATCAATGTATTAATTTGAAATCTCAGGGTGGGTAAATGTTTGATATTAACAAATATTTTATTTCTGATGAATCAAATTATGCACAATTATTCATTCAGCACAATAGACTTGCATGCAGTGGACACTGCAAAATCCAGGATGCATTGCTTCCAAGTAAAATCCACGGAGCTTGCCTCGCTTGCCCTTCCCAACATTACCTGGTGGGTACACAAGAAGCACAAGGAGCATTAGGGTTAACCCAAATTTAAAACATTCTCCCCATGCCATCCAAGATATGCATGAGTTATTCTCTTGTTGAACATGCACAAACATTTCAAGAATAATTTCTCATCTCTGTAGATCTATGCTATGCAAGTAAATGGTGTCCAGAAATTTTAAGGGACCAAGTAAATTAGACTTTATTACTATTTTTAAACAAAGTATTCCTTTTAAAAACCACTAGACAAAACGCTAGTTTATTCGCCATTAATTTACACAAAACTGATAATTATTATTAGTGTTAAATAATTTGTTTTTATTTAAACCATGTTTTAATTATGTTACATTGTGGATTAGGAGATTAGGAGATGTGTTCTAATACTTTTGAAAATGTACCTTATTCTTTAGAAAATTACACTGTAAAAAGTGAACAGTTGGATCAACTTAAAAAAAATACTTCAATTGGTAACACCTAAAAAAAAGTTTTTCTTCAACTTAATTTATTACCTTTATTTGTAATGAATTAAGTTGAAAACATTTTTTTTTTAGGTGTTACCAATTGAAGTATTTTTTTTAAGTTGATCCAACTGTTCATTTTTTACAGTGTATCTATCACAGACTGTATAAAATTGTGTTATTTATAACACGAACACTATATTAAATCTACTTTTACACTGATAATGGGACTATATATCTTGACATTATTTATGATCTACATAGTTTATGCATATTTATGATCTGCATGCTTACTACAGTACATCTTGTAAGTGGCTATGTGTGGAGTGTTATTTGAGTGTCCCCTGTGAGGCTAATATTAATTTGGATCTGAGCTAGTTAATAATTTCAACTGAAAATGCAATGTTTATATGTTAGGTTACATTTTATTTTGATGTCACCTTAGTCTATTGAATATAAGCAACTTTGCAACTACATGTCAACTAACTTGCATTAGAGTATTAGTAGGCTTAGATTAAGGTCAGGGTAGGTAGAATGTTGACGTACTCGCAAAGTTGCTTATAGTCAGTTTGTCTGTTGGGGAACCATCAAAATAATCAAACTGATATTAAAATAAAAATAGTTCAAAGCAATCTGATCTGATATCTGAACTTATGGTTGATTGAGAGAAAAAAAAAAATATTATTATTATTATTACTATACTTAAAGTAGAGTAAAGTAGCATAAGAAAGATGGCAAGATTTGAGACTTATAGTGTTATAAATCATCATACTCTTAAAAGCTATAACCCCTAATAAGTAAATATTATAATCCATTAAAACTGTTCTTATGGATATTCATAAGATGATATAACATATTATAAGGTTTTTTATAATGCATTATGCATTCATTATAATGCCTTAAAATACCCTTCTAATGTATTATAAATATGGGCTTCATAGAAAATGTTACCAAAATTACAATGGCATGCAATTACATTACCTGCTTATGGTCTTCAGTATCCATAACCTGGAGAGCAAAAAAGATATTGTCAGGCACAAGATTGTAAGCTGTGTGTGGTACTAAGAAAACGCTGTACAAAAGCCACCAAGAAAATGCACTTTTCACAGCTTGTAATACTTTACAAAACAAAACAAACAAAAATTGTACATCACGCTTACCTTTTCCACTCATCTACCGTGCCGCCGCTGAAAGTCGTCTTCTGTTTTTTTGACGGATTGCTAAACATTCGCCCACTACCGCCACCAGGAGCGTGAACCGATACTACAACCCACATGACATTAAACAAACCAATCAAAATCATCTGTAGGCTTGTACAGCCCACTTGCAGCTTAAGTCCCACCCACTTGCGTCTGGCTCCGACCTCCGTTTATACCCATCTCGTGACGTCAGACCCCACATTCAGAGACTTACTGTATTTTTTTAAATTGCTGAATACTACTGTATTTTCTTTGGTGCCATTCTATTGAGGTCGTTTTATTTTCCTAATTGCTTACATTTGGATTGACACAATTTGCCCTACACTGTGTCTACAGCGTCGCAACAGCTTGGGACTGACTACACTGGATGGGTTACATCACTTGTAATGATAGGAAAAGTTTGCCCTTCCTATCAGAAACAGTGCAATTTTGCAACAATATAAAAATAGAAATATAATACATTTATACATTTAAAATTTTAATTAAAACAATAATTAAACAATAATATCCTGGCCAGAGGAGAACTGGCCCCCCGACTGAGCCTGGTTTCTCCCAAGGTTTTCTCTCCATTCTGTCACAGAGGGAGTTTTGGTTCCTTGCCGCTGTCGCCTCTGGCTTGCTCAGTTGGGGACAGTTCATTACTAGCGATTATCGTCAATTTGATTTCACAGATACTATTTAAACTAAACTGAACTAGACAATGACATCTCTGAATTCAATAATGAAATGCCTTTAACTGAAAATTGAATGTTTAATCTTATTTTTATACATTACTGACACTCCATCCTCCAGTTTGATACTGTTAAGTGCTTTGACACAATCTGTATTGTTAAAAGAGTTATATAAATAAAGGTGACTTGACAGCGCGAGCACGGAGTACATCTGTACGTCAGAAATACACCGGGGCATCACTTTACTGTCCACATCCATTGTAGATAGTATATATAATGGGTTCTATATTGTTGTCGAATCTGCGGGTTTTGGCCAGGGATGAACCCGCGAGAGTGGAAGAGTTCCAGAGAATATCTGTGTTGTGTGTCGATGCACCTTACGAGAGAATAAGACCAGCAAGCAAGGCAAAAATATATGTCCATTTGTGTCAGATGTTTGCACACCAGTTAACCCATAGTAACATTTACTCATCAACATGGCGGTAACAGAACTTTACCCATGTAAACTGCGCTGTCATTTCAAATGACTTTTGTCAGCTTATTGAATTAAGTTACCGAATAATTTTCAACAAGCAACGCTCATCTTATATTAACATTAGGTTAACTAATGTGAAATTTAGTCATGGTGTTAGTAGTTGTTGGCAAGTAGCCCATTGAGAAAATAAAATTGTATGTTGGCTAGGTTAAACTAGTTTTATGGCTAGCTGCCTTTCTAGTTTTAGATTTAGTTTGTTATAGTTTTTAATGGAATTTAAGATTTACTGCATATTTTGTATTTGTGTTTTAAAGACAACTGCAATGATGCATCAAGACAGACAGAGAAATGTTTTTTTTTATATATATAACAATTGTGTAGATTGTATTTGATTCCATTTACATATATACACACACACACACACACACATACACACACACATACATATAGCATTATGTAAAAATTTAGTTTGATTTTGCTTGTTTGCTTTTGGAACTCTGCAAGTCACATTTAAGTCACAATATGTCATCATATTCATATATGTAACAGTTCAGATTCAGAAACTAGACCACATTTCATTTGCCACATTGACACATCTCTACTGTCACGTGGGATATGCCATCATACTGTTCTGTCCTGCCTACTATGAATACACAATGAGTTGGGTTAATTTTTTCAGGCAGCTCTTTGAAGGCATTTCACAACAGACATCAACTGAAATAAAGCAGTTTAAAGAGCATTCATGTCTTGCCTTGCATTCAGGCTACGATTTCAAATCGTTGCAGCTCGGCACTAGGATAATATTCACATACATTCATGATCACGTCCTTTGATGAGCATTGAATGTGATAGTTAACAACCCATAAGACACTCATAAGACACTCATTAAATAGACAATTTCCCATTATTCACCACTATGGAATGAAAGTGAAACAGGTTATCAGAGCAGCACAGTGCTAAATGAAGTTAAGCACCTTATTAATTCATGCTTTTGAAAACCTCTCTATGGCTTCTGCTAATTGAGTGTCTACATGTCTCCATGGAGAATAATGAGTGCGGCCACAAAAGTTGGCAGCCTGTGGAAGTGTATACTTAAGTGCACATATTATGAGATGCATTTGATGCGGAACTGAAGTGCGCAGTATGGTGACAATCTATGAAATGTGTGTATACATAAAAAAGGGAATTCCACAAAACTCTTTACTCAGAAATGCACTCGATTACAGGTTACAAGATGTATACACCGTATACACTCAAAATTCAATACTACCAAAGCATACATTTAGAAGTGTAGCCTATATTATGACAACGCACTCTAGGACTTATTTTAAATGCCTCATCTGAAGTGGAATTGAAGACCCAAAAAGTTCACAGTGTCAAAATATACACTCAACAGTGTACACTTTCAGCAGTGCATTCTACAAATGTCCACAGGAGGAACTTGAGAGCACAATTTTGAGTCTACAATGAAAGGAAATGGAAAGGAAATGGAAAGGAAAGGACGTGACGTGTGGCCAAGTATGGTGACCCATACTCAGAATTTCTGCTCTGCATTTAACCCATCCAAAGTGCACACACACAGCAGTGAACACACACCTGGAGCAGTGGGCAGCCATTTATGCTGTGGTGCCCGGGGAGCAGTTGTGGGTTCGGTGCCTTGCTCAAGGGTCTCACCTCAGTCTTGGTATTGAAGCTATACATCGAATGCTACACCACGGCCATTAGAAACTCTTTTAAAACACGGCCATTTAAAACTCTTTTAGAAGAGTCAGAGCGCTGGTTATTCACTCCCCCCCACCAACAATCCCTGCCAGACCTGAGACTCGAACCCACAACCTTTGGGTTACAAGTCTGACTCTCTATCCATCAGGCCACGACTGCCCCCTAAATGACAATTTGGACACTCCATTGTATCGTGGATTTCCCAAATGTGTGTGAGCAAAGAGCACAAGGCATCAAGTCCACATAAATTATGCCATTTGGAACAGAACCAGAGCCAGAAACAGACAGTGCAATAAAGAAAAGTATGTCTCCAATCCTCTCACAATTTAATAATTTGCTCTTTGATAAGAGTCAGATGATGCACTACTCTCATTCTCGGCAATGTTCTTCTCAACGTCTGCATTTCATCATTTCACTACTATACATCGCAGTGTGCTTTGACTGTGCTTGGCTACAGAGAACTAAAACTATGATTCATCATATCATTCAATTTGGTGCTCAAGACACATTTCTTTGGTAAATTTGGTCAAAACTTTAATATTACATTAACAATTTCCTGGCATTGTGTGCATTGTACAATAAATGTTCACTTTCTCACATTTAGCTCAGAATATGACATCTGTAACAGACTTCGGGTTATCAGGATAATGTGGAACCAATTTCCAACCAATCACTTCTGTCTAGAAATGTGTACACTCAGAATTGCCTAGCTTGGAAAAGTACAGCCCATGTAGCATTTGCTCACTCAAGTCTATGAAGTCCACAGGTAACACTTGAGAGCACACTTCTGAGTCTAAAATGACAATTTGGACACTCCATCGTCTTGTGGATTTAACAAATGTGTGTGAGAAAAGAGCACAAGAAGTCAAGTCCACATGAAGCGTGTCATTTGGAACAGAACCAGAGATCAGAAGCAGCATCACTTTTGTATGATGCTTTTTGTGTATATTGTTTATGTTGCTCTGCATGACCTTGTAAATTGCCCCTAGGCGACAAATAGAGTTTGAAATTTGAACATTGCCAGGATCAATGGTACAGAAACTTAGAGACCATATATCACCCCTCCTTCCTTTATATCTATTGAAAAAGTAAAGTACAAATAATTGATCTATCTACAAACACACACAAACACATACATAAATGCATAATATTTAAATTAGATATAATAAATAATGTATTAGCATGTTATGAAAATATAGTTATACATAATTATACATTTTGGCATACACATTTTTATTTACATTTTATATGAACTAATAAATAATAATTTAATTTAAATAGTTAATCACTGACTAACTATTGTTGATCTTGGTTGACATACTTTATTATAATCACACATATTACATATAATTTAAACATTACTATTAATAATGAAGCAATTATTGAATTGATTATATTAAACAATGGTCTAGTGTACTTCAGTATGCTTAGGTGCAGTATATAATTATATAATGTATCAACAATCACCATAGCACCTAAGAGTACACAATACCACTGTCAGCTATTGAACATGACTTTTTCCACAGAAAGGTATTATTTTCATGGTTAGCATCTGCTGAGTCCTCTGAGGGTCATTCCTAATGGCCGTGGTGTAGCATTCGATGTATATTTTTGCCTCTGTATGGGGGTGGATACTGTCATATTTAAAACTGAGAACAGATCCCTGTTGTACAAGCTAGGTAATGTTAACATTTATTTTCTGACCGTCTTGGGCACAATGGGCCTACGGTTCACAGCTTTTTATTAATTCATATGGGAAATAAGTGCCTTTTTCTCAACAGATGCTTCATTGCCTCAGCAATAAACAAAGTGTACTTTACATGAATAAAGTTCCCAAAACAAATATTAATAAAGAGATATGTGAGATGAAGTCCAAGACAATCCTAGAAGGGTGGATTGTTCTTTTAGGAGAAAAGGAAAACATGTGAAGGGAAACAAATAATTTGTGGTGAACAAAAGTAAAATTAACCCTCTGGTGCTTGGTCACTTTTGACCAAAAATATGGACATTTTTAAAAATCACAGCTTCATCGGAATGGTACAAAACTTGGTAACTTTTATGGCACTTGGAATGTGAACACACTAAAAATTTGAGGGCATGATTCGAGCAGGCTAAGTGGTCGCAAAAAAAAAAGAATTGTCACTTGTGGTCTTCGGTCAAAAGTGACTGACCATAGGAAATGAATGGGACATTGACAAAAACACAAACATTCTGAGAATATTGTTCAGATTTGACTGTAGTAATACTAATTTAAAAACTGACGCTTCAAATCAACATTTAAAACCAAAAAAAAAAAAAAAAAATCTAAACCTTTACAAAAAGTTGCCTTTGAGTATATCTAAGTATAAATCTAAACCCACAACTTAATAAAAATAAGTATTTATGTCTAAAAACAATTAGATAATGTATAGACTTTTTTATATAGAGCTATATAGGAATTAGTAAGCTAAATATATATATATATATATATTTTTTTTTTTTTTTTTTTCCCCCAATGGGAAGAATTTGATAATTATTGCATAAATATTAATTAGTATCATGAAATTCTCAAAATACAAAAGAAAAAAATATTATAGAACAAAAATGTGTCCGGTCATTTTTGACTGTGAAGATCACAAGTTTGACTCCCAAATAAGGAGCACCAGAGGGCTAAACTTGTTTTATGCTTTCAATTAAAAAGTGTGTCAGTTGATTCCGTAGCATGTAACATTTTAAGCTAATATACCAAGCGGATTCCCACCTCTTGTGTGCGTGCATGATCTGAGTTCGCGAATCAGTCTGAATGAACTGTATAATGGTGTTAGTGGGAAGATTAATTTAATAAAGTAAACAACTCACACTTAAATATAACTACTTTGTTACGTCAGACTTGAAATGTCCTGTTTTTAGTAATCAGCTTGGTGAAATTTAAGTAAATCTCCATATCTGTGACCATTATTTACCGAACTTTGATGACTGACTAACTTTTAAAAATGTTATTATTATTGTGTTTTCCACTCTTTTTCTGACAGTGTTAGTAATGTTTATTTAACCAAGAAAATGTGACTGGGACATGAATTTACATCTGATTTACTTCAGAACACCACCGCACACCATATGCTTGTTCATTGGAGTTAATTTATACATTTTATAGATTTTTCAGCAGATAAATGATAAAAAAAACATTGACAGCCAATCAAAATCCAACCGGATTTTGAAAAGCCCAAGCATTTAGAGCGGCAGCAAATTTCTAGAATGTCTCCTAAACCATCCTAAGATTCGCAGCCCTGTGTCATCCAAAGACCAGGAAAGCAAACTATCAGACAGCAGGTGTCAGGTGTATGAACATCTAAATCTGGAGTCTAATTATACGTTTAAAAATATCAACATGAAAGTCTAGATTTGAGGTGACAATATTTGCCTAACAGGTATATTTTTGTGTTTCTGTCTGTCAGGTGTAATTGGCGATCCTGGTTCCGGACCCGCTTGATTAACCGGACAGTGGACATGCTAAAAGAGCTGGCAACCTCTTTGTAAATGTTAGAGGTAATTGTTTTCTTTCCCCCCCTTCTCGCTAAATTTAGCGGGAGCCCACTTTGTAGCTGTACAGGTTATTAGTTCACCCATGGGCAAAGAGAGGTTGAGGTGCATCCGAACCGGGAGGTGGGCGTCAGGGGCGCGAGCAGGAGGTGGTAAGAGGGCGACGGCAGGTGTCTGATCTCCCCTGAGACTCTGGCTCAACAGTGATTATCTTCATCAGCACTCTGGAGACACCACCAGTTAAATACCAACACACACAAACGCACAGCTTTCTACACCCACAAGCACACATGCAGCTGAAAGCCCAAAAAACATGCATATACATACAAATAGAGTTAAATGAAATAGATGCACTGATGTACTCTCATAAAAACAAATAAACAAATAATAGTAAGTAAGTAAAGGAGTAAATAAATAATGTCTATGGATGCATAAAAAAACTCATGCTTTGGTAAATCATACTTATGACAAAATGTTGAAAATAAAATAATTCATAATTATGAAATAAAAATAAAAATTATGACAAATAAAATTTAGATAAAAAGTCATCATATAGACTTAAGTTATTATATACAAGGGTTAAAAATAAGGTGCTTGTTTTAACAATGTTTGTATTCTTGTTTTTTCTATATTATCTATGGAAAAAAGTAAAAATAATAATCACCATCCTCAAAAAGCACTGTAAAAGTAAATAAAAAAATACTAATATAACCATTTAATGTCTCTTCTGATCTTATTTTTTGGTCTTGATTTTAGGCTGCTTTCCAAACCGAAAAAATTAAATACATAAAAAGACTTGCTTTTGTTATGCACCATGTTCAGTGTGTACCTAGCACAAGCAGTCCTGCTACTGTTTATGTATGACGGCCTTAAGAATTGGGAAATTATATTGGGAAGGAGATTTTTCAGATCAACAACTAGGTCAACAAACAAGATAGATTACAGTCTCCTCGTAAAAGCTGGGAAGTGCATAGTCTTAAACCTTGACTGAATGATTCCGAGAGTCGAGACTCTGTTAACAGTCCATCAGATTTAGCCTACCAAGCAAAGATGCAGTCAATGATTTCAGAAGCGACCAGCGGGAAAGCAGACAGTGAGTTCAAGTGATTCAACACAGTTTGGCCTTCCAATTAAAAGCCTTAAAGGGATCATTCACCTATTCTGCCATCATTTTCTTCACCTGATGTCGTTTCAAGCCTGTGACACTATATTTCTTCTGTGGAATGCAAAAGAAGATATTTTGGTCCCACTTTACAATAGGTGGCCTAATATGTACTTACATTTAAATTAATAATTTGATACAATGCACTTATTGTATAATACAATATAAATAAAATATTGTATAATGCACTTACATATGTTTTTACATTGTACTTATAATTTTAGAAATAATTATATGTAATTACATCTGTAATTAATTTCTGTAATAACATTTATAATTACACTGTTAACCCATCCCTTACACCTAAACCCACCCTTAAACCTACCCATACCACCAAACCTGTCCCTAACCTTACCCGTATCCCACCTCAATGCAGCAAAAGTGTTTTGCAATACAATATGACCACAATAAGTACATTGTACTTATTTTTTGATGCAAGTACATAGTAGTTAAGGCCACCTAATATAAAGTGTGACCGATATTTTTTGTTGTCCATACAGTAGAAGTCATTGGGTCCAAAAGACAAAAACCGTACTTTAAAATATCTTCTTTTGTGTTAGACAGAAGAACTAAGTGATACAGGTTTGTAATCACACAACAGAATTTTCTTGTATGGATATAACAACACCTTAAGCTTTGTCCCGTAGGCTCCACCGCTCCACACTACTTGGAGAACATCTGAGCCGCATAAATGTGGACTAACTGACCTAAACAGAAACATTTGTTTTCTTTTCAAGTTTGTATCCTTTATTAGCATTGAAAGACACAGCTTCTCTAGATCCTCTGAGAGGCCAGATGTTTCTTAAGGACATGGTGGCCCACAGCAGATCTTGACTTATCGTTGTTCTCTCACAGAGGTAAAAGGACGAAGAAAAGCTGTGGCAGCAGTTGCATCAAATTCCACAAGATAGCAGATGCTCTTTAAGGCCCCCACATCAACTTTAAAAAGTCAGGCATAGAGTTATGGTTGTAGAGCCTTTTCTTCATCATTTATTTCATAAAAGTAATGAAGTGTATGATATGCAGTCATAGATTTGATGTTATTTTGCAGCTTTTTTAAAATTATATATGAAATTACATTTGTGCATTTGGCACACTTTGTCTTGTTGTGTTTTCCTTGTGCATGAGGATCACAGATCTACATATATTCAGATTTGCGGGTGCAGTACTCCAATGGAAAGAACAGGCCACTGCACTGCAGTGATGACGAGGTCTATGCTAATCCAGCTGGATATATGAAGGTAATACGCACACACTTCAAACACAGGGGGGAAAAAAACACTCTAAGGTGCTGGAGAGGGTCTGCTGCTCTCTTGAATGTAATAGACTCCTGGCTCAGTCATTGCTCTTATAACCCTATTCTGATACCTGCACTGCTTCTCATTAACTGTGACAGATAAGAAAAAAAATAGCATTTTGAATAGTGTTTGGGTGGTGTGTGTAAACGGTAAGTAAACCGTGGGTTTGAAATACCACCATATGACAACATTTGCAACATTTAACTTCAATAATGTAACATTTTCAAATTAAACAATATGTTTAGTGTGAAAAATAAATGTAGGACGAGCCTTTTATGCATCTGGATTTGGATCATGAAAAGTATGCTATGGCATTATGATATCATATGATTATGAAATTATGATACACTGTAAATCACCAAATTATTTAATATTTAGGGATGCATATGCCAAATAATAAAATTCTAGTTGAAACAGATGTGCCAGTACTTATTGCCCAAGAAACAAGAGACGGCAGATATTATAATTCTAAATTGTTTTGTCTAAATAAATTAAAAACAAAACATTAAAACTAAAATCAAATTTTAAAGAAAAAGTTTGGCCACAAAATGAAAATTTGCTGAAAATGAACTCACCCTCTTCTGCAGTGAATGGGTGCCGTCAGAATAAAAATCCAAACAGCTGATAAAAATATCACAATAATCCAAAACACGACTCCAGCAGTTAACGTCTTGTGAACTGAAAAGCTGTGTTTGTAATGAGCAAATTATTAGTTAAAACACTTTACAAACACAGTTTTTCACTTTCACAGATGTTAACTTTATGTTAATGTTGTCTGTTTGAACTCTCATTTTGACGGCACCCATTCACTGCAAAATCAATATTTTGCATCCCTATTAATATTTCATTTTCCCCACCTGCATGGACTTGATTACATCAAAAGTAGTAGTTTTTCTTTAGAATAACAATCATGAATCATAATCAACATAATAAGACTGAACATGGGTTATAGAAGTTAATATGATCCATTATGATTTAATTTCATCTTTAACTAACATTATTAGGTTGCCTGACCATATCCACCATTACCAGAGTGCAACAAACTGAAAGCAAGCAGCTGCTTAGAGATCCGATCTCATTGCTTCTGGCCAGGCAGATGACGTGAAGTGTTAGAGTAACTCAGGAGGACATGATTTAAGCATCTAGCTGATGGATGAGACACAATCACTATGCAAAACAAAACAAGATGGAAATAAATCAACATTCGTCCTTACCACAAGAGAGAATCAAATGTAATCACTCATCTGCTAAACATGACTTACTCAATGTGCCAAATACCCAGACAGTGCAGGCAAGTCAATGGAGACTACATTTAGTACACTATTAGTCTGCCCTCAACATTAGCATGACTTGTACATTAGGCTGCTCCATCAGCAAGACAGAGAGAATGGAAATCTTAAGTCGATGAAGAATTGATTCCTAAAAGAGTTTTTGCAGGAATACAAAAATAAAATAAAATTAAGCAACACAACTGCTGTCCTCACTGGGGAAAATAGGTTTTACATTTACATATTCATGAGGGGGTACTTACAAATCTGTATTGACCAACCCAATTCTTCCGAGAGAAGGAAGAGGAGCTTAAAAGCTCAAACAAGGAGATTTTCTGAGGACAGGCTTATGAGAGCTTTTCTTGAGGTCTTTCAGAAGGCAATGCTGGTTCATTGTGCATAATAAAAAAAACATTAAACCAGAGAGATAATTTTTCACGCACTTCCGTGCAAAAAATTAAAAATGCATATATCGTTTGTATAATCACCCCATATTTTACATTCAAAACCTACTGTATTCCCATCTTCCATTCCCATATATCAAACCCTCTTTTTCCCTGGGTAAAGGAATCTCCTGCATAACTATATAGAAACAAATAGACATCAGTGATCAGAAAATATCTGTGCTGTTGCTAACTAAAATGAAAACTATTAAAAATAATTGTTTCTGAAAAACAATAATAATAATTTCAAAAGCACATAAAAAAACTAATAAAATTAATAAAAGTACATAATAAAATAAATAATCCATAACAGAAAATATAAAAACAAAAGTAATTTGAAATAGCAATGCTAAAATAACTGATAAATATCACAAAAGACCAGGGAAATTATAGGTCAAAATATTGGATACATTACTATTTTATATTTTTGCAAGAAGTCACTTATAGCCATCAAGCCTGCATTTATTTAATCAAATCAAATTTTAATATGCTTTATTAATTTACTTAGCATTTTATGCAATGTTGAATTATTAACAATGTTGAAAACCTGTGATACTTTTTCTTCAGGATTATGATGAATAAAAAGTTAAATAAGAACAGCATTTATTTAAAATATAATTTTTGTAACAATATACAATACTGTTCAAAAGTTTGAGGTCAGTTTTTTTTTTGTTTTTTAAGAAATTAATTTTTATTCGGCAAGGATTTGTTAAATTGATAGAAACAGTGATAGTAAAGATTGATATTGTTAGAAAACATCTCTATTTGAAATAAATGCTGTTCTTTTAAACTTTTTATTTATCAATGAACCCCAAAAAAGTATCATAAGTTCTAATAAAAAAATAAAAAAAAAGAAAAATAAAAAAATAAGCAGCACAACTGTTTCCAACATTGATAATAAATCAGCATATTAGAATGATTTCTGAACGACCATGCATTGAAGAATGGAGTAATGATGCTGAAAATTCAGCTTTGAATCACAGAAATAAATTATATTGTATTAAAATTAGCATAAATGTATATTAAAATAGAAAAACATTCTTTTAAATTGTAATATTTCACAATATTAGGCTACAGTTTTTTCTGTATTTTTGATCAAATAAATGCAGGCTTGATGAGCATAAGACACTTTCATAATGCTACATAATTATAAAAATGGTAATATAATAAAGGCAGAGGCTATTTACACTAAGTGCAAAAAGCTATAGATTCTATTTACACTATATGTTAAAATAGCAAGATTTTCTGCTGTTTATACTACTTATTGCAAATAGTGGCAATTATCTGCACCTCAGTATTGTAGTACATTATAAAACAGTATGTGATGATAACGTACTGAGTGTAAATTATAGTATTAATAAATATGTAAATAGCCTTTGCCAACAAGGCGGGCTATTTGCACTTAGTGTAAAAGACACTCCGTATAATAAAGTCCTTTCACGTCACCATTTCGCCAGCCTACACTTCACATAATAGGGGTATATAGGTTATATATTTTGACTTTATTTTTATACTTAGTCGTTGTTATTCTCTGAACTTATTCCCGGTTGAGCCGTTGTTGTGGTTGTTGCTCTTTTCGGAGTACAGTGATTGAACGAGTGTACTCTTTTGGTTCACTCAAACTTTGTTCTTTTCTTTTCTATATAGTTCGTTGTTCATGTCATTGTCTTTAATATCCTTTAATGCCAGGGCCTCAGGGATAGTGTCAAACGAAAAGCTCTTTTTTTGTTTGCTAAAAAACACAAATCAGATTTCTGTTTTCTTCAGGAATGTCATTCGACTATTGATGATTACAAATGGTGGAAATCTCAGTGGGGTAACGATATTTGGAGTTCACATGGCACCGAACACTCAGCTGGTGTAAGCATTTTGAGAAACAAATTTGGTGGGGATATATTTGGGTCAGAATCAGATAGCTTAGGTCATTTTCATTTATTAGTAATTTCACTTAACCAACAAACTGTAGTTCTCGGAAATATATATGGGTACAATAATTCTTTGGATAATGATTTTTTTTTTTTTTTACAAATTAGATGAGAAGCTTACATGTTGGTCCAATAAGTTTTCTAATGCATTTTTCATTCTAGGAGGAGACTTTAATATGTCATTTAATAATTCTTTGGACAGATATCCTCCAAAAAGGACCACTTGTTCTAGTCCTGCACTATTAGACCTAATAGACAAGTTTGAATTGGTGGACATTTGGAGAGAGAGATTCCCTAACAATTTAGAGTTTACTTGGGCCAACAAAAGTGGTTCAACACAATCTCGTATTGATTATTGGCTCATATCAAACTGTATGTCAAATTTTGATTTGAATGTCGGCATTCAATGTACCCTGTTGACCGACCACAAAACTAACTTTATTAATACCCCTTTAATGGCAGCTTGTAACAGGCCAATGCAGAGCTTTGTGGAAACTTAACAGTTCACTGTTAGAATTACCAGATGTAAAGGATAAATTTAAAGAATTAATTGCTAGCTATTGGAAAACAGCCACAATTCAAAATTCTTTTGGTACCAATTGGGAGCTTTTTAAGTTTGAGACAGGTGTTTATTTAAGAAAAGTTGGAACACTTTTAGCCAAAAAAAGAAGGGTTCTTGAAGACAACCTAATCATGAAATTATCTCAGTCTAATACTTTTGATTGCATGTCTCTAGAAGAAAAATCTGAAATTGCAGATTTGCAAATTAAATTGGATGAATTGTACTTATCAAAGGCTAGGGGTGCTTATATAAGATCCAGGAAAAAATGGCTCGAAGAGGGAGAACTCAATTCCGCATTTTTTTTTTTTAAGCTAGAAAAGCATAATTTGACCCTCTCAACAATTGAACAACTTTGTGTTGAAGGCAAAATTGTTAAAGATCCAAAGGAAATAGCAAACTACAGTGCCAATTTTTATAAGAATCTTTATAGTTCAAGGTATTCAGAGCAGACAACGTCCTCGTTTCTAGACTCGGTTAATTATGTTAAGGTTATATCCGAAAGTTATAGATTTTTCTGTGATAGCATTGTTACTCCTGAGGAAGCACAAAGAGTAATTAAGAGTTTGAAAAACAATAAGTCCCCAGGGTGTGATGGACTTACAAATTATTTGCTGATGAACTTACTCCCCTTTTAACCTTAAAGGTTTTTAGAGAAAGTATTGAAAAAGAGGCTTTACCTCCTACATTGATGCGAGGTATCATAACTTTAATTTCTAAACCCAAGAAAGATCTTACCAATTTAGACAACTGGCGACCCATCACACTCATTAACAATGACTATAAAATGACTAATCAAGCACTAAAGTATATCCAGCAATTCTCCAAAGCATCAGACCTGTTCTTGAACCTCTCAAAGTGTGAACTGATGTCCATCAAAGAATGTAATTCTTGTAATTTTCAAATCAAAGATCAGGTATCTTATTTAGGTGTTATTATAACAAAACATGAAATCGAAGAAGCTCCTTAAATTTTAATCCATTGAGAGAACTCAGAAAAAAACTGAATATGTGTCTCCAACGTGTCATTGAAGGGAAGAATCTTACAAGCCAAAGCTGAAGGTTTGTCAAGACTAACATACGCTGCTCTCTCTTTGAATGATGACACTGCCATTCTTAAAAAAAAGAAGCCCTCATCTATATGGAATCTGATCCCTAATGTTGTTGTTTTTTTAAACTAGGTGGTTTAAATTTATTAATCTGCAACTATAACATCATGAAAATCCCTGTCAAATTATCTCTTTTTCATAGGCAAATGTTGTTGGCTTGGTCCCTCGTTTTTAAACACAATTTTACACCTCACTCGTATCTAATCTGGAATAACAAGAATCTACTGTATAAACACAAATCTCTTTTTTTTTTTGAAAATTGGTTTAAAAATAGTATTATTTTTGTGTCTCAATTTTTCAATCAAAATGGTTCAATCTGTAATTACTTTTTTGCTTTACTTATTGAGTTTTTAGCTAAGCATGGAATTGCTGTTAGTCCGAAAGAGTTTGCAATGTTGCTGATGCAGTGCCACATGGACTTCTCATGCTTTTTAGAGCTCTTTCTTTTCCAATCTCATGTCACTCAGTGGATCTTTGTGAAACATTTGTTGGAAAACAGTGCCTTTCGTCATCCAAGTCAGAAAACAATAAGAAAATGAGAGTTTTGTTTCAGATGGAGTCTATGTCTGTGCCTTATGTAATCTCTTATTGGAATGGTTTAGTAAGTGATATTCCCTGGAAGAAAGTTTGGTCATTACCTCACAAATATTTAATTACTTAATTAATCAACTTAATTAAGTTGATTCATAGAATTTACCTGGATAAGTGCTCTCTTAAAAGACTTAAGAATGATATTAATACCAACTGTTCTTTCTGTTTAGAAAACAATGAAACTTCTTTACATTTATTCTGGAATTGCTCTTGAATCATTTTGGTGTGACATTCTTGACTTTATCAAATGTACTTATAGCAATGTCATTTCTGGCTTTCATGAATGTGAAAAAAAGTGATACTTATTTCATAAACCTTACTTTCCTTTTAGCTAAATATCATATTCATAAATGTAAATTTTCTAAATGCACACCTCTTTTTGTAAGATTCAAACTTGAATTGAAGATGTATTTTAAATCTATTGAATTGAAAGCAATAAGAGCAGTGGCTTTGTTGAAGGACTTGGCACATCCTCTGGACTGAAAAACTGAATGACCCTGGACTGTTGTTGTGATTTGAAGATGACTACTGTTATTGTTTTTTTTACTTCATGCATTCAATAAAAAAAAATAATAAAAAAAAACATAATAGGCCTGTAGGTGGCACTTGGGCTTCATTAACTAAGATAGTTTCATAGTCCTAGTAAATGGTGTATATATCCTACATAAATATAAGTGAATTGAACAGCCTACTGATTACCATTTTGGCACTGCACGGTTTTGTGCAGTGCTTTTGTAGTCATTTAGCATACATTTTCCCAGCGATGTAATTTGATTTATAAAATGAGACAAACCGCAGATCGCTCCACAAATAAGCTCGTCGGTTCCATGTAATTTTCAACCGATTTATGAATAAGAACGGAAAATAACCGCTACACTTCCCATATTGTCCAATGAAATTTGAACTTCTTGTGCCAGATCATGATTGGTTGGTGTACCTACATGACTAATGGGCATTGGTGAATTATGTAATATTCAAAAATATGTAACATATGGATTTTTAATTAAATCGACACACTAGCTTTGATTATTGATGAAATAATTTTTCCTTCCGTCGACCCATATGCACTCACTGAAAGAGCCATATATGGCTCGAAAACCTATGGTTTCCGAAAACGCACGCAGCCCATAGCAATGCCTCAGATTGACAGATATGTAAAAATAACCACGAATTTTCCGACTTTTGAGCGAGTAGTTACTGTTTTGTACAAATTTTCATGTTAATTAGAATTCAAATGCATTTTGTTTAATTGACCACAATATCATTGCTATTTGTCTGAGAGGGGCAGTTTTGAACAATTTTGAAAAAGGGCAGGGGCTCGAGCCCCCAAAGCCCCCCCTTCTGGACGTGCCTGCAAAAGACATCATTCATGTTTCCTGAAAATTCCACCCAATTCTACTTTATGATAATTTAGTGACTTTAAAAACAGAATAGAACTTTGTATTTTAGGTTTAAAAATTATTCATAACATGAATGAGAAACCTGTACAAATAAAAGTGCAAATATACATTATAATGCTTCAAAGGACCTCTACCTGTCTCTTACGCATTTCTAGTCACACAGCAAACCATATGGACCTCCTGCATTATATGTTAATTCTTTCCTTAATTATCAGCATCTAATATTTTGAATCTTCAGAATCTTTGAATATAGAAAGGAAGTTTGTATTTCGGGTTTTAGGGTTTTTCATAACATGGAAATGTATAAATATACAATAAAAAGCTTTAAATGTTACAAAAGGAATAAAAAAAAAACTATAACAAGTTGGTATCATTAATATAATGAGGTTCCTATCTGTTACACATTTCAAGTCCCCTACATTGTTATATGTTAATTCTTTCCCTAATTATCAGCATCTGATGCTTCGACAAACAGTGTTTAAGGAGCGGCCAAGTCGACTTCATAGCACAGTCACAGGCCAGCAGTCTCCAGGGGTTAAATCCTCATTACTAGTCATAGCTCTGCCCTAAACCCTTTGAAATGACTCTTCCTAATTAGCACCTCCAAACGGCCTCACATTTAATTAACTTGTGGAATCCTTGAGGGGCGTTTTGATTTAAGAAATTAACACATTTTCCCATTCCTGATTGTAACTAATTGGTTTACTTTATTCAGAAATGATAGCTGCCATTTATCATGAATAATACAATACCAATGTTAAAACAATGGAGCTAATAAAGAGCTGTTGATAATTCATTACTGGAAGATTATCTGAGATACTTTAATAAGTTGTATTTATACAGCTTTAGCATTTGCACAAGCTAATTAGAGATCAAATGGTGAAACTTTTTGGAACATCAATATTCCTTCGAAGTCACAATGTTGGATAACGAAGCAATGAGTTAATTAGCTCGTGCTGGGGAAAAAACAAATAAAGTCATTTGTGACCTCTGAATGCTCTCAGCTCTTTTTCATAGTCTGATTTTAACATATGACTTCTGTTCAGCAAGGTCAGGTGGGCACTAGATGAGCAGCAGCCTTTGACAAGTTGACAAGAGAACTCCGCTAGGCCGTGACGTGTGTGTGTGTTAGCGTAGTTGGAGGATTTAGATCGCAGAGATTTGCATCATGAGATACGCTTTTGCCTTAATCTCCTAAAGACAGACACGGGCTGAAGGTGAAGGCAACTCTCTGCAGATATGAATTTAGCAATTAGCAGAGTTAATAAGGAACATCATTCAGAGGAGAGAGGTATGGAGGAGTGAGGTCAAGTCTGAACAAATGGACGTGGGAAAAGACACTGAATAGTTCATTAAAATGAGATTTCACTCATATACCAGCATTCCACCACCATTCACTTTGGTTCCAATCACGCTTTTCCATCTCTGGAACATCAAGCTTCATAAAGGATGCAGAAGTTCTATAAAAGTGGTTCATATGACTCAAGCGCTACAAGCACACTACTGATCAAAAGTTATTAATAAATTAGATTTTCTTTCTAAAAAAAGTCTCAATAACACAGCAAATTTTATATATATATATATATATACACACACACACACACACAGGTCCTTCTCAAAAAATTACCATATTGTGATAAAGTTCATTATTTTCTGTAATGTACTGATAAACATTAGACTTTCATATTTTAGATTCATTACAACACAACTGAAGTAGTTCAAGCCTTTTATTGTTTTAATATTGATGATTTTGGCATACAGCTCATGAAAACCCAAAATTCCTATCTCAAAAAATTAGCATATTTCATCCGACCAATAAAAGAAAAGTGTTTTTAATACAAAAAAAGTCAACCTTCAAATAATTATGTTCAGTTATGCACTCAATACTTGGTCGGGAATCCTTTTGCAGAAATGACTGCTTCAATGCGGCGTGGCATGGAGGCAATCAGCCTGTGGCACTGCTGAGGTGTTATGGAGGCCCAGGATGCTTCGATAGCGGCCTTAAGCTCATCCAGAGTGTTGGGTCTTGCGTCTCTCAACTTTCTCTTCACAATATCCCACAGATTCTGAGGTAGGAATTTTGGGTTTTCATGAGCTGTATGCCAAAATCATCAATATTAAAACAATAAAAGGCTTGAACTACTTCAGTTGTGTTGTAATGAATCTAAAATATATGAAAGTCTAATGTTTATCAGTACATTACAGAAAATAATGAACTTTATCACAATATGCTAATTTTTTGAGAAGGACCTGTATATATACACACACTGTTATAGTATGCATCACAAAATACAGTATTATTACAATTTAAAATAACTGTTTTCCATTTTAATATATTTGAAGTTTAAAATTGTCAGCATAATTACTCCAGTAAGACTTTTTTGTTATTATTATTATTATCAATATTGAAAACTGCTTTGCTGCTTTGAATGGGAAAGTAAGATTTAAAAAAAAATGGAAAGGGAAAACAAAAGAAAGAAAGAAATACTTTTATTTAGCAAGAATTAAATTGTTCAAAAGTGACATTTAAAATATTACAAAATATTTCAAAATAGATATTCATTGAACTTTACATGGTTTATCTTCAGCAGCAAAAAGGCTTTTAACACTGATAATAATAATAACAACCATTATTGATATCTGAGCACCAAATCAGCATATTAAAATGATTTCTGAAGGATCTTTTTTTTTTTTTTTACTTTTCAGTGGATTTCTGCTGATTTGGCAACTGAAAATGGTTTAAATTGTCCATGAATCTGACTAACCTTGTTTGCAAGATCAACTCAGTCAATGATCCAATTGCAGTAGTTCCTTGAATAACAGCATAACTTTCGATCTGTTTTTTACACAAATAAACTTTTATGATACCTTTATGGTGGTTGCTTGACCTTTTAGAAGCTTGAATGTTCCCATTGTTACCATTCATTGTAATTGCATGAATAAGAGCGACCCGCAGTTCAAGAATTTCTCCTTTTGTGTTCAATGGAAGAAGAAAGTGTTACAAGTTTGGAACAACACAAGAGTTATAGTAATAATGACAGAACTGTAATATTTAGTGAACTGTTCCTTTAATAAGCAGTTTAAAATGCTCTTCAGCTTTCAACAATGAGCCTTTGGACATCCACGGGAACACAAACCAATCGAATAAATATCTAGATAGACTTTCAAAGTTTTTCACAACTGTCATTGGCACAGCAGTTACGGTATAACAACTTTTAATTTGCTCTAACACTAAATACCACCTCATCACAATCATCATTACAGAAAAATTATCCCAAATGGACCGGAATAAAAGTCCCACAGGAGCATTCAAAAGAGGCACCTCTCCTTCAAGACTGCCGACAGAACTCTAAATGATTACCGCCTTCCTAAATTATTGAAAAAGCCTAAACAGCCCTCATGAGCAACAGAAATGGCTATTAACCTTGGCGAAACGATATTCAAATCCGGTTACAGCTAACTTGCTCTACTGTATCCCTGGCGGCCAGGAAATGTAAATGTGTTCTTGCTGTGGACAGATGGGAGAGAGACGCCTGCTGTTTGAAGTTCTTGCACCAGAGGAGTCGCACCCTCCCACCCCTCGTTTAAAATATTCAGCACGCAGCCTCATCCAGCAGACTCCCCTGGTCCTGTTTCGACACTCCAGTCAAGCTTTTCAAGCTGCTGCAGCCTTGTGAGGCGAATTAGCTTTGACGTCGACAATCTTTGCGTAAAGATTTTTCACCGCCGTAAAGAACGAATGCAGCGGCAAATGTTCCTTTAAGTTTGGAGACGCGGCCATGGGTTGTGCTGGGGAAAACAGCTCTGGGATTATCTCTAGGTCCAGACAGGAATTTCTGAGGCGGTGTTGGCGTTATCTAAAATCCATCTCTCTTTTTGGGGCATTGTCATTGACAAGCCATCTCTAATTTTCGAGCTGTCATAAAAGATGGGAGTGAATTGCCGTGATACATACCTGCCAGACACGGCTCCTGAGCTCCACTAAAGCGGACTGGCAGCTGGCTAATCACTGCCTCTTATCTCAGTGGTAAAAGTCCAAAATAACAGATTTTGTAAAACCTCAGGCACTCAGTTGGGTGGGCAGTTTTGTGCATTATGAATAAGGGCTGGGTATTGATACACATTTCCCAATTCAATCTGATTCTGATTGATTAGTTGACCAAATTCTGAATAATGTGTGTATATTTCATGTCTACTTTGATTACCAATGAAAAGTATGTAAAAGTAATTGGGTCATTCCGTGTCAAATCAACCAAATTTCAAAAACATATTTTGATTGTCAATATTTTTTCTGAAGAAATATAAATGTGTATAGTGATGAAGGCCAAAATATTAAATGTTATCAATTTGCTTAGTAATCCACTGTTTTGAGATTCAGAGGGGGTAAAAATTACTTAACAGCAGACTTAAGATAACAACATCATGTTATTTTTACACAGAGATTGGTAAGTCTGTTAGTAAAATCATTATGTGCCAATGGTGACCGTTCAAAAATGGGTAAAAGGCACTTTAAGTTTTTTTTTTTCTCCAAAGATTGCATGGCTGTAACTCAAGAGGTACTAAATAGATCTCAATGCCTTAACAAGCCTTAACAAACTTTCCTTTTGGCAACTTCATTTGTAAGGCCTTATATGGTCAGTTCCAGAGATATTGCAATTTCAGTATGGCTCCAGTAGTGAATTGTTAAATTGTACACATTTTCAGTGGTCAAAAACCAAATGCGAGTCATTTTGCATACATATGGTACTTCTTTTCTTTTAAAGAAGAATGTCTAAAGAACAAATAATGCTGAAACTAGAAATATATATTCTTTTCCTCTATCAATTGCATAGGAAATACCTTTTTGAGTTCCATAAATTTTCTTTTTCTAGAGTTTGCATGCCTGCAACTCAAGAAATTTTAAAGTTATCTTATTATGATTTTAGATTCTGGTTTCTATTAAACTTTTCTTTCGGAATCTTCATTTGTAAGGCCCTAAATGGTTTAATTCCAGACAGGCATGCAAACTTTGGCACTGAATCTCAGGTGAAAATTGGCATTTTGACCACCCTCTTCAAAACAGTGGATTACTCGGTAAATATACAATCGATGACATTTGATATTTTTGGCTTTATTCTTCATTTAAGTATTTCTTTCAACAACAACAAAATATTAGCAAAATCAGAAATTCGAGGCAGGGTCGTCTGGTTGAGTTGACACGGAATGTCCAAATTGCATGCATTGTATAAAAGTATTATTTGATTATCATATATTAATACCATACAGTATAATATTACTATATACCAATCTAGTAGTGTATTCAGATTCATGAACAAACGACTCTTATTAACCGGTTCTTTCGAATAAAGCACAAAGCTAAACCAGTCTGATTCAAAAATGAAATACTCTTTTTGGTCAGTGAAACCCTTCAGTGAAAAAGTACAAAAAAGCTTTAAATGGGTCACAAAAAAAATTTAAAAATGAATTTGTGTTCATGAACTAGTGTATAGTTATGCTGATTGTCATTGTGTGCTGTCTGAGAGGAAACCTCAAAAGAGACATATTTTCTTGTAATTATTTTGCAGCACATTCATTTTCCTAATAACATGCAATTCTTATTGAAAATTGTACTGTATATTTGCTGCCACTGAAAAGCGGTAACACTGGC
Organism: Barbus barbus; assembly: GCF_936440315.1. Taxonomy (NCBI): domain Eukaryota; kingdom Metazoa; phylum Chordata; class Actinopteri; order Cypriniformes; family Cyprinidae; genus Barbus; species Barbus barbus. The sequence continues at coordinate 16,758,024 of NC_136715.1, read as the reverse complement.
TTGGAGTAAAAGATAGAACCTGGGATTTCAGCAATCAGTTTTGTGATCGTTAAAGCGAAGATCACAATTAATCAGAAAATTGATATTTTTACCCAGAACTAGTGCAAAGTGCAAACGACAACGTATGCAGTTACTGATTAATAAAAACAGCTCATTGATCGTTGTCAGGAACTGGCTGACAGCCAGACTCCTAAGGAGATGGTGAAACATGGATTTGATCCAACCATGAGAAGCCCAAACTGAGAGAAAAATGGAAAAGGCTGCTCTAATCTGCATTTTATTAGTGTCTGTATCATATGTTGATATAAACCAATGCATTTCTATTACCATAAAAATTTCACTTCTCCCTGATACTAAACAAGACTTAAATAAGTCATTTCATTAAAAATAATATAACTGCACTTGGCACTATGTATTTTCTCATTAGAGCAGGACCTCTCTCAGATGGATGAGGCTTGTGCCCTGTTGCATCTCATTATACGACAGAAATGAAAATATATGCTTGCTAAGCACTCTGCATGCACTACTAAACCACATCTTATGGACTGCATAGAGTAATGAAGTGATGCCTTATACACCAAATTGCTGTTGATCCAATGTCATTTTCTAGCACAGAACCTCTCGATATAATTTTCAAACTCCAGCTCAGGGACAAAATAATAATATTAAGGTCAAAAAAGTACTAGATATTAGAAAATGGGTCTATTTAAGGATTTAGTCATTTAATTAAAAACAAATTTAAACTGAAAAGCAGACTTTCACAATGACATCAATGCTGCATTCTGGGAGCTGAATCAATAAATTGACTGAATCAAGTTGCAAAATCAGGTCAGTCTGTGTCAGTCAGTACTAAAGTTGCTGGAAAGATGCTTAGGCAGAACGTCCAACGTTTAAAGCCCTTGTTCTGTGTACAAACCGGCGTAAAGATTTATGAGATGCCGTGCTTGTTGTGTGAAGCAATTTCAGAATAAAATTGTTTTAAGATGATATTGATGTCTGAAGGAAGCAGACGCGACATCTGTGGTGTTCAAAGGGGTTTATTGTGAAGCCAATAATGCGTAAACAGAATTTTGCTATTAAATTACGGCTGCTGTTATTATCAGATGCCTCTAAATTGGTGAACACATTACAACACAGAACCATTACAATTTAGGTTCGGATAAACTAAATCATTTCTAAGGCCCTATAAAACAGTCCTTTACAGGTAAAAAAATAATAAAAATAAAAATAAATTGCATGCCTTATTTCACTGATTCCAATGTAGTTTTAAGACAAAAACATCCATTCTTTAAGTTCACCCAAAAATGAAAATGTGCTAAAAACATTCCCTCAATCCATTGTTGTAGAAGAGTTCCAAGTTGTAGAAGAGTTTGTTTCTTTATCAAAGAACATGTGCAAAAATTTAGCATTACATCACTTGCTCACCAACAGATCCTCTGCAGTGAATGGGTGCCATCAGAATGAGATTTTAAAAAGCTTATAAAAATGTCACAACATACAGATGTGATGTTTTCAAAATGTCTTTGATGGAAAACAAACTCATATACATCTTGGATGGACTGAGGACATTTAAAATAATAATAATAATAATAATAATCTCTTTGGAATAAGCGTTGGAAAGTTTTAAGCAAATTTCATTTTTGGGTGAACTGTTCCTTTAAAGACGGCAAGCCTCTGTCCTCTGACTACCAACACATTTGTTTTATGTGCCAACAGCCACTGAACTATTTTAGGGATATCAGTCAGGATTAAAACAGAATGGAAGGCGCAGCTCAGATCTATTCAATGACCTACTTGAAACTTTTCCTCCGAGTTGTGTTCTATAATGTCAAAATATAGCCTCTGACTTTCCATAAGTCTGAATTTCCATTGAAACCGCACTGTTGATCTACTTTGTCCTGTTGTCCTGGTTTATGCACAAGAACCTTTCAGTACGCATGTCAAATGACACCCAAAATATGGAAACATTAAACATTTCTTCATGTTGCAAGACCAAAAGAGGAACATAAGACAATTGGCCAAAAATACGTATATTGCTGAAAATACACAAATTATGACAGGAGGGAAATCTGCGTATACCTAAGATAAATAAAAAAAATGACCTTTAAACCTGTAGACTGACAGCAAATTGTTATTGGCCAGCTCAGCAGAAAAAGTTTCATCACTGACGGGTCAAAGGCTGATATAGATGGACGTGATTCTGGCCTATTGCAAACCTGAAGGTGAAACGATCATTTCTAGCCTTATGAAAAAAAAAAAAAGCCTTCAAAACACTCAAATATTATTAAAAAGCATCACCTATAGGAATTAGTATTCTGGGAAACACATATAGCAGAACACACAAGCTAATGTTTAAACTATCATTACCTTATGAGAAAAAGGTATTTAAGAATAGAATATCTAGAACGAAATGATGATCTTTAGAACTAGAACAGAAACTTTTGAACATAACCTCTGTCTAAATGAATTGCAGATTATGCAATGTATTTATATGCAGTTATCAAACACAGTTTGAACAGTAAACGAATAATTCTGCAAAGCAGCACAGAGACCGTCTATGTGTCATTCTATTAAAGCATATATTCAAATCGCTGGTTAATGAACAAGCAACGCCAGCTTAAATGGTTATTGTGCAGAATAAATCATCATCAGGCAGCAGCTGCATCACGCAATACTACGTTCTTCTGCTGGTCCCAACACCCACTAAAGGATAAACATACAGATCTGCGATCTGTTACCTGGTTTCTGCTCACAAGCAGTTGTTTAGTATTCGCTGCTCGGAGTCCTCTCACAGCCGCCTGACATGCCATGGATGCCGCCATGTTGAACCGGAAGTAAGTCCTGTAGCGAGGACACGTGTGTGAGGAGTGAGAGTGAGCGTTGGCTGACTTTTGCAGTCTTCAGAAACCTGTGAGTGAACCAAAGAACAGGATTGGGCTGTTTGCACTGCAACATTATCTCATTTAGCCTACCTCCCTAGCCGGTAGGACGAAAATTTATTTGCACACACATATCTGGTTGTATACAAATTTATATGAATGTACATACTATATGCTGTATGAAGGTATTCTTAAAGTATTATTGTATACAGTATACATATATAAAGTGCAGATAATTACGTAGCCTAAATGTAGATAATTACATAAATATGATCATTTACATAAATGTTATGGAAGTATATTTAAATAAATGTATGTATATGTAAAAATAATTGTATGCCCTAATATAATAAAATGTATTGTAATAGTAAAATACATCCCCTCCCATAAAAGGACAGCCTATAAAAAAAATCAGTCATTAAAGCTAAAATGAATAAAGTTATATTTTTCTGTTTATCCTAGTTTGTCTCAATATATATATATATATATATATATATATATATATATATATTTACTAATTATCGCAAAGATACTTTCTCTTTTCCGTTATTGCCAAAAGGCAGCAAATTGCAAGTCTACAATAATTAGCATTTTTGTTATGGATGAAATATAATAATCTTTTTTCTTAATATAATAAATTGTATTAAAATATATTTTTTTTCTTGGTATATTACTGCCAAAAGTGTGCTCTTTTGTTTTTTAAAATTAATTTATTATAAACATAAAAATTAAATGTATTGTAGATATATGCTTTTTATTTATGTAATCTTGTAATCTTGTGTGTTTAGGTTATTTACATGCTATTTAATGGTGAATGGTTTCATCATGTCAGCACTAATCAAATGATCTTTCAAACAATACAGAAGATAAAGAAGATCAACACAAAAACAGGATCATTTTGTGGATGACATGATGTTTGATGGGTTGGATCGGCTGCACATCAAAGGGAGGAGGTTTGATTCTCTCGCACACATCCACAGAACCTATCTATCTTTTCACTCTCTTCTCAACTCCCTAAAAGCACTCATTACTCTCTGACATTGTGAAAGGGCAGAAAGGGCAAAATGATCATAAAAAGCTGTGATTATGACAGAGACATTTGCTTCAAACTGATGTGTGTCAGCAGAAACCCATTCAGAGAGGATGATGAACCACTCCTGGAGAACATGCGAGCGTCTCTCTCCTTCCCTCATTTATTTTTTTCACAATACACTCACATAAACAAGCTTCTGCCCCTTCAATACATTCAAACCACAACATGCAGATCAGCACATATTGACATTTTGCAATGGCAGAAGAGCCACTATTGCCTTTTTTTATTCTGTTATATATTTATTTCAACCCAACCTTATTGGAAAAACGTGCCTGCGGCGACATTTATGCAAACACATTAGGTTGCTTCTTGCACGTTTCGCAACACTTTTAAAATGTCCACTGAATGATGCTAAAAGTGTGTTTTTATCTTAAGTTTTATCCGAAACAGATTAAAGTGAATCTTGCGGTGTTTTATTACACTGGTTGTTGTAAATATCATGGCAGTTAAATGTCCGGTGAATACCGCAAAAAAAGGTGAATTCTGCATCGCATTTAAAAATAACGTACCACCTACACTAAACCTTACCCTAAACATAACCGATAGCGTTAGCATGAGACAAAGAAATGTGAGATTTTAGCGCAATTGTACAAGTTTTTGGTCTTTTTTTTTACTAGACTCGAGTGCAGTACCACCGCTCCCCATACGCAGAATACGCAGTTTGCATAGGGCACCAACTCCCAGGGGAGCACCATCCCAGTTGCTCAAAAAAAAAAAAAAACCTGACGCGCCATTCCCGCATCCGCGACCACTCGCACCTCATGTTTGCAGCTGAATGCAAATGATCATAATTGATGGATAACTATGCCTGTGAAAAGACATCCACAAACAGGTGCCAAGAAAAAAAAAGGAAAAAAAAGATGAAAATGAAGCCTGTGCGTCACTTTCAGGTAAAGTTAGGCTACATTCATAATCCTGTTAAACTTTTTTGGGTGTTGAGGTTAATAACGTGTGTTAATGTCAGTAATAATTTCACCACCACCGACGCATCTAATATTCTCTCGAGATGTTCACTTACGAAAGTTAGCCCTTGTTTTAACACTAATAAAACAAACAAAAAAATAATAATAAATCATGGCTCTTGTAGGCATGGTAATCGTAAATTAACCATGGTTTTGTTACTTCAAATAATAATATACAAAGAAGTATTAAGATGATATTTTTTTGTGGTTAAACAAACCTAAGCCAACAACAGCCTTTGAAATGACTTAAAATGCATTATATAAAAACAATGAGGCAATCCTCCTGAAAAAAAAAACAGTAGAACCATCACAGAAAATCCTATACCATCACAAATGAATCACAAATACAAACCATCGACTTTTAACCATTAAAACCATTTAAAAAATGTAGTATGTAGTATGTTTTCGGACATATTCCATTAGAATTTATTGGTTTTAACGAGCCACCAATAGAAGGTGACCAATTACCAGTAGAGACCAACAAGGTCCATTACAATTTCAAGTCCCATTATAACCAGTAAAACCATTACAAATTTTGTGATGGTGTCTATTGTTTTTTTCAACATTACATGTTATAAATGCCTGCAAAGGGAGCCAAAGGCCTGGTCATTGCTGCTATTACACTTACATGAGGATCATATCCTTGTTTAATAGGCTATTGACCAAACATTTAATTCAAATATACACTTAATCTTCATTTTTGGCCACCTTTTTGCTATAGATGACACAGCCTCTATAATTTCTTCAACAAAAAAACATGTGGATATCACAACCCTTACAAAAATAAACCACAGTTTTCGTAGTTGTCATATGTCTATATGTTGAATTTCTGTTTTTACCTAGTTTTTGCCTGTGTAGTTTAGTTGATCGTCATCGCCTTTTGTTTATTAATTCTCCCATTAGCCCGTGTTCTTAAGTCCTGAGTTCTTTGCCAGTTATTGTTTGATGTTACGTGTATTGACTACCCTGAGTTATTCCCTTCTATTCGTGTGGATTATAATATTAAAAGACTTTATTTTTGGATTCCCTTCTCTCCGTGAAGTTTGTTCTGCCTGAGACCGTAACAGTAGTAAAACTGCTTAATTTTCTTTTGCGTGATTTCTGAATGCTTGAGACCATAAAATCAATCAGACTGTATTACTGCCATAGGTAACTGTCTAGAGCTACAATTGTAATTTGTAAATAATACAATTTAATTACTATTTATTTATTTACTTTTATATTTTATTAAAGTTTTATTTTGACCCCTATAGTAGGTGTTTTTTTTTTTACTTCAATAATATTTGAGGGAGGGGGCACAACAATACAATCCTGCTCAGGGCACCCATTTGGCCAGCAGCGGCCCTGCTCGAGTGGTTCGCATTGCAAATGCCATACTATACCAGGTGGGCTACCGAGCAAATTTACTACACCAGAAAAGCAGTACATATGCAGCTGATTATGTGATGCATAAATCAAAATGTATTAGTTTATAAATGTTAAAACAGCTTTAGCATCACAAAACGGAATTGAGCAAGAAAACCATGCAAGAATATGCCTATATTTTTTGCATAATTTTTGTGAAAAGGTATGAAAGTTGTTGGTGTTTCAGCTGGAAAATGCAGGGAATTATATGTTTAAGTGGGTATGTTTTTGCATTTTCTCAAAGATTCAGGTATAGGCAAGTTTTTCCAGTGAGTTTGGGTTGATTTATTTCACAAATTACCTGTAATTATTGTATTTATTTATTTTTATATTTTGTGCTGGCCTATTCTTTCCAGCTAGTTTTTAATGGAAGAAATCCATATTTTCATTGTGAGGTGTATTCTTTACTTCTCACCTTTTTTAAATCCAGCCGTCGTACACAAACAAAACTTGCACACTATGCACAATATTCCCAATCTGTCGACCAAGCTGTCTTTTTGAGGAAGGATGTTTGTTTCATGGTATAAGAGCTCTGTATTATGGTAATGAAGCTGACCTGAACTTAGATGTTTAATAAATGACGAGGATTCTCCTCAGCCCACCGAACAAAGCGTTTTGCTTCTCATACCACATTGATATGCAGCACTTATTCAAACATTTATGCTGCAGTCACATTTTCCACAGAAGCATTTTGTATTTAAATTTGAAAGTGTTTCAACTGCAAACCTTTCCAGTGCAGCGGTCGGACCTCATGAATGCCATTTATTGTTTCAGGCCATCGTTCCCGATCCCGTGCCGTTGTTAGACTGCGGTATTGCACCACAGTTCATGTTTCAAATATTTCTCCAATCTTTTTCATGTTTCAAAAGCCATCCAAGAATCTTCCAGCTTCTTTCTTTCTGTAGAGAATGTGTTTCATGCCCAACTTCCCTCGAGATGTGAAAACCCCAGATGTTGCGCTGCAGTGATAACACCTCCTTTGCTTTCAATGGTGTGAGCAGGGTGCAAGAGCTTGTGAATTCGTTCATAAGTAGATTCTGCTTTCATTTCTTCTCACTTCCTCCTCGGCTGGGCCAAAGAGCGTCAAATACCCAAAGCCAATGCCTGCCTGGGGACGGTGGGGCCCGTTCCATCCTTTCTTAAACAAGCAGCTCAGTTGGAGGCCGTGAAGCTTTCCTGCATGAGCTTTAGATCTCAATGCCTCTCTGTATGATCAATGTGTTTAACCCCTGTACGCAGGTAGCTTTATGGAACCGCACTGCGAAAGCGAAAACATCTGGGCCCCTCATTGGACATCGGTGTGACTCTAGTACAGCCAGGATCTATTGGCCTCATTAGCTAAAGGAGAAAGAGGGACAGAGCGAGGGACGCCTAATTTCCCTTTCTTTCACAGTCTGGTTCTCCAAACACCGAAGCCATGAAGCACGGTAAGCCTCTTACCTCTCTCCGTCTCTCTCTTTTTCTTCCTCAAACCGGTTCTGAAGTCTTTTCTGCTCCCCTTCACCCTAACCCACTTTAAAAGCTATTCTCATCCAGCTCAATGCAAATAAGGCCATTTCATTTTACTATGCTGGCAGTACGTCTCCCACTAAAAGGAATGGGAAGCGATGGCACACTCCATCTGTGCGCGGGATGTGGTACCTTTTAATGCCGTGGCGATTTTACCACACTGAGCACTGAGGGCTGTGAATATTTCTGAGGTACTACTAGTACATAAAATGTAGTTATAATCTGCAATGCAATGGCCTTGAGTTCACATTCAATTTCATCACCAGTTTGTGTGGCTTTAGACGGTCGTAAGAAAGTCTTGTTTTTTTACCAGTTTTTTTAACAGTGATTAGGGTTAGAGCTAAACTCTGCAGGAAAGTTGATCTCGCGAGCCAGATTTGCGTATCCCTGCCTTAACCCATTACCTAAACTTAATAACTACCTTACTGACTGTTAATAAGCAGCAAATTAGGAGTTTAATGAGGGAAAACTCTTAATTAATAATGAATATTCTAAAGTGTTACCATGATTTTTTAAATTGTACATATTTTTTATTAATATGGTATTAATTGCAATCCATTTTAAATGCTATACATTTTACTCAGATAAGAATAACAAATATAAAATAATGGGCAAAATGATGCCAAACTGTGACAGACTAATTTGAAAATCAATTTGAACTTTTTAAACATTTCAAACATTTAAAAAAAATGAGTGAATATTTATTCATTTAAACGTGTATCAAGCATATAAAAGATTTATTAACATATCCTTGGTGTGAAAATCTGAGCACCTGAAATAATATATGATAATGAGCATACTGAATGTGTCGTGAATTCATTGTGCTTTAGAAATTAATCATTTATGCAGCCCAGTCTCATGAGAAAACTGCAGAGCCCTTGATATTGAAAAAAAGAGCTTTGCATTCATTCACATTGAATAATTGCTTTTGCATTCACTAACAAAACTTTTGCTTTCTCTTGCAAGTGTCTGGTTTTTCTAATAAAAACTTTGCATTTGCTTGCAAAAACTTTTGTGTTTTCTCTAAAAAAAAAACGATTTTTAGAAACAATTATAAGCTTGCAAATCCACCCATAAACCCAAACATCAGTGGGATGTTAACAGATCGCATGCCTCTAAAATTCTGCACCAAAACAGTTCTGAGCTGCTTTAGAGAATGTTAAGAGTATTACATTCCTCACCTGACTTTAAATCCTATCAAGTGATCTGATCACAGAAAACACAGGTTTAAAGGGGGCCCTTGCCAACAGACATTTTGATCAGTATTTTCGTTGACACGATCAACTCTGATTTGAGATTCCAAGCATGGATAAAAGTCCTTTCATACCTCTGCCTCTGAGTGACAGGAGATGTACATTCAGAGAGGACAAAAAGAATATGAGCCACTGATGTTGAATGCATTGACGATGTCACAACATCATTAATCTCCAGTGCCAGATCTTTGAGAAGTGCACGCTAAATCACTCTCATTGCCACCAGGGCATTGATTTCAAACTCATGTTCAGCAACTAGATGTGATTTAATATGGCAGTGTACACGTATGCAAGAGCAGCATGCATTTATATTCAACACCGATGGTTCGACCAGCTGCATAGCCGTATTATAGCCCTGCCAATCCATGTAAACAAATTCAAGCTTTATCATGGCAGAGCTGCTAAACACATATCCACAGGAGAATTCAAAAGGCACAGTGTGCAGAATGGGCATATTGCTTTTTGTTGATGTGACTCAGACGCGCTGCTCAACATCCAATTTCTCATATCCATTTAGTCTTGCATAGCCTTTTGACTAAAAAAAAAACAAAGAGTATGGCTCTAATTCAAAAAGGAGTTTTCAAGCAAAACAACGAAAGTGTGTTTTTTTATATACTGTATATGCATTAGAATGTGTCCTGTTTAATATTTTTTAGAGCAAAAAAAAAAAAAAATTACTATCATACATTTTTACAGTGATTTACAGAAAATGTCATTCAGTGTAAAAATCTTGTTAGACTTGTCAGGCATATTTAGAACAAGAATCATTAGATGACATTAAAAGATCACAGTGCAGCCACCAAAAATAATTAAAACCAATTATTTTAAATATGAAAACCATGGTTATCTAGGATTCTCTGATGAATAAAAAGTTCAGTGAATGGCATTTATTTGAAATGGAAATCCTTTGTAACATTATAAATGTCTTTACTGACACGTTTGTTTGATTAATTTAATGCAACCTTGTTGAATAAAAGTAATAAAAAAGCTTACTTATCCCAAACTTATGAATGGTAATGATTTAATAATTAAATGGCTTTTTATGAGTAATGTCGCAATGGTCACACTTTTCAAAACTTAATTGCTTGATGTTTGAATCAAATGAATGGTGTCAACATCTCTGTAGCTGCAGTAAACACAATAATTTAATTAATTGAAACAATATTCAAATCATAGACTTCAAAGCTGCTACAGAGCAAATCACCTTCTGGCTTGATACATTCCTCTGCATTCAAGCACAAAAGAAGGCTTAGAAGTGCATATGAGGGATCCATCGATATGAAACTCATGCTCAAGCCTTGCACACTATCCTGCCTTTATCTTCAAGTGACAGGTCACACTTTAAAATTCTGCCCCTTTCTCCTCTCCTCAACAAAGCATCCCTCTTTCCATCATACCCTCACCTGTTATAGTTCACTATCCATTTAGCAGCAGCACGTCAGCATGTGACAGTGAATGAAAATCTTTGATTTTTTGAGTGGTTTAAAGCATAGTGGCAAAAATTGGTAAAGACTTGAAATTACAATTAATTAGTTTTTGCCATCTGATTCTGGTTATAAATATGCCTATAAGAACTATTGTTACACTTGATGACAGTTTATGACTGGTAAAAATATTTTTTTGCTCATGAAAACATTTAAGCTGTATTAAACTTTTTTTTTTGTGTGTGTGTTTATGTTTAAAAATCCTTTTCGTTTTGACCCATAAACCATTATAAGAGTGAGAACAAAGGTTTTTCAAATATTACTAAGCAGTAAAACTAAAGTGTTTTTTAAAATCTAAATCGTCTTTTATATAATATTATAAGAATATATAATAATATTATTTTCTTAATCTCTTCAGTTCTTTTTTCTTCTTTGTGAATTTTTATTTCAGAAATATGTTATACAAGATAGAATAAGTGTATTCAAGTCATTGCAGTTTTGTCTTTTATTTTTGTATATTTAAATAAATGAATATAAATGAACGTCACATCATTGACCCAAAAGAATAATCTTTTGTTTTATTTCGATGTTCTTCCTGTCTTTTGAGTTCTGAGCATGTAATTCACCTTGCTTAAATGAGGAACAGCTGCTTGAGGAACAGACTGCACATTGAGGAAAAGAACACTGAGAAAATCATCTGTTTCAAAAAACAGATGTGGCTCTCGCTATTGAGTAGAACCTGCTGCTTCAGTGTTTGAGGATGAAGCAAAAGAGCATGATTATTTATGATTGTACATCTCAAAGTAACTTAATGGCTGGTGTGGCATTGAAAAAAACGCTTATTTATAATAGCATGGAGTACCTAGGCTCAGCATGCTGACAAAGTGGGCAGTAGTGCAGGTTGGCATGGATAAAAGATATGAGAGACCCATTAACCTTGTTATGTCGCAATGAGCCGAGGAACCTCTTTCACTATCTTAAGCTCTCATCACTTACGGGCCCTCAGGGGACCTGCAACTAATTAACCTTGTGGAGACAGGCTCTGTTGTACTGGGCTGAGGAGAGAATATTAAGAAACCTTTCAGAGGGCCATTAGCAATGAGATTAACATATCCAACTTTCAAGTGTATTTTTGACACAAAACCAATATTTGTTCGAACACACACCACAAGTGATCTTCCTCTGAATCCAAAGTAACACAATGGTTTTTGAGAAAAGCAGCACTCACGGGGGCAGCTGTTTGAGAAGTCTGTATTTATTTATTTTTTTGTTGCATATATTCATACCTGGAGTATATTACGGAGCCCTTTAAGGGACATTGTGGTGGGAAAAATTCAGTGCGAGTGGAAAAAATGTGGGATGGGAGGAAAAAATATTTTTCAAATGTTTTGCGTTCCCTCGCAAAACTTCTGCATTCTCTCACAAAGATATTTGCGTTCTCTCACAAAACCAGTTGAGTTCGGACTGTTTACTTTACAGCTTGCAGTGGTTCATACAGCTTTTATTTTGAGTTTTATTTTGAACTTGGACTCAAGTATAAAGAAATACAGTCGGTGCTTAGTTCAAGGCACGGTTTTGGGACATTCTAAAATGCTTAATGTGGCTTAATGCTTTAAAACAGTGACATTGGAGGACCAAATTCGATAATAATAAAAGGTGATCAAATTATTAGGCTAATATTAATAACCTTATTAATAATATTACTAAGCAGAAGTCCAGAATATGAATGCAATGCCCTGCTCGTAAGCTTTTTCTCCCCCATAAAATGCTTAAGCTAATGAATGAAAACGGTGATTTAAAAATACCAAATCCGTTTCATTCATATTCTGGGCTATTCTGCTTTATTAATAGTAATATTATTAATACGGTTATTAATATTAGCCTAATAAGTTTATTAGTATTTATTATTATCGAATTTGGTCCTCATGTTTTAATAAGCCACATTAAGCGTTTTAGAATGTCCCAGAACCGTGCCTTGAACTAACCTGTATTTCTTTATACTTGAAGGGCTCCGTAGTATATGTATGTATATATATATATAATTTTTTTTTTATGTTTTAGGACAACTTTGTTTTGATCCACTTCAAATGTATAGTATATGTAAAATCATCATTTATTGGGTACTTTGAATTGGGAGTTTGCTGTCCCGAACCCTAACCCCTAAATTTCAACGTATGAAAATTATATTGAAATCATTTTTGCATTTTATTCCATTGTTGTTTTTAAAACAATATACAAATATATTTTTTTAATTTTTCTTTTTGAAGTTAAATAAAAATAAATCATGAAACTTTAGGTAATAAAAAAGTGTCCCACATTTTCATGTCACTAAAAGAGACTTATTTTAACTACACCCCTACATTTATGATCAAGAAATATTCATGTGTCCCTCTCTCTCATAGCTACATGATGAGTAGGTTCCATCATTTTGAGGTCAGTGTGTTCATCTGAAAATCTGTGAGTAACTTTAAGGAAAGTCACTACCAAGCAACTTTTTTCTGTAATTAAGCACATAATCTTTATATATTTGTTCCTTTTGATTTCAGCTTAAAATTAAATATTTTAGTCTAGACACCAATGTGTGATTATTTATTTTTAAGTGATGAATTTCTGAAGGCAGTGTTAAATATTTGAATATATTAAAAATGTGAAGGATTGAATAAAATTGTGGATCTTGTGATGATTGCTCTCCATAAATCCTGATAACAGACAGAAAGCAGAGGGAATAAAAGCTATTTTTGTCAAGTAAAAGTTGCTGCCTGTAATGTTTGAGAGAACTTTAACAAACCAAAATGTTTAGTTTTTAGACATGGTATCAGAGTTTATTTTAGTGTCCTGATTACACATTATAGCAGTAAATTATGCATAATAACATGCAACTAACCCTAAAGCAAACCCAAGTCCTAACTATACCCCTATAGTAAGTACATCGTGTTATACTACTCAGTTCTTGAATATATAATTACACTGTACCAAGGACACATTAAAATAAAGTGTAAGACCATGTTTTTGTTTGTTTGTTTGTTTGTTTTGATATCTAGCATTATAATTATTGTGGGGAAGTCATGGCCTAATGGTTAGAGAGTCGGACTCGTAATTCAAAGGTTGCGGGTTCGAGTCTCGGTCCGGCAGGGATTGTAGGTGGGGGGAGTGAATGTCCAGCGCTCTCTCCACCCTCAATACCACGACTGAGGTGCCCTTGAGCAAGGCACCGAACCCCCAACTGCTCCCCGGGTGCTGCAGCATAAATGGCTGCCCACTGCTCCGGGTGTGTGTTCACGGTGTGTGTGTGTTCACTGCTGTGTGTGTGTGTGTTCACTGCTGTGTGTGTGTGTTCACTGCTGTGTGTGTGTGCACGTTGGATGGGTTAAATGCAGAGCACGAATTCCGAGTATGGGTCACCATACTTGGCAGTATGTCACTTCACTTCATAATTATGTATTTTTGGGACATACACAATTGAATATGTGCTACTTTTTAGAAAATGTTAAATGGTAATATCATGGTCTTTTAAATCTGCATCGGTAATATAGAGTATTATATAAATACAGCTCGATTGTGTATATATTTATTTATATCTAAAGGAAATATGTCTTATATTTTGTGTACTGTTTCATTCTAATACTGTTAGTTATACAGTAAATATGATTTTTTTCAAGATAGTTTAATCGAGAGTTTGAGTTAACTCAGTAAATTGCTTCGCTGTGATGAGAATGGTGGTGGGTAACAAATCTTTTTTAAGGGACGACTGTGATATTGTGTGAAGGTTGGGCAGAGGGGTGGCAGGATGGAGCATGTTCACAGACCTTCTGGGGCTCATGCATAATGCTCTTTGTGTTTAAGGCACAGGTTGGCCAGGCGGAGGAAAGCAGCGGAAAGATGGAGGTGATGGCAGGGGCGACTCCTCCAGAATCTCAAGCAGCTTCCTCTTCCCCCTCCCTCTCTTTTTGGAAATGGCCAGGTTCGTAAATGTACCCTGTTTTCTGTGGCAGCAGAACAGAAGCGAATGAACGTCTCCCCAGGGTGCTATTTTAGCTCATGTTCATTTCACTGTCTTTTCCCTCTGCTCACTGTTGTCGAGTCTGATGCATTAACTCGCAATCTTCTGAAAGCGAGACTGAAAAAATGACTGTTTTGACACAATCTTAATAGTCATTTTCACGCAAGATTACATTCTCTGCGTATTATGAGTTGCTGTGTCAAAAGAGCAGACTATAAAATAGGAAAACTAATAAATATGGGTACGATTCAGCAAATTCTAATTCACTTGAGCTCATCTAGACCCAAAAACAATTATATTCTAATTACGGTTTTGTAAAGTACATTTTTCGCAATGATTATATAGAGCCAGGACAGACGGAAATAAAGAAATCCATGCGCTGCAATAATTTTGAAATTCATCATCTGTTTCTGGCATGTATAATGGACTATAAAATATTCTTAAAACATAATTATAGTATTTTATTATATAATGCCACATAGGCCATTAGCCCATGCTCCTACATTTATAACCACATGAATAATTAATTATCAGCCCTTTTATCCCAGCTGAAGTTGTTTTTCCCCGGCTTGCAGATTACACTAGATTTCAACAAAAGCACCCAAACAGCTAGGTTGACCTTATATGTCTAGATCTCATGCAAATGGCCTAAACTGAATCTTATGCAAGGGATGTAGTTAACAGACAAGCCTACAGGTGCACCCCGGGCTGAGAGCTCCTATCATGGGCAGGGAGATCGGACATACCCAGGGCTGTGTTGTGAAGGACTTATCTTTGGAGTTAAGTATCAAGCACTGCAGCCCATGACCCACGAATGTGTGATGAGCATTCTCCAAGAAGAGTGGCGGAAGATAAATTAAAGGAATAGGAGACTATGCAGTCCATGATGTAAATCAGAGGCCATTAGGAATTCATTAAACACTCTCCAGAATATAGAGCTGAAATATGACTCCATGCATGAGAGGGTATTAAAAGAAAGTTCATGGGTAGTATAAAAGATAGCAGCGGATAAAATGTCGAGCTGTTAAGCTAAATTAGAGGGATAGATGGAAAGATGGATGGCTGCACAGATGTGAAGGAATCAAGTTGAAGTGTAAATGCTGTCAGTATACTGGATTCCTGTATGATTGAGTTAGTAAATAATTCATTCAAACTATTTGGTTACATTTTTGAATAAGTAATTAGGCTACTTTGTGACCACTATAAAGATACTTTCTATATGTGTGTACTAGTATGAATGTAATCCAGACACACTATTTCTACCATGTTGTCATCATCATGTGACCTACCAGCATAAGTTGCATTGCTTCACTGCCATTCACAACTCCTCTCCCATGGCCTCATGGGATAGTAAAATATCCATTGGTTGTGCACTCAAGAATCCCACCGGAAATAAAGACATCTGGGTACTTTTTGCTGTTTTGTGAGTACTGTGAATTCAGACATGTTTTTCACCTACTGTATCCACCTTTTTCCTGAGTAACCGATGAGCGCCATGATCGATTCTTACTTCCGTTTGGATGCTGTCGTGTTAAACTGAATGAATCAAACTAAATAAAATAAATACAACTTTTAAATATATATATTAAATATAAGAGGATTGAGCTGTGCTGCTCAAGTTAAAATACTGTGTGTGAAATAATAAAATAATGTGTGCTCCTATCATTTTGTGGACAAACTCCCTTGAATTTCATCCCAGTGGGGAGCTGTATGTAGGATATGTGTGCTGATCTGTTTTCAGTGCAACAAACTATGCTAAAACTATCATTTTTATAGGTCTAACTTTATATTATTGGCTCGGAAAATATGTTAAATTGATTAGAAACACCAGAGACCAGAAATGTAAAGCATCATTCCAGAATTAGTCAAGCAAGACTTCTGCATTCAGGAAAAAGGTGGATAGTATAGAAGTATGCAATTTTAGTGGCAACTACTATTAGTGTTTCTTTGAATCACTCACTTAACCATTTAATTCAAACACTGATTCATTTAGTAATGAAATAAGGTTTATTTTGCTTGTGTGACACTCAAATAGAAATAATATTGCTTAAAAATATGTCCCCTCCTCTGCTCTGCTGTCACTATTTCAGACATGCTTTCTTCCAGTTGCACCATACAGCGCAGTCTAGATTCTGCTAATTGAGTTCCGGTGCAGCTCCATCATTTTGAGCTGTTTATTTCTGCATGTCCGTATGTTGAAGCAATGTCTGAGCTGCGTTCATATAGATATCAACATCACCATTTAGCTCAAT
Organism: Barbus barbus; assembly: GCF_936440315.1. Lineage (NCBI taxonomy): Eukaryota > Metazoa > Chordata > Actinopteri > Cypriniformes > Cyprinidae > Barbus > Barbus barbus. Next base: position 16,741,248 of record NC_136715.1, on the reverse strand, counting down.
GTGATTCTGTGATTCTCAATGTGATGCTACTTTCATTCTCATTATTCACTGTGGTCTGCATCTTAATCTTCTCATCCAGGCTTTCGCTAAAATCAAACCATTAACCAAAACCACTCTGAAAACCTCAACATTGCATTCAGTTAGTTTGACTCATCAATTCTGGCTCATGTGCCGAATATATGATTCTGTACTGTATTTGTGTGACTGATGTTGCAAATATATTAAATAGGCCTATCTGTCCCATGGATGCCAGCATTTGCATATTTTGCATAAAATAACAACTTTAATACATTTTTTGTATTTTGTACATTTTTGTATTGTACATTTGCCACTGACAATGTTTTTAATGTTATAATTAAAGATAATCCTAATATGAGAGACTCTTGGGATTGAAAGTGTCGAAATGAATTATCCCCTGAAATGCTGAAAATTAATTAAGTCTGAACAGAATTGAAAAAATAAATAAATCAAATAAATGCTAAAAATCTCCTTTGACTTTTATCTTTGGATGCTCATATTAACCAACGGCTTCATTTTACTTACACAGCATTTAATGAGCTCTGGCTTTGGTATTCTGAGCAGTCCCAGTGTGGATGCACTTTTGTGTGTTTTGATGATTTGAAAAGTTCTAGAAATAGCTCCACTATATCAAACGGGATAGAATAAAGCCGCCGCAGCGTTCTTGGCCGAGAGGTCTGCTGCTTTCGGAAAAAAACCGCGGAGGTGATTGTGAATGGGCCTATTGTTTCTCGAAATGAAAGCGGACACAGCGAAAGCTCCGGTACTCAGGCAAAACAAGCCACAGTGTGTACACAAGCCTTCTTCACCTTCGACTCTCCCCCTCAGATGTGCGCCCCTTCACCTAAGAAAACACAGAGAGATGTCACAACCTGAAAAGAACGAGAACGGAAGAGAGAAGGGGAGAGAAAAGGCCTTGATAATTAAGACACCAGCTGTCACGGTTTGTTCTGGAACCCACCAAGGTGGTGTTTAATGTGACAGAGGATTGACATGCGGCTCCGGTGAGCCCACAGTGGCCGCTGAGCGCTGAGTGGTGAGTGGGTGTAGTATGCGCAAAGATCCAGCTGAGTATATGTTCTCAATGCTATCATTATATTACCAAAGAACATTCTTGGATGTGTTGCTGTTACTAAACAAAAATCCTTTTTTTTTTTTTACTTTTGAGATAACAAGCGCATTAGTAGGAGCATCGGACCTCTCAGACAACATCACCTATGTATAATTTCTTGAAATACAGCATCTGCATTTCTCCAGAGCAGATTTTCCTCATTAAAATTCTTCATGTGTCACACAGCATTTAATGGGTGTCTTGATGATTACAGATCGGAGGCTGGGAGTTCCCCAGGTGTGTAATTGCACTTCTTCTTTTCTTTTCTCTACTGTGGAGGAGTTTGAATTAAAACAGAATCCATTAAAAAATAAGGGCGAAAAGCCTCTTTATTTAATCATTTTTTATTATTTCTAGCCTGCTCTCCTGTAGAGTCTTCTCTGACCATGTGTTTTTACCAAGCCATATTTTTTCTCTGTTTATATATTTGTAGGTTTAAGGGATTTGGCTGAACTGGTCTGAAGAATATGGTACTGTTCCCTCCCACTGTTTATGACAGTTATTCCCAGAGGAATGCAACTCATTTTTGGAAGCATGTAGTGTAGAGATGGGGCCATCTCATCTCAGTCTGCAGAAACTCCTCTGGGGCTAAAGACTTTGTCAGGTACCCTCCAGCTGACCTTCGCCTGGTCTCTGTGTACACGGCTCTACTCTCCTTCTTTAGCGTGGCAAGCGTGAACTTCCGTCGGGAATCTTAAGTGTGGGCTAGAAAATTCAGTCAGGTTCCGACCTCTGTGCCAAAATAGATGTCAGGCCATAGTTTATAATACAAATGCTTTATGCTAATAATTTGTTTATATTTATTATAGTTATTCAAAATTGCCGGTACTTAACAAATAATTACATTAATTTTGCAACAGCAGTTATACAGCTATAATTGGCTATATAACAACATTAATTTTGCTGGAAAATTATGACTTTATTGTCATTTTGGCTCTATAGTGTCTGCACGCAGTGAAACAAAATCGCGTTCCTCTAGGACTATGGTGGTACATAAGATAGCACACAAAAACAAACTGTACATAATTTAGATTATATTAAATAGACAGTAACAAGAGTTAAATAAGAACTAAAAGGAAAAATGAGAACAAATAGAATTTGACCATTTGACCGCTGACTTCACAAGACTGCATAAAGTGCAACCTATAAATGAGCAGAATTTTCAACAGCAATCAGAAAATCAAATGCTCTCCTTAAAATGAATTTTCAGTGGAAATGCTGCACTGCATGGACCAAAATAATAAATGATGATTTCATCAAGTAGTTAGAGCAAGTGTTGTCTTGTGACATTGGTTTGTTACTTTGTGAAAATGATTTTCATTCTTAAAGAGATATGGAGGGTTCTGAAGTGGCCCTACACTGTAAAATGTGGTAACCCGCAATTGTTACTGTAAAGAGCTATTTCTACCTGATTTAACACAGTGATATTATTAAATAATATTTTTGACTTACTGTAAATAAAACCAGTTAATTTAGATACCATTTTAGGTTATCATTTTTCAGTGCATTAAGACACTTACTGTAATATATTTAAAATGTATATCAATCAAAACCTATATTTAAATCCTTGAATACTAGGTTTTAACCTATTCTAGGTTTTAAATAATAAAACAAAAGATACATTGTTCAAAATCAAGATAAAAAGCGTTTGGGAACTTTCTGGTGAAAGTGAATGTGATGAATTCACAGTTGGTTAGAAGTACAATTAATAATAAGTGAAGAAAAGGCCAAGCAGCTTCTGTTTGATATTTTGTCATCTTATGCAATGACATTCATGCATTTGCAGTTTAGATGTATTAGTGACAGATCTTTTCTGCTTTATTTTAAAGTACATCTGAGTGAAGCAGATTATCGGAAAAGAAAGAAAAATGTAGGGTGGGGTCTTGGTTCTATCTAAGATCTGAATGCAAGCTTGCCTACTAAATAATTGGAAAACAGGTTCATTTTTAATTCATTCTCAAAAGAGATACACTGTAATAAATACATACACAAATCAAAAGGAGAAGAACTCCAAACATTCTAGCAATGGCAAATCTGTAGATGTATTTACAGGTATTTTTGAGATGTGTAACTAGTTGGTTGGGACTTGTTTCGCTAAAATCAATGCCTTGTTTAGTCTTAACTGACAGGGTCTCTGATTGGGTTCAGAACTAAGAATGCATTCTTTTCAGTCAGTGAGTGAAACAACCAAACAAACCTTGCAACCAAAACCTTCTTTCAATTCTTTTTCATTTCACATTTTTCACACTTTTTCAAACATTCCTTTTATTATTAATTGTAATAATCAGTGCGATTTTTGTATGCACAAGGAGTCTGACAACAGCCAGTGCTCCACACAGAGATCTCAGAGAAAAACTGAGACAGACTAAATCCAGAAGAACTGTGGCAACGTCTCCAAGATGCTTCAAGAAACCTACCTACAATGGTATCTGAAAAATGATGGGCTAGTGAACAAAAAAAGCTGTTTTAAATGCAAAGACGGTCACACTTCAAGTGCTGATTTAATTTATAATTGATAAATAAAATCTATTTATGATATTATTTTTGAAATCATCCTCACTTTACATAATTTTTACACAAGTGCCAGAAACTTTTCACAGTACTTTGCAGATGGGTTTCTTCAAGCATCTTGGAGACGTTGTCACAGTTCTTCTGGATTTAGTCTTTCTCAGTTTGTTCTGTTTCTTCATGTCATTCCAGACAGACTGGATGATGATGAGATCAGATCTCTGTGTGGAGCACTGGCTGTTGTCAAACTCCTTGTGCAGACAAAAATCGCACTGATTATTACAATTAATGGCAAAAGGAATGTTTGGAAATATAAAGTGATATTTCCTGCTGACACTCTACAGCAGGGATACTCAAATCTGGCTCGAGAGATCCATTTTCGTGCAGAGTTTAGCTCTAACCCAAATCAAACACACCTGAGCATGCTAATCAATGTCTTCAGGATCATTAGAAAATCACAGGTAGGTGAGTTTGATCAGGGTTGGAGCTAAACTCTGCAGGAAAGTGGATCTTGCAACCAGATTTGAGGATCATTGCTCTACAGCAAAAGATAGAAATAAAGTCTGTTACACACTTAAAACTAAGAGTTTTCTTTTAAGAGAACAGCTGAAGCCATGAACATATGTGCCCATCTGTGCTATTCACCCTGCAGATAAGAGACTCCTTTGCAGCAGTGGACTCAGGTGCACAGATGATTTTCATCATCTCTGTAGGCAGACCACAGGTCGTGCCCATTTAAAGGGCATTCTGGTGGGCAGACATTCTGGAGGAAACTAGTTACAGCATGTCTCCTCCGTGTTGTTGTTTGGCCACAAAATGACTGTTTGATCATCTCCATTGTGACAAATGGCACGATCACTGGAGGGAAATTGTATTTTGATTTAACTGAACTGTAAAAATTTAAATAGCAAAACCATTATTTTCTGTTGTACCTACTCTGGATCCTACCGTGGTCTCTTTTCCTTCAAAAGTGGCTAATAGAAAAGAGGCTAGTTTCTTGCAGGGAATAGAATGACCACTTCAGGATAGACCTCATCTCGTATCTCTGGGATTAGCACAGAAGCGAGCATCAGGAATCCTTTAGTACATGGATTAGCCTAGTCTTTACTGGCAGACTTTAACTTGGTATCTTGAAGATAACAAAGATTTGTCATTTTAAGTACATGAGGAAATCATATGCAGTACTAAGACCTAGGATAAGCTGCTAAGCTAAGTGAGATAAGCAAGCAGTAGTTTATTGAAGCTAATTTAATTTCTATCAAACTGCCTGATTCCTTACTTTCTGCCTTTTATCTTTGACAAAAAGGAGTTTGCAGCTGACATAGTCATCAAAGAACGTGTCTGAATATGACAAACTGCATAATGGCTAGTCAAATGTAGCCACTTGAATTTTTCTACACAACAACATAGACCTGTTTTTTTTTTTTAGACTGGTGCTGTTGACAGCATGAAACGTCATTTACTCAAAGCTGTATGACTTCTTTCTTCTGTGGAACTCAAATGGAGTTATTTATAGCAGTCCAGGCTACTTTTTTGAATACAATGAATGTGAATGGTGACCATAGCTTTCAAGCAAGATTTACAATAAGTAATTACATGTCAGGCTGTTCCACTTCCTTGAACAAAAGTATCACGTGGCATCATTTGAATATAGAAGAATGATGGGTTTTAAGTTCTTTTTTCAAGGGCAACAGCCCCTGATCTCCATTTTCAGTGTATGGAAAAGAGCAGTTTGAGCTTTAAAAAACGAGGTTCTTGGTTTGGAATGACATGAAGGTGAGAAAATGATGACAGAATATTAATTTCTGAGTGACTAGCTGTCTGCGTGGTCTATTAATGCTGTACAGTATATCCCTGCTGAGGAATAAACAACATTTTAATCCAGCCTATAGTGGTTGGTTTGCTATTCTTATAGCTGGTCTCCCAGTCTGGTTATACTGGTCTTTTTGTTGGTTTTAGAATGGTTTTGGGCACTTTTCAGCTGGCTGGGCTAGGAGACCAGCTTAATTTGATGAATTTGTAATGTTTAACCTCATTAAATGTGATTGCCTTAGCGTTAAAACATGCCTGTTGTTTCTTCATGTCTGCTTTTGTGCACAATAAAACAATTAACCTACCTTTATTTCTCAGAATGATTACCTCTGCATGCAAGAAAATGTTATTTAATGAAAAGTCACTCTCCTACAAAGCCCCTGAAGGGATATGGTGATATTAAAAAAAGATGGGAGGAAAAAAATCTGTTTCAATGCTTTTACATTCCGTTGCAAAATAATTGTCTTTCTACAAAAAAAATGTTTAATTCAATGTGTTACTTGCCATTTCTTTGCAATTATTTGTAAAATTTACCAGCAATTTCTGAGTGAAAAAATGTTTCATTTTAATGTATATATTTATTTCATTATGGGATGAAAAACTTTATTTCAGTGCTTTCATGAGCAAATGCAAACTTTCTTAAGCAATGCAATACTTTTGTGGGAGAACTCATGTTTTTTGTTGTTGTTGTAGAACAAGAGAACGCAAGTGTTTTGTTACAGAACCCAAATGTTTTGCAAGGGAACGCAATGTTTCTTGGGAAATCACAATACCTCCCCTAGTGAAAAATAAATATGCTAAAATGTATTTTAAATACATTTATTTCATGCAAAGTATACTACAAATTTATGTTCTTAATAAAATACCCTACAATTGTACTTATAGTATACTAAAGTCTGTTAAACTGGAACAACTAATTTTGTACTTTATGCACTTTAATTGTGGAGAAGTACTGAAGTCCAACTAAAGATATACTGAAGTATATTTGATCGGGCTAAAGTGGAAATATTGCAAGTATACTTCAGGTATAAAGATCATAAAATCCTCATCAATAGTGACATTTAAACACATTTTAGGCTCAATATTAAGAAATGTGCGTGGTGCAGTAGTACTCCAAATAAAGTTTAATTGTAATTTTTCTATATGTCAGTAAATATGTTAATAGATTTGAACTATCCTTATGAAATAAATGTATTTTAAATATATTAGTTTTTACTTGGGTCTGCAAGAGAATGCAAATGTTTTATGAGAGAATGTTTTTTTTTTTTGTTTGTTTGTTTGTTTCAGAGAAATGCAGTTTCTTGGGAAAATGCAATACTTTTGCGAGAGTATGCAAAAGTTTAACAGATGACCGCAAAAGCATTGAAATATATTTTTCCCTCCCATCTCAATTTTTTTTTTTCCCTAAGGGGCTTGGAACCCTCCTGACTCCAATAAACAGCTTCTGATAAATGCATAGTCAGACTTGTATACACTGTATTGAAACCACAATTCAGTTTTTAAGGCATTTTTTCAATAATGTAAGATCCAACAGGCATTGTGCTTGTGTTTTTGGAGGACTATAACACATCCAGACATAGTGTTGATGGTCACTGAGGGACACTGTTAAATGAATCTAGAGTCGATGGCAGATGCTCCATAATGCCGGCCAAATATGAGCGTAGCCGTTGGGAGACTGGCCTCTCAGACCTGAGCCGCATGTGTGGAGGCTGGTAGCCGTTCACCTTCAGTCTATTTGTGCCAAAGATGGCGTCTGACCTGGTCATGTGGAAAAGTGTGAGTGAATCTTTGCAATAGCTGTAACGGTGAATAGAGGAGAACCACGTCTCTTTATTCGCCTAACCTGATTACACCGTTTCCCCGTGCCGACAGACACCCGGCGTAATCTAAAAGCAACACCTGTGCCTCGCTGCAATGCAAATAAATGGAGCACTAAAGAGCTGGAGATGGACCAATAGGATTTGAGGAGGCTACTTGCTCAAAGGTGACCTCTAGGGATTCCAGAATGCAGCTCTGCTCGGGCAACAATGGCTTCAAAGGCTCGTTTGCCACCAGATTCTCTCAGAATGTTGACTTTGTCTTAATCTGTGTGCTGTGAAGGTGATGAAGACAATGATGAATTTTGTAAACATAAAAGCAAGAACAACAAAGTAAAACATCACACGGGCACGATGATCACTACTCACAGTCTTCCTACGCATCTAGGAAGACTGTGATTCCAACGAGAAACCCGTTATTGAGCGAGAGGCGTCTGTTTCCTCCGGAGAGACTCTTAGATCAGGTAACGGGAGTCCCAGTCATGGCCATTTGATCCTGTCTAGTCTAGGCTAATTTCTAGCCAACCAAGTAGCCCTGGGTAGCGAGACAAAGATCTATGGTAGTCCCGATGAGTTTAAAGAGCCTTGCCCTACCTGGTCATAGTCCTCTGAGCTGTCTGAGCACAAGATTAACACTCTGTCTAGGCTAAGTGCACTTTGTCACAGTGCTGAAAAGAGGAAAAGGAAGGCAGGCAGCAGTACGCCATAAACATGTTTTATTGCATCGCACAGAGGCACATCTACAGACTGCATGGTTTTAATTAATGGTCACTGTGCTGGCTCACATACTGAGTATTAGTATTAAGATGTCGCATTGTAGGGCAGTTTGTTCAGTAGAAACAGATGGAAGATTTTTTTGTTTAATTCCAGTTGTAGCATTGCATTTGGATTCAGTAAGATTTTTTGAATGTAGTCACTAATGCTCACCAAGGTGCAAGGCTGAATTTTGGCTGAATTGAAGCCATTACTCCAGTCTTCAGTGTCACAATTGTTCAGAAATCATCCTAATATGCTGATTTGGTGCTCAAGAAACATTTCTTATTGTATACATGTATATTTTATATGCGTTTTTTTATATATTGACTGTGACAGAAAAACAGAGTAATGTTTATGTTGTGTGATAAATGGCTGTAGCAGAGGGCAGGAAACAGTAAAAGTCAGGGTTAAGGATACAATGAAAAATACATATAAGTCAGGTAGAGGATACACTTCAAAGTCTCCTCAAAGACAGAAAGATGGCAGCACATAAAACTTTCATAAGCACTTTAAAACTTAGATTAAAAAAGGCCAACAAAACAAAAAAGAAGCTCTTAGATGGATAACTTGTCATATGTAACTCAAACCACATTTTTCCAGCAAATCCCTGAAATATGTATAGTTGGATCAGAGTCTGATGCCACCCCATGTACATCTCTTTCTGAGGCTGGCACATTTCGATAGCATCTCATGAATTATAAAACAGTGGAACGATGAAATTGAAAGGCAATAGTTTTTCTCTGTGTTTTATTAATTCTCAAATCTCTGACCGTGTTCAATAACCCGGGATCTATTCCGTAGGCGCGACTTTGAGAGAAAAAGAAAAAAAGCTCTTGAATCCTGTCTGAGGGGGTGCAGGGATACGTTGGGGATATTTTTGTGGCTGGGTTCTGTCAAAGCCAATAGATTTGCACCTGTAACTGCTGCTACAAGAGCCTCTGGAACAATTAGAGCACAGCAACATTGATTGAGATTGAGGGAGCCTGGGAGTCTGTTGATCACACCTGTAATTGCTGCAAGGGGGCTTTTATTAAACTGTTCAGACATTTTGGTGCCAAGAGTCAAAACCGTTAGTTTGCAATGAAACTTAAACCCTTCCACAAAGCCCACAGGCTTCACAGCTGTGTGGCTTAGCATGTGGAAGAATAAAAGAAGTGTTTAATAATAATAAATTATATAAAAAGTATTGACTTATATTTATTAGATTAATATAAATATTTTAATAACTATTTATATTTTATGGTCTTAATATGAAGAAACATAAATAAGATTTTTTTTGTGCAAAGTGCAAGTAAATGACAAAATAATTCACATTTATCTCTAATCTCAAATCTTGTGCATATTTGGACTCTAAATTATGGATGTTTCCAATGCACAATTTATTCAATTGCAAACTGAGCTTCTGATTGAAAAGTTGAAAGTATCTGAGCATAATAAATATCCATTTAGGGTGAGTTTATGTAAAATGTCCAATATCTTATGTATATGCAAATCCTGTCTGTGGAAAGCTTATTTATGTTGATGACAGCATATTTTAATTTATTTGTGGAAAAAAACAAACAGAGAGGGTCAGCTTTCTAAAACTCTAAAGCCCAGGATCACATCATGCATTTTTAATGGATTAGTGATACGATTAGAATTTCACAGGGCTGAACATCTCACATATGTTTTATTTTGATTGACAGCTACAAATGTACCAAACAACTGACTCAAGGTGAGGACAACAAACTTGAGATTGCACTCTCTGTTGCAACTGTAGTAGGAGTGTGTCTTAAATAAATAAATAGGGGGCATATTTACTGCCTGGAATTGTTTTTAAGGGCATACTTTATGAACCATTAAAAAAAATAGTGCATGTTAATAAATTCTGCAAGAATACATTTAAACAGTGTCCTGTAAATAAATAAATGCATACATACATACTATTTTGTCTATATACAGTGCCCTCCAAAAGTATTGGAACAGTAAAGACAAAATTGCTCTGTTGGCTGTGGAGTCAAGACATTTACAAATATGATTAAAAGATGAATATGAGACAAAACTACAGAATGTCACATTTTATTATTCGGTGATTCAACACATAGATGTTTTAAGGGCTAAGAAGTTCAGCACTTTTAGAGTTTAAACCCTCTATCTGATGTGAGCATAAGTATTAGAACAGTTTCCTCACAGGTCTTTCTAAGTGATCAGCTGTGTCCTGTTGCATTAATTCTTCAGATATTAAAAGCAGGGAATGTGTCGTATCAGTTATATCCATTACTTCTGTATTCTGAATCTTGCAGTCGATGATGACACACAAACCAGGATGAAGACGAGGGAGCTGACTTTGAGAGAAAAGCAAGCAATTTGGACGCTAAAAGAAAAGAGGAAGTCAGTTAGAGCTATAGCAAAAACAAAGGGCATGGAGAAATCAAGAGTTTGGAAACCACCAGCAACACCAGCAACCAACAACGGTCAGCTGAGAAAACAACAGTAGTTGATGACAGACAAATCATAAAAGCTGTGAAAATGAATCCTAAAAGACGTGTCTGTAAAATCACCAACAACTTCCAGAAAGCTGGGGTGATGCTCTGACAATCTACTGTCCTCAGGAGACTTTGACACAGAATTACAGATGCTACACAGCAAGATGCAAACCTCTGACCAGCTCCAAAAATAGAAAGGCAAGATTAGAGTTTGCAAAAAAGCACAAAGGTGAGCCAGAAGTGTTTTGGAACTGTGTTTGTGAACCGATGAGACAAAGATGAACCTTTATCTAATTGACGGGAAAGCAAAAATGTGGAGAAAAAAGGGAAGTGCAATGCATAGCTCATCTGTAAAGCATGGTGGAGGTGGTGTCGTGGCATAGGCATGCATGGCTGCCTCTGGAACAGGCGCTCTCAACGTTACTGATGACTTAATGTATGATGACAGTAGCAGAATGAATTTGGAAGGGTACGAGACCATCTTGCCTACCAATATTCAAGAAAATGCCACCAAATTCATTGGGAAGTGCTTCATATTGCATCAGGACAATGACCAAAAACACCCTGCCAGTTCAGTCAAGGAATTTATAAGGGCAAAGAAATGGAAAGTCTTAGATTGCCCAAGTCAATCTCCAGATTTAAATCCGATTGAACATGAATTTCACCAGCTGAAGAGGAGAGTAAAGGCAGAAACTCCCCAAAACAAGCAACAATTGGAATTGGCTGCATTAAAGGCTGGGAAAAGTCTTTCAAAGGATGAGAGCAAGAGTCTGGTGATGTCTATGGGTCACAGACTCACTGCTGTGATTGTGCGCAAGGGATCTGCAACTAAATAATAGCTTTTAATATTTTATATCTGCCTTATGTTCAACTGTCCCAATACTTATGCTCACATCAATGAGTGGGATGAACTGTAAAATTGCTGTTCTTTTTATTTGGTAAAACATGTATGTGTTGAAACGGCTAATAATAAAATGTGACATTTTGTCTCATATTCATCTTTTAATCATATTTGCAAATGTCTTGACTCCACAGTCCTTGTCTTTACTGTTCCAATACTTATAGAGGGCACTGTATATATATTTTTCCAAAATTTCACAATAATTAAAATGGTCCCCAACTACAGTCTTTATCCAGGAAGAAAAACACTTCTGTACTTCCTCTCTTATGACCTTTTAAAATGCCTATTTTCTATATTTGTAATTGTGTGTCTTTCTGGATGCCCCATATACTGTAATGAAACATTTCATCAGGGCCGGATCCAAGTGTCCTTGTGAAATGGAACAAACAGCCTCACAATTTACCAAGCTCCTAAACTGTTAAGGTACCGAACCAAACAGTTCTTCATCAGGCTCTGAACATTTATATTTCCACTTCAAGGTCAAGGTCAAATCACAATGTCTGAAAGACTAAATGCTGAAATTTGATATATGTTATTATCAATGAGCAAACATTAGAAAGACTACTTTGCAGATCAGTTGATTCAGTACAACTCGGTACAATTCAGTACAATTCAGGGCAACTTTTTTGAGAAAAACCCTGTCACAACATCCAGCCAAGTGAAGAACACTCTCCCGGAGGTAGCCGCATCACTATCAAAGTCTACAATCAAGAGAAGACTAGATAGCAAATACAGAGGGTTCACCACAAAGTGCAAACAAGGGCAGATTAGACTTTGCTAAAACACATCTAAAAAAGCCAGACCACTTCTGGAAAAGCATTCTTTGGACGGCTGAAATGAAGATCAACCTGTACTAGAATGACGAGAAGAGAAAAGTATGGAGAAGGCTTGGAACAGCTCATGATCCAAAGCATACAGCATCATCTCTGAAACATGGTGGAACAGTGTGATGGCATGAGTGTGCATGGCTTCCAGTGGCACTGGGTTACTGATGTTTAGTGATGACGTGACAGAAGACAGAAGCAGCTGGAAGAATTCTCAAGTGTACAGGGATAAACTGTCTGCCCAGATTCAGCCAAATGGAGCAAAGTTGATTGGACAGCGCTTCATAGTACAAATTAACAATGACCCAAAACATACAGCAAAATCAACCCAGGAGTTTTTGAAGGTAAAAAAGTGGATTGTTCTGCAATGGCCAAGTCAATCTCCTGATTTCAACCAAATTGAGCACACTGATTTTTGAGTTTTCTCAACTTGTTGTTTTAAGTTTACTCAACAAAAAGTTGAGAAAACTCAAAACTCTCCTAAAACATAAGTTGAGAAAACTAACAAATCTGCTGAAGCTGGTTGCCTTAAACTTTTAAGTTTGCTCAACTTTTTTTTTTTGCCAAAGGCTTGGCAAAGCATCATAAATGAGGAAACCCAATCTTTGGTGATGTCCATGAGTTCCAGACATAAGGCAGTCATTGCCTGCAAAGGATTCTCAACAAAATATTAAAAATTAACCTTTTATTTATTATTATATTTATTTGTCCAATTACATTTTAGCCCCTGAAAATGGGGGGACTGTGTATAAAAATGGTTGTAATTCCTAAAATTTTATGTTATATTTTTGTTCAACCCCTTGAATTAAAGATTAAAGTCTGCACTTCAATTTAATCTTGATTGTTTAGTTTTAATTATATTCTGGTGGCATACAGAGCCAAAATTATGCAAATTGTGTCAGTGTCCAAATATATATGGACCTAACTGTATATATAACTAAATAATTTAATAACACTGTAAAGTCAGTTTTGTTTTTTTATTTTTTATTAATACATTTAAAGAAATGCATTATCTTAATCCTATTTCAAATAAATGTTGTGCTTTTAACTTTTCTATTCTTCAAAGAATCCTGAAAAATGCATTATGGTTTCCAGAATAATATTAATTAGAACAAGTAACATTTAGAATGTTTTCAAACATTGATAATAAGAAATGTTTCTTGAGCACCAAATCAGCATATCAGCAATGTCTTGTGGCACTGAAGACTGAAGACTAATGACTACTAAAAATGCAGATTTATCACAGGAATGAATTATATTTGAAAATCTATTGAAAAAGAAAACAGTTATTTTAATTTGTAATAATATTTCACAGTATTTGCTGTTTTTGCTTGGTGAGCATGAGAGACTTTTAACAATACTATAAACTTTAGCATATCTCAAAACGAATATCCATTTTAATGTCCACACTTTTTCGTTGCTAATTCTTCAATGCGCGTCTTTAGTAAAACCTGACAGTACTATTTTAACGGCAAAGATAGTTTGCGCTGGCACAAGCTGTTAGTAATACTGGCCCTTGATAACCTAATAGAATTGACTAGAATTTTAAAATCAGTACATCCCTTCTTCAAATGTGTGATATTATTGGAGTTAGTGACCAAAACATAGGGTGTTGTGTTTTGTTTTTGGAGGGGGTGGATATGCCCCAAATGGCCGGTCTCCAACCCTGCCCTGCATTTCCTTGGTTTTGCTTCTTGGACAAGAAAACAATGATCCTCCAAGGGAACGGAGAGGATTGTGAGTGGCTGAGATCAAAGCGGGATGGGCGGCGTGTGGTTTGGGTAGCTGTGAATTACTGATGGAGATGTTGAGTGTTGTCCATTTCAATGAGATTTATGTAAAGCAATATGTCTAATAGGATGCTCTACACTCGTCCTCTCTCCAAAACTCGCTTTCATCTTGTTTTATGATTAATCAAATAATGTTTGTATGTGTGGCCTCTCGAATGGAGTGAGGGTCATTGCGAGTGTGTGTTTGTGTGTTGTATATTCTCTAAACACATAAAGACAAAGCACACATCTATGTGTGCGTATGTCCATGTGTCTCTCAGTAAGGGGTGACTATAACAAGCATCCAACAGTCTTTCCACTCTTGTGAAGCCAAGATCAGAGACGTGTGTGTAGCCACTGGTGGCCCCTTAATCCAGGAGAGTCTCTGCAGATGGGCCTGAAAACACTGTTTACCTGTGTTCTTTGTGTTTTTCTCTCTGTCCCTCAGGTCCGACATGTACCTCATTGTGTTCATGTATAGAGCATTCAAAATGGATATATGCATTGAAAATACAGGATTTGCTTGCTCTGTTGAAATAGTCTTGGCTTCTTCTCCAGTCCATCCAGATGTTTAATGAAAGTTGAGGGAAATGGGTTTAACATCATCTTGGTCCACCCTGAGGATCAATGGAGAGAACTGTTCATTAGTATTCCAACTGATCACAGTAACATTGCCTGATTGGCACACAATTAAAATGAATATTGTTAATATTCATATAATACAAAATGTACATGTATATTCCAATTCAAATTTAAATATACATTTTATTTAATTTAACTACCATCAAGGAGAATTAAAAGGTTCTTTTATGAACAAAAATGAAATAAACTCTTTAAGGCCTGAGAATGAAAAAAATTAAATGAAAAAAAAGTTAAATTGCTATGAAATAATGATGCATACAAATATCAATGATTTTTTTTTTTTTAACTAAAAGTTTAAAATTAAACTACTATGCTGAGCTGTGACAGGCACTGGCAAGCAAGCAAACAAACAAACATAGAAATAAATAAAAGGTGTCTGTCAGTCCTCTGTCGTGTGTGTCTTGTGTTCCCACCTCTTGTGTCCATATTTGGTTTGTTTCCTGTCCTTGTTTAGTGTGATTATTAATTAATTCCGTTCAGCTGTGTTTGTGTAATTAACCTGTGTATTTAAGTTCCTGCCTGTTCAGTTTCGTGTCGTCTGGTCTACTCGTTACTCCCCGGTGTTCCTGTCTGTGTCAACCCTCTCCTGTCCTGCCCTGCCCTGCCCTGCCCTGCCCTGCCCTGCCTTGCCTTGCCTCTTTTGGATTTGATTAAAGACTGTTATTTTGAGTTTACTCCTCGTTTGCGTGTTCCTGTATCCTCCTCGCGTGTGGACCGTGTCCTTGTTACAGTATAATTATACATTTAAGTACTGAGTAATATAATTAGCTACAGGTTACTAGCTTACTATATAACAGGGTTAAGATTAGGGTTTGGTTTAGGGTTACTTGCATGTAATTATGCATTTATTGTTATTATAATGTAATGTGTAACAAGGACACCTTAAAATAAAGTGTTACCTAATGTTTATTTGACAAAGATGCTTTAAGATGCATACAAAATTGTTTTGTTTGCCAATCATAAAAATAGACCATGTATGGTTCCAAAAAACAGCCTATTTTTTTAAATGGTCAGAGAGTGAATGAAAAATGGTCTCGTAAAACTAAATTACGACAGCAAGCAAAAATCCTTTGAGTAATATTTTAAGCGCTATAAAAGAGTACAATAAGGCCCAACTTATTTTACACTCTCAAACAATATCAGATGTTTTCATTCATAATAGTCCTGCTCCTACAGTATATTTGAATGGGTCCATTTCTCAAAGTGTGTGATATTAATCTTGTGCACAAATCTGCGTATAAGATGGATTAATCTTTTTTTTTTTAATTAAAAGAAATACAGCAAAACTTGTGTTAATCAATACAAGTCATTTTACATCTCTCAGGACTAATAATTCCCGATTGTCCTCAATACACCTAAACTACAGCTCTGGCAATAGCAAAGTTAAGACGAACAAAGTACACGAGACAAACTCGCAATGCCCCAGGCAACAGCTGTGAGCTTAATTGGGCTTAATTGGGTCGTTCACTCAATGGAGGGAAAACAGCGCAAAGCTCTGTTTTGAAAGAACTGAGGAAAACGAACACATTGACGTGCTCTTTGACAGGCAGGTTCACTGGGACTGATCGCACGTTCCCAACGCCTGCAAAACATATTTACACTTCAAAGAACACAGAATATTTGTTTAAGATATTTTATTTTTTTCTTCCTCTTTTGTCTGTATTTCTGGAAAGGTGACAAAAAGAAACATCAAATCATTGAAGACAGAGAAATTCACTGTAAACAGAGAAAAAGACAAAAGAAAAAGATGCTGCTTCTTTCAAATTGTACCTTTCTTAAACCCTCCACTCACATTTTCACAATAACGCCACTTAGATTTTCAGATATACTGAAGAGCATTGTGGGAAGTCATTTCATGCAACGAAAACATTTTTTTTTTCATGTTGCTCTCTAAACACTAACTATTGAATTACTGAAAAGTTCAACATGGTACTCGACAGTCTTAAGAAAAATGGTTCTAAACAGTACCAGAAAAGGGTTCTTTGGCTTTTAACAATAGCAGAACCCTTTTTAGTGCTAAATAGAACCTTTTTTATATGGTTCCATACAGAACCATGCTTTGAAAATGCTATATAGGACCTTAAAATATAACCATTTTAATGATAGTTTTTCATTAATATTAGTATTATTTGTATATATTATTTATTAATATTGTTTTTTACCCCTCTATCTGCCTGGTCTTATAATCTATCTTACCTATCTTATATCTTATAATATAATTGTAATATCTTATAATATAAGTGTCTATTAGGGTTTTACATAAAGTCAACAACAACAAGAAATTGTAGCAAAAAATGACAGTATTCTAACATCAGTTATTAGTAAAATACATTAATGAATGACAATGGACATTGAACATAAATTAATGCTTAAAAAAGTAAAACAAAATAGAACATAAAATAGTGTATTGAAGACCAAGCTCCAGTAAAATCTTCACAATCCTCTATGATGCCTTTAAGTTAATCATTATCTGTCAGTGAGTCTAAGGCTACGTCCACACGAAGACGGGTTTCTCCGTATCCAATCTTTTTTTTTGCCTCAAATTCCGTAAACACAGAGTCGTCTCAGGAAATATCTGCGTCCACACGGAATCACTGAAACCGACTGAAAACGATGTAGTACACATGCCAGACCAATATGTGGCGCTGTAATTCTGCCACAGAGATACACAAAAAAACAGAGAAGAAGACTTGGACCATGTGCGTAAACCTTGTGCGCTGAATTTAAACTAACACACAGCAGAAGATTTTGCTTTAATAAAACTAATGAGCTCAGTAGGTTCTGCAGCACGAACACAGGCACGTAGTCTGACATTGTTGTTGTTGTTGTCACTGTTATGTGACGTAGCGGTGTCTGATTAAGGGCGAGACGTGGGCTGATGACGTCATCGTTTCAGAAAATATACTGATTCGCTGTCCACACGAAAACATGAAAACGGCGTTTTCAAATTTATCCACCCTGGGACCCGGTTTCAAAAATGATCAGTTTCACTCTTCGAAAACGCCGGTTTCGTGTGGACGAAACGCCTATATGGTAAAAAATTTATGCGTATACAGAGAAACCCGTCTTCGTGTGGACGGGGCCTCAGTCACCGCAGTCATCACTTACCCACGATCTAAGTCACCTGTGTTCTAATCACCTGCACCTGCCGAATTCCAATCAAGCCACCTACAAAACCACACTCCACGCACTCACTGATCGTCCGGTCTACCGTTCATTTACATTTAGCAGACGCTTTTATCCAAAGCGACTTACATTGCATTCAAGTTACAGTTTTTTTTTTTTTACATTTTATCAGCTCTTGCTTTCCCTGGGAATCGAACCCATGACCTTGGCGTTGCTAGTGCCATGCTCTACTATTTGAGCTACAGGAAAGCCCTGTAGATCAAATAGTTTGGTTCACTACAGGAACCAAACCAGACCCAATCTACTAACCTTTGTGCGCTTCTATCCAGATATTCCTAAGTGTCCAACGCTCCTTAATGGTACTGGAGGGACTCACAGTGGACATCATCCTGGGACGCCCCTGGCTCAACCAACATTCTACCGTAGTCAGTAGGGACCCCTGCGAAGTCACTCGCTGGAGCGAATCCTGTTTCCAGAACTGCCTATCCTCGATTCCAAAGCCCCCTCAGAAACCGGTATCCTCCCAGGTGTGTTCCACCCTGATCGAAAGTCCTGAACCTCAGGTGAAATGCAGGATCCCATCTGACTACCAGGTGTTCCAGGATGTATTCAGCAAGCAGGCAGCCACCCGCCTTCCACCACATCGGCCATGGGACTGTGCCATCGACCTGCTGCCTGAGGCCAAACTCCCTAAGGGTAGAGTATACCCATTGTCCATCCCGGAGCACATGGCTATGGAGGAATACATAAAGGAGGCTCTCCAGCAAGGATTCATTCATCCATTCACTTCACCCGCTGCATCCAGCTTCTTCTTCGTGGGTAAGAAGGACGGAGGCTTGAGGCCTTGCATCGACTACCGAGCCCTGAACTCCCAGACGGTAAAGTTGCCGTATCCACTTCCCCTGGTCCCAGCCGCCCTTGAGGAACTCCGGGGAGCTCGCATCTTCTCCAAGTTGGACCTGCGGAGCGCCTATAACCTCGTTCGTATCCGGGCGGGCGACGAGTGCAAGACGGCGTTCATCACACCCTCCGGCCACTACGAGTACCGGGTTATGCCGTACGGCCTCTCCAACTCACCGTCCGTCTTCCAAGGCTTCATGAACGAGGTGTTCCGGGAGTTCCTCCATCGATTCGTGATCGTATACATCGACGACATTCTGATATACTCCCGGAACCTGGCCGAACATTGCCACCATGTGACGCAGGTCCTCCAGCGGCTCAGAGAACATCCGCTATACTTGAAATTGGAGAAGTGCGAATTCCATCGCTCCTCGGGAGAGTGCAGACCATTCTCGACTGGCCTCGGCCCGAATCAGTAAAGGAACTGCAGCGATTCCTCGGATTCGCCAACTTCTACCGGAGGTTCATCCATCTGTTCAGTCGGCTCGCAGCCCCCCTCACCTCCATGCTGCACAGCAAGCCCAAGTCTCTGTCCTGGACCCCTGAAGCTCACGATGCCTTCCAAAATCTCATGCAGGCATTCAGAAGACCTTTCTGCTCTTCTATACAGATATTCATACGTGTCTCCACCGCTCCTGATCTCCACCGCTCCTGTGCTTCCTTCCCCGGCACCGGCTAGCCTGCCACCCTGCCCTCAGTTCCCCGGCTCTGGTCTCACGTAGCTCCTGGACTCTCATCCGATCTCACTAATAAAGTCACTTGTTATCCTAACGCTCTGTGTCTCCTAGCCTGTGTCCTGACATTATCTGTAATTTGGTGTGATTGAATGGTAGTTTCTCTCTGCAGATGAAGTTGTAGCATCTGAAATGCACAATTGAGTTTAGATATACAATGTGTCTCCTTTCATTTGTTTATGTGAAAACAATTGTTTATGAAGGCCAAAAGTAGTGTGTGAGCACTTCACAATGTTAAAAGGAAAAAGTAATATGAAGTCATGGGATAGCTGGGTTAGCTGGGTATGTTTATGCAGGAGAATATCCTTAACTGAATAGAGCTGGTAACATATACATGTTCTCTTAAACTAAAAAGAGAAAAGACATAGAAAAACCAATTCGCATTTGAAAGTTATAATTTATAGACATCTTAAGAAACAAATTATCTACCTGTCGACAGTCGGTGTAGTTGGATGGCTGAGCTCCAGAAAATCAGTAATGATGCATCTTAGAGTGTAGCCTCGGTTAGGGTTTCACATTAAAACAACCACAACAGCAGCATGTTGTGTGAATTATGTTTTTACTGACATGCAAAATTGTCAGTGCCCATAACAACAGTATTACCTGAATACATTAATGAATGACAATTGACAATGAACATGAATAAATACATAAAGAAGTAAAACACAAAATAAGAACAAAAAATAGATGTGATGAAAACCAAGTTTCAGTGAAACAATCACATTCCAATGAATATTGCCTTTAAGTCCATTATTTTGGTGTGATTAAGTGGTGATTTTTCTCTGCAGATGATGAGTAGGATGTGATACATCTGAAATACACAATTGAGTTTAGAGTTACAGTGTGTCCATGTGTTTATGTAAAAACAATTATGTTTATGAAGGCCAAAAGCAAAAATAGACAGTATGTGAGCCCTTCACATTCTTAAAAGAAAAAAAGTGATAAGTCATGGGATAGTTTTAATATGTTTTGTGACTGGGTATGTTTATACATAAACCCGAGTAATAATTCAAAAAGTCTAACTATATGAATTATAAATTAATTGTCTATTTTACTTACTTAGTGGAGAAGAGGAGAGAAGTTTCCAAAGCTTAGCAGAGCTGCACACACTTAGGCTATATGTGACCAAAAACTACAAAAAAAAAAAAAGATAAAAACATGTTTGTTTGGAAAACCGGTTACAATTTTAAAGTTAAATTTGTATTTAAATTTAAGAATGAAATCATTTACCTGTTGAGAGTGTGTTGAAAGTCTGTGTAGTTGGATCACTGAACTCCAGAAAATCAGTAAAGCAGTGCTTTGACAGTTGCAGATTTGAAAAACAGAAGAACCCTAAACTCTAACAAAGAACTATTTCAGCATAAAAGGGTTTTTCAGAATGCTATGGTTCTAAATAAAACCATTACTGCATGTAAAGAACCTTTAAAGAACCATATTTTTTTAGAGTGTAGAGTAAGAAGACTCTGAAATATCTCAAAACGATTTAAAAAAGCAAGAACTATAAACCAAACATGCCTATGAAATCTTCTCAAGCCATATTCTTTATTTTTCTAAGTCCAAATAAACATCTCGGATCCACAAAAGCTTTTCTGTCCACTATTGAATCTCTTCACTGTGCTAGTCTGCAGAAGAGTCAGTGTCATTTCTGACATCCATCCTACTGCAGTCTTCACAGCGGCCTTGTAAAGAGCCAGGACTGACGTTATACGGCATTCCATAATATCCTAGTCACGCATCGATAGGTTGTGTAAGACGGTGGAAAATCGTTATGATTAACTTCTTATTCCTTCAAGTTATTTATGCATGCCCATTACAGGAAAACACACCTAGAGAGAGACACATTGATCCCTTCCTTCCGGAGTCAAAATGTCTTTATTGTATTTCAGCTAAGCAGCTCCTTTATCTTGCTTACAGTATCGACATCAAAGCAAGGCTGTTTGCAGGACGAGAGCTGGTCAGCATTGATGACTTTGATGTGACATGGAGCTGCGAGGGTTTTCTTGTGATCTGAATGCATGTCCAGGCCCTGCTATTGGACTATCCTTCTTTTTCTTCTCCTTCTTCTTTTTGGAAACGTGTTCACTGCAGCAATTTTAATTGAAAAAAGAACGAAACAGATATAACAAATAAAACTGCATTTTTAATCCAAAGTTCACCCAAGAATACATGAAGAATATTGATAACCATTGGTCCCCATTGACTTCCATAGTATGGAAAATATTATGGAAAGATGAACTGCTTTCAGTTTACTAGGAGTCAAAGCTCTTTACAGCTCAATGGAAATTAAATTGCTGTTTATTGACACAAGTGAGGAGGTCAATAATAAACCTGGAGAACAGTATCTGTTAGCAAAATATGGCAACCCATCCGCAAATGTTATATGTGCAAAAAGAAAAAAAGAAATACTGAGAAAATCACCTTTAAAGTTCCCCAAAAGACGTTCTTAGCAATGCATATTACTAATCAAAAATTAAGTTTTGATATAGTGACGGTATGAAATTTACAAAATATCTTCATGGAACATGATCTTTACTTAATATCCTAATGACTTTTGGCATAAAAGAAAAATCGATAATTTTGACCCATACAATAACCTGTTGTTGGCTATTGCTACAAATATACCTGTCTGACTCATGACTGGTTTTGTGGTCCAGGGTCACATATATGTACATATATTAAATTTCCATGTATGTCATACAAACAGTCATCCTATTGTCACAGTCGTTCTATTTTTGTTTCGTTTTCACTCTTTATCATGTTTCTCTTGTGCATTTTCCCAATGTGCATACTATCCATCCTAAATTCTATGTGATATTACTAATTTTCAATACTATTTAGGGCAGATAGGGTGGATAGTATGCACATTGGGACGCAGGGTTAGCCTTAGTTCTGATTGTTAATTAATTTTTATGGTTACTGAGTAGGTTCACCTGTTCTGTTAATTATCCTCATTAGTACTCCTTGTTACTTAAGCCCAGTGTTTCCTGTGTCCAGTGTTCGGTGGTTGCGGTTCCTGTGGATCTGCCCTGTATTCTTTGGATTTAGGATTAAAGCCTATTCTGACTGTGTCTTCATCTCCATGCGCTTGTCTGTATAGAAGCAACCCGTGACACCTATTAGAAATTGGAACAATTTAATATATAAATGTATATGTGAACCCATACAAATATGAATGTTTATGCATGGGTAATACATAATTGGAGCAGCAAAAAATCATGTTAGAATGATTTCTAAAGGATCAAGTGCTTTGCCATCACAGGAATAATAATATAAATTACATAAATGACATTTTAAAATAATTAAACAGTTATTTTAAATTGTAATAATATTTCACAATTTTACTGTTTTTACTGCGGTTTCGATCAAATAAATGCTGCCTTTGTGAGCTGAGACTTTCCAACTTAATTTAACTTGCTCACCATGTTTTTTGTTTTGTTTTGTTTTTTAATTTTGAACCATGGATGGGACAGAAAGAGGGGGAGAGAACAACCACACTGCTGCTATTCCATTCCCACAAAGTCAGATATAGCTCAGTCTTTGCTTTGCCAAACAAGAGGACCTATTTATGTTAGTGTGGGTTTGTGCCTCCTACTTACAGATGGAATGACCAGAATCTACATTTCTAAAAAAGCTTTCATCCTGCAATCAGGCACCCGACATGCTCTGCCAAACAAAGCCATCAATACGCACGTCACACACACATTTTACCTGGTTAGTGCAGAATATTCTGACACACACTTTACATGAACACCGTTTCATCTTTCTGCTCTTTCATGTGGATAGCTTGCCATGTGGCTAACCGGACTTATTGCTCAACTCATAGTGGAAGAAAATAGCTTATAGGGTCTCTGGTATGATTTACGGCACATCCGAAATGTTGTGTGATAAAAGAGGTTTAATATCACTGGTCATCCATCTTCAGATTGTGATGCAACAGTGCAACATATAACTGTAATAGCACATACTGTACAGTATCAAGGCATGATTTCACTGGAACAGATTAAATCATATTTAACAGTGAGACCTTCTCTTAGTAATCTTCAAATAAAATATGATTCACATCGAGCTCGAGGCTGTATATTTTGCTGACAGATACTGGATAACAGGAATTGCAGTGCTAAAATTGGATAAGTTTGCATTGACTGACTTCATTCTGTTTAAATATCCTGTATCATTTTAGGCTATCATGTCTATTTTCTGTCCATGTTGGCCTAAAACTTCAACGTGATCGAAGGAGAGAATATAAAGACAAACTTTCCTGAAAATATCGGACAGAGACAGGAAAACAGAGGATTGTGGGAGTTGACATCTTCTTGGCAGTGCTTACTTAAAACTATATTGTCAGTATGACATACTACAACTACCAGCTCTGCTACATAAAGCAGCCACTAACTGAGATTGAAGCAGATGAGTCCTCAGAGCTGCTCTGCTTCTCTTACTTATATTGGGAAATCAGTATCTGCTGTAAATTTCTTAAAGAGTGTGTGCTGTTAATGATATTCCATCAGTCAAATGGATGCTGTTAAATGTAGCGTTATGATATACTGCCATTGGTGATACCGATATGGCTAATGACAATATAATGGTGAGACATACATAATATAATTTAATGTAAAAAATGCTGAAATTAAATACAATATATGTGCATTCAATTTATATATTTAATTTATTATTTTTATATACTTGTATATTATGTAAACAAAATATTTTATTTTGGATGCGATTGACAGCACTAATATGTACTGTATATATACAGTGATGTGAAAAAGTGTTGGCCCCCTTCCTGATTTTTAATTTTTTTGCATGCCCCCCCCCCCCCCCCAACATAAAGGCTCGTCTCAGTTTTGCCAGAAAACATCTTGATGATCCCCAAGACTTTTGGGAAAATACTCTGTGGACTGATGAGACAAAAGTTTAACTTTTTGGAAGGTTTGTGTCCCATTACATCTGGCGTAAAAGTAACACAGCATTTCAGGAAAAGAACATCATACCAACAGTAAAATATGGTGGTGGTAGTGTGATGGTCTGGGGCTGTTTTGCTGCTTCAGGACCCGGAAGACTTGCTGTGATAAATGGAACCATGGATTCAGCTGTCAACAAAAAAATCCTGAAGTACAATGTCCAGCCATCTGTTCGTGACCTCAAGCTGAAGCGAACTTTGGTTCTGCAGCAGGACAATGATACAAAACACACCAGCAAATCCACCTCTGAATGGCTGAAGAAAAACAAAATGAAGACTTTGGAGTGGCCTAATCAAAGCCCTGACCTGAATCCTATTGAGATGCTGTGGCATGACCTTAAAAAGGCGGTTCATGCTCGAAAACCCTCCAATGTGGCTGAATTACAACAATTCTGCCAAGATGAGTGGGCCAAAATTCCTCCACAGCGCTGTAACAGACTCATTGCAAGTTATCGCAAACGCTTGATTGCAGTTGTTGCTGCTAAGGATGGCCCAACCAGTTATTAGGTTTAGGGGGCAAGCACTTTTTCACACCACTGTATATATAAAAATTTTTTGGTAACTAATTTCAAAAAGTGAAACTTTCATATATTCTAGATTTATTACATGTAAAGTAAAACATTTCAAACGTTTTTTTTTTTTTTTGCTTTAATTTAGATGATTAGAGCTTACAGCTCATGAAAGTCAAAAATCCAGTATCTCAAAATATTAGAATATTTACATTTGAGCAAAGGAAAGTGGGAAAACTCAAACAAACTAAAAACAAACAACTGCTTGATACCGAATTGCTGCTAATTTGAAAGTGAAAATAAAACACGCACGGAGCTTTTACAAGCTATTTTAAACCAAAGGAAAGCGAGAAAAAGAGGGAAATCTCAAACACCCCCCCCCCCCCACACACACACACACACACCACCACCACGTGATACCGCCATTACCGTTGTTGTCACACGTCGATTAACCGATGGGAAAATTTCCTCACCGTCACAACCCTAGTACATATCACAGATGCCCATCTAGTTGAATAAAAATCCAAAATGTAGTTTTTAGTTATTATATTGAACTGAAGTGAAGTGAAGTGAGTGAAGTGAAGTGAAGTGAAGTGACATACTGCCAAGTATGGTGACCCATACTCGGAATTCGTGCTCTGCATTTAACCCATCCAACGTGCACACACACAGCAGTGAACACACACACACCGTGAACACACACCCGGAGCAGTGGGCAGCCATTTATGCTGCGGCGCCCGGGGAGCAGTTGAGGGTTCGGTGCCTTGCTCAAGGGCACCTTAGTCGTGGTATTGAGGGTGGAGAGAGCGCTGGACATTCACTCCCCCCACCTACAATCCCTGCCGGCCCGAGACTCGAACCCGCAACCTTTGGATTACGAGTCCGACTCTCTAACCATTAGGCCACGACTTCCCCCCCTGAAAGCCAGCTTAAACAATGCACAGTTTGCACACACATTAAATTTCATGTAAATCATCCATGCTAACACACGTTTTCTATTTGAATTTTTTTTTTCATTTGAAAGTAGACATTTCACTGTCTACAGATATATTTTTCAGAGACGGAGTTTAGAAATTTCTAGCTCAAGTTCACAGAGACCTAGACGGCAGAAAGCGCATCCTGTTTGCTTTGATTACTTTACAGAAGTGCAACGTTTTATTGTTATTCTGAGTGCACACAAATAAACGTAGAGTCTTTACAGATTTGAAAGATGAATAAGGGTACTTTTATCTGCATGCCCAAAAGTTACAGAGATTTTAAGAGCAAGTGAGCACACCTGCGCCTGTCCTGCAGCGAGCGCACTATTACGCTTCCACTCTCCACACACTAACATCATATTGAGTGGCCATGTAAAGTTGCTACTACATACATCTTTCAGATAGAAAGCCATATTTAAGGTCGATGAATGATAGGTGATCGTATCGTATCGTGTATTTGGTCTGTTTATACAAGACTTTGTCCCCCTTCATGTAAGCATCTTCTTTGGCCTGACGGAGCTCTCTGAGTTTTGCAGTGAACCATGGTTTGTCGTTGTTGTAGGTTAAATGAGTCCTGGTAGGAATGCACATATCCTCACAGAAACTGATATAAGATGTTGCAGTCTCTGTAAGACGACGAGGTCCAGATCAGTGGCAGCAGCCTCAAAAACACTCCAAACAGTAAGGTCGAAACAGGCTTGTAAAACCTGCTCTGTTTCATTAGTCCATCTTTTAACAGTCCTTAATTAAGGTTCAGCTGATTTCAGTTTCTGCCTGTAGGTCGGTATAAGATGAACCAAACAGTCATCAGAGAGTCCTAAAGCTGCAAGTGGGACAGAGTGATATGCCTCCTTTATTGTTGTGTAACAGTGATCCAATATATTACTGTCTCTGGTGGGACATGTAACATGCTGTCTGTATTTTGGCAGTTCACGGGAGAGATTTGCTTTATTAAAGTCCCAGAGAATGGTTAAAACAGAGTCCGGGTGTTTTTGTTCTGTGTCTGTGATCTGATCAGCGAGTTTCTGTAAAGCTGAGCTCACGTGTGCTTGCGGTGGAATGTAAACACTCACGAGAATGAACGAGCAGAACTTCCGTGCAGAGTAGAAAGGCTTACAGTTAAATAAAGAGCATCTAGATCGGAACAGCACATCTTCTTTAACACAGTTACATCTGTACACCACCTTTCGTTGATATAAAAGCATGTCCTGCCACCTCGCGATTTCCCTGTTGATTCTACGTCGCGATCTGCTCTAAACAGCTGAAAGCCTGGCAGACTTAACGCGCTGTCCGGAATGGTGCCATACAGGCAGGTTTCCGTGAAACACAGAGCAGCAGAGTTTGAAAAATCCTTATTTGTGCGGGACAGCAGGAGGAGTTTGTCCGTTTTGTTGGGTAGAGAGCGGAGGTTCGTCAGATGGGTACTAGGCAGCACCGTTCGAGCTTCACGAGTGCGCCAGCTCGCTTCCCCTGTCTACACGTCCTGAAGTGTCTGAACAGCGCCACTGCTCCGCCGACTACAATGTCCAGCAAAACATCAGAATAGTCAAAAGCCGGTGAAATATCGGGAGGTGTGTACTGCCGGATGTCCAGCAATTTGTCTTTGGTGAAACTGATTGCAGGGGTATAACTAAAGACAGGACAAACTAACAAAAACATAAAAACAACTGCGGACGATGCCACAGAGGCTGCCATGAGCGGCGCCATCTTGCAACATATGGCTTGTAATGTAAAATACTGTCAAGCATGTAAAATACTTTACAACCATGTACAACCATGTAAAATACTGTCAAGCAAAGCCGATTCAAACGCTTGGGAGAGCTTCACAAGGAGTGGACTGAAGCTGGAGTCAGTGCATCAAGAGTCACCACACTCAGACGTCTTCAGGAAAAGGGCTACCAAGCCATTTCTGAAACAGAAACAATGTCAGAAGCATCTTACCTGGGCTAAGGAGAAAAAGAACTGGACTGTTGATCAGTGGTCCAAAGTCTTCTTTTCAAATAAAAGTAAATTTTGCATTTATTTTGGAAATCAAGGTCTGGAGTCTGGGGAAGACTGGAGAGGCACAAAATCCAAGCTGCTTGAAGTCCAGTTTGAAGTTTCTGAATTCAGTGATGATTTGGGGTGTCGTGACGTCTGCTGGTGTTGGTCCATTGTATTTTATTAAGTCCAAAGTCAATGCAGCTGTCTACCAGGAGATTTTGGAGCAATTTATGCTTTATGCATCTGCTGACATGTTTTATGGAGATGCTGATTTCCTTTTCCTGCAGGACTTTGGCACCTGCCCACAGTGACAAAACCACTTCCAAGTGGTTTGCTGACCATGAAATTACTGTGCTTGATTGGCCAGTCAACATGCCTGACCTGAGCCCCATATGGAATTTATGGGATATTTTCAAGAGAAAGATGAGAAACAGTCGATCCAACAATACAGACGAACTGAAGGCTCAATAGTGCCCGCAGCAGAGCCACAGGCTGATCGCTTCCATGCCATTCCTCACTGATGCTGGAGTTTGTGCTAAAGGAGCCCCGACCAACTATTGAGTGCATAAATGAACATACTTTAAAGAATTTTTCTGTTTGGCAAATCCTTTTTTTTGATTGATCTTAGGAAATATTCTAATATTTTGAGATACTGGATTTTTGACTTTCATGAGCTGTAAATTCTAATCATCAAAATTAAAACAAAAAACTTTTGAAATGTTTTATTGAAATCTATAATATATGAAGGTTTCACTTTTTGAAATAAGTTTCAACAACAACAAAAAAGAACTTTTTCACGATATTCTAATTTTTTGAGATGCACCTTTATGTGTGTGTGTGTGTGTGTGTGTGTAATAATATATGCTATATGATAAAATTTTTTCAGGATTCTCTGTTTAAACTTTTGAACAGTGCCATATATATATATACCCTTTCAAAATATATAGAAAACTATATATACACACACATTAAAATATATATATATATATTGGCTTAGATATGCTGCAATTCTGCAATATTCCTCAGTCTGTGAAAAACCCCAAGATCCAGCTGAGATGAGTTTGAATGCATTCTATTGATTCACCACGTCAAAAGGTCAAAACAAGAAGTCCAATGTCTTCTCACATGGAGAGAGAGCAGATAAACCCCGCTGTGAGATTTGGCTCTGGTGTTTGTGCCATTGTGTACGCAAGACCAAACAAGCCCTTACAAATGTCATCTCTCCTTTATTCCCAATAAAAGACCAAATACTCACACACAATAGGGCCACCAGGGAAAGCCACACACACATTCTGTTACTTATAATGAAGATGATGACATATCTTCATCTCTAGAGGTTTACACATATTAACTACACATCCATAAACATTTTCAGGTGTTGATATTGTATTACAATGTTGCTGCTCACATGTACCACCTAGAACTAGAATTCTAAATCTGATATTAATCACAAAATATCAAAAGAATAGTTAATCAAAAAATGTCATTTACTTGTCATACAAAATTGATTATGACATTTTGAATGTAAATTTCACACTGTAGCATTTATACCAATCAGACACACAATTGTTCATTAGATTGAACAAATCAATCATTCATTAGATTAACAAATAATCACAGACCCCTCACCCAATAAACATACTGGGTGCCAGGATATCTGTGAAAGACCCCAGACCCCTGGTTACCATGGCAACTAGGACACTTCAGCCAGACCAGATAAACTTTATGACCTAATGGCTCTCTCTCTCACTATCTTTCACCCATAGGAAAAACATAATGCCCCAAAAAATGGACATTTGGATAAAGCAAACAGCCCTTTAACTGGAGGGCAATAGGTTCTTTGCCCAGTTGTGTGTTTCTATAACAAAACAAATGCTGCATAAATACTATGAAAATGCATACATAATAAGCAATCATGTACATAAATACAATAGTTCATAATGGTACAAAATACATTCATCCTGTTACTGGAGACAAGAGTCAACATCTCTATTGACTGAGGTATTGTTCTTCTACATTCAAATTGAAATGTACTAACAGGACAAATGAGAATATGAGAATCAGGCCGAGACAAAATAGAGAGAGAGAAAAAAAGAGAGGAGGAAAGAGAGGTGCAACTAGCATTTCAATTACATTATGGCAATTGTTTTTTATCTTTGATGCAGGTTAATGAAACTAATTAGTCTTCACTGCGCAGAAGCTTCTGGCGCCTCAGATAATTGCTATTCGCTGAGATAGCAAAAGTCAATTTTGCCTCACGCAGCGTCTGGGAAAATAAACATTGAAGCTTATCACTTCTGAAGCCACTACATGAGAGGTTTTACATCAGCTCTTTCAGTCTTATTGGTGGCTCCAAAGAACCCTGTTGCCCTAAAGTATGCACTTGATAGGGATACTTGCAAGTTCACAAACAGCAACCAAAGTTGTAGTTTTAAAAAAAGAGAATCTAATTAAACAAATAACAGAGAAAGTCAAGCTCTTTCATGTCTTTATTTCAAACAGCAGTCCTACTTTAACCATTAATTTCAACTTTCAAGAAAAGCCACTTTAGCAATACTTTTATCTTGCAAAAGATTAATCATAAAAAAATATATTTTTTATTTTATTCATTTATTGAAATGTTTTTGATATTTTTAATTTTATTTTAATTAACTTGTTTATTTATATTTCATAAATTATCTTATTTTAAATACATTGAAAGTAGATTCAAAACTACCATCCCAGGAAGACAGGTTTGATGTGATATGAAACACTATTACATTTCTAATCGTTTTAAAAAACATTTTTTTCACCTTGTCCTTAATTAAAAAACACAACAACATACACCTATTTTTATGGTGATTTTCGTGTCATCGTATTTTGATTAATTATTTGTGACGGTATTATTCTGTGAAGTTTTCTATATTGTTGTGTCGTACATAAATAAAAATAAAATATTTTGGACTTATACCCACTTTTGTGTTCAAGCATGTAATATATTGAGCAAAACTTCAAAATCATATGAAAATGTCATATTTTGAATATGTGTCATATAAAACTGCCCTGACAAATTAACTTATGCATTATTGTAGTTTAACCAAGTTTTGCAAAAATATCTTCAGGTGATATTTCTAGGCCATATTTATTTATTTATTTATTCATTTTTAAATAAATAAATACATACATACATAAATCAATACAAAACTTAATAAAAAAACAGTTTAACAAACTGACAAATACCATAAACTAATATTGCCCAATTTTATATCAACTTTGTGAAAAGGCTTTGGAAATCAGATTTGAAAAGGTTCACAGCCTGATGGCTTTAGGAATGAAAAGCTTGTCTCTAAATGGCTGTTGCTGTTCAGGATTTAGATTGTTAACATATTGATCTAAAAGTGCTTCACCTTGCTTTGCCTGTTTTTTAATGGCATCCATCGATAGTGTGACCTTCGAGTGAACAAATTGCTCAGGTTTGGCGAGGGGAGAGAATGGATTATTTCCACTTATAACTATAAATCCAACCTAACCTCGGCCTTTAGGCGTCAATCAAAGCGCCAAAACTCAAGCTAAGACTCCACATCTAAAATAATAAGCCATATAAAATGAGTGGGCCAGACGAACTGAAATGAAATTAGTAGGAAAATAAAAACAGTGAAGATATTAAATCACTTTCATTCGATTCAATGGTAGATTTCTGCATTAGCGTCTATGGAAGTTTCTTACACTTTGAAAGAGCTGAGAGTTAAACAATTTATTTGCATTGAAACAATGCAATTGTTTCATAAGCCAGCTCTGATAATAATATAAGGAAGCGGAGTGTTTCAAGCAAATGCCTGAACTGCACACTATGAAAAATGAGTGCAGGTCGAAAGATGTCAGTAAGATTTAGTGTGTAAAGTTTGGGAGAGTGCCGCATCCGGATCGGAACCGGGAAGAGGAGTGAGTCAGGAGATGGTGGTGAGCTGCAAAGCTGCAAGTAGGTCAGGACTATATCCTGGTCTCCCACCATATGTTAAGAGATGTGCAGAGAAACAGAAAGAGAAAGAGTGAGACTGATAGACAGACAGAGAAAGAAGGAGAAGAAAGAAAGACCACATAAGACAGACAGTGAGACAAGTACAGAAAGAGAGAGAACTTTGAAGTAAATGATGGCAAGGAATCAATCTGTAAATGCACCAGCTGGCATTGCAAACCAGACAAACTCCTGCGGTGAAGTTCGACCAGAATGGACCGAAATCTTTGGCCCACCTCAAACATTTTTTATAAAATTGTGCTTGCTCAGTATACTTTATTAAAATGAGTAAATGCAAATTTATAAACTTAATAAACTGCGTGCATCCATGCAAATTAGTAAATTAATTAATATTTATAATATTCTATAATTCAATTATATATATATATATATATATATATATAGATTATATATATATGTGTGTGTGTGTGTGTGTGTGTGTATATATATACACTGAACAAAATTATAAACGCAACACTTTTGTTTTTGCCGCCATTTTTCATGAGCTAAACTCAAAGATCTAAGACTTTCTATGTACACAAAAGGCATATTTCTCTCAAATATTGTTCACAAATCTATGCTAGCGACGGACGCATCCCTCACCGGTTGGGGAGCGGTCATGAGTGGCCACCCTGCCCGCGGTCTGGGGAATGGTTGCCATCTCACATGGCACACCAACTGCTTGGAGATGCTGGCCGTACTTCGAGCACTCAAACACTTTCTCCCAGACCTAAGAGATCACCATGTGTTGGTGCGCACCGACAACACAGCGGTGGTCTCTTACATCAACCACCAGGGAGGTCTGCGTTCGCGCCCCTTGTACAAGCTGGCGCACCAGATCCTTGTGTGGTCCCAGGGAAGACTTCACTCGCTGAGAGCCATCTACATTCCTGGGTATCTCAATATGGGAGCAGACATCCTGTCGAAGCAGGGGCCGAGGCCCAGGGAATGGATGCTTCACCCCGAGGTGGTGAAGCAGATATGTAGATATTCCATAGCCTCGAGTCCTCTGCTCTCCCCCTTCTTGGGGATCAAGACTCACTCTCAGAAGTTGGCCTTTGGGACGCAGGCCCCGCCCACTTTAGCCACTCGTGGCCCTCTTTCTCTCGCCCTCGCTGTGCTCCTGAGGGATACACACAGGGCAGGGACTTGGAAGTCTGGAGGCGTGGGCATCTCGTTTCCCTAGCGTTCTGATGCAGCTCGTGTTCCTGGAAGGGAACGTCTCAGGTTACGTATGTAACCCTGGTTCCCTGAAGGGAACGAGATGCTGCGTCGGAACGCTAGGGGAACGAGATGACCTGGTCTCTGCCCTGTGTGTATCCCTCAGGATCCACTATTCGCCAGTTACTCTAAATGTAATAAAATCAGAATAATACTTGCGTTTTGGTGTTTACATAGTTATTCTTGGTTTGTGATGTTTTAATCATGTTTCTTGTCTGGCATTAATGAAGCGTTTATGTCGAGCCCTGGAGCCTATTGGTGCTTTTCCACTGTATGGTACAGCACGGTACGGTTCAGTACAGCTCACTTTTGGGGGGTTTTCCACTGGGTACAGTACCTGGTGCTTTTTTTAGTACCACCTTGGCCGAGGTTCCAAGCGAGCTGTACCGTTACCAAAACATGCCGTGTTAACTCTGCTGATCACTGATTGGCCAGAGAAAATCGTCACTGGCTGCGTCATTGAACTTTCGGCATGAGACACAACATTCCCGCTAGATTTAAATCGGCACAGCGAAGGGTCGAACGCAACTGTTTTGAATGAGCGCACCTTTTTTAAACAACCAAAAAATGGCTGTGTCGTTGTCTGTTGAGGAAGTACAGACGATCCTCTCATTGATAGCTGAGGAGCGGATCCAGCGAGAGCGTGATGGAGAGACGCAGAATTAAAACTTTTTTCAAGAGTCATGGCAGTAGAGGCGGCACCACTATAATGACACGTGAAGAATCCTGCCCACTCTAAAGCGGTACTAAACTGCAGTGGAAAAGCAAACCGAGCCGAACTGAGCCGTGTCGTGCCGTTCTGAACCGTGTCGAGCCGAGTAGTACCACGCAGTGGAAAAGCGCCATTAGTGGCGGGGCTCAGTCCCGGATGGCCCCGGCCCAATTTAAACCCTGCCTGTAAATTTAAAGTTAATCCTTAATTGAGATTTAAATCTGAGTTTAAAGTTATTGAGCAACAAGATTAAAGTTAATCTATTTTAAATATAAAATAAATCCAGGATCAAACTGAAGGTTTAAATGTAAACCTGCTTATTTTTAAACAAGGTTTAAAGTTTGGTGCAACAGAATTATTAGATAAACCTTGATTTAATCTAGATTTAAACTTGATCCTTGTTGGTGCAACCCACCCTATATATCAATTACAGTATTAACATGAATAATAATCATTATAATATAAGAATCCTTATTTACATCACTTAACTAATATTAAAATGTATGGTTATAATATTTATATAATTCAGTCAATAATTAAAAAAAATACAATAATAAGTCAGTCCATTTGTCTTGGAACTATCCATTTTGTAAAATTAATAAAATTTATTACTATATTAATATTAATTGTAATTTAAGAATAGTATATCATTTATTTAATATAATACATTCATCTGTTTTTGTTGGAACTATAAATTTTTTGTTAAAATAAAACAAATTTCAAAATGAGCATTAATAATAATTATAATATATAAATGTTTTTGTCACGATACAGGCTAGGAGACACCGAGGTAATTGGTCAAACAGGGGTATTTATTGGAAAGACACAGAGAAGAGAAACTGATGGTGACGGTGGGTGAGTAGAACAAAGTCAGAGTGGATCCGAATGGCTTCGTTGGCAGTAACAGTCCTTTGTATAAATCGCAGGAACTACGGGGAACGTCAGGAGCGGTGGAGAACAGGAATGGTAGAGATCACAGGAACGACTAAGGTAGGGAAACACACAGGTAAATATCAATGGGGTCAGGCTTGGTTCAGTAATGTGAAAGGTAGACCAGACGAGGAAGGAGTGTGGAGAGTGTGCAGATATAGTGGAGCTTGATTAACTGCAGCAGGTGCAGGGAATCAGAATGCAGGTGATTGTGATCTTGTAAACATGGGTGCTGATGAAGGCAGTGACTGAACTCTCTGACAGTTATTGACAATTTGACTAAATATATTTTTTATATAATAATTAATATAATCTTAATTAAATGGAACTGTCCATTTAATTTTGTAAAAATGAAACCAGTTTTTACAATATTAACATAAATATACATTTTTATAATATAAGCATATTAGTTATAGAATTTAACTAATATATGTTTATTATAATAATAAATAGATTGATTTGTGTTGGAACTGCATAATAATAATTTCCTTAGTATTCTCATTTATCTTAATGGCACTTGCTCCGCAGGACCTCACAGAAATATAATTTAATAAAAATAAATAAATAAATAAATTGAACTATATTAATTATTTGAATACTTGAAGAATTTTTTTTTCAGTTTTTGGTCGATCCAAAACTTGCCTTGGGATTTCACTTGGGATAGTGCTGAGATCAGGAAAATGGTACTAGAACCGCTTAAACGTCCCACTAGGATCAAGTATGAGATGAAATCACTAATGTATGAGGGCCTCTTCCTGTAAACCACCTACTGTTCTGGTCACCTCCAGTAGTAATTGAAAGTAGGGGATTTAAAAATCCAATAAAGAATGACAAGAAACTGTGTGATCGCTTTAGAGGGAAAAGTTGGGACCAATGGGGATACTGAGAATAGCATGGGCGGTACACCCACTGTTAATCCACCACCAGAGCTAGAGAGTAATTCAATTAAACAGCACAGTCATAGGCATCTGTGTGGGGAAAAACCTCTCGAGGGATGCTGCTGAAAACAAATGAAATATCGATGGCTACAATGACTTTGGCATTATTTGATAGAGTGGAGATGAAATATTGGCTTGATTGGATTTTTTAATCAAATCAGAGTTCAGATTTTGGACTTGCATTGTGCTCACAAGGGTGAGTCATGTTTGAAAGCCTTTCTAATGTGTCCGCTAACAGCTCTAAGCATCAACTGAAATCTGGGGGAACCGGAAATACGTTTTTTATTACCTTTTAAAGCTATAGTGAGCCATTTAGTAGCTTTAAATGTGAGTTTCTCTGAGGAGGCAGGTAGGCAGTGCTTTCACAAAATAATCGAAAGAAGGCAAGGCCTCCATTATGCTGTGATCAGCTGCTCACACTGTCTATGGGATAAAGACTGCCTATGATGTTTGTAATGAATGGAAATTAGCCTAAATGTGTCAAACTGGTTCAAATGGATGGACTAATTACAAAGTTCACAAGCCTTCATTTTGGTTACATCAGAACTGAAATTAGCTGATTGATGTCAAAAGATCCAAAAACAAAACAAAACAAGATGACTATCAATAATTGTAAGGGAATCAGGTCAATATAGCTCAAAAGGAATCATTTAAGAATTTATAAAGAATTTGGAAAGAATCACTGTTTTACTGCTGATCACTGAGTTGGCCAGCGATTCATTGAACGAGCCGCATAACATCAACTCTGCAATGGATATTAATATCCAAAGTATATTGAAAACACTATTTATTAGCACAGTTACAAGATCGGCAGTTTAAGACATTAACTTGTAAGTACAAAACACAAGAAACTTCTCTTTTTAATATAAATAAGATTTTATTGGATAAATCTAAGACATGTAAAACTAATCTAATGTAAACACACGCATTCACACAGGTTGCAGAAAAGAGAGAAAGTGAGGAAAGAACGAGTTTAAGAGAATGAAAATGTGAAATCCCAAGTTTATAGCAATATGTGTAATTGCATAGACCTGAACAACCATCTAATACATAAATAAGTAAACTTTAGCAAAGTTCTTGTGGGGAGAAGAATTTATTGAAGGCAGTGTAGCAGTTCTTTAGCA
Source organism: Barbus barbus (assembly GCF_936440315.1). Classification (NCBI taxonomy): domain Eukaryota; kingdom Metazoa; phylum Chordata; class Actinopteri; order Cypriniformes; family Cyprinidae; genus Barbus; species Barbus barbus. The sequence goes on along the minus strand of NC_136715.1, from coordinate 16,704,517 downwards.
GCGATGTTAGCAGGTCATCCTTCAAACGATCTTAACCCTTGTAAGAGACCTAGCTTCTTCCAAAGTTGTCCATAGCTTCTCCCTACTTTCTTCCAAAGCTCTCAATAGCTTCTCCCAAAGTTCTGTCTGTACGACAGAACTTTATACCTAAAGACAAATGGCTAGACACAATAGATAATGTCAGGACCTTCCGCTGGAGATGCTGCAATCTACAAGAAGTTCCTGAGGAGTAGGCTACACTGTAAAAAAAAATCCGTAAAATTTACGGTAAAAAACTGGCAGCTGTGGTTGCCAGAATTCTACCGTATAAAATATGGTAGCAACGTTTTAGGTTTTAACTTCAATTTACAGTTAAATACCGTAATTTCTTTAACTGATATAATCTTAATATACCAACCTATTAAAGTACTGAAACATGTTTTTGTTCCTTTGAAATACACTGATAACCACCAAATGCAGGTGATGATGAGAAAGTCACATGATGAGCCAAAGCCCATCACAAGTAACTTTTAAACAATAGTATACACAGAAGGTGCACAGTCTCATTCACACAAGCACTAAACACCATCATGGTGAGACTCATTAAACTGAAATATTCTATAAACATTTAACAACATTAGATGTAACATACAACCCTAATAAACATTACTGATAAGAAAAAACTAAGAAACATAGTTATTTCAAAGAAAAAACGTCAAATTCAAACAGAATTTGAAATGGAACGCAGGGAATTCTGGGAACGTCAGTTTACGGGTTTTCCCTGTAAATTTTACAGGAACTTTCCGTTAACCATGTAACAGGTTTTTACAGTAGCATTTTCACAGTTTTTTACCGTTAAAATCACGATCATTTTTTACAGTGTACTGTTCTTTTGTTATTCTAAATGTGTGGACCATTTGTTTCACACCTTTACAGACAGTTCTTGTTGATTGCATCTGGGACACAGTCATAATGTAAATGTCATGACACGTGCAGAGAGAAGAGGCGAGAACTCATGCGCAGGGGAATGATGGGTTTTTAATATAATAAAAAGAAACAAACACAACATAAATTCCCCCAAGGGGAAAAACAGGCAGACTAAGCAATACAACGATCAGGATTTAGAAACACACAGGACTTACTGCACATCACATTAGACAATGTGGCCGAACAGGACTGCAAACACCAGGATCATTTAAAGGAGACAAACGAGGAGGAACAGGTGTACACACTGAGACAATCAGGGAATAACAAGAAGGGCGGGGTCAAACAATCGACAGGGGAACACATGGCACAATCACAACACTAACCCATGTGCTCAGACAAGACAGTGACATCTGGTGGCCAACCAGGGCACACCCACAGGATACGTGACACTACCCCCCAACAAAGGAGCAGCTCCCAGATGCTCCACCTGCAGACACTAAGAAAACCCAAAAACACAAGAAAGGAAAATACAAATGTCCAGGAGGGGGGTAGACCAGCAGCAGATCAGGGGGAGGGATGGCGGGCCAGGCCCGTGCCAAGGCAAAGGGCCCGGAGACAAAGACCGAACAGGAGGCCAGGGCAGATCCGGAGGGACAGACCCGGGAGGCTCCAGCCTAACAGAAACCCCAGCGCACGGCCAGGGTGGGGCCGGAGGGACAAGCCAGGCGGGCGCTAGCACGCCCGAAGGCCCGGACAGAGCCAACAGCTTGGCAGGCAGCAACGGTGGCCCCGGCGTGACTGGAAGCTTGAGTGGAACTGGCAGAGCAAGGAGCTGGAGCTTGGACGGAGCCGGCAAGGCAAGGAGCTTGGGTTTGGGCGGCTCTGGCAGGGCAGGGAGCTCGGGTGGAACTGGCAGGGCAGGGAGCTGGGGTGGAACTGGCAGGGCGAGGAGCCTGGGTGGCGCCGGCAGGGCGAGGAGCCTGGGTGGCGCCGGCAGGGCGAGGAGCCTGGGTGGCGCCGGCAGGGCGAGGAGCCTGGGTGGCGCCGGCAGGGCCTCCTGACCAGCAGTGAGCTCCTGGATTGCCTCCAGGCCTTGTGGGACGGAGGAGGCCTTCTTCCGCCTCCTCCGCTTCTGGGAGCGGGGCGCAGCTGCGGCATCCTCGGCCACCTCTGGGGAATTGAGGGCAGGCACCGCCGCCTCGGGAACGCTGTGAGCGGGCACCGCCGCCTCGGGAGCGCTGTGAGCGGGCACCGCCGCCTGGAGATGCGCCAAAAACTCCACAAACTCCCCAAAAGTCAAGCGGTCCAGCCCCCTCATCCACTCCTCATCGAGGGGCTCCTCCAGGGCCAGGTTAAAAAAGTCTTTGAGAGCCGCATCGTTGTAGCCCAAACCCTCTGCTGCCTCACAGAACGTCAGGGCAAGTCTCCTCACGTCAGTGCCCCTCTGACGGAGGGATCGCAGCGTCCTGACCTGGAGGATCCGTGAGTAGCGAGGGTTCCTCACGTTAGCGGCTGGAGGATGGTGTGGATCCATTCCCCGCTGAGTTCTCAGTGTCGGCCACATTCTGTCATGACACGTGCAGAGAGAAGAGGCGAGAACTCATGCGCAGGGGAATGATGGGTTTTTAATATAATAAAAAGAAACAAAAACACAACATAAATTCCCCCGAGGGGAAAAACAGGCAGACTAAGCAATACAACGATCAGGATTTAGAAACACACAGGACTTACTGCACATCACATTAGACAATGTGGCCGAACAGGACTGCAAACACCAGGATCATTTAAAGGAGACAAACGAGGAGGAACAGGTGTACACACTGAGACAATCAGGGAATAACAAGAAGGGCGGGGTCAAACAATCGACAGGGGAACACATGGCACAATCACAACACTAACCCATGTGCTCAGACAAGACAGTGACATCTGGTGGCCAACCAGGGCACACCCACAGGATACGTGACAGTAAATGCATCTGTCTAAAGTTACACATAATCTTTCAGGGGTTTCCCAAGTTTGTTGATTGGCTGGAAGTTCAGTAGTCGTTGAAGTGACGTCTTGGGAAGCCAATGGTTGGGCGTTGGCTGAAGGTGTGTAGTTGTGGGCTGGTTGAAGTTTTGAGGCAGTCACAGACTCGAGGTGAACTCGGAGACATGGCGTTGTGGCAAAACTCAACTTAGAACACGAAACTCTCAACGGAAAGAAAATAAACTAAATTAAAAGAATAAAAGGATGTAACGAGACTAGATGGGTTTTCTTCTCATCGTGGTTAGGTAGCAGCTAGCATGTAAGCCAGAGCACGCTCAAAGGCCGCTAAAAAGCAGCATCAAAACGCGGTGGCAAAAGGCAAGAAAAAGCATTGACTAAAAAGCCCAAATTTTGATGGTGTCCTGAGTTTTTAAACTGGGCTTTTGGACACATCTGAAATAGTGTCTTGACCAATTAGATATTGTCTTAGCTCGGGCTGTTGCTCTGTTTCTCCTCCCAATACATAAATCAACGTGTTATCTTATCAGTCACATGGTCCGAATTTTCCTGCTCTTGCTGAGCATAATTTTCGACATGATTTCTATAACAAGAATATGATACATTAGACAAAGAATTGATTGGAAGAAACGTTTAAAGCAAGAAGATTCAAACACACACATACTAAACATGAATATGAACCCTTAAGCCATTCAATATTTATTAAAAAGACATACACGAGTGATTATTAGAACATTATAGACAACTGTGTGGGTTACATACATGCCGTGATGTTATGCAATGGACTGATTTTCGTTTTAAGTCCTTTTAAGATGATTTTGGAGCATAAAAGACTGTTTCTGTGCCATTCTGTTGACGTGAGAATGTGTTTTGAGGAACAAAGGTCAAAGGGGTTTAGAATAAATTTCAGTCTAGTTCTTATCCTCTAGGTGAGGGGACAGAGCTTGTGATTGTGATTACTATCATGGATTTACATGTGATGGTCATGCTGTGCATCTCTTTGACCATCAGTCTTGGTTTCTTGCCACAAATTTGACAGTCTCCTTCCTGAGGTTGTGATTATCAATAAGTGTTCTTTTGTGTTAATGTTGCAAGCTGTTCTGTGAAAGAGTTGGTTGGTAATGCTGGGCACACACTAAAAGATTTTTCAAATAGTGAAGTGAAGTGAAGTGAAGTGACATACGGCCAAGTATGGTGACCCATACTCGGAATTCGTGCTCTGCATTTAACCCATCCATCGTGCACACACACAGCAGTGAACACACACACTGTGAACACACACCCGGAGCAGTGGGCAGCCATTTATGCTGCGGCGCCCGGGGAGCAGTTGGGGGTTTGGTGCCTTGCTCAAGGGCACCTCAGTCGTGGTATTGAGGGTGGAGAGAGCGCTGTACATTCACTCCCCCACCTACAATCCCTGCTGGCCCGAGACTCGAACCCGCAACCTTTGGATTACGAGTCCGACTCTCTAACCATTAGGCCACGAAATCTTAAAAGATCTTCAAAATGTGAGAGACCACAAACATGAGGAAAAAAATCCTAGATTTAACCGTTTTGCTCCTATAGTGTGTGGTGTCCTCGGGCATTGATTGATGTGACAGTGAAGACTTTTACAAGGTTACAAAAAAACATTGTTAAGTGTTGAGTGTGTTAAGGGCCGCCAAAATTTTTGCTTTGCCATCAAAGGAATAAATTACATATTAAAATATATTCAAATTGAAAACAATTTTTGAATTGTAATAATATTTCATAATATGTGCCAAGGCAATGGTTTTTACTGTATTTTTGATCAAATAAATGCAGCTTTGGTGTGCATAAAAAAAATCTTACTGTCTTCAAAATTTGGTTTAAATATAGTAAATAAATAATATAAATAATCAACAGTATTATGTATTGTTTACTTGCTGATAATTTAAGTTAACTGGTTTTTACACGTTTTACCCAGAAACCACACAAATTTACTTTATATTGAGCAACAACAACAACAATAATAATAATAATAATAATAATAATAATGCAAAGGGGGCTGTCATTCTAAAAAGGACAAGCAGAATGTTTGGAAAACAACAACAACAACATTATACCTTTACATTTCTAGTTGGTGCGTGGTGCAGAAATTCCACACTGTACCTTTAAAAACAAAACACTTTGAGCTTTACTTACTCCTCCATGTTTGTCTTAGTTACAACATAACTATGTTTTTGTCTGTATTTATGAACTGTTCACTGAACAAATGCTCCGGTACTGTTCTGCATTAACAGCAGGTGAAGCAGGTTTCTTCACAGGATGCTCCTTTCATTCGTCTCAGCTCACAGGGAGTAATTAAAGCTCCAGAGACAGGAGGTATATTAGTATCATAGTATTTTGCTCAAATGATACAGAAATGATGAGTGACCATATACACAGAATCCATTAGCAACGCAACAGTAGGTCAAAGGAGGTTCTGGGAGCCCAGGGGACCAAAAAAGAGCTCTTTTTAGACATATTTGGCTTACGGTTGGTGAAGTCTTCCCATCAGGTTTGTTGTGGCGTGAAGACACCAGCAGCTTTTTCTTTCTTTTTCTTTTTTTCTTTTTTTTTTTTTACAGGAAGTAAATAGAACTTATGTAACAAATGTATCTTGGCACTTCCTAACCACAGTTGTGCAAAATTAAAAGCAACTTGGGAAGAGTAAAATGTTCACATCAGGGTTGGATCAAAAATTTGGCTTCGGCCCGATACCAGCCTCTGGTACCTTGGTATCGGTTCCTATGCCAACAAAAACAGCCTCAGTAGACACAAGAAATGAAGCTAATGCTGTAAATAGATCTAATATTTCAATGTCAATGTGTTGGGTTCAACAAAAGTACATTTGTACAGCAGCGCTCACAAAAGTTTTATACTTCACTCAAACTGCATGCATCAAAATGTGTCTGTGTATATATATATATATATTAGTGTTGTCAAACGATTAATCGCAATTAATCACCTCCAAAATAAAAGTTTTTGTTTACATAATATATGTTTGTACTGTGTATATTTATTACGTATATATAAATACGCACACATTCATCTATATTTTTAAGAAAAAGATGTTACGTTTATATATTAAATATATTTATATATGATATAATTTATATGAATATAAATATATACACGTAAATACATTTTAAAAAATTCTAAATATATGCTGTATGTGTGTATCTTTATATATACATAATAAATATACACAGTACACACACATATATTATGTAAACAAAAACTTATTTTGGATGCGATTAATCACGATTAATCGTTTGACAACACTAATATATAACGTATGTATTTATGTAGTACTTGATTTTTGATCTGTGAAAAGTATTTAAATGCATATTTAATAAATCTTGTGCTTTTCTTTCTGCTTTATGAAGTGACGTGTCATACAGCCAAGTATGGTAACCCATACTCGGAATTCGTGCTCTGTATTTAACCCATCCATAGTGCACACACACAGCAGTGAACACACACACACACCGTGAACACACACCTGGAGCAATGGGCAGCCATCTATGCTGCGGCGCCCGGGGAGCAGTTGGGGGTTCGGTGCCTTGCTCAAGGGCACCTCAGTCGTGGTATTGAGGGTGGAGAGAGCGCTGGACATTCACTCCCCCCACCTACAATCCCTGCCGGCCCGAGACTCGAACCTGCAACCTTTGGATTACGAGTCTGAATCTCTAACCATTATTAAATTGATCTGCTTAAAGCACATTGTTGCTGGGTCATGTGCAAAAACTTCCTTGACAATGTATACTTTGGTAAATTTTTGAAACCAAAAAGTAGAAACTGAAAGTATATTTTAGTACCATTACCCGCCCGGCAACCGTGTACACAAAACAGAAAAGAACTCATTTTACTGAAGAATTAAGGTAATATGAGGGTAAACAATAAAAAAAAAATGAAGAAAAAAAGAGAGGATAAATTATTTAATATACTTGGTGGTATTTCATACATTCTTTAAGCAGCTAAAAAGTCCAGCAGCTACTGCCTTAGAGAGACTTTGAAGATATAAATCAAAGTATAAGGCATTTCCTTAGTTTAGGTGACCTGGTTTGTCAGCAGATGTTAGAAGCTGAAAAAAGACAAAAGAATAAGAAAGGAAAATGTTGGAAATCCTTATCCTGAGTACGTAAATTTAATAGGCTGTTATGGAGCCCCACTTGTGAAGGTGTAATCCTTAATTACACTGCTTGACTGCTTCTAGAACAACCACTTCACCCTTCACAGTCCATATGAATGGATCCATATGAAACATGAGTGGTTATTTTCATCTCTATTTTGAAGCAGTCTCACAAATGTATTACTGAGAAAGAGCATGGATCACAGCTCTTATTAAAAACCTGAGGTGATTTGAGTCTGTTGAATAGAGCATTTAGATGACTATCTTTACGTTATCACCTACGGCACTGATTAAATCCATTCAACTCTATATTATTTTTTACTTAAAGGTTATGTGCTGACTGATAAATTTATATAATAAATGTTATATAATAAAAAGAATAGAGTATCTAAAATAGATAGATAGATAGATAGATAGATAGATAGATAGATAGATAGATAGATAGATAGATAGATAGATAGATAGATAGATAGATAGATAGAGAGTGTACAGGTAGAAGTTCCAGGCTCCCCCCACACATTTCATCTTAACTTCTGTTTAGCTGTAATTTGCTAGTATGAGAATCTGGCAACAACAAAGGCAATAATAATAATATAGCCTAATGCAAGTAATGCAAATGATTGATACGGACCAAGTAAAACTGTGAGATAGGCCTAACGTTATACGTTGCAATTGCAACAAAAAAAGTCCGAATTGTGAGATAAAAAGTCGCAATTACGTTTTTTTTCATTGCAAGATGTAGGCCTAGTAGGCTAAACTCGAGATACCATTCACCAACCTGAGAAACATTTTCCCTTTTTCAGCAATCACGTTGTGTTTCCGTTATTTATTTGTTTCTTTGTTTGCTCGTTTGTTTGTCGATGAACAATGAATCACTCTATGGAGTCAGTTATTTTGCTTGAATCACTTTATTCTAGTCTGAATCAGTTAGCGATTCAGTCAGCGCAAGCTCTGGGATCATTTGGAGCAGTTTTCTTCTCAGTCAAACTGTGACGCGATATTTCAAAACATAGAACGAAGGTATCGTTGAATTAAATGGAAATTCATCTGAATCGATGGAGGCAGACATCGTCCTGTCGACAAAGAAGGCCTTCATTACTGTGAACACCTGCACATGGAGCTTGTGAAGTTGTGAACGACTCTGTGTGATACAGTGAGCTCATCAGGTGAAGAAGATGTTAATTCGACTGAAAGAGTATCAGTACACGAAACACTGCAACGACTTTGACATGACCTGTCTAAACGTGTACCCTGACATACTATTTAATTACAATGAATATGGTAGTCAATTAATTATCAAAGATAATATTACTGAACCGATATGTTTTGAAAGGTAACTAGCTAGTTAGTTATGAATGGCATGATGTCGATAAGCCAGTGATAACTCGGTGTGATAAGAATACAAGGCTAAACAGCCCAAGCATATTAATTAGCCTTGCTACGTTGTAGTCTAGGAAAATTGGCTGTAAGCCTTGACCCTCTGGCTCTGTCCAAAATGTTTACTGTCATATTTGTAGCCTTGTGTGTGTGTGTGTGTGTGTGTGTGTGTGAGTGAGTAAATAATACATAATCACTCAGTAGACTCTGACAATGCAGTATTCTTGTAGGCTACAATTTGAAAATATGATTTTTATATTTAATATTGTATGTTGGAATTAATAACTTGAAAGAATAATTAAGTCTCAAAGTAGTCTAGGGTTTACTAACAATGTAAGCATCACCTAATTAAAATGTATGAATTAAGTATTCAAAATGCCATCAAGTCATTTGTAAGTCCTGGTACTTCAAAATATTCTGGTGTTTCTGAGTAAAGGTAAAATAAATAAATAAAAATGTTACAATGAAGGAAAAACAAAAAATGAAAGAAAACAAAAAAAACATACATTGTATAACAGCATTGAAGCATATGGCAAAGATGGAGGTTTGTATTTAAAACATAACCAGAGGCTTGTTTTATTGAAATTGGAAAGGTCCTATAAGCAGACTAAGCTGCTTATAGGACCTTTCCGTTATTTTTTTTTGTTTTTGTGTCATTAATTATGCAGATAAATTGCTGTGGTTTGTTTGCTGTATTGTGCAAAATGCCACGGAACATGGGGGAGCCACATTCCATTTCTGCGTGTCTTTGGTAATGCGACTGGAATTGGAATACTGCATGTCTTAATTTGATTATTCCTATTCTGAATTTGACCTTATTAGGTTGAGGGTAATTAGAAAATGCTGTTTAAATGGAAAATCCTCATTATTTATGAGAACAGAAGTCACATTATTGCAGCTCATATAAATGTAGTCAGCTGTTTAAAAAATCAGCGTTTAAATGCTTTGTTTAACAGAATCCTACAAACACTTTACATAAAGCTTGATGCGACTGCTGAAACTACAAGTGCAACGTATGACTGGTGTTTTAAAAAATGCTAATTATATTAAAGTTAGGTGTGCGCATATGCCATTTATTATTATTATTATTACATGTAAAAAAGTGAAATGAAAAGTATCATGACACACTAGGTCAGCAAGAGAGAGAAAAAAGTTTTACACAACCTATATTTCAGATATAATTTATTTATTTGTTTATTTGTATGGAAGCTTGTTTTTGTCAAGGCATAACAAATATAAAAGGTAACTGCGACTTTTTATCTCATAATTCTGACTTTTTTGTCCCTCGCGATTCTAAGAAAAAAGTCTGATTTTTGACACTCAGAAGTGTGAGATAAAAAGTCACGATTACATTCATTTATTTATTTTTTATTTTTTTAGTTTGTGGCAGACACAAAAGAACTGGATTATGAGGTGTTAATTCAGAATTCAGAGAAAAAAGTCAGAATTGCAAGAGAATTGTGAGATGTGAATTTGTAATTGTGAGAGAGTTTTTATCTCACAATTTTATTTTATTTTTTTCTATTAGAATTGTGAAATAAATTCAAATAGTTCATAATAGCAAGAAAAAAGTCTGTGTTTTGACAATTAATTCAGTTGTCTTGTTTTGACACTTAGTTTAAAAATATCCAAAGGACATATGCATACATTCTATATTTGAGTCTATATTAAGTTACATGTCATCAATTCAGACATACGTACTTACACTTTTACTTTCCAGTGAGTAGACCAACGCCATTTGGATCGTTCAGCTAAGGATAAGGATTGACTGACAGTGTAGGCAATAAAGCGAGAGCGAGAAAACTCTGAATACACCTTTATTTCCAGTCTGCGTCATGGACATGATATCGTTTCCTCCATCTACTGATGAGGGCTGCCATTTCTTCCATTTACTGTGACCTGCCAAGCACATCTGAAAGGCTTTTCACACAATAGAAAGGCTCTTTTCTAAAAGAACAATGTATATTGAAACCCTTGAGAGCGCAGGTCACGCACACACTGTAGTTTATGATGGTGATAAATGTCAAAAGCATTGTGTGGTGGTCACATGCAAAACAGAAGTCAGCTGTAATGGAATTGTGTTGATGTCGTTTCCCTTTTATGCCGTTTTAATAATACAGTATGTAGCTCGCTGTCATTACTGTACATTACAGTGTTACAGAGAAATATGAGAAACTGTGTAACCTTTATGTATATGTGGGTGAAGCACACTTATTTTAAGTTGTTTACTTGTTGTTTTGTTGATTCAGATTTGGTACGATCTAATACACTAAGGGGAAAAAGGTTCATTTTATTAAAACATTTTTTTTTTTTTTAAAGTTTAGGAAATTTACTGCTAACTAAATTTGCAGCAGATACATATAGGGGTATTATATGGAAATTTAACACAAATTGTGCAAATTGAGTTACACTGGGTTACGGATGTTTAAACCGCATGAAACTTCCCCTTTTAATTTGCACCTTAATCAGTAGATTCGCATCAAATTCAGATATTCACCTTTCCTTTCTCACACTAAATTTACCTCTAAATTGACACTTCCATACAATTCTGCAACAGGAAGCACACAATAGGAAGCTGTTCTGTCATCTGTAAGAATAATTTAATAACCCTTTTTCTCCCATGTTGATAGTTTTTTTTTCTTCTAAATTTATTCATTTATTTAATTTTTGCACAGACATCATTTTGACTTAAGGTTGTTATTTGCAAGAGTGAAATCATTTCCAATTTTACCGTCTGAAATGTTTAGCTTCCTAGTGCTATCTACACCAGCTGCGTTCAAAACTGTGTACTGTGTGAGTACTAGGTGCACATTTGATGATGAACTGGTTATAATGCAGTTTGAAGATGTGTAGAATGAATGAAATCTCGAAGTTTGTGTTTGTTGTTGAAAACGTGTGTCACTAAAACAGGTTGAATATCTAAATTTGAAATATCTTTTGTGTTCTGCAAAAAAAAAGTCATGCATGTTTGGAACAACGAGGCTTTTAAAAGGAACGGGTGTTAAGACTTGTACAGCTTAATGTAATGTAAATGATGTCTGTCAATGAAATACAGAAAGCCCATTAAAGATTTTTGTTAGTAAAAAAAATTAAAATCCACATCGTTCTGTGCATTTTGTGGACTATGCAAGGCACCATTGTTTTAGGTGTGCATTCTGCATCGATGACATCAAATGGTTGCACTCGGTGAGCTACTGGTGCTACCTGTTGCTATTTTTACCGCAACACAAGGTGGTTTAGTTGCTTTAGCATCACCTGCGATCTCTGAATCTGTAGGGAATTCATTAGGGAGTTTATCTGCTGTACATGTCATGTCAGAGACAGCAAGCTCTTGATTTATCTCCAGTCCTTTGCTTGTTGAGTTTAAGACACTGATGCCTGTAAGTTGTTTTGTTCTTGAACTATTTTATGTCTCAAAGATTAAGATATTCTACTGTAAGTAATGTTTGCAAGATATATATTGATCAGGCTTGTACTATTGGCATTGGTCCACTGTACTGGTCCAATGCAACAGACCTATGTTACATTAAGCATTATGATTGAGAAATTTGATTGAGGGATTTGCTTCAGAATTAGTTGTTGCATATATATATATATATATATAGAGAGAGAGAGAGAGAGAGAGAGAGAGAGAGAGTTTAAACATGGTGTTTCAACTACAATTTGCAGGACTAGTAAAGCAGTTGATCTGGAGGAACTTTCATACTTGAAATCCTCAGAACAATCTGCGGTTGTGGACGAGCACGGACCTGAGAGCATTGTCAGAATGTGTTAACCGGATTAAGTTGAAGGCAGTGAGGTGTGGAAAGATAGTGGGTTTTGTGGTAGTGGGAATGTAATTAATTAAAAGGCTTGTAATGGCTGCACTGCTGATTATAATGGCAACACTGATATTCAGCCAGACAGTAATCTTAAGGGAACATCATCTGGAAAACCACAGCATGGATTTGTGTGTGCATGACCTATTTGTGCATGCTCACCTCTAATTGTGTGTTTCGTGTTCCTTGGATACAATTAATGGCTGGAAACCATTTAAGATTCTGTTTGAGTCTTGTGTCGATTTAGCAGCTAATGCATTAGCGGATGAATGAGAGCTACTGAAGTTTTAGGAACAGAATAAAGAGGTTACAGACTTGTCTTGTCCATTGACATCTCTGACAGTTAATGAAACCAAAACAGCATGCTAATTTTTACTTGCATGCAGATGCTGTAAACACAGAAAAATATGGGGAAATCCAATAAAAAAAGAGGAAAATTAAGCAAATAAAATAAAAGTAAATAGACTCTTTCTCATTTCCAATGAGAGAAATACTATTGTTTTTATTGAATTATACAAAATTGCTAGTTAAATAATGAAATGGTTAAATGACTGAAATAAATTATAGTATGTATAAAATTATAAAAACAAAAACAAAAATCTTTACTTGACCCTCTAACTCTAGCACTATCTATTCTAATTGTATTTTATCTATGTCTTTTTATTAAAAATAACAATAATAACAATAATTATCTGTACTGCGTTAGGCTAACCAAGACTTGTAATAGCACTTGCACGTTGTTGCTCTTTTGTTGGTTTTGATTGCTTCTTATGTCCTCATTTGTAAGTCGCTTTGGATAAAAGCGTCTGCTAAATGACTAAATAAATAAATAAATAAATAAAAACAAAAAATGGACAAAAATGTGCATGCAGAATGATTTGTCAATATTTTTTACCGTATTGGTCATGTTCTTGGTTTCCCATATTAACTTTAAGTTAACTTTAAGTTTTAACTTAAAGTTAAGGTAATGATATATAATACAGTACAATATTGTATTTTTTTTTTGTCTTTGAAAAGTCTCTTATGCTCAAAAGGGCTGCATTTGTTTGATGAACAAATTTGAAAATCATTTATTATCAATATTATATATATATATATATATATATAATATATATATATATTATATATATACCTTATATATACCTTAAACTTTGATATAGAAATATTGTGTAACATAATAAATGTCTTTACTGTCACTTTAATTTTAATTTTTAATTTAACACATCAATTTAATGTGTCCTTGTCATTAAGCTTTTTGCGTAATGGTTAAGTAGATGGGTTGCTAACCAAGAAATTGCATATTCTATCCGGCCTTTTCAGCATTTTGACCTTGAAATGAGCACTAGCTTCAGGGCTACTGTCCCAGCAATTAATGTACTGTAAGTCACTTTGATTAAAAAGCAGCCGCTAAATGGCACGTAACTACAAATGACATTTGGAGAGACTCGCTTTGTCCTTCCACCAGAAGCTCTAGACCTTTTTTAAGCCAGACATAAGTAGCAATTACATGACTGCAACAAAGTCAATGAAGACAGTGTTTATTTGATGATAACACGTAAGGTGTCAGACCAACCAGTTTTGCCATTTCTTTCAAGGGGTTAAGAAGGTGAGAGTTCTGGCAGAGGACACTCATCCCAGATTGACAACTTACTTTATCATGGGCACCATGTGCGACTGTCTCATCAGTCATCGAGAATTTCAGCTTCTACCTGACAGGGGTCGAGGAGGACTGATGTAGAATTTGTGTCACCTCTGCGTCTGTGTGTCTATGTATGTGACTGCCACAGTGGACCCATCTCGCAGTCTGTGCGTCTGACAGGGTTGTTCAGGTTCACTTGGATTACACTAGTCATCTTGATTTTGATTCATCTGCGAGTGCTCTGAGCATTCCCGCTAACATGTAGACACAGAACAAACATTGCTGTGCTGGTTGAGAGAAAGTTCATCTCTGAAATACAGATATGGACATTTTTGAGTACATTTGCATTTATAGGGAAAATTCATCCAAAAATAGAAATTGTGTCATTATTTTTTCATAAAGTAGCTCATACTGTATGACCCGTGCACTTGGTTATATGTGATTCTATGCCATACAATAATAGGTTTGTGTGATGAACAGATTGAAGTTATTATTATTGTTAATTTTTTTCTTTCCAGTGGGAAACCGGTTACTGTTTGGATCACTTCGAAAGTGTATCATTCAGACAGATTTTGTGTACAGGATCGACTTGAACAGATTCAACTTTATTTCTCTCTGTTTCGCTGATGAATTGTGTTTGAATGTGTTTGAATTTTGTTGAAAATGTTAAGCTTCAAATTTATACATTTAAAATGAGTATATTTTATCATTTAATCCAGTGTATTAATGTATAGTGATAAAAGTATAGTAATAAAAAATAAGGGACTGAAGGGTGGGTAAAAGGGTGGGGGATTTTTTTCTTTTGTTAAAGTACCACTGTAAATCAAGAATCTAGAATTGAAAATGATTTGTATTCTAAATTATGAACAATCATGCAGAGGTTTATAATAAAGATAAAACAAACACAGCATGATTCAAAATGTGACGTGTAGCATACAAGTGCATCATTCAGAGCGAGTCTGAATAATCCATTGTTTAACACCAGCTTTGTGAAAACATATTCATAGAAGACAAGAGAGCCCTGGGCCACACTTGCAATCTATGCTAGACCCATTTAAGGCTGTATTAAAGGAGCAAAATGCATTTTCCCTAATTTCTCATTTTCACTGTAATAACCTATATTAAGCTCAAGCTGAGCAGAAAAGAGCAACAAGGAAAACAGAAATGAATAAAGGTAAGGACACTTCGTCTTATATTTCAATTGCTTGAACCTGCTTTTAATCAGAACATTGGTGAGTCGATACTCATGTACTCAAACACGTCCCTGAAGAGAGTCTATTTCAGGGACTCGGTGAATAGGACATCAGGTCGGAAAGCAAACGGAGGACCTTGGTGAGCTGGCCGCGTCTTTGTGTTCACAACTTAAGGACATCCAGAGACCAGGTTTTCATACACTTTCCTATCACTCCATTACATTTGGACACTTACACATGATGTTTTAACTCCGTTTTAGGATTTCTGGGATTTAATGTCATGGCCACTGTTGTGTATGTGGCGCCATTGCCTTCAAAATCCAGTTTCAAGTCTATTTGGAGTAGATTATGCTATTTAAATTGAGTTTTCTTTAAGGGCAAATGTAGAAATCACATCAAGCCTGGGTCCTAAAGAATAAAAGTCTCTACTGATTTAGTGGTGTGGTATTTAAAAGGCCCTTCTTGGTCATTTGATCATGTAGAAAGGGTATTGATGTCCTCCTGATGACATCTATAACATTAGTCAAATGTGTTTTTGTTCTCTTGGATGAAAGAAAATGGACTGGAAATCATTAAGACCAACTGTCCACTGTGCACTGTTCCTAGGTTTCTTTGTCAGTCTGGCTGTAATTGTGGATATTTGCTTTCACAGTGGTGGGCAACAAGCGTTTGTGGCTGTGGGCATGTGCTGCAGTGTCGAGATAAAGAGAGAGAGAGGAACTTCTTTCTGTTCGATCGCTATGCCGCATTTAATAGTTGCTCAGCCTCTGTCCTTGTTCTGCACAGCAAAAGAACGAACACTTCTTACTCTAGAGACAGTCTCATCTCCTTCATGAGAGAGAACGAGAGATACTCCAGCTTATTCTTCTCATCCTTGTGCAGAATTTTCACCTCTCAGATACCCCAGATGGTCATGCATGGGGCCTCAGGGACCGAGAAGGCTCACGTGGACACATCTGGCCTTTCTCTTTCAGACTTACAATTTTTACCTTGTACTAATAAAACAAGACGTTTCCATTTACTTCAGTTGAAGCAGCACCCAAATCTAGGGACTAGAATACCATTGGGACCATTTCAGGAGTTGTTAGGCAGCAGCAAGTTTTGTACAGAAAAGGTCAACTCATTTTCTTCAGAAAAAGTAAAATACTAGCTTTTTTTAACTTATCAATTTGTGCAGAAGGTCTCTCTTTTTGCTACATTCTCAATAAATTCTTAGGGCAAACTTAATTTGCACAACTACTGTGCATTCATGGTTACATACCAGGTAGTTCAAAGTGGCTTTCTTCATGATTCATGTTTGATTCTGTTCACTTGGCACGAAGTGAAACGCTGTTACTGTTCAAAAGTTTTGCATGCTTTACATTACAGTGGTCTTTGTTTTTTTAGAATGCTTTCTTGCTATACCAGGGGATTCATTCAGATGTGTTGTTTTTTGTTCTTAGTGTTGCTTCAGGATAGATCCACCACTGAGGAGTTCAAACGAAAAGACCCTTGACCTGGGCTAGCAGGAACCCTTCATGAAGAGAGGCCAACCTGAAAGTAGCTGTTGAAAGGAAGGCCAGTTGTAAAAAGGAGAATGGATTACCTTCTTTTTCTCAGCTTACTTTCTTATAGGTCAGCTAGAACAAGGTTTGGAAAGGCTTACAACTCAGACAGGATTTACAAGTGCTAGTGGACATTAGAGCAATTCCAGCGTTATGGACGTGACATTTGCAGTCAAAACCTGAAATATAAATTCTCATAAATTGTATTCTTTAACAATTTATTGAACCATCTCTGTATATTTTTCGAAACTCCTTAAATAGAGTCCAGATATCAGAAAAGTATCATTCTATAAACCTGTTTTATAATTTAAATGAGGGAAATCCACATGCTTTAAAAACTTTAACCGAAACTTCTAGAGGGTGTTTAGTAAGGCTGCCCGCCACTAAGGATTTTTCTAGTTAACTAGTCGTTCGTTTAAGCCATTATTTAACTAATCGCACATTTATATTAAATCAATAGGCCTATAATCCAATGCACTTCAATATATTCCGCTCAAGCACACGCGTAAAGTTTTCCACACAGCACAGGCAAAAGTAGATTAAATTAATGATCGAATGTTTTCTTGTCGGCTGCAAGATGAAATTCACAGTGCTGACTCGTCTCCACAGTAGCCTACTGGACGTGCCTTTAGAGAGAAATGTAACCTTCATACAGATGACATAATCAGGCAGTATTTCATTTAGTTTTTAATTGGTTCGTTTAACAGTATACATTTCAAGCTATAGCTATGTTTCTCTTGTAGCCTATGTGAGAGAGTTTTGGTTCTTTTTTGAGACGTGCTCCAGTTCAGTGACAGACGGCAAAAAGCATATCCTATTTGTTTTCATTATTTTACAAAATCATGTTTTTTTTTTGTCATTATGAATTCACATAAATAAAATCCGTTTTGAACTGATTTTAATTTGTTTCTTTATCAGTAAAAAGTGCAAGTGATCGCATGGGCGCCTACCTCCCTGTCAGGCATGCGCATTGATATTCCACACAAACACTTAAATATGGGCCAAAAATGTAGCACATTTATATACAGTAGGTTAACGCTACAGTTTGACATTAAAATAAATCTTCACTAATCTACATCTGAGACAGATGCAGTTATAACCTATAAATTGAAGACTATTTGACATTTTATAATGATCTAACAGACCAACGCAGCTCCAATTCGTTGATCAGTTGTTGATCAAGATTAAAAGGATGCCGCTGAAAAAAATGTTTTAATGACTTGCTTATGCATTAAATAGCTAAGATAAAATACAGGTTAAGTAAAATATGCTGAATATATAATAGGGCCTGCCTACTGTACAAATATTTATGAAATAGACTGCGAATAAAACAGCAGATTCACGTTTTGCATCTGCATAACTAAGTGAATTATTTTAATATGCAATGATACGAAATTTAACCAAACAAGATTTGTAATGAAAAAAATTAATAAATGAAAACGGTATATTATATATACGGTAAGCCTGAAACTAGTCACAGCAGTAGACCTTTATCAGTCATCAGCAACGAGGTAAACATGGCGCCGGTATGCTATAATACGAAGCGTCAGTAGACTACAATAGATTTACAATGCGCAAACCAAAAGCAACAATATCTGCCGAATGGAGAAGGGTTGGTCATTCACAAAGCATAAAATATCAATTTTATTTAAATTTTATGTTTTTGTGTTCAATCACACGCATAAAGTTTGCCATGATTATGAAAAAAATAGACATTTTAATTATTTAATAATATACTAATGTTTCTTGAGTCCTTGTCGGCTGCAAAGATGAAATTCACGAAATCTCCACTGGATGTTCCTTTGGAGAGAAATGCATTCACAGATTGCATAGCCTAATCAGAGAGTATTTGATTTCATTTTGAATTGATGATGACAACATTTTTATACTGTGTTTGGCGAAGATGTTTCTTTAGCTGAGTTTTCCCATTTACCTTCAAGACAGCTACTGATTTACTGAATGGTAATCTATGCCAGTTGAATGTAAGTGTGTGGCTTCAGTGAGTCTTTGCCCCAGTGGATTCAACCATGTACAACTTATCTCACAGGAAATGAAGAACCTGCAAGGCATAGACAAAGCGATAGAAACCTTAAATAAGACCAAGAGCTGTGAGTGCCCTAAACCTTTGCTCTCTGCAGCCTTTTTGAAAGAAAATGTCTTCTTTGAAATGCTAGTCTATCAGAGAAAGAAAAAGCGCTTTATGAAAGGTCATGGCGAGGGCGTACCGAAGATGGATACAAGATGGTAATCATTTGCATTAGAAATGTGACTCGCATTCTATTCCGAAGCCTTTCCCACCGTAATGCCAATATTATTTACCTCAGACTATCCCAGTGTTTTTTTTTTTTTTTTGCAGTTAAATGCAAATGGCCTGCTTGATCAAACAGATTTTCAGGGAAGATGTTTGTTTTGCTGCAGTTTATGTTTTTATAAAGGTTAATGTATTTCAGGGGACTTTGGTCTGCTGCAGACACACATTTCATCCTTTCTGATAGACTTTAGACATTATTATGATAAACTATTATGATAAACTCAAAATATTTAAATAACCGACTAATCTTACATCATTCTTTGTAGACCGTTGTTACTCACTGGCGGTTTACGCTATAGAAAAACAGATACACAGTGTAATTCCCGTTTGCAGTTTTCTACAAATGACCTCCATTTTCTTGTGATGACTCTACACCCTTCAGCATTACAGTAGTTTGTCTGAAAACATGCTTCTGTATAGGTTCATTAAAAACCAGTGCGAGGTCACTGATATCTTGTTTTGTTTCTCTACATGGCCAAAGCTGCAATCAATTGCTGGGATCTTATCACAAACAGCTGAATTAGCAAGACAATGTCTGCTTGTTTACAGGACAGTAAACTCCAATAATCACTTTTCCAATCATTTGTGCATGACTATCATATTAGCAAAGGTCATATGGTGAACAGCACTGCTACCTTGACTTGAGTTATTGGTAAATTGAAAGGCCCAAGCTTGAATTTCCATGTTGCTTCATGCAGGGTTATTGTAGTGATTTTTATTTTTATTTAATTTGTCATTTTTATTTAGTTTTCTTTGTCACTTTTTTCCACTTGTTAGTGTTAGTGTTCTTGTTTTAGTTTTGAATTTAAATTTTTATTAATCATAATGACATTACCCCATTTTATTTTTTATATATATAAATATTGGTTGTTTTTGTGTTGGCTTACCCGCATAACTGACAGGAATTTGGAGACTTTTGCATAAGTGCGGCTTGCTGTAAGAGTAATTCTCCCCAAACTGAAATTTCTGGCATTCAAAAGCTCAAAAATGACAAAAAAGCACCATAAAAGTGTCAGAAATGTAGTCTCTGTGACATTAACTTTATTCCAACTTTTTTAAAGCCTTAAGATACAATAGATTTGTGAGAAGAACAGACTGAAATTACCTGTCATGCATAGCTCCTGACAATATGCCGATAAACTTTCCTCAAAAGCTGACGTTTATCTTGAGTGAAGCCACAATATGAATAAAAGAGTCACAAGTGAGCTTTTGGAGTAAGTGACAGTTTTTGTATTATTTCATGTCTTTTTTCAATGATGTTAAATATTGAGGAGGAAGGTGGAGGTGCTTTGATCAATGGTGACGTGGTGCATGGCAATTAGGAACGATGAATAGGCTTGCTCACTGACATGAATCTGAGATCTTGAATAATTGATTTAAGAAAGAAACATCAGATGTAAGAATCCAAAAGTCGGGCCATCAGTGTCAGTAGGTGATGTATGGAGAGCAGACTAAGAGTCCATTTCCCTCAGGTCCACTGAGAGATGAACGGCCTGGAGGAAGTAAGCAAAGAGTGGACATTAAAAGGGCAAGAATAGGGCTGGGACAAATCTCTGTTTTTGCTTTTTTCTCCTCTTGCCATGTCCATTTCGGATCCAGTTTTATATTTCTCTTTTGTACTTTGAGACTGTTTAAAAATTAATTTATTGTCCATTAAAGAAAATTTGCTGAAACTTTACTCACCCTCAACCTATCCAAGATTTAGATGAGTTTGTTTCTTTATCTTAAACAGATTTGGATTAATTTAGCATTGCATTACTTGCTCACCTCTGCAGTGAATGGGTGCCGTCAGAATGGGAGTTCAAACATCACAATAATCCACAACATGACTCCATCAAAGGCTTGTTTCGCGAAAAGCTGTGTGTTTGCAGGAAACAAATCCATCAAGACTATTTTAACTTAATGATCAATTTATTACTAACACTCAACTTTTCACTTTTGAATTATTGTGATGTTTTTATCAGCTGTTTGAACTCTTATTCTGATGGCACCCATTCACTGCAGAGGATCCAGTGGCGAGCATGTGATTCAAATTTCTTCAAATCTGTTCCGACGAAGAAACAAACTAATCTACATCTTGCACAGCCTGAGGGCGAGTAAATTTTAAGCAAATTTATTTTTTTCGGGGAAGAATTACTTAAAAAAATAAATAAATAGAAAAAGTCCCACATACTTTGCTGATGTTATTTATTCTTGCAGGGTCCATGTACTAAGTTGTCGATGTGTTTTTTTTATTCTATAAAGGATCCATGTATAAAGTAATCCATGCACGATGGATGGGACTCTGTTTACTTGCTCCTAAATGTGTCAGAGTCACTCACGGGGTAATATTCAAACCCAGCGATTTGCAGAAGGTTGAACATACTTTATTGCTAGAAAGAAATACGTCCCACACACCTTTACTTAAATATATTCAGTATCAGGTGTCCTATGTTGTGACACCAAGGCTAAAAGAGGAGCGTTAGTTACACAATGTTGTTTCTGAGGACAGTTACAGCGCTGTTTAGACTTTGTTGCTTTATCGCTTTGGATGTTTTAACAAAAGGACCAACGCTATCTCACGACCAATTCGTACGTATTTTACGATGTGGCTAATTCGTACGACCTCACTTGTACGATTTGTCTAAACCCCAGTGATGGGTAGGTTTAGGGGCGGGGTTAGATGTTGGTCATTCGTACAAATTAATAAGAATTGGCAACTCGTAAAATACGTACGATTTAGCAAAAATCTTATGAATTTGTACACGTGAGGTCGTACGAATTAGCCACCTCGTAAAATATGTACGAATTGCTGTGAGATCAGGCTGAAAGGACCCAACTGCAGTTCCCATGCGCCCTTCACTATCTACTTTGATAGACACTTGATGATGTCACTCAATATTATAGCTAGAAGAAAAGCCAGAGGTCAAATGCCTTAATAATCACTTTATGAAACACTAAGACAGCTGATGGCCACAGAAGGTCAGCGCCTGCTCGCCATAGTCCCCAGAACAGGGCCCAGATCAGACGCAATCTGCACTCCATTCAGAAAAATACATTGAAAACCAAATAGTGTTGCTCTAGAGTTGGTTAGACACAATGGAGGCAATGAAAAGAGCGAAGGAGCCTTTGAATCAATGCTGTTTTTTTTTCCTCTGCTCCATTTTCCTGCCTTCAACATTAGCCATCATTTCAAAGGTCCTTTTTTTCTTCTATCAAATCTGTACAGATCCTTCAAATATCACTTTATTCCCCCTGATCGAATAATGTTAAAAAATGCAGTAATGTCATGTTCATTCTCCAACATATTGAGCTGTGCTCATGTGATGATGTGAGTTTCAATCTGGCTTGCAACATCAACCATTCTTGTTTTCTGTTCCTACTGTCCATCCTTCCATTCGCTCCATTGTTTTTTGAAAATGATGAATGATGAAAATGTGTGTGAAATATTTTGAATTTAAATATTCACAGCTTAAATAAACAACTATGTTAAATTTCAGGACCTAAACATGCAAGTCCTGGAAATACAATGCATTAAAATGCAAGCACTGTTAATTGCAATGCATCTTTTTTTTCGATTTGTGGAATTCAGCATGCTTTATGTTTCAAAAACTATTGTCATTATTCTGCTTCCATAGGGTATGGTTTAAAAAAAAACTAATAAAATAGCCTAATAGTTCGCTATATAATATTCCTCAGCAACGAGGTGTAAAATCAAAGTTTTTGATGTAACACAGCTTCATTGTTTGTGGAAAGACGTGCAGAAGCAGGTACACACACAAATGCTAACACTTTGCTTTGGGTGGTTCTTGGCCTCCACGTCGTGTATTAAAACAGCTAGCTGTGCATTATCCCTTGTATTTGTATTTGTATTTTTATATATATACATATATATATATATATATACATACATACATACATACATACAAATATGAGGTCCGGACCTCGGTGACCTCATAGCTGGTTACGGGCCTAGCAACAACTCATTTGCTTGTTGCTTTGAGCTGTAGTTGATTTTTCTTTTTTCTTTCTTATCCCAACAAACACACAACACTGAGCGAGTCATAAAGGTCCTTTCAAACCTGTGTACCATCCTCTTGTCTGTTCTCATTCAATCAGTGGCTGCTTCTTTTTTGAGACTGCCATACGTTGGCTGTTGAGTAACATGTTATTCCTCAGGATAAAAACGAAATCTTTATTTACTCACCCTCATGTTTTTCCAAACCCTTAATGTAATATGAAAATATGATATAAATATGTTATGATGGCTATATGTTTTATATAAATCTTTGAAAAATGTAATTGTTCCCTCAAAAATACTAAGCAGCACAACCAGAGGCGGCATGCCCATTCAAAGTGAGGGGGCATGTTCCACCTCAGATTTTTGAGCCAAGTGGATTTTGAACGCATCTTCCAAAAGATAAAAAATGGCCGATTAATATTTTCTATAATTAATACAATCACACTGGTGTGATTAGATAATTCAGTGCATCTATCATCAGCTGTTAAATTCAAATCGGTGTTTGCTGGCTGGTGCTGAGCCAGAGACAGATGCGTTTTTACAGTACTGCATTATAACCAATCCCACACGATTCTGTTGAGCTGATGAATGCAATGACCAATCAGAGGCGTTCAGATGAGTCATCGCTAAAACGCAGGTGTTTTCTTCACTCCCTCACTGACTGAATACATCTTTCTGGCGAATTCTCTCCTAAGAAATTACAAATGTGTGTATGAATATGTAAGTATATTAATTTCACAGTAAACTGCTTCAGTGATTTTAATGGGAGTTTTTGAGAGTGCGTGAACTCTAGACTGTCAGTGAAAATGTTCTTTGATAATTTAAATGCAGAGGTGGGTAGTAACGAGTTACATTTACTTCGTTACATTTACTTGAGTATTTTTTTTTGAGTAACTAATACTTTTAGAGTATATTTGGGTACTTTTACTCTTACTCAAGTACATTTTTAGTGAAAAAAATGTACTTTTACTTAGTTACTGTGGGCGACGCTCCTCTAGTTACTTTATCTTAATGCAATACGTAATAATAAAGACAAAAATGCTTCAATTTATTCCAAACGCGCCGTTTACCTTTCTCTGGGCAACGAGCGATGTCCGTTCGCGAATGATTCATTCTTTTGAGTCAATTCTGTTCGAAGGCTCGATCAAACCAGTGAATCGGTTCACGAATCAGTTTGAATGATTTGTTCAGTTCCCTGCCGCACGCGCTGAGTCGC
This sequence comes from Barbus barbus, assembly GCF_936440315.1. Lineage (NCBI taxonomy): Eukaryota > Metazoa > Chordata > Actinopteri > Cypriniformes > Cyprinidae > Barbus > Barbus barbus. The sequence continues at coordinate 16,680,392 of NC_136715.1, read as the reverse complement.
TGAAGCGGTTCTCACTCAGATAACAGAAAGTTTAAGAACATCAAGAGCGTTGAAGACGTGGCTTTGGATCTACAGTCAATTGAAAGCAAATCTGCAAAGGCTATGGTTTGCTAGCTATGAAGATCTTCATTAGATGAACACCGCGTGTGCTGTCGGTTCCACAGGTATAGATTCGTTTACAGTACACGAACCACTATGACATTACCAGTTTTTTTGTAAATGTACCTTATACATTAAATACAATCTAGAATTAATTCATTAAATAAGCTGTCACAGAGTATGAAATGAACACCCGCCAAACCCGCGTTAGTTCCAGGAGGAATGCCTTTGCCTAGACACAATTAATATTGATATTTTCACAATATTTACGCTTGCAGAAATAAAAGTTACATTTGTTTACATTTTGTGGAAATGTACTCAAAAATAATGAGTGCATGTTTTGAAGCACAACTGTTTTGAAAACAAGAGCAGCAAATCAGCATATTTGATGATTTCTGAAGAATCATGTGACACTTAAAGGGGTCATGTGATGCAGTTTTCCTTTCTCTTTGGCGTGTAACAAGCTGATTGTGCATCGATAAGATTCCTGAAGTTGCAAAGACTAAAGTCTCAAAACCAAAGAGATATTCTTTATCTGGGTTAAGACTCTGCCACGCCCCCCTAAAACTTGAAGCTTGAGGATCCAATGGCGTTTCAAGGTTTTACTGACAAGCTCTGATTTAAAATAATAATGACGAATTACAATAGAGATATGAAGTATGGATAATTGGCTTGACATTGTGACAATTGTGTTGTATATAATTGATTATGAAGCAGTATTCTCATCAGAGTTCAATCAGCTTTGACATATTTAAATATGCATATTTGTGATATTTTTACCTTTATAAAGGGCATTTTCCCCATATATTTTTAAATATATGCTTCATCTTTCATTTTAAATTCTTAATTTTGATCATTAAATTAAATTAGAATAAGACACTATAGGGATGTTACCAAATTTAATAATTTACATTAAATAATGTTATGAGATTGTTTTACATATTTTTTTTTGAATATACAAATAAGAAATGTTGGAAAGAATGACACTTTTAAACAAACTAAACTGCCAGTAGGTGGCGGCAGGTGATAAGCGGTCTTATTAAGCGAGTCATTGAGTCATTCAAACGATTCGTTCAAACGGCTGATTCATCAAGAATGAGGCAGTTGTTTATGAATGGGTCATTGAATCTTTGACTCAACCGATTCGTTCAAAACGCAGTAATGAAAACACGGTTGAGTGTTGCTGTGAGATGAGGCAAGTGAGGTTATGGTTCTTCTGCTGTGATCTTTGAACTATTTTCGCTGCTGAAACAACAAAAACAGTCAATATTGCGTCTAAAATGTAAGTGACTTAATATTAGTTACTTGTTTAGTGAACTGTCGTGTCACATTTTCAGTCGTGATGGTATTCAGCACTCTTGGTCGTGTGATGTTGCTTAACTGTATCATGTTATAAAAACTCCACATTTCTAAATTTTACCGCAGTATGTTAACTGAGTTTAACTCACTTTGTGTTTGCTGCACTCATTTGTTTCTATTTCTCCTGGAGAGAGGCAGCGCAGCCTTGTCGATCGCCAATTAGACTAAATGACGAAGAATCATTATCGTGTTTTGGTGATTGTTATTGTCTTTTTTAATTAGGCTAGGCTACTTGTCCGGTCGGCCAAGTAAAATTCTCTTTCAGTTGGCCTTTTAAAAAATCCACTTGTCCCGGATAAGCGGACAAGCCCTGCAATGTGCGTTTAGACTGTTTCAGTAGGCTAAGTCCAATCTTTACGACTCCTCTGTTGTATTGCATCAGTGGAGTGGTACCTCAATTCTTCCTCGTTTTGTGTCCCTTTAATTCATAATTAATGATATTATCCATTGCAATGAGGTTGATCTCATTCGTGCCCCCCTGAAAAAATGAAATGCCCGTCCGTGAATTTGTGTCTGGCACAGTGTGGACGATGTGGAAATATTTGCATAATACAGCCCAAATTGATGTTGATGCAGCCATGTCAGGGAGACGCTGTGTGTTTCTCGGTGAAAGCAAAAGCACTTTATTTGGCCTTCAGAGAGTAGATGCATTTAGGAATCATTAAGATTACTTACAACAGAACAGCAACGCATTTTATGGATGACAGTTTCGTAAACCTAGGAGAGGAGGTCATTCTGACTTTGCTATGACAATTTGGCGCTTCTGAATCAGCGACTGTTTGTTTGTTATTAGTTTAAGTATTTAAATCGCGGCTTGTGTGCAAACACATATGAGCTTCATCACTGTCTCTGTCAGGCAACTCTGTTCCTCTCTCAGGCTTGAACTGATGGTAAAACTAAGGGCATTATTTACTGTCTTTAATATAATTTTGATTAAGAAAAGGGGCGTTACATTTCCGACGCAGCTTGCAGTGTTCAGTCAATCACAATGCACTGTGCCAGTTGGCCAATCAGAGCAGACTGTGCTTGTCGGAAGGAGGGACTTTGTAGAAAACAATGCGTTTGAGAGAGGCGGGGCATAGAGGACCTACAATAATGTACAATATTTGAAAAATAATGTGTTTTTTTTGAACAATAAAACGTCAACATATTCTGTTACACCAAATACACAAAATAATGATCTTTAAAAAACCATCATATGACCCCTTTAAGACTGGAGTAATGATGCTGAATATTCAGCTTTACCATCTTTACAGTTTTAATTCTAATATTTCACACTATTTATTTACTGCATTTTAGATCAAGTAATGTATCCTTGATGAGCATAAGAGACTGTAAATGTTGACAGAATTGTCATTTTCTTTGGGTGAACTATCCCTTTAAACGTATTCCTTTAAGCAGGAACCCATGCAGGCTTTGATTCGAATCAGGTACGGTATGTTACCATTGCAGACATCTTGAAAAAGAAAAAAGTATTTCAATATCACTCAATTATTTTGCTCCTTGTGAGAAGGCTGGAAGAAATCTCCTGCTGAGGCCTCGCAGGTCCCCACACTTTACCGACACAACATCTCTGACCTACTTCAAACATCTTGTGCGAGAGGGAGAAGAGAATACAACACAAAACAAACACCCAAGCTCCTCTCAGTATCTTCTCTAACCGCTAATAGAAGGTTTATTCCTCGGGGATTGCGAGAAGCCACCAATCTGAACCCTTTCTTCCACACGTAAACACCTCAGAGACAAATATAAAGTCTCAGTCTGTCTTATCCCGCAGTCTTCTTCAAACCAGCCTCTTTGAAAAATGCACAAACACCCTGTTTTATACCGGTTTCTGTGCCGTGCACCTGAGGGAGATTTTACACTGTGTCAGTTAGAGCGCATAGGCTTGTGTGCTCCTTCTTCTTTACCATGAGGGAATAATTAAGACAAACCTTCAATACGCAACGTTCCACATCATTCTCAGTCCTGAAGCTATCATAAATATTGATTTTGAGGGAAACTACAGAAATCCTGTCTCTCAAAATGCTGGAGGAGAATGAAACAACAAGCGTATTCATGTCTTTTCTTTATTTTTTATTTGTTAACCGTTAATTAAGACCTAATAATTGAGCAAATAGAGACATGTTGCAATGTTAAATAAATTTTGGGGCAAATTCTCTAACCAGTTGCACCACTTTTGCCCATCAACAATGTTTTGAGTTGAGTCTGCCCAGGACCCCAAGGGGTAGCCTTTTGTTGTGTCTGTTCTAACAAATTTGGATTCGCAAACTTTTTTTGTCAGCCGAACCCCTTTGAATATTTCTGTGAAATACTCCAAGATATTTTAAATTCATATTTAAATAATTTAAAAACACTTTCACAAGTTAGCAGTTCTGATTTTGGTTGATGTTCCTATGAAAAATACGACTTAATATTTTATCTTCTTAATAAGTGTTTTTCATAGTTTTTAAAATGATGAAAATTTAAAATTTATTATTATTTTTTTTATTTTAATTATGTAATGATTTGCATTTTGGATGACTTGCAAAATGTGAATCTATTCAATTATATACTATTATGCAGTATGTAATGCTTGTAATGTAAGAACATTAATGATCTTAATAAAATAGTTCAGACGACACGCATCATTTTGGGATTTCTACTCAGCTGCTGAATAGAGTACAATTTTTTTTGACATTTTGGGGTCCTGGATGGACTAACCAGATTCTTCATGAAATTGGCATAAAATGCTTTATGCTGTATTTAGATGAAGTCATCATTATTCATTATCATGAACTTTCTAAATATGTCTGTGCTTTTACCAAATTTGCACCATGCTTGAATTGGGCAGTAAAACAAAGCAGACATCGCACGCAAATTCATTGGTTTTTGTACCCTGTTTAGGTGAATTTGGCTTAACTCATGGGCCGTGTGCAGCTCCTGCATTGAAATTCAAATGAGGAGACAGGAACATAATATTTACTGTGGAGTTTTAATCAGGTCAGTACAACAGACAAACAACTTCATAACACTGCAGTCAGGCAAATCAATTTCACATTTTACCCTAGCATAAGATCCCTTGAGGTGACTTATAAAGTTACAAACATAATATTAGGGTGACATATTGGATTTTTCCCCAAAAAAAGAGAGGACACTGGCAGGCGGGATGGGGGGTGGGGTGTTATGGGGGTCCCTAATACTATTTAATCATAAAAACTAAAACAAAATAGTAATTAGGAATCTTTTATCTTATACTTGATAAATGTAAAAAACTGTTTTAGGTCGAAATTAACATTATTTTCTACTTATAAAATAATAAAATAAATATTGTTTATGAACTAATATTAACAAACCTTATTTTGTTTAATTCAGTTAATTGAGCTCACAAGCTCATTCCCTTGGCCAATGTTTTTTTTGTCTAATATGGTTTTCAAATTGGTTTCCTTAATTTGCCACTGACAAGCATTAGCTTTGCAGATGATCCTGCCTGAGATGAAAGCACAGGAATATTTGTGTAATAATCCTTCCATGAATATACATTTTCGTTTGGGTATGAGAGTCAGTTATTCGCAACTGTACCCACAAAGTTTTTTACGTCATTTTGATTTCGGTGAAAGGGACGCGACACAATGGTTCAAGCTTTTAGTGTGAATGCTGTAATCTGTTACTACATCTGTATGTAAGATGTGAATCCTGTGCTACTAAAAAGTACTTGCAAAATTCTGCTATTTGAGAAGGCGGGATCTGTAGAGAACAGTCAAGGCAATGCAGAAACGTGTATATTAGATGTATAAGCATTTTCAAAACTGGACGTTATAGGCAGATTATAAATCCTGATTGGACTCCTTTTAATGTCCAGAAAAGAGGACTGTGGGCAATGTAATAATGTCAAACATTTGCAGTGTAAATCCATTTTTATGACAATATAATTTTCTAGGTGGGATCTTCCTCCCATGTCTGATGTTTTAAGATTTAAGAACACTTTTACTTTGATTTCAGCTAAAGGTTGATCAAGGACAAGTCAGTATTTCGTGTTTAAGAAGCTGATGAATTTAGTCTTTGTTTGGATCATGCAAAACTTTTCTTTATTTTTTTTCTTTTGTAATTCATTTACCAGGCCTTTTGGCCTTGAGGCACCTCCGAGCAAAGCAAGATTGTTTCATACGTGCTTCAGACACTCACCCCACTAAGTTTATGAATCATTGAGTGCACTTCCTCTTCTTGCTTTGGAGGGTTTCACTCTGAAGACATCTTATGTTGTAAAACATGCACTCCAAAAAGTACGCCCCCGTAAGCCTCATAACTATCCAAGTGGGTGTTAGGTTCTAATCTACTTGATATAACCTTGGTTACCAACTTCAAAGAAAATTTTGTTGTCATTTTCTCATTCCAAACTTTCATTCTTCTGCAGAACTCAAAATGTTTTGTGCATTGTCCAACATTGGACTCCATTGACATTCATTGTACAGACAAATAAAACAATATATTTTTCAAAATATCTTTGTTAAACAGAAGAAATGAAGTTATAGTGGTTTGGAATGTCACAAGGGTGAGTAAATGATAACAGAATTTACATCTTGCTTGATCTGTCCTTTTAAGGAGTTGTTCAACTAATGTGTGACATGAAGAAATTGTGAGTAGTGGCAGGACCAGACCAGCATTTATCTGTGGTGCTTGGTTGCGAACAGCTGGCTCCTGGTGTTTGGACTAGTCTAGCCCAGCTTGGCATGGACAGCGGCGACAGATGCTTGGAAATATTAGGAGCCCAAGAGATGAGAGACTAAAGGAAGGGCAGGGAGTGAAAGCTACAGTAACGATAAAGCCAGTGGTGTCTCAAAACGCAAGCCTGAAGATGCAAAAAAAAGTCATAAATGAGAAAACCAGTCCCTAGATGAAAACACAATGAGACGCGGAACGGCATTGCTGTTGTAAACATACATAATCGGCGTGAGAAACTGCTAATTGGATGATTTTTCTTTTAAGTTGTCCTTAGAGGCATATAAAGATGTTTTGAGAAAGACTTGTTTCAAGTTTTAGTGGCACACAACATCGATGGGACACAAATGTGATGTTGAAGCGCCTAAAATAAACAAGCCATATTCATAAGCCATACATTTTCATGAAGATGGCCAGCACAAAAGGAGTTTTAAAAGCACAGCTAGTCAAATGCTAATGCATTCATCTAAGCCAATTCAGATTTTTTTTTAACCCTGCTGCCTTAATTCCACCTTCCCCCCCCTTCATTGTGCTTTTGTGGCAGTGCATTAGTTACAAATTATACTCATTTTGTCACATTCTGTGCTTCACGTCCATGCCATTAAGTCCTTCATCTTTAGCGGCAGTATTTTGCTGAGTCTCGGCCATTACATTATGGCGCTAGCGCTCTGATTAAAGCAGTGGTCAACAGGGCGGCCATAATAAAATTCAAGGTCTGTGCTCAAAGTTCACAGGGACTCATAAACTTTTTCCTCATTACTCACAGTTCCCTTTTTGCTCGCACCATGTCAGCTTGTCAAAACTAGATTGTTCTCATTATAATCAATGGAGCTGTCGAGACTGGAAGCCACATAACAAAATGTGTTCTTCCGTTGATAGTTGCCCCTTTTCGGTTCTTTTTTAGCCTTGTTATAGATAGGGTATTGAGAGCCTGTTCCATTTTAGAACCAGTTAAAAATTTCCAAGAACCTGGTATTCGAAAAGACGCGTGCATTTCGATTCAGTTTAGCGATTTCTGCATTCGCATTTTAGATTCAGTTCAACGATTCCTGCATTCGCATTTTAATGTGATTTTAAACTATGTAAGTGCAGGAGGGGAAAGAACTTGCGCAGTTTTCGTGCAGCGCACACATCTGAAGCGCGAGCACAGCTATCCCGGTGCGGGTTCACAGCCTGTGTCCGTTCTCAAACCGTTCCGTGCCACAGAAAAGGTAGTTTGAAGCCGAAATTGACTTCTCTTTTACATTTACCAACCAATATGCACAAAAATACATCAGTATATCATCATACTGTGTCTGTGTCAGCAGCACCGTAACGCAGAGGTGACGAATTGTTGAATAAAGTCGTTATTTTTATTTTCTTTGAGCAAAAAAGTAGCTTCGTAAATTTACGGTTGAACCACTGATGTCACATGGATTATTTGAACGATGTCCTTACTACGTTTCTGGACCTTGATCACTTTAGGATCCTTGCTGTCTATGGGAGGGTCAGAGAGCTCTCGGAATTCATCAAAAATATCTTAATTTATCTTAAATTAAAGATCTTATAGGTTTGGAACGACATGAGAGTGAGTAATTAATGACAGAAATGTCTTTTTTTGGTGAACTACCCCTTTAAGTGAACGTAAACAGATGAGAACGAAAACACGTGTAACAGTATTTTTAGATCTTTTTTTTTCACAATGACAGTTTATAGACATTCTCAAGCCACTGCAATGCGATTTTGTGAAACGCATCATCGGCCACTAGTATACATGCAGAAATTCCTTGTTAAAAGTTACACTTACACAGGTGCCAATTACCTCAGCAGGTAACCAGACCCTTGGTCTCTTTAGGGCATCCTACTGAGAAAGTAATAAATATCTGCCTTCTCTGTTTCGTTACACTGTATTTTTCCCCTGTACCTCTTAACAACAGTTGCTCCACTCCAGCCTGTGATCCTAGTCTTGGCAGTCTTGCGCGTGGAGACCATCAAGCATCTCAGACAACAGCAGGACGAAAAACACCCTTTGGCTAGGCTCACTGTCTGCACTCAAGTAGAGCCATGCTCCTAACATCAGAAATGAATCTCCGATTTAAGCCTCTGTTGGGGAAGTCAAGTGCTTTATCTGTCCAATCTTGATTCGCTCATCTACACTCACACACACTCTCAAACATATTTTTCAGCCCTTAGATATTCATGTGACGACAGCATGTGCAGGTTCTCCGCTCCAGCTGCTCTATGCAGCATTTGTCAGCTTCACTGTCACTGAAATGCCACGATGTAGTCAATCGTGTCAAGAAAGAAGGAATAGATCTTGACACGACTGCCTCAGCACACGCCTGTAAAATTTCAAAAGATTTGGTTTGCCTACATTTCATATCCCAGTTGGCCCCCGAGAGACAGTGGTTTCTGTTGCTAATACAGTATAGATTTGGTTAGAAAAGTAATATGAAAAGGCATAAATATATATAAAAGTGTGTGTGCGTATCATTTTGCCTTTCTAAATTACTTAATAAGCTCTGTACACTCTATTATTCATATGATACATTTCTAACCACATTATTCTGTATCAGGGCCACTCTACCCTAAGTAAATATTTGGATAAATATAATTGTATATAAAATTCTATATAATTTAAACTCTACAGTGCCTTGCGAATGTATTCTTACCCCTTAATTTTTTCACGTTTTGTTATGTTGCTGCCTTAAGTTAAACTGGTACATTTCTTCTAGCTTTTCTTCTATTCTGATGAGTCCCTCAGTGCCTGCCGCTGAAAAACAGCTCCGCAGCATGAGGCTGCTACCAGCACACTACTTTTGGGATGGTACTCTGCTGGTGATGAGCAAAGCTGATTTCCTTCAAACATGATGCTTAGAATTGAGGTTCATCAGACCAGAGAATCTTGTTTCTCACAGTCTGAGGGACCCTTAGGTGCTTTTTTTGTAAATTCCAAGTGTTTTTTCTTTTGTCTTCACTGAGGAGAGAATTGAGTTTGGCCACATCGCCATAAAGCCCAGATTGGTGGAGTGTTTCAAACTTCTTCTTCTGTTAAGGGTAACAGAGACCACATGCTTCTGTGACCCTTCAATGAAACAGAATTTTTTTCTGAACTCTTCCCCGGATGTGTGGCTTGACTCAACCCTGTTTCTGAGCTCTACAGACTGTTCTTTTGTCCCCAGGGCATGGTTTTTGCTCTGATATGCATTATCAGCTGTGTGTGCCTTTCCAAATCATACCCATTCAATTGAATTTGTCACAAGTTACCTTCACTCAAAGTCTAGTTACACCTACAAGCAATATGAATGGTCCTGAGATAAATTCCAACTGTCCCAGAAAGGGTATGATTACTTATGCAATGCAATCATAGTTTTTTTACTTTGAAGAAATTTGCAAAGATGTTAAAAACCTTTTTTTTTTCTTTTCCTTGCTTTACAATTATAGTTTATGGAGTGTAGATTGATGTGGAAAAAAGTCATTTAAAGCAGTTTAATATAAGGTAGCAACATAAAACGTGAAAAAATGGGTAGGGGGTATGAATAATTTCACAAGTCTATGTGTATATATATATATATATATATATATATATATATATATATATATATATATATAATTATAATGGTAACACTTTATTTCTTTAGTCCACTTTAGACATTCTACTAACAGTAAGTAACTTTACAACTACATGTCAACTAGCAGTCATTAGAGTATTAGTGGACTGTCTGCTTAATAACTTCTAACACTTTATTTTGATGGGTCCACAACATACAACATACTGAGTATTAGAAACTTTGCAAGTATATGTCAACTTATTCTACCAACCCTAAACCTACCCTACTGAGAGTTAGTAGACATGTAGTTGCAAATTAATGAGAATTAGTTGACATGTAAAAAAGTGACGTGACATACGGCCAAGTATGGTAACCCATACTCGGAATTCGTGCTCTGCATTTATCCCATCCAAAGTGCACACATACAGCAGTGAACACACACACGCATTTTATTTTATTATTATCAAATTTTTTATCATCTAAAACTCATCTCGGATAATAAAAACCACTGAATTCCCACAACAGCGTCAGCACACATAAAGGGGACGACTGTTTCTGTGTGCCAGGCGTGCCAGCTGCAACTTTGTTCTGGCAACACTCAACAACCAGCAAGAGCCACGCTCAAGACAAAGAGCCATTTAGATTGTACAAACAGGCAAGGAAACACAGCAGCAATTTCAGAATAATGAGATGATTGCAAACGCAGCTGCGGACACCCTTCTATTAAAAGCGTGTTGCTCTGAGCATATTTCTCTTTGTTCAAACCCTCCAAAATCTGAAGAACTGAGGAAGCATATTGTGAAATTAAACCATCTTGTCTGTCTTCTTTCCAGGCTGCAGTTGCACGCAGAATCCACGCGCATACAAGGTTATATCATCTGTATAGGTGCCTTTCTGTTCGGCTACAGTGGGCAGTCTTGCTTTAAGACGTCTGATGCATCTCGCTCTCCCACTCGCGAGGCGGTATTGTCATACACACAAGCACGCCTGCACTCACACATGCGTGTGCACACCAATCAGTACACTGGGAAGAGGAGAGACTCGTACTGAGTGGCTTCTCAATGGGAGAGAAGAGCTGAGAGGAGAGAGGGACGAAGAGAGAGAGAGCGAGAGAGAGAGAAGTGCCGTCGCATGTGCAAGACCAAAAAGTGAAGAGGCAAATTAGCTTGTTATCCCCAAAGAAGCTTCACCTTCAGAGAGAGGCGTGAGGAGGCTGAGAAACAGGAGGAAGACGTTGCTTCTCTGGTGATTTAAAGGTGACATGACAAGCCTCTCGTCCCTTAAATCCCAGCTAGTTTCTGACAGCGTTTCACAGCTGTGACGGGAGTTTCTGTTGTCGGGTGCCTGACTGTGTTCGGTGGATTGCAGCCAGGAGGACTTACAACAGAAGAGGGGATCAAGGGCAGGAGCGGGAACAAAAGTCTCCTCATCCCCACACTGACCCGCAGATCCGAACAGGAACTTTTGCTGGGAAGCTCTTTCCCGAGAGCATGGATGGATTTATGACTATGTGCTAAGGATATTGGATGAACAGCTCTGACGGCACGTTTCTTTAACGTTCTCCTCACAGTATCTCACAGGTAAGATTAAATGTGATAGTTCTGTCATGGGAGGATGCGAAAAAAACAATCTACGGGAAGTCAGTTCGCAAGAATGACTAGAAAGTCAGCAGGTGTGTGTATTTTTGAAGCGTAAAACTTGACTAGCCACTTTTAAGCATGTATTATGTGCATCTCTGAGTCATTGATCATTTGCTTACGTGCTAATGAAAGATGCTAAGAGTTGACAGTTTCACCACGTTGCAGATCAGATGAGTTTATAGGATTTTCCTGCCAGTCCTTTCTAAGCTCAAAGCTGCTACTGTGACATAAGTGAACATATGATGGCCAATATTTTACATTCAATAACACACACAAGCTGTATTTCGTAATAATAACAGATGCAATACAGTGCAAGAGCAAATAGAGTATATAGATAATATTTCTTACTTTTTTTCTCAGAATAATATGTGTGAAGCCACACGGAAATTGTATATTAATAATAATCATTATTATTAATATTAGAAAATAATATAGTTTATTTAAATAATTTTTTCTTTATTTCTACCCTCAAAAATGTATAGGGACTTTATCTGAAGTGTGCAGAGTACATAATATCTTGTGGTGATCGTGTGCAGGTGTGTCCGAGGATGTGATGAGCATGCGGACCATAAAGTAAAACATGTAAAAGCATCCAAACAGATGATTTGTCAGATCAGTGCATTAATTATACAGTAGCTGCGAGCACCGACTCCCCAAGCTGCTCTCACTAACCTACCAGGAACCATCTCATAGAGAAGTGACGTATATTACCTGGAAAATGAAAGATCTGCAACAGAATACATTGCGTCGGTGTTGAGGTTTATGTGACCTTCTAAAGTCCAAGACTGATCATTTTGCTTAAAGATAATCTTTCTCTGTCGCATGTCAATAGACTTGATTACATGTGCAAAATCTTCTTTTATAGTGTTGAAGTTTTTAAGGCAGTTTGCCAGCCAGGGAAAGAATAGCTACCCTCTGGGAACAGTTCACATTTCCACAAAACTGTGGATTAAGGAGGCTTTAGTTGAGCAAAGGGGATTACAATGTGCTGTTAATAATTATATGCTTAATTTTGGGGCTTGATGAATATTCATTGGACATTTCAATGTCATTTGAGGGTACACTGACTGATGCTCCTGCCTGTCAGCTTGAAGAGTGCAGGAGAACTCAGATGTGCCATCCATTAATTAAACACTGTTTGTCATTTAAAGTGAGGGAGTTTTTGTCATTTTTAGTTAGAAGATGAGCCGAGGTGTAATTTAGGTGTTAATAGCAATACATATGTCAGCCTTTGTCTTACAAATTTAAAGTTGGAGAAAACTTTGACTCGTTTAAACATGCCAAGAGGTTCTGTATTGAGTATTTTGGCTCATGACTGCACATTTGTCTATACTGTCAATTATTGTTTATTGTTTTGGTTGATATTAGTGGAATATCATATGTTTTGACCATCATATAATGTCATCATATAATAAAACAGAAATAAATGAACCTTTTTGGTTTGTCGTCCTTTCTCACAGTGCTGATCAATCCAAGGTTATGCGCTAGTTATGAAAGGACTCACCATAAATCACTGCAAACAAAAACAAGGTTATTCCCTTAAGATTAATTAGTGTAGTTTTAAGAATATCAAGTGATCAGTCAGTGGTCATATTTTACTATAGCTGTTGATTTCAAAACGCATTGTCATTTTAAAATTATATTGACTTTAAATAAATTTACAGTGTGAAATAATGCTTGTTAACGGCAGAATATTCAGTAATGCTGAGGGCTGACATAGCGTGTGCATGTAGGTGTGTGTCAGATAGAATAAACATTCTGCTTTTATCTTCTGTCTTTGATGTCTTTTCTCTTCAGCCGTTGCTCCTGCCATGTCCTGGCTCCTGTGTCTGTGGATAAGTGTTAGCTGCTTACTGTTGTGCCACGCCACTTTGTACGAGACCATCCAACAGCATCATGTGACCCACCCGGGCCGCAACGCCATACAGATACTGGGTCAGTGTCTCGTTTAAACTGTATGTTCTTTGTCACTGAATCATGGGTTTAACACGTGTTTAACTCTGCTGATTGTGGAAGTCCAAGTGTTGTAGATGTTCTGTTTGGAGACACCTGTGTTTTGAGTTCGAGATGAGTATGTATTGACTTTATTGCTATCGGATTTGCATAAAAGTGAGCATAAATCTATAAAGCGCTCATTGCGGTGCTTATGAAACTTTGTGATTGGTATCTTATCTTCTTCTTGTGCCCCACCTCGGTCATGAAAAGAGATTTATACAGAAATCCAGCTCAAGACGCTTTGTTTTTGCTTTCAACGAGTGGCTTGTAAAGGGTTTCGCATCGCGAGTTACCCAGACTGCAATCTTCCATGTGCGTATGTGTGTGCGAGACAGGCTTGAGGCTAAACTCTCCTATCAGCATGCTGTGAATACGAGCAGCTTTGATCACAGAGGCTCTGGTGGAAATGACAATTTACGTCTATCGCCCGCTCTATGGAAGTATTTGGCAATTAAGTAGTGTTTCGCTACGAGGGCCGACGGGAAGAGAGACAGCAAGGTGGGTCTCTCTTCAACACTAAGTATGCAAATGGAGGCGATTGTGGCATAGTTTCAGCAGCGGAGCAAGGCTACAAAGAACTCCAAAGTAATTTAATGCTGTGTCAGTTAGATCACCACATGCTCATTAAATATTTGAAATGTCTTGTCCTTATAGATTATGTATTATATATATATACATATACATTATGGAGTCAATACTATCGATTTTAAAAAAGGAGCACACCAGGAGTCCTAGTATACCTGATTAACACCTGATTTATTGCAAACTTTATTCATTTTTAATGTTTACCATCTTATAAGATGCCTTACGCATGTGAGAGAGTTTCACATCTCAGAAAGCTCTTCAAGCTCATTAATCCAAATCAAGGAAAGAAAAGCGCAATGAAAGTCAGAAAGACCCGGATTAATTTTTAACACCATGCTTCCAGGTTTTTATTCAGCCCAGCAGAGTACGGTGCCAGAGATGTACAAAGAAGAGCATGCCCCATAGTAAGTGTTCCCTGAATTATTGAAGGGGTCAGCTGAACAACAAAAAGAAATCATCCCCCACCCTACTCTGCGGTATATGGAAAAGTTAGACAAAAACATGTGTGAGAAACCACATCTCTGGTGTTAGGAAGATCAAGAAGGGCTTGGTAATGGAGGGTTGTAGCTTTTAAACGCGCTCCCATGCTCGCACGCATCCATATAGCAGCAGCTGAAGATCTTTCATCTGCTTTTGCTAAAGTGCTCATGGTTTGGCACATGTTTGTTTAGGAAAAAACTGAACCTAAACATATGTTTACTGTGAAAACAATACTTGTTCAAACTGCAACTTTTGAGATGTTTTATTTAGGTGTTAAAATAACAATCTGCATGTTGGACCATCATGGTGGTACCAAAATTCATTTTTGCGTAAAAAATAACTGACATTTTCACATTAAAGTGATTCAGTAACAGAGTAACAGATTCAGTTCTTAGTGAGACCTTTTTTGTGCCTGAATCATAATTCAAAGTATGAAATTTTTGTCTACGCTTCTAGTTATGTGGCGTAAAGCCCAAAGTATACTTCACTTTTATGCGTATGCGAGGGACAATGGACAGTGTGCGCGACATGAATTTTATCATCAGAACAGTACGCGCACCACCCGGTTTTTATAACTGAGCGTACTTCGTATGTGCAGGTCGCACATGCACATTGTATTTGTTTTGCAGTAATCAGTTGTTCCACAAGGTGGCAACACAATCGTGTGCAGTTGTTTCTTTAGAAAGCTAAACTGAAGAGACGGAACAACAAAATAGTGGGTACTGCAGTAACAACAAATGCTTGCATTGACAAGCGCTTGTGAGCGAGAGGGTATGAGATAGCCTTGGTTTAGTTTAAAAGAGTACAAAAAAATTATTTATCGCCATAACATATGGGGAAAAGTAGAGTAGACACTGGACATGGATGAAGCTTTCAAGAGCACATGTGCCTGCGTTCACGCACAATATCAAATTAAAAAATACTTTGAAAGGCTACGTTCGACTGTATACAACAAAGTATACTTTGTGCTTAATACTGCATCTGTTAGATGAACCAGGTTTAATGGAGACATTTTATGTAAGTCCTTTATTATGGCAAAGGTGCAAAGACATGGAACGGGCTAATTAGATGTCACTGAGCTCCTCAAGTCTTGTTTTGTAGCTAACTGAATCAACAAAGATCTAAAGCTGGGTGGATCGGCAGTATTGTTAATGAGCTTTCTTGATGTCAGGTATGCAGACATCATTGGCTACCCTTCGGTATTAAATTGCAAATTGCAGTAACTTTTGGATGGAGAGTTTTGATGAAGCTTATTTCAAGACTGCTTGAATCTGCTCTTCTTGACAAATGTGAAGCAAGACCTTTGACAAGAAAAATTAATTTGTCTGTTTTTACTCTACTTTTGTATCTTTTTATATTTTTGAAAATTATTATTTTTATTATTATTATTATGTATTTTCTTATTTTGTTTATTATGATTCTTTCTTACAGTGTGTGCAGTTCTAAAGTTTTGGAAAATAAAAAAGCACTTAGTCTTAAGAATTTGATAATACATAGGCTCCTTGTTGAAATTATCACTTGGACTGCAGCAATTTTCTGGGAATGAAAAAAAAATACGATTAATATCGGAATTAAAATTGATTTTGTAATTCTAAAACCATCTCTAGTTTCATTAAGAAGACCTTTTAATATAAATAGATCTCCATTGCCAGAAGAGAGATCTAACATTTTGAAATGCTTTTTCTTGCCCCTCTTTTTATCCATGGTGCTATTATCCAGCATTCAAAGCCTATTAAAAAAGTCCAAGATTAAAAATGAGACTGAGTAAAGGAAAGCAGAGCATGATTCATTTTGAAAAGCTGTCATCATTTATTTAACTGTGAAACACCCCCACCGATGATATTCGAGGACAAACACTTTATATCAATGCCAAAAATGCTTCAAAATCCAGATAGGAGAGAACAGCACCATATTACTCTGTGGGTTAGACAGAAGTGTGTCCGTGTTACCGGGTGCAATTGTATTTCCATAATCAAGGTAGAACTTTGAGCCAAAATCTTTCGTAAATGATGAAATGCAGGCTGATTTCCTTGATGCTGAATAGATTAAGGCAGATCTTTCTACATTCTCTGTTAATGACTGACTCTTTATTTTTAAAGACAAACTTAAGATTGTAGATGTTGTGCTGAACAATGAGCACTGTTTTCTATTTCAGGAAGAATTGTTTTGTTAATGTGTGGCATGTAACATGTCCTCCTGAACACAGTCCACCTTTTTCTCTCTCATACAGAAAATGCTTGCAGTTAGACAAAAAATCTGTGGTAGAAAAACAAATAACCAACAAATAATCAGATGTTGAATGTTGAGCTTTTGGTGCTTGTCTGGGCAGTGCAGGTTCAAGTTTACTGATGCATTTTCCATTCTCTCTGTCTCTCTCTCTCTCTCTCTCTCTCTCTTTATTAAAGAGACGAAAAAACATACCTTTCTTAAAGCCTTGAATACTGTTGCACTATTGACCAAAGCAATACATGGCAAAATGTTCTTTTTTATTTTTGGTAATAAATCACAAAGTACTGCCTATTAGTTCACCACTTTTAGCTCACCAAATGATCAGGCAATAAGTAATCAGATGCTGAATGTTGAGTTTTGGTGCTTAAGTGGGTAATCCAGCCTGCAACGTCTCCTGATACCATTTCCCTTTGTTCTCTTTTTTCAATGAAGAGGCAAAATGTGTTTAAAACGAATATGTTCATGCAGTAAATACAGAATTGATGCAGTCTGGTAGCTTTAGCAGAATCATTATTTGTCTGAGGATGATGGATACAGTAGTTGTTAGGTCAGAGGTGTCTCTGTACAAGTGTAATCCTCCATGCAGTTCAGGCATTTCACAATACTGCAGAAATCGGCTTACCTCCTTTAACAGGAGCTTGACATGAATACCAAAATTGATTTGGTTGCTTTTGAATTCTTTCTCTGTCCCCCAAAACTCAATTTTTTTGAGAAATGACCAAAAAACCCAGTCACAGCTGAGGCTTATATTGAGTAACGAGTTGAGTCGCTCCGTTGCTCCATCACCTGTTCAGGCACCGGCTCCAAGCCATCCGCATCCCATGAGTCCGTGCAGGACGGGCCCCCGCCCGCGCTCCACTCTCAGCCGAGATTGATGGCGGTCTGATTCCGGGCAGCCAATTCTGGTCTCTCAAGAAATAATCCACTACATTGACAGATGAGCAGAATGTGACATGACACAATCCCAGGCTGCAGTATTTCTCTTCCTCCTCTCTCCTTTCCAAATGAAGGCCCCGGCTGCTCTCATTTTGACTGGATAGATTGACCACTGTTGAATATTTTCCCAAACGGGTGGCAGTGTAGCCCAGCAACAGAGAGAAACTAACCTCATCTCTTTTCACATTAATTTGCTTGCATCCAGAACGTTCCTGAGAATGTGAATTACCAATATTCACATGGTCATAGTTTGGTTTAACCTGAGTCACAGTTGTCTCCTGCTGCCAATGACGACAGCAGATTATGATTCAGAAAATGCTTTCACTTTCCTCAAATTATGTTAATTATAGTTTCTAATAATAAATGAAAAGACAAATTCTGCTTGAATAAAATCTAACCGTTTTACGTCAGTGGTGGCTGGTGTTTTTTCAAGGGCTGGAAAGCACAGATGTTATATACGTATGGATGGATATTAAAAATATGTGTGGATTTTGAAACGGCATTCCCCACATGAGCACCAACAATAAGCATAAAGCATCTCATTGTTTAAAAAATTCTAACCTGCTGATTTAACATACATAAGAAACATTACTACTTCTTATCAATGTTGAAAGTGGTTGTGCTGCTTACTATTTTTGTGGAAACTGTAATACATTTAAGAATTTTTTTGATTAATAGAATCTTCTGTAACATTATAAATGTCTTCGCTCTCAATTTTACTCACTTTGATGTATCATTTCTGAATAAAAGTATTAATTAAAAAAAAAAAAACCTTGCTGATTCCAAACTTTTGAATGTTGGGTTTGGTGCTCATGTGGGCAATGCAGGTTTGAGTCCATGCATATAGATCTATATTTTTCGAAGAGCAGTGTTGCTGTCTTTTTGAGTCACAATAATAATGACCAAAGGAATGCGAAGAATAATAGTTGTTGAAGACATCTGTGTGGCTGTTTTATTGTGAATTAATCAGATTAATTTCACACCTACTTTTAATTGAGGCAAACTAATTAGAAGGGGGAATTGATGGCATAAAACCAAATTCAATTATATGCAGCTCACTGGAATGGCGTAGTAATCTGATTTCTTAGCAAATTGGATGAAGGAGAGGCTTGATTGGGCTAGTTGGGATAATTCACACTCACACGTTCAAACCCTTCACTGTCACCAATGCACCACAACAAAACCGATTTCACCTCACTCAAAATGTCTTAGGTTAAATTGAAGCCTCATGTGTAAGACCCTAGTTGGTATTTATCTGGATGGGAATTAAAGTATTTCTTTCTTTCTTTCTTTCTTTCTTTCTTTCTTTCTTTCTCGCTCTTTCTTTTTCTTCCTTTCTGTATTTCACACTTTCTTGTCCTGCTTTGCACTTTGTCTTTTCTGCTTTTTACTCTAACTTGTTCATGCTTTTTGTGCTTGCTTTCAAAATTTAGCATTTTCTATAACACTAGATGTTTATGGCTTCTTTCTGTCTACCCTTTCTGCATTTTGCACTTCTTTCTTTCTTTTGCACTTTCTGCATTTCATGCTTTCTTGCCTTCTATCTTTTGTGTTTTTTTTCTCTTTCACATTGTTTTGTGCTAACTTTCTTTCATTCTTTGTTTGTTTTCTGTAATTCAAGCTGTTTTGCCTTCCTCCTTTTTTATGCTATCACTTTTTTACTTTCTTTTTTCGCAGTTTCTTTTCTTTCTCTTTCTTTCTTTCTTTCTTTCTTTCTTTCTTTCTTTCTTTCTTTCTTTCTTTCTTTCTTTCTTTCTTTCTCATTTTTCTGTCAGATGTCTCTCTCGAGCTCCTCCTGATGCCCTTCCCCCTTCCGTTTTTTTCTTTTTCTCTGCCTCCTTTTTTCTCTCAATTTCCTCATCTCTATCTGGCCTTCAGACGATTTGTCATGGATCAGATGAGACAATTTGTCATGGATTAGTGCTCTTAACTGTGTGTGTGATAGTGAAGGCAGTCACTGGAAAAGCAGAAGAATCCTATTACAGTTATTTTTATGGTACTGTGTATGTATGTGTGTGCATGCTCATACTTACGCTTATGCGCATTGAAGTAGAATTCGGATCGTGCATGAACATTCGCAAAGCTATTGCACACAATACAGAACAGCTCAATCATGCATAGCCATACGTGGTGAGATGTTTTATCTGCATATTGGGCATGAAAGACCATTGTTCTGGTACCTGTTGGTTTGTATACTTTGTCACGCAAAACAGCCAGATTTCCCAAGTTTGTTCAGATGTAATAATGGAAATATTTACTGATATTACAAAGATTGCAGTAAGAGATATTCTTAATCTTTTTTTTCCCCTTGTGAGCACATGCAGCTCAGCAAAAGCGAGATACGGTGATTATTCATATTTACAAAACAAAACTATTCATTCAGAAGATGGAGCACGGCATGTGCATTAAAGGATTTTCTTTGCCAAGTGTAATGAGATGGAACAGGATTAGAGACCTGTTCTCTTATCGCAGCCTCAGTCTGAAAATAAGGTGGGCATTGAAGCTCTTTCCATCACCATGGGCTTATTCATTATAACTATACACATCTCAAGAACGTCCATCACAGAAGAGCTCCATCTGAGGGATTCTAATTCGTGCCAGAGCCTTGATCGTATTTGCATTTCAGAATTTAGGTCTAATTACATGCGCTAATTACAGCTGCATCTGACTCACGTCTTTGTTTGTCCCTGCGGTTGAGTTCTTAGAAGCGCTTTCTGTCAGTCAATCTAGGCAGAGGAGTTTCAAGCAAGAAGCGGAGATGTGGAACCGCAGGCCGGCCCGTCCAGCGGTCAATGCTTCCGTTAAGTGAAATGATCCCAGACACCGAATTCCCCATCTGGCTGACTGCAATGCAGGCAGAGAACATGTAAAATGAATTCCAGCCCACAAATCATTACGACTGTTTTGTGCCTCTCATTCAAAGCGCTATGAATTCTTATTCTGCTATTTGAAATCACATGCAGGATATTAATATAAAACCATAGTGCTTCTCTCTCTTTTCTTGGCTCTTTTGGTGGATGGTAACGCAGATGGCTTGGACCGGTTTGCACCTTAATATCTAATTTGTTTAGTGACAGTCAGGATTTATAATCCTAAATGTGCCATTTCCTAGACTGTAAACAATCTGGACTTCTCTGAGTATCAGGATGATATTTGGGAATCTCTGGCTGCAGTTATGTAATTGGAAAGACAAGGGTTACATTTTCACTATTGATCTCAGTGATTGAGCTTAAGGTTGGAGAGCAATTTTCAATTCCGTTAGTTCTTTCTTTCTTTTTTCTTTTTCATGAACTTTACCCGTTCAGGGGTGTAAGTTTGACTAGAGATGCAGTTATTGACTGGATCGTTCAAAGTGTGATTCAGGTGTAGATCAATCTCCACCATGTTGCCAAGGGTCATGTTTTTTCCTCTGGAGCTGTAATTTTTCTTCATTTCAATGACTTTGTTTTCCCTTTTCAAGAAAATCATAAGCCTGTCTGAATCACTGAATCAATATTTATTTTCAGACTTACCTTTTTAATATACACACTTCTGTTTATAAATTCTTTTAATAGGAATTGCTTATAGTTTTACAATCTGTATATGCGTGTGTGTGTATGTGTGTATATACACTCACCTAAAGGATTATTAGGAACACCATATACTAATACTGTGTTTGACCCCCTTTCGCCTTCAGAACTGCCTTAATTCTACGTGGCATTGATTCAACAAGGTGCTGAAAGCATTCTTTAGAAATGTTGGCCCATATTGATAGGATAGCATCTTGCAGTTGATGGAGATTTGTGGGATGCACATCCAGGGCACGAAGCTCCCGTTCCACCACATCCCAAAGATGCTCTATTGGGTTGAGATCTGGTGACTGTGGGGGCCATTTTAGTACAGTGAACTCATTGTCATGTTCAAGAAACCAATTTGAAATGATTCGAGCTTTGTGACATGGTGCATTATCCTGCTGGAAGTAGCCATC
This sequence comes from Barbus barbus, assembly GCF_936440315.1. Taxonomy (NCBI): domain Eukaryota; kingdom Metazoa; phylum Chordata; class Actinopteri; order Cypriniformes; family Cyprinidae; genus Barbus; species Barbus barbus. Next base: position 16,658,874 of record NC_136715.1, on the reverse strand, counting down.
AGAGGATGGGTACATGGTGGTCATAAAGGGATGGACATGGTCAGAAACAATGCTCAGGTAGGCCGTGGCATTTAAACGATGCCCAATTGGCACTAAGGGGCCTAAAGTGTGCCAAGAAAACATCCCCCACACCATTACACCACCACCACCAGCCTGCACAGTGGTAACAAGGCACGATGGATCCATGTTCTCATTCTGTTTACACCAAATTCTGACTCTACCATCTGAATGTCTCAACAGAAATCGAGACTCATCAGACCAGGCAACATTTTTCCAGTCTTCAACTGTCCAATTTTGGTGAGCTCGTGCAAATTGTAGCCTCTTTTTCCTATTTGTAGTGGAGATGAGTGGTACCCGGAGGGGTCTTCTGCTGTTGTAGCCCATCTGCCTCAAGGTTGTGCGTGTTGTGGCTTCACAAATGCTTTGCTGCATACCTCGGTTGTAACGAGTGGTTATTTCAGTCAAAGTTGCTCTTCTATCAGCTTGAATCAGTCGGCCCATTCTCCTCTGACCTCTAGCATCAACAAGGCATTTTCGCCCACAGGACTGCCGCATACTGGATGTTTTTCCCTTTTCACACCATTCTTTGTAAACCCTAGAAATGGTTGTGCGTGAAAATCCCAGTAACTGAGCAGATTGTGAAATACTCAGACCGGCCCGTCTGGCACCAACAACCATGCCACGCTCAAAATTGCTTAAATCACCTTTCTTTCCCATTCTGACATTCAGTTTGGAGTTCAGGAGATTGTCTTGACCAGGATCACACCCCTAAATGCATTGAAGCAACTGCCATGTGATTGGTTGATTAGATAATTGCATTAATGAGAAATTGAACAGGTGTTCCTAATAATCCTTTAGGTGAGTGTATATATATATATATATATATATATATATATATATATATATATATATATATATATATATATATATATATATATATATATATATATATATAATCACACACAGATCATCAGTAACTGAGCAGAACTAGCCAAAAGGTTTGATTTGGTTTTATTGTGTTAGTTGGATGAAGGATACAAAGGAGCGAGACTTGATTTTAGTCCTTAGCTAGATGACCTAGTCAACAAACACACCCTTCACCTCAGGCCCCAGTGGTCATTACCTTCCGGAAAGCTTTTCCCCAGCCTCTATCCCTATTGTTTTACATCCATGACTTGCATGCATCACTGTCTAGTTTTTTTTGTTTTTTCTTTCTTTCTGTTGGATCACAGAAACACAGCTCTGAGATTACTTTGTGCTTTCATGGCCGATTTAGCAAAGCTCACTGCGGGTTTTTAGAAGAAGCATTATTTATTAGAGCTCCCTCAGATAGACACTGAGAGGCTTGTGCTGCTCCACTTTTCTTTTATCACTTTCTAAAGTGACCTCCTCCAGAAATGTGTGTGACGTCCTTCTTTTAAAACACAATGTGCAAGAATAATATACAGTTTTACCATACCAACCCTGAAAGCTGAAAGCTGAAACTTGCCCAAAGCCAATATATCAGCCAATGTTTGCCATTTCATAACTATCGTGCAAATTTATGAATTTGCCACCTTGTAAAATATTTATTTCTTGTTCATGTTTTATGTTTTCTCATTGGATTGACCCAAGTGACTGACTAGCTGAAGAAGCTTGGACAGGTAAATAAAATAAATTATAAGCACAATAAATGAATGAATGTTGCTAGTAATGTCTTGTTTCGAAATGAAAATTTGGGGTTTTTCCCTCCATCTCTATTTCCCAGATGTCTGTGTTTATGGAAATACATTATATCAGAGTAGTGGGCGTCCCAGGGGAAGGGAGTGTATAATATCTTCCCTGTTGATGGAAAGGGCACAAAGAGCATTGATTACCACACTGGTAAAAAAAAAGGCCCCAAACTCACATAAGCTGAAAACTCTCAAATGGTATATATCTTCCCTTTCACTGTCTGTCACTTACGCCATATTGTTCATCCATTCCGCCGAAGCGAGGATGAAGCAATTATAGTTTTTTACTCTTCGCTGGAGAGGGCAAAACAGGATGGCAGTTTGCAATCTCTCCAACTTTTTTTGAATACATTTGAATTTTCACGCCAAATCCAAAAGCCACGAAGTCTGGAGAGGGTACCGGGGCTGGACGTGACAGTCGATTGTGATGTGTTTATGTGTGTGTGGGTTCAGAACGGATAGTTGTGGAGGAGGCAGGGAGGAGTTCTCATTAAGGTGGTGTGTGTTTGTGTTGCGTGACAGGTCCATGCCTCTGCCTGACACTGTGACACTTTCTGTGACACGGAGGAACAGAGAGGAAGGCAAAGAGAGGGAGGGAAAGAGAGAAAGAGCGAGAAGGTAGCAGCTGCGGATGTTGGTAATATGCCTCGGAGTGGCATTCTCAGAATTTTTTTGTCACGCACAAAGGTGCCATTTTGATGTCAAGCATCATGCTTGAAGAATGGCTCTCTATGGCTCTGCAGCTGTGTCTTAAGGACACCTGTAAGTGTCTTCCATGTTCTTGGTGGGGCCTCATATAATATTGTCTGTCCATGTAACGACAGTTCAACACAGTTGAGTTGCCATACAGTGGGGTCCAAAAGTCTAGTAAAGAAAATACTTTTGTTTTGCATTTTTCTTATTTAATACAAACTTTTTAAATTACAAATGTTATAATCTGGGTTAGTATGATGATTATTTATTATATTCATACAAAAATACATTATAAATGCTATTTATACTTAGTGAATTCAGGCATTTAAAAATAATGTTTTTTTAATATATATATATATATATATATATATATATATATATATATATATATATATATATATATATATATATATATATTATATATATATATAATATATATATGTATAACATTATTTTAAATATGTAATAATAAATTTTATATAATAAACTTTAACAATAGACCTACTGCTTTAAATGTTACATTTCATGTAGTTCCAACTACTTGTAGAAACATGAACATAGAGAAGAGAGAAGAGAAGGCCCCTGAAGACCCTTGTGGCTGTTTGTTAAGATCAGTAAGATTCATAAAATATAAAATAATTTGGCCGTTTTTATGACAAGGCAAGGTTAGTTCAGGCTGTATATATATTGTACATGTTTCTCAAAATTTAATTATTTATTAATGAATAATTCATGGATTTAAAAAAAAATAAATAAAAAATTCCATTTAAATTTGAAATCACAGATTTTCTATGCATTCTCTGACTTTTGGATCAAAGTTTTTCTCTGTTCCTTACTCATCTCTCACTGCCTTTTTTCCTTTTTTGTCTTTTAAATGTAACTTGTCCAGCACTCTTAACATCTTTGAGATGTTGTCCATTACATTTAGAAAATTTCCCCCTTGGCTTGGTGCATTACTGAGACATGTGAGCTCTGCCAGCTACGGCTCCTTACTTTCATTTGCGGCTGCTCGAATGCAGGGGTGTGAAGAATTACTGTTCCGCTGGAATTAGCCTGAGCACCACTTCAAGTCCAAATCAATGAACTAGATTTAAATTGCACTTAACAGATGAAAGCCCCTTCACCTCTGATAGTACTCTGCCCAATGACAAAGTAAGAGTCCATTCCCTGGTTAGGCTACCGATCACAGTTTTTTTTATTCTTGCATTAAGAATGTCTTTGGTTGTTCCTAAGTGGATATCTATCTGTCTGTCTGTCTATCGATCTATCGTTCTATCTATTGTTCTATCATTCCATCTATATCGTCCTATCATTCTATCTTGTCTTTAGTTCTTTGTCATTCTCTTCTATCAATTGTCATTCGTTGTGTTTATCTATCTATCTATCTATCTATCTATCTATCTATCTATCTATCTATCTATCTATCTATCTATCTATCTATCTATCTATCTATCTATCTATCTATCTATCTATCTATCTATCTATCTATCTATCTTTATTCATTCGATCATTCTGTCATTCTACCTATCGTTCTATTGTATCTTTAGTTCTTTCCGTCATTCTGTTGTTCTATCATTTGTCATTCGTTGTGTTGACCTGTTTGTCGTTCTGTCTGTCCTTCTATCAGTCCACTGTGTTCTGTCAGTCATTGTATCTATCGTTTTGTCATTATCTATTATTCTATGTTTCTATTGTTCCAGCTATTCATTTTACAGTTTTTCTCAGTTTCTTTGGAACATTTCTCGAATCATCCTTGACATTTGCAAAACAGTAAGTGCGTTTCTCAAAACAACTCGTACAAATAGCAAAACACCATGGATTGCCTGCAAAAGCCAGTCTCTTGCTCAAAATACTTAGTTCATCTCTCAAAAATACATATCTCTGTCAATGAACATGTCAGTGCCATCAGAAAGACAAGTCCTTGTGTTATTGTGTACGGATAAGACAGTCAAATTGCTTAGTCATGTTGTCAATATAACAATGTACGTAGTCTGGAGGGATGTTCTGATGTAAACTATGGCTACAGTTTTGATGGCAGTTATTATAAATTGTAGGTTACACCTTAGTGTATGTTGGAGTTTGATTGCAAGAGACTGGACAAGATTCAGATTTACGCTTTTACTGTTTGTACTGTTATTTGTTGACAGACCATGTCATTGCGATACAGAAAGGAAAAGACTGCATAGCACAAAGAAAAAAAAAGAAAAAAACAAAAGTAGAAATGTGAACAAAGGACAATCTAGGACACCTCCTGACGTTCCTCTCTGTTGGGCCACAAATTCTCATCCACATCACATCTTCTCTTGCGATGCAGCGTGGAAAGAATCTTTTAGAGTGTCTTATCCAGCCTCTGCAGGCATCTGCTGTGATGTCATCACATGCTGCATCCATGGCAGCCAGAAGGGTCATCTGTGTATGTGGCTGGCAATCATATACTAAGGAATGTATATGGTTAAGGAATGGAGAGTAGGGTGCTCCATCAGCATCTTGTTGTGGGCTGCAAACCATTGCCTGATGATGTTGGAGCGATGGAAACTGACATTGTCCCAAACTATCACGTACTTTGGCAGGTCATCTCCAATCTGACCCCTCTCTTGTTCAGGGATGAGATCCCTGTAGAGAGCGTCTAAAAAGGTGACAAGACGCTCTGTATTGTATGGCCCAATAATGGGAATATGCATTAGCACACCATTCTCAGCGAGAGCAGCACCCATGGTTATGTTCCCGCTCCGTTGGCCTGGCACATCAACTGTAGCTCTGTGGCCGATGATATTTCGACTATGCCTTCTGTGTTTCGTTAGGTTGAAGCCAGCCTCATCCATGTAGATGAAGCTGTTAGCCACTCATAGTTGCAATCTTTGCTGGCCTTTGATAGCGAAACCCCACGGTATGCCACTGCTACTAGGTACTTATACTATATTGACTGGGTTAAATAGAATTGAATTACTAAAAAGAGACTAAAATGCAATTTTCATTGACTAAAACTAGATGGAAATAGTGGACACATGGATAATTCTGACTAAAATAAAAATAAAATGCTCAGACTTTTAGTTAAAAAGAGTATGAACGTGACTAAAACTAATAAAAACTAAAGTGACAGCTTCACACCAAGACTAGACTAAAACTAAAATTAAAACAGGCCACCAAAAACAACACTAGAGGCTGCACCCTTTGACCAGCCTCGGCCATTGTAAGCCCATGATTGAGAACGTGTTCTACAAGTGTGGCTCTTATCTCATGACTCATAACTAATGCCTAAATCAGGGCTGTCCAAACTCGGTCCTGGTGGGCCGGTGTCCTGCAGAGTTTAGCTCCGACCCTAATTAAACACACCTGAAGCAGCTAATCAAGCTCTTACTAGACATACTAGAAACTTCCATACAGGTGTGTTGAGGCAAGTTGGAGCTAAACTCTGCAGGACACCGGCCCTTCAGGACCGAGTTTGAACAGCCCTGGCCTAAATGTTGTGGGGGGTGAGACTATTCAACAGAGACCCATTATAATACATTTTGATCAACATGACATAAGCAATTGATAATGTAGGAAACAGCAGAGAACTGTACATAATCATTTGCATGGATGTACCAAAGCATTTGCAACTTGTTCAAAGAAATGAGAAACTGCTTTTTTGATGTGCACAAGTGACACAATGATGTGAAGATTGAACAGGTAGTTTTGAGAATTTCAATTCTGATCTGAGAAATGTACCAAAGTGACTGAGAAAAACTGTAATTCTATTTCCTTGCATTACAATTCAAATGGCAATTCTGCAAACTTTCTGCAACACCAATTAAAAATCAGGAAATTCATTGGAATTTAAAAGCAATTCTCAATTCAATTCTGAATGGCTCACAATCCTGTTTTGGACTTGAAAGTCTGTGGTTCTTTAGTCATATGGAAGAAATTCTACATAAATCGGATACCTAAAGAAACCGACTCAGATTAATTGGTTTTAAGGCTGCACTGACGCTTCCATCGCTTAATCCCAAAATGGCCCTCATAAAACGATGCCCTTATCGGTCTAGAATTACATCTTTCGTTCAGTCTAGTTTTAGAGGAAACATAAGCTCAGATGAGTTGCAGTTTCGGCCTGAAATGCTAGCCGATATTTATTATTCAGGATCGAGAGCGATAGCTGCAGGGTCGGAGAAGAGAGCGATCGGAGGCTGCAGACAGCATAGGCCCAGAGAAGATGCTCAGGATCAATCCCTGAAAAATGACCAGCATCTATCATTATTTGCAGATGCGGCTCTTGGGAGACGCAGAGACTCATCATCGAGGGCCGTGCTGTTCGGGCATTTACATCTCTCTGTGTGCGTGTGTGTATTTGTGTCGCTATGCAGACAGATGGTCTCCATTTGATCAGGGAGGGGTAGTAATGGCAGAGGAGATGGTCTAAACGAGTACCTGTCACCAGGACTCATGAGTTGGCCATCATCTCAGCTTCCCCCTCCATAAATATGTTAACATTGTTAAATGGGCCACGGTCTGCAGCTGCCCAGCTGAGGATTGCACTGCCAGGCACATTGGGCGCAATGCCATGGGCGCATTTTTAGACAGGGCTTGTGTCAAAATTTAACACCTGAGCATCTCTTAAAATAATTATATATGTAGATGATTTGTCATACGGCTTGTTTGTCAAAGATACACTCTTAAAAACAAAAATGTCAAAAGTGATGCCAAAAACCATTTTTGTTCCCAAAGAACCTTTCAGTGAGCAGTGCTTTAAAAGAACCATTTTTTATTAGTGTGACAGACATTTTAAGAACAGCTCAAGATCTCTTTTCTGCTACACTCTTAAATAGAGGTCCAGAGTTGAGAACCTCTGCAGTAGAAGAACCTTATTGGTTCCCCAAGGAACCTTCTTAAGAAGACATCTTTTTTCCCACTATAAAGAACCTTTTGTCTTTATAGATTGGAAAGGTTCCATGGATGTTAAAGGTTCTCCATTGGCATTGATGGTTTATTTTTAAGAGTATATAAAGAACCTTTTGTGCATTGGAAAGCTTCCATAAAAGTTGAAGGTTCTTTTATGGAACCACCAATGCCAAAAAATAACCATTATTTTTAAGATTGTATAAAGAAACTTAAATCACGACATTGTACAGAGAGAGACTGCGTGTGCGCATATGTGTGTGTGTTATGCTGCATTCACATGCTATCGGAATTATGGTAAATATGAGTTTCCTAGTCGGAAAATGGCCAAATAAGGCCGCTCATGTCCAATTTCCGACCAGGAAGCTGGTATTTACGATAATTCCGATTATTAATCCGGCATTAATCCGGGAAATCAGCATTAATCCGGGAAAGGTGAAAATTCCTGCATCATAAGATGAATGTGTAGAAAGTGAGCGTGTCTCCAAAAACCTTGATGAGCTGCAGGTTAAATGACTGCTTGCTTTATTTTTATTTATTTATTTACAGAAATTATGTTTTGATAATGGTTTTGATTATTGAGCTGCAAGTTTAGGCTCACTTTAAGTGACTTCATTTTTTTCCATTTATAAGGATTTCTTTTTTTCTTTTTTTTTGACAGAAAATAATTTATTTATTTTCTGATTATTGTTGAGCTGCAGGTTTAGGCTCACTTAAGTGACTGCACTTAATTTAATTAAGAAAAATTCTATTATTTATTTTAATTATTTAATATAATTAAACGCCTCCAGCGTTTTTAAAAAAAGTTGCCAGCCACCGCTAGCATTTTTGATGATTTTCACCTAAATTTGATGGCCCTCAGAATATTTTCTGCTATGAATATATGAACATGTTATATATAAAAATAAAGAACCAAGCCTCTGCTTTTAATTAAAAAAAAAAAAACTATTTTATTCTATCTTCATGTGTTCATGTTTTATCACCACTTGAATGCACATAGGTTTCATCAGAAATACAACATTTTGGACAAAAAACTGAGAAAAATGCATTTTTATCAAAGTAGTGCATTTTCAAGCAAAATACATTCAGATGTCATATTCCTTCACCTGTAAATAATTATATTTATAACTGAAATTGTATTCAATAAACAGAACAGAACAGACACACACACACACACAGACACACATTTATACACACAAGCACACACATATAGGCTACATATATATACGTATTGTACTTACATGCACGCACATACAAACACACACACACACTCAGATTGACGGGTTAATTACTAGAGATGTTTCTGTGTCTGTAAAGGCATCTCTCTCACTGACTACTTCGTCCCGATCAGATTCAATATGGTCAAATCATGATCTACATATATGATCTACATTTTCTCTGATCCTTCCATTTATGCCTATTGTCTTGTATTCGGACCCCGTAAGACCTGGAAGTCCCGTAACTCATTCACGACATGCGCTAGGGCTTTCCTTACCGTAGTATACCTAGAACATGGATTGCCATAAAAACTTGTCAATGGCTTAACACAATATATTGTGTTTAGTGGGAAAAAAAGTAGTTGTTTTTTACCCAGACATTTAAAAATAACACATTTTAGAGCTGTAATCACAATACCGCGATACCGTGAAACCCGTGATATTTTTATCTAAGGTTATCATACCGTGAGAATCTCATACTGGCCCATGCCTAGTGTAGAAGGTGAAACTTTCAGTATAATAGCAACAAATCCAGCCTGTTGCCTGACTCTAGATATTCTTCCGTTCAGCACGTGCCATGGATTATCACATGCGAGGCAATAATATTCCAGTAGCATGTAAACAAACGCTGATGCCACGAAAGGCAGTCTTATTAAAACCGTTATTATTGCACATTTAGCCGTTTAGGCGATGTGGCAGAGTTTATATTCCCGGCTTATCTTGACACACTCGGTAATCCATTTTTGAAGGTTAGATTTTAAAGGCAAGAAAAATTCCACTCTTATCGCCCTTTTTCTTGGTCTTATGAGATATTAGATTACACATTTTACCCTGAGCGATAGACAGAAACTAATCTGCGCAGCTTGTAGAAAACGCACTCGGGCCATAAAGGCGACAGCTCCGCGGGCCTAAATCATGATATTAGTTCCTTAATGGCCCGATATAAAGCTGTGTATCGGATAGATGCTGCCCGGCCCCGACGAGAACGCTTTGAGATCATTGCGAGAGAGCTCACCCGTGACACATTGAAGGAGTCCTGTCAGTTCTGGAATCCTGAACCATTTTTATCTCAGCAGATGAGTCTCGTATTTGCTTCGTAACTGAGGCACTTTCAGGTTAACTGTAGGCTTTGTTTCAGACCGCATATTTATCAATATTGTGAAGACAAATATGTGAGCGGAACTGCTGTCCGTGCAGTTATGAAATGCTTCTTCATTAATCTTATGGACTAAGGATATCTTTTAGCCCAGTGCTTGTGTGATTTCCATCTGTGCGGCTCTGCATGGGTGTGTGCGTGCGTGTGTGTGTGTGTGTGTGTGTGTGTGTGTTAAGTGTCACAGGAAGCTTTTGTCTTTCAGCCAGCATGAAGAGGAGCACTATTATACTCTATAAATAACTGTGCAATTAGCATTTGAATGGTAAAATAATTCATTTTCAGTGCTTTCAAATCACATGCTGACAAATTAGCAGTCATTATATGTCACTGAATCCTAATTGACTGAATCCATTGATGAAACCGGCATATTTAAAAGGACAGTTCATCCACAGAATATTTCGGCAGTTAGATGCCGACTTCAAGGTCATGGATGATAACGTCAATCCAGTCTTGAGTGCTACGATGTCAAGATCTTAAAATGACACATGTAGTCTTCAGTCATTGTAAACAATGAAGGTATCAGAATTAATATTCATAATGTTTTTTTAAGGGGTAATGTATAGATTGTAGCAAAAAAGTCAAGTATATATATATATATATATATATATATATATATATATATATATATATATATATATATATATATATATATATATATATATATATATATATATTATAATTAATGTATTATAATTGTAATTAATGTATTTATCATTAGTATAATTTCATGTATTGTTGTTGTTATTATTAGCATTATTTAAGCATTATTATTATTATTACATTAGGTATCATGCAGTGTTATATTACATGATTATATTATATTATATTAATAAAACTTAGTAAATGTCGTTGTAAATTGGTGGTGATGATGATATGATGATGATGATTGCATTTATTAAACAGCTACATACCAAATAAATGTACATAATTGTATTTATATTAGATTAGATTAGATTAGATTAGATTAGATCAGGTTAGATCAGATTAGATTAGATTTTCATTAATAATAATAATTATTATTACTATTATTTTTATTTTTTATTGCAGTTAGTAATTAATTAAATTAATGCATGTACATAAAATTTTGATTTGAGTTTAAATTTGCCTATACTTATGCAGTGATTCACAATGTCTGAAGGCAAAATGTAGCTACAAATTATTAACAGGCCGAGGTTATCAACATCTAATTTACTGATATAGCAGACAATTCATCCGAATTTGAAGATCAAACTCTTATTTGTAAAATAATCAGTACATAATTTGAAAAAAAAATAAAAAATCAGACCCAGCGCAGTCTGTTGAAATGTTGAGACATGATTTAGTATCAGTATTCAGTTAAATCACAATGAAAAGTCTGCTGTCCGTTTCACAAAAAATTATCATAGAAAGAAATTTTATTGTATTTTGGGGATTGAGGGAAATGGGAAATTATATTCATTTGTCTGTCTTTCTCTCTCTCATCTGCTTATAAACTCTCATTGTTGTTCTATTCAAATAATGTATCTATTCAAGTTGTTATGATCCAAACCCTCTTTATATGACAACCCCACACACACAGATGTATCATCCACCACATAAACAAAAAAGATTGGAATGTTTTTAAAACAATAGCTAATTGAGACTCATCCATGTCAACTGAACAAAGGTTTTTTTTTTTTGTAAAGACATTTATATATATATATATTTGCCTAAACAGCTCCTGCCTCATCTCTGCTAAACAAACTCCAAATGCTGTCCAAACCAAGATGAGGAAAAGCAGAGAAAGCAGAGAAGAGTGTCCTGCATAAACAGTTTCTTTTTCCAAAAAGCTGAGACCCAAGCCTGTCTGCCTGCTTCTGTTTTTAGGCCTGCTCGAGGACTCTGCCACTCTCCGTATGATAATTGTCTTACTGCTCTAGCCGTCGCAGCCAGCGCAAGCATTTCTCAGCCAAGAGAATTTGTCAAGCATTGTATTTAGCCACTCATTCGCACTGCTTCTCTGGTCTAAATCCAATTTATCAGCCGTAATGGACTACAGAAATTGTCTCTTTAAACAGCCGTCTGACAGCCAGCGGGCTAAAGCGGTGATAGTGCCGAATCATATGGTTCTCATGCAGTAGACGAAAGAAGGGGAAGACAGCAAGGATCAGATTTGGGTTGTTAGAGAAAGCATCAAAACTTTCTGAGCCAGAGAGCAGGTCCAAAAAATGACACTGAGTGTGTTTTCGCAAGTACTCTAGGGTTCCTGGGTAAGCAGCTTTGGTTTCTTCTGGAACAACAGTCATATCAACCAATACAAGCTCAGGCATGATGAAATGAAAATGAAATCAACCGGATCAATCATCGCCGATTAGCATCACGCAAAGGAGAGGTTTGGAAAACTAAATCTCAGACCAAATCATTTGGGAGTCCATGCGCAAGTAAGGTAAAAATAAATATTATAAGACAATGTTTTTAGACCTTATATGCATGGCAATCTGTTGTTGGGGACTCCCAAAACCAAAATATGAACCTTTCATTACCCATAATAGGGGTACTTTAAAACATTACTGTCAGTGAAGAATTACTGCTGAAAAGATGTGGACATGCCTTTTTAAATATACATTTGTTGGAGCTTCCCCTTCAAATGCAAAATTTATGAGAGCAGAGTATTAAAAGGAATCACGCAACATGATTTAGGCCTATTAATGTTTGCGCTTGTCAAATTATTGGTATATGCGCCATTATTTAATGCCACCAAAAAAAAGCAGGTGGTAATTTGCGCTGCTTTTGGTAGATTGTGCTAGTCATTATGGAAATGATCTGGTTACATCTGTGTTCTTTAATGTGCGCATTGTTTGTAAATCACCTGCAGAATTTCCCCTCTCATTGATGCTTTTAAGGAATTGTGTTCTAATGTTAATTTGCTCTTTTCAGTAAATCTGGCCCTATTTCTCTTGTAATCAACAAATATATATTATTTTTTTTTTGCATATTGACACAAGAACATCATCTACTTAGCAAAATTGGTAGTTCGGAAGGAATATTGCTCCAGGAACAACACAATATTTGGATCCAGGAACTTGTCCTATTATAAAAATTACATCATGCAAAGAGGCATAGAGAGAGGGAAGGTGACAAATTTGAGTGAAAAATGTCTTAACTCTGGATGGGTGAGGGAGGTTGAGATACCAAAGACAGCTTGTACCTGCTCAGACAGACAGGAATATAGAGATGTTATGAAATGCAGAGCTTGTCCACTTTTCAGATTATTCTGGCCAAGAACCACCCACTTAAAGAAGAGTCAGGAAGGAAGGAAGGAAGACTCTCTGGCCGCCATGCAAAGCTTGCCAAATCGAGCATCTCGAAGTGCCTGTTGTAGCAGCCTGGTGTCTTGTAAACATGACTTTATAACTTTCAATTATGACACATCTCTCATTGGACCAATAAAATCACCCCGACTTGCCAGCCACTCAGATTTAGATGTATGATTTTGAGCGCAATATACATTCACAGACATCATGTCACAAAGTGGCTAAGAGGAACTGGTTAAGCAGTGAGTAGAGGAACAAGTAGACATTATTCCTTCCTTATACTGCAAGATTTTCCTTTTTCTCTACTAACTCTGCCAGGGCTGTTCAACAGTGCGTGTGTGTGTGTGTTTGTTCGCAGATCTGCATAACCGAGCTGGTTATTGTCACATACTGTGGATACCTGCAGTCTCTGAGGGCATCACTGTGCCCGTGATGACAGTCAGTGTGTGTATGTGTGTGTGTGTTTGTCAGATGGAGGCCTGCAGCTGTCAGTTGTCAGCTTCTGTTGTGATGAAAAGGGATTGAAAGAGCAGCAGTCTCTCTCTCCTCTCTCTATCTCCTCAATATGTGCTGCTCCAAATGACTTTTTAAGGTTGACTTTCTGGCTCAGAAGACTTTTAATCTTTTCATTGTTGTTGAAAACCTTGAATGAAAAAGAGGCTTAGGTTTAAAGTTCACAATGTTCTTATTAAGGTCTGACGTCACTCACCTGATTATGAAAGCATGTTTCGTAGAGTACAACAGTACATGCAGCAGTTAGGCCCAGGATGCCCTCTGAGTGTCCTTAAGATGTTAGTGTGTGTCAAGTATCTGTTGAAAGGAATCTGTGGTTCTTCTCTGGAACACAGATGGAAGGATGATCCCTGTGAAGTCAATAGAAAGATCTGAATGAGAGAGGAGGGGACGTGTGACGGTAGTCAATGCTGGAGCGGCGAAATATCTTTGAACACCTGAGTGGACAGGTGTGAATATTGTTTGCAGCTGTGGGCTGGTGTGTTTTGTTTTGTTTTCAAACAAACAGTTCATGTCCAGTTACATTCAGTATATTTAACGCAGTAAAAAGTTATTAAAATTTCCCACACTGTGTTTTAGTACACGATCACAAGGGAAAGCTCTTCATTTATATTCACCACTATAACAATATATAGCGATCAACAATCCTATTTACCTACATATATAATTTTATAAAATTATTTTGGACAATAAAATTTATGTTGCACAGGGATTACTGTGAACACTTTTGAGTTTGACTTTGAATCTATTTGATGAAATGATTCACAGGAATGATTCGACACTACCTTAGTCAAACAGCACAAATGAGTCTAATTATTTACATTATTAATTATTATTATTATTATTAATTATTTTCTTATGAGTTGATGGTATGTGAGTTTTGAGGTGTTTTAATAGCCTCTCTGATTTTTAAAAATGTTGTTAGAGTTAAATTTGAATCAGTAAATTCTGTAGTATGACTTGTTTTCAACTCAAAAATCTTCATGTATTAAATGTAATATCAAATCAAGGTACAAACCCGATTACAAAAAAGTTGGGACACTGTACAAATTGTGAATAAAAACAGAATGCAATGATGTGGAAGTTTCAAATTTCAATATTTTATTCAGAATACAACATAGATGACATATCAAAGGTTTAAACTGAGAAAACGTATAATTTTAAGAGAAAAATAAGTTTATTTTAAATTTCATGGCATCAACACATCTCAAAAAAGTTGGGACAAGGCCATGTTTACCACTGTGTGGCATCCCCTCTTCTTTTTATAACAGTCTGGGGACTGAGGAGACAAGTTGCTCTAGTTTAGGAATAGGAATCTTGTCCCATTCTTGTCTAATACAGGCTTCTAGTTGCTCAACTGTCTTAGGTCTTCTTTGTCACATTTTCCTCTTTATGATGCGCCAAATGTTTTCTATGGGTGAAAGATCTGGACTGCAGGCTGGCCATTTCAGTACCCGGATCCTCCTTCTACGCAGCCATGATGTTGTAATTGATGCAGTATGTGGTCTGGCATTGTCATGTTGGAAAATGCAAGGTTTTCCCTGAAAGAGACAACGTCTGGATGGGAGCATATGTTGTTCTAGAACTTGGATATACCTTTCAGCATTGATGGTGCCTTTCCAGATGTGTAAGCTGTCCATGCCACACGCACTCATGCAACCCCATACCATCAGAGATGCAGGCTTCTGAACTGAGCGCTGATAACAACTTGGGTTGTCCTTGTCCTCTTTAGTCCGGATGACATGGCGTCCCAATTTTCCAAAAAGAACTTCAAATTTTGATTCGTCTGACCACAGAACAGTTTTCCACTTTGCCACAGTCCATTTTAAATAAGCCTTGGCCCAGAGAAAACGTCTGCGCTTCTGGATCATGTTTAGATATGGCTTCTTTTTTAACCTATAGAGTTTTAGCCGGCAACGGCGAATGGCACGGTGGATTGTGTTCACCGACAATGTTTTCTGGAAGTATTCCTGAGCCCATGTTGTGATTTCCATTACAGTAGCATTCCTGTATGTGTTGCAGTGCCGTCTAAGGGCCCGAAGATCACGGGCATCCAGTATGGTTTTCCGGCCTTGACCCTTACGCACAGAGATTGTTCCAGATTCTCTGAATCTTTGGATGATATTATGCACTGTAGATGATGATAACTTCAAACTATTTGCAATTTTTCTCTGAGAAACTCCTTTCTGATATTGCTCCACTATTTTTCGCCGCAGCATTGGGGGAAGTGGTGATCCTCTTGCCATCTTGACTTCTGAGAGACACTGCCACTCTGAGAGGCTTCTTTTATACCCAATCATGTTGACAATTGACCTAATAAGTTGCAAATTGGTCCTCCAGCTGTTCCTTATATGTACATTTAACTTTTCCGGTCTCTTATTGCTACCTGTCCCAACTGTTTTGGAGTGTGTAGCTCTCATGAAATCCAAAATGAGCCAATATTTGGCATGACATTTCAAAATGTCTCACTTTCAACATTTCATATGTTATCTATATTCTATTGTGAATAAAATATAAGTTTATGAGATTGGTAAATTATTGCATTCCTTTTTTATTCGTAATTTGTACAGTGTCCCAACTTTTTTGGAATCTGGTTTGTAAATAATGCTGTTAGTACTACTACCATTTGTTGGTATATTTGTGTATGTAAATGATTAAATACTAATCATCATATTTTCACTTTAGTCCAACCATGAATATTTTGAACTTTATTTTTACTGCATTTTACTACTTGGGTTAAACATTCTGAATATAATTGACTTCAATGGCTGTCTGCATGATATTCACACACTTTCTCTAATATAAAAAAGGTTTCAGAGAAAATCCATAAGCATCAAGCCTATATCGAATGTCATCAGAAGGCTGAGAAATATCAAGATATGATTTTTTGCCTGGATCGCGCAGCTCTAGCGTGAAGGAGCAGTCATGGATTTCAGAGCTGATGAATGCCGTGTCCTCTCTTGCTTTACGTGCGGAGGCTCTTTCTGTCACCTAAAAGACTCTAATTCTCTCTCTCTCTCTCTCTCTCTCTCTCTCTCTCTCTCTCTCTCTCTCTCTCTCTCTCTCTCTCTCTCTCTCTCTCTCTCTCTCTCTTGCTGCCTTTTGCTCCAGGGAGAAATGTGCCATTATCTTTTAATCAGGTCCCGTGTCTCAGGACTCAGGCTGATATGAAATGCATTTGGTGGATCAATGTTTTCAGACCTCACATCTTGTTTTAATCAGGCTATCATCTCTTCTCACCCTCTCCAGCAGACAGAGCATCTGAGCGTCTGAATGTTTTTTTTTTTTTGTCAGGGTTACACACACACACGCACGCACATATATACAGCAAAACCTGAAGATGGATCCTATTCTCAGCTTGTGACTTGCTCTTTGAGTGGTGCAGGCAGTAGAATAATATTTTGAAGTGCGGTTGAATCAGCTGAGGTTAAATTACTTATAAGCAATATGGGGAACGTTACTTTTAAAAGTGACATTACATTTTTACGTTACTTGTACTCAAGGTATCACTCATTCCCAGAATGGTAGCAATATGCTTGTCTTACATTTTAATTCAGTTACTGGAATATTTTTGTACTCCTCGACATACTTCCCATGCAACAATTATACCCCCATATAGATGTTTTGCAGCTTGCAGTCTAGACAGTTTCATTGATTCGCTTATAATAGTAGTTTTGTTACGTCACGTTGCACTGCTCTTTTGTAGCATACCTCATTCATATTGCTTAATGTGACTGTTTATGGGGAAGGCCATATGAGGTAATATCAATAACTAAATTAAATATTCGCATGTTACATATTATGATGTTAATTCAATAAGTAAATAATTTAATTTAATTCAATTGCTGACTCCAAATATAAATCTGATTACATAATGTGTCATTTGTATAGCATTAATCATCAACAAAGCACACCGAAATGTAGTTTTTACTCAGAAATTGCTAGTAGATTTCACAATTACAAAAAAAAACAACAACAAAAAACAGTAAGCCGTATATTGAATTAAACATAATTTTAAAGTAGAAAAACTGAAGTATTTTCTTTTAAAACATACTCCAATCATTTTTGTTTCTAATTTAAATTTTTTAGTATTTGCTAATAAAAATGAGCTGTTTAGATGTTGTATCCTTGATTTTAATGTGCACTCATAATGAAATAAGCACACTAGCATTCACAAGTTTGGAGGTTTTTTTTAGCAATGATAGTAAAATAGCTTATCTTTTTCTTAAATTTTCATTTGTAGTCTTACATTAAATGACTCCAGTCATATCAGTCTTCTAAAAAATCGGATTTAAGCCATGATCAAAAATATAGAGTGCACCTTTATGTATTAAAAACATTAAATCATTTTGGTTTAATAGCTTATTTGCAAGTAGCATTGCTAATTGAGAAGTAGGAGCACACATTTGAACACATCTAATGGTTCATCTCAAATTAAGGAAAATACAGTGATCCAGAAATAATGGAAGTGCATATGCTGCAACAAACTGACTAAAATAATGGAGTAAAAGGAAGAATGTACCTGGCATTTTGCCAGTCTGATAAGTAAACAACTTCTCTAACCGCATCTTCTCTCCACTTAGTCAAGAAATGTTTCCTAAACCGCAGCCTGCAGCAATAACAACTCAACAGTATATATACACGATATACAGAATTTGTCATGTCTTGACAAACATTTGTAAAAATCTGGCATCTCAGTGTAAAAATAGCACAGGGTGACAGAAATACACTGAGTGTATTATTACAAAGCCATGAGATCCTGGGATGAATCTTGCATTTGCATTGATCAAACAAGTTCAACTGAGCGTGCTCTGAGTCTGGTGTATAAGTGAACCCTAGATAGAAAGGTCAGCACAGCTCTGTGCATTATTCATGACGGAGAGAGAGAGAACATTGAGCAAAGTCTCGACGGGCCTCACCCCTGTTGCACTTTTGGCCCACCTGCACCCTGCAGTATGTCTTTCTGCGTAAGCCAACCGGATCCAACCACCCTTTTAATAGCAGCAGAATCACTGTGGCTTGCGGGAATGCTGGCAGAAGCCTAGCAGACCCCACTTTACCTCCTCCGGGGCTTTAACATAACTTTGATCTCCAATACAATGCCCATGTGAGATTCCCCTCCCTCTTCATGCCTTGGTTTGGTTCCAGGCTTTTAGCAGATGATTAGGAGACCGAAACCATGGAGGGTTAAAGTAATGGCACAACTGAAAACGTAGTATTTATTTATTTTACAGCAGTAGAGCAAATTAATTAAAGGTTTTTAATAGTATATAATATAATAGTAGATAATATACTTATTTAAATATACACTTTAATGAAACACACGCACGCACACACACACACACAATTATGCTACTTATATATTTTATCTAAGTATATATATATATATATATATATATATATATATATATATATATATATATATATATATTAGTAAATTATTAATGTGTTTAAGTAATATAATAAGATAAACACACACACACACGATGTCAATAATTTGCATGTAGCATAAAATGTATATAGCAAAAATATTCTATTTTATTTGTTATTTTTAATACTATATGGAAATTATTTTAATAATAGAATGTATTAATAGTAATTCATTTTTATGCAGTTGACTCAAAAATCTCAGTTTAAATAGTTTTGTGTTTGTGTTTCTATGAGTAGGTTTGCAGGTATGTGTTTACATGTTATTTTCCTGGGATGTATCCAATGAGGATCGGCACGCATGTCTGTCATCCCACAGACATTTAAAAAGCATCCAAGGAATATGCATATTTGTGTGTGCATGGTCACATATGCTCCTGTCTTCGTGTTTATAGAATTCTCCCCAGCAATTGTTGGTGTGATAAGACTGATGAAATATTAATGTGGTCCTCTGGTTTAATGACTCATAAATTGAATTTGGATATTCAGCAGTCTTGCCTTCTCATAACTGGCCCGTGGACTTGTTAAAGGGGAAGAGAGAGAGAGAGACAACAAGATAAAAAAAAACAATGTCGCCTAATTTAAAGGCCAAAGAGGCAGTGGGAGATTTTAATGCAGGGAATAATATATTTTAGTGAGAGAAAAAAAGATCGGCTGTGATTTATTTGCGAATATTAGGGTACACTTCTTGAGAAAGTGTGCTTCTACAGTGTAAAAAAGTATTTTTTGAAGCTGCAAATAAAGTTATTGGAGTACATTTTACATACATACTATTTCAGTCTACTTGCCATGTCTTTGTAAATAATTGTGAAATTCACAAGCAATTTCTGAATAAAAATAGTTTCTAGACCATTTTTTTTTCAGTGTACAAATAAACAACATAACATTTAAACATAAATAACTGATAAGTGAGTCATATTTATTCCTATATGATAGCAAATTAACTAAAAGCTCATCAAATTAAACTTATGTTCACAAGGAATTATTTTTTTTTTACTATCTTCATTTGTACTCTCTAAAAAAAACAAAATCATTAACCAGTCATGTATATAATAAAAATGCAATTTAGGGGTGATGTTAGTGTATTTAATGCATCTGCAGTACAGTATAATGCGTTTAATTAGCTGCTAATGTTACGTGGTTGAATAAAGTGTTTGCTCAATGTGTGTGTGTGTGTGTGTGAGTGTTTACAGAGACCATTGTTTGTGAGTGATTTGGTTAAGCCAGTGTAATCTCTCATTAGCACTGGTGTGTTTGAGCTGTGTGCCGCTGTCTCTGTGAGGGGGATTGAACTCGTGCCACTCTGAGATGCTTTTTTAAACGCGGTGGGCTAACGTATAGATGAACACATACACAGGATGAACACACACACTTAAATGTGCACTTACAGAACTGAAGTGGTGGTTTGAACCTCAAAATAGGTGTTAAGAGTATATGGTTGATGTCACTTATGTCCCGCTGCGTTGACAGACCCCCTTTTAACTCGCAATTTTAAGGTTGAATCTACCACACTCACATCCGACCTCCACATTTCCTCTTCCGTCCTTACGTTCAGAGCTCACCTTGAGTCGGGCGATAAATCATTTTTGGAGAAGAATTGGATTGAAAATGTTTTCTACTGTACTTTATAGAAGGGTTCAGTATTGGGTTTGATATGTTTTTGAAAACCCATGCAGGAGAAATATCCGTTTCTTAGTAGCAATTGCTCATTCTCAGAGCTGCTAATTCTTACTGGCTCTGGGCAGAAATATAATATACCCACTAACACACACACACACACACACACTGAGACGGACACATGCAGAGTTGTCTGAGATTTTGTCAGTGGGGCCAATTCTATTCCCCAACCCACAAAATTAGCTACTAGTGCTAATGGAGGTGGTTTATTATGAGAATTTCATATGACGGTGAGGCCAGTGGTGGAAAAGGCTAAATGTAAGACATTCAGACAATCAGTCTTCGTCATATTAGGAAAGTCAATTGAAATTCAAAACTCTTTTTGTTAGAATTTTGTACAGTGAATATAATGTCTCATTTGCTTTGCCATCCAGCTGTATGGAAGTTTTACTGTATGCGTATTAAAATGTATTACTTTGAATTATTTTCAGATAGATAGATAGATATAGATATATAGATAGATAGAAAATATATATTTTTAATAATTTACTTGTATTTTGTATTTTATTTTTTAATTGTTATAATTAATTTGGCAAAAATATATTACAATAATGATAGATAGATAGATAGATAGATAGATAGATAGATAGATAGATAGATAGATAGATAGATCACTATTGCTACCTCTGTACACTTATAATCATCCTGCCCACCTCCTGTCCCGTTCTCTCTCTGTCGCTCTGGGAATACTGGTTCATGGGGAGTGACACGTCGCTGGGCCCCTGGGCTCATGCACATCTGGAGCCTGCCATAAATACTCAGCAGCAAACCAACACATCAACCACCCAGGGCCTTGCTCTTGCTGTTGCTCTCTTTCTCTTTTCATTCTGCCTGTGCAGTGTTTCTCTGCATGTTGTTGGCATTTCAATATATTATCATGGTCATGGAGTTTGAGTATGTCATGTTCCTAAACTTACTCTCTAGAGTTAAAAGTGTTGTAGGGTTGAATGAAGAGTGGGGTTGGGTGTTGAGAAACAGTTCCATTTTAGAACCGGTTCCAAATTTCCAAAAACTGGGGATGAAATTTATATTAGTCGTTTTTGCTGTGGTGTTTTTTTATTAAAACCATAGGCAAAATTTCCTCTTGTAGGAACAGAATAAATATGTTTGACATGTAAATGTTTGACTTTTTTATTTATTTATTTTTCCCCTTATTGGAAACAAAACTAGGATAAGAAAACTCAATAAGAATCGGAATCGATAAAATTCAAGCAATACCCAATCCTAATGAAGAGATCATGCCTGGGGAAAAAAACACTTTCTAGTCAGAAAAAGCAAAAATTAGAGCATCTTGATATAGGAGATACAACATGTTGAGTCCAGGGTGCTTCAGGCTGATGATCGTTTCAGTTTGTGAAGGGAGGCTGAGAGTGCTAATGGGGCAGAGTGGCCAGTTTGATTGGCGACTCTGAGACACAGTGCTCCATCTCACTTATCCTCCGTTTGCTCAATTTCCTCTGTGTAAGGTGGCACACCTGGGGTCCCACACCATCACAAGCTCAAACCAATCACTCTGTCACACTATCAGTCTCTATCTATCTATCTATCTATCTATCTATCTATCTATCTATCTATCTGTCTATCTGTCTATCTGTCTATCTGTCTATCTGTCTATCTGTCTATCTGTCTATCTGTCTATCAGTCTGTCTGTCTTTCTGTGTCTTTCTTTCTTTCTTTCTTTCTTTCTTTCTTTCTTTCTTTCTTTCTTTCTTTCTTTCTTTCTTTCTTTCTTTCTTTCTTTCAAGACCACTCTCAAAATAGCATACTGTACGTATGACAATGTATTTGGTCTTGGCAGGCTAGATCTACTGCTGTGCAAATACGGACTTGCTACAATAGATACACAGACACACTACTGTGAGCATGTAAGAATTTTGTAAGCCATTTGTGAGTTGCTTTGGATAAAAGTGTCTGCTTAATGACTAAATGTAAATGTTAGAAATGCATATATCCCATAGCAAATCTAGACAGGTGGAGCTCGGGGAGATGAAGGTTTTTAGAGGAACCAGCTTACACTACAGGTATTACCCTGTAAGTAAATTAACTATTTAAATATTGAGCAAGTAAGCTCATGGGCAGCAGAATCAGCCAATGAGGCCAGTCAGTTTGTTCTGTGTATCTATCATGTCAAACCTTTCTATCAGTCTATCTAATGTTCTGTTTTCAGTCAGTCAGTTCAGTAATTTTTGTTGCATCTGTCTATCCAGTAATAGTCAACATTGACATTTTTTAATTACCAGTTTTTCTGTTTGGCTGATTAAATTTTCATTCTGATATTAATAACAGAAAGGCAAAAGCTGTAATAGTTTCTCATATACTGACGGCATTCAGCAAATATTAGTTTTGAATGTTTAATAAACATTTTATTCCACAAAGCTTGCAACATTTTGGCGAATTCAGCTGTTAGAGCCTCTGAAGTGTGCATTCATAGCCTGCATTAAAAAAGTTTTATTCTGTGAGACGTTCTATCTGTAACGGGGCAAACGAGACGTGAGGCAAGCGGATCCAAGTGCAAGCTTTTATTAATAAACATAGTCAAATAACATGCAAGGTCAAACAACAGCAAACAGATATGGCATGGGCAAGACACAAGAGTAATCCTAGGGCAAGCGTGGATCTTTGATTGGCAAACAATATCCAACGGGGCAAGGCAGAGAGATAATCCAGGTACACGAGCAGTAGTTCAAGAGAGGTGCAAACAGAGTCCGAACGGCAAGGCAAAGGGTAAATCCAGGAAACACGGGCAAGAATCAAAATACTAGAAAACACACAAGGCAAGGCAATGCTATGCTATGACAGCAAAGTGGGCTCCGTAGAGTAGTTATCGCTAGGAGAGTGATATACGCTATACAATACTCGGCAATGACAGAGAGGAAGTCCAAGGCTTATAAAGCGTGTGTGATTGTGTGATCAGCTGTGTAATCAGAGCAGTGTGAGATTGGTGACAGCTGTGTGTCATCAGTGCAATGGATGATGGAATTGTAGTCCAATGGTGAAGTGCGACAGTGGTGTAGTGCAAGAGTCCATGCGGTGAGCGGGTGACCTCTGGTGGTGAGTGAACGGAGGTTCATGGACCGGATTCGTGACACTATAAATTAGAAATGGACAGGACAGTTCTGTATTTATATTTATCCAAAGCAGCAGTTTCATGCACTCCCTGAAAATCAAACCCATGACCTCTGCGTTGCTCACCCTTTAAAATTATGCTGTGCTATATTCAGCTTGCCAATGTCATATACACATCATATTCACCATGTAAAAATAATGTTAATTGGTATTTATTTGAGAATATGTGATTCCCAGTTCAAACTAATTTATAAGGTTACTGAGTGCATTCCTGATTGCAGTTTAAATAATTTTTATTTGCGCTTTTAACTGTGTCTTCATTTGTGAAAAATACTATAATTTCTCTGTAGAGAAGGGCAGTTTACCTTATTTCCATTATTGCTTTTACCACTTCCATTGTGTCAGTTTATCAAAGTCCTTGTATATGGCTGATATTCACATCCGCTTTGTGTGATCCGATCACAAGTGGTCAGACGAGACAGATCAGTGTCACTTCATACTGAAATCATTGAGAAGGAAATTTAAAATACCCGATCCAATCAGGCCTGAATAGAATCATATTATAAATCTAATGCTCAAGTTGTAATGTTCTATTTTGATTGTTGCTTGCTTGTGTTTGCAGTGTACATGCCCTGCAAACACTAAAAGCTCTTCAGGAAGCAGCCAGATTATAAATTCAATTCAGTTACGTGGAGGCTTTTTGCTCAGGCTATACTAATGTCTGCAATGATAAATAATAAATTCTCAGACCTTTGTACTCCAACAGAAATTAGTAGTGTGAACTGGTTTTGTAAGTAAACGGTGCTTTCTGTGATCACTGCATTGCTTTTCTTTTAGCTTAGATATTAAAACAGACTATATTGGTAAAACAGAATATACAGTATACATGCCGGTTAGACACTACTGCTGAGGACATAAAAAAGGATAAGTTTTCATCCATCAGCAATTGCAGTGTTTCGACAACAGAGTATAAGCTTAAGCGTTTGTGTCGGCTTATGCACAGTCATCTTTGGCTCCTGGCGGTGAGCTGTTTCAGTGTCACAAGTGTATAAACTGTGTATGTAAGCGTCCACTCTTGAGTAGCGCTAGACTGTGCATGTCTCAAGGGCTTTAGACTTTCTGGTCAGGCAGGAAAGGAACCAGGGGAATCATTAGGTAAACCAAACCCTTAAACTTGAGCTTAAATCAATGAACAATGCTGCCTGAGAGGAACAAGATGCATAGACAGCCCTGGGGAAACACGAGACTTCACCATCACGCCACTACTGACACAAAAGCTCATTTCAATCCTATCAATCTAGAGAATCATAAACAAACATTGCCCCTAAAGTTAAAGACATATCTATCTATCTATCTATCTATCTATCTATCTATCTATCTATCTATCTATCTATCTATCTATCTATCGATCGAGCATCTCTCAGAATAGCATACTGTACATATGACAGTGTTAATGTAGGCTATTTGGTCTGTGTGGGTTAGATCTTCTGCTGCTGCTGAGCAAATACGGACTTGCTACAATAGTTACATGGACACACTGCTGTGAGCATGTAAAAAATGCTTATAACCCATAGAAAATCTAGACAGGTGGAGCTGGGGGAGGTGGAGGGTTTCAGAGGAACTAGCTTTTGTGCATTTACAGCATTTACGAATCTTTATTTGTGAATATTGGAATACTGTTTGATACTTTTGTGATCATTAAGATCAAGGAACAGCTGTTATATAGGCCGACAACAAAAACACAACATGAAATTATCAAATAAGTAATTGCTTATATTTGTGTGCTATTATTCAATAGTTCACAATCCATATGATTGCTTTTTGTGAGGAACAAGCCCAAATTCAATACTTCATTCAAAAATCTTCATCTGCATCTTCGGCAACAACCATAATAGTCTAATTGCTTAGTCATTACACATTACATTTTGACACAGCTGGTTGGGTTAAATGTTTTTACCCAACGTGCTGGGTTGTTTTATTTGTCAACTATTGTTTAAAAATTATTATATTGCTGGATCAAAATGGTCTGGAAATTAAAAATCACACTCAGAATTACTAGAGGCAACAGTAATAATCAAAAGATAAATGTTTATTATTAAACAAGAACACCCATGGACAAAATATAAGACAAAATTATTTTATTTGGGTGAATACAGCATAGTTTACAATATTGCATACATTTAAACTCGTTCAACAAGCATTGTAGAAATAAAAATGTAACATTTAAAAGTATCATTTTAATTTAAGTGTTTTCAGCCGTTCTCTGTAATCTAATAATTTGCATGCCGGTGTATTGCCTAAATCTGAGCTGGTGAAGGGCTGCTATTCGCCGGGAGGAACTGTGGACTTCAGACGCAGTTTCACTCGTATCTGAAAGATGCCGTGACTGACTCCTTAATCTGCCCATAAACAAAGTATTACAACAAATAAAATCAGTTTATGTTATGCAAGTCAAAAGTCATGACTGACATCTCTTCCTTGTGTTATGCGTTGCGTAAAAATAATGTAATTTACAGCACAGTAAAGACTTTATAACTTAAATAAAATATATACAAACCTTTATTTCACTGAAGAAGTGCACTAAAATGCCGGCGGTGGTGCTGAGAACTGCTCTTTCCTTTAGAGGATGCAAAAAGCCTGCGATCTGACTGTTACTCAGCAGCTGGGTTGTTTCATTGGAGGCAGGCTCAACCCAGCAGTTAGGTAGAAAAAGTAATCCAGCATTGAAAATTACGCAACAGCTTAGTTACAGAAAAACTACAAATATTAAAAATAACCCAATAAAATGACCCACCAAGCTAAACCCAGCATTTGGGTAAAAAAAAAAAAAGTAGCCCAGCATTTTTTAGAGTGCAGAATAACTACCCATCACCTGGGTAAAAATATTAAAAACAACCCAATAAAACAGCTTTTTTTTAGAGTGTACAAATGTATAGTTTGGTTCCTGATAGCAAATGCTTGTTTTTAAGAAAATCTATGGATTTAAATGTCTATTAGTCTGTCTGTCTGTCATTCGTTCTAACCTTAGTATTATCATTCTATCCATCATATTTCTTTCTGATGTCTTGTCTAACCATACTCATGATCGCTTACACTGAAGTAACATATACCTTTTAACCATCTCTGTTTTCTTTTCTCTCCTTCACAGCGTCTCACTTTCTTTCTTTTCCACATGCCCTGACAAAACAAGCACTAATACATTTTGGGCTAATAGAGCTTTTACATTCTTGAGTATCTCGGCTTTTACTGTAAGTGCTACATCAATGCTAACCGTGTTCATCATTCGCAGACGGAACATGTTTTATCCCATTATGACAGACTATTGAAAGCATGTCTGTTAACTCTGCTCAAGATTTCCTCTTGAAAGGTGTCGTAAGGTAACTAAAGCTTTCATCCAAAAGGCTCACCTCACTTCCAATGAACATGCATTTGAAACAGGAGAAAGCATGCTTAGAAATGTCAGCGATGTCCTGTTCGATTAAAAAGTGCTTGGCATGCTATAGTTAGCGTTCCTTAAAAGATCTATTTCTATATGATACAACCTGTTATGGTGTTTTGCTGGTGTATCTGAATGCGATTATATTAAATAATATATATATTTGTTTAAACTTAAACCACATAAATCATGTTTTTTGTTCCCAGTGTGTAACATTGCATACTTGAGAGTGCATCGGCATGTGTTAACAGTGTTTTAAAAAGGATTTCTTGGTCTGCACGGTCTAATTGTTCCAGAGAAGAAAATACTAGACCCTTTTCCAACACCAGTGTCTCCACACATAAATTAAAGTGCACATTTTCCTTAATGTAGCAGAGAATTAGTGCTCAAGTTTAGATATTGCATCCTGACAGTGTTTGTGGATCCTATAGTGGTATCTGTGTGCTTGTGTTGGTATAAATGTGTGTGTGTGTGTGTGTGTGTGTGCGTGTGTGTGTGTGTGTGCGTATGCGCGTGTGTGTGTGTGCGTGTGTGTGTGTGTGTGTGTGTGTGTGTGATTGCGATTGGTCCCATGGGAGAGATCATTACCAGTGCGGGGCTGGGTTTTGAGTAGCTCACTGAATCAGACATAAAAATCAACTTCTGGAACAGCTGTGCAGAGCATTGTTTACACAGCCCTCATTGTGGACACATTAATCACAACAGCACATTACCCACAAAACCACCAGCTGTGTGTGTGTGTGTGTGTGTGTGTGTGTGTGTGTGTGTGTGTGTTTGTTTGTCACCCATTTGTGACGAAGGTGCAAGCAGTGTCCGAGGAAAGTCACAGCGAAGAGCTCACACTTTATAATTCACTGCTGTCAGTTCGATCCTCATTATCCTCTTTCTTTTCCTCTCTCTCTCTCTCTTTCCATCCATCTCTTTTTTTCTCTCCACAGACTGCGTTTTGAATTTAAAACTTGCTTGGCAGTAGTGGCAGCAGACTTTTAACAGTGTAAACAGATATCTGAAATTACACAAAGCCTGTATCACTGCTAGCAGGGTCGCTGCTGGCCAAATGGGTGCCCTTAGCAGAATTGTATTGTTGTGCCCCCTCCCTCAAATATTATGGAAGTTATTAAAAGAACCTACTATAGGGGTCAAACTAGAACTTTAATAAAATATAAAAGTAAATAAATAAAATGTAATTAAATTGTATAATTTACAAATTACAATTGTAGTTCTAGACAGTTAGGCCTACCTATGGCTATGATTTTATTAATACAGTAGTCTGAGTGATTTTATTGTCTCAAGCATTCACAAATCACACACAAGAAAATGAAGCAGTTTTACTATAAAACCTTGGATAAGTTTTGTAAGGGTTGTGATCTCCTCATGTTTTATGTTGAATAAATTATAGAGGCTGTGTCATCTATCGCAAAAAGTTGGCCAAAATTTAAAGATTAAGTGGATATTTTAATGAAATGTTTGGTCAATATAGCCTATTAAACAAGGATTTGATCATCCTGCAGCAATTACCAGGCCTTTGGCTCCCTTTGCAGGCATTTTTAATAATATGTTAATATAATTATATAATTTATAATAATATATAAATTAATTATTTTGTATTACATTATGTATTTTAACAGTGTTATTCAATGAAACCATATAATTCTTAATTAACCAATCATTATTGCTTCATTGTTTTATATAATGCATTTTAAGCCATTTTAAAGGCTGTTGTTGGCTTAGGTCTGTTTCTATAACCACAAAAAAATTTCCTTAATAGCTACTTCTATGTAAAATATTATTTGAAGTAACAAAACCATGCTTAACCATGGCTACAAAACCACGATTTTTGGTTTTATTCATAGTAAAACCATGGCTAATTTTCGTAAGGGAACATGGAATTTCATAAGGGAACTTTTCACGGGTAAAGTTGTCCATTATGATCATTTGCGTTCCGTCGCAAACATGAGGTGCAAGTGGTCGCGGATGTGGGAATAGCACGTCACCTGTGCGTTCAGAGTAAAATACCGTATTTTTATTCTATAGGCACGTTAATATTAATACAGAATGAACGTTTTTTGTTTTTTTTTGAGCAACTGAGATGGTGCCCCCTGGGAGTTGGTGCCCTACGCAAACTGCGTACTCTGCGTATAGGGAGCAGCGGTACTGACTGCTAGGGACAAAAACAAATTCTGTGTATTCCATGTCTGTAGGGAATAGCATGTGTAGTAGTGTTTTTCCAATTGAGGATGTCACCCATAGAAGTTTTGTCAAATTTAGTTACCTTTTGTGCCTAGAAGTTAGCTACATTTCACAAAAAAACTTCCTATTGACATCCAGTGACTTCTGCAATAACACTGAAAACATAAAATATCTATCTATCTATCTATCTATCTATCTATCTATCTATCTATCTATCTATCTATCTGTCTATCTGTCTATCTGTCTGTCTGTCTGTCTGTCTGTCTGTCTGTCTGTGTATCTATATCTAGTAACTTTTTAATCTTGAATTTACTTAACGTGGAGAGGATTTTAGAATTTGGTGCTCATATGAATGTTGCAGGCAGTGCAAAAGCTTAAATTCACAAGGCTTGAGACTGTATTTTTATTTATTTTTTTCAGTTCTGCACATAAATTTTGTGTTCTTCGAGCTATGGGGTCGAGCATTTCAAACCAACACAGTGTTTAATAAATGATGAGCCTAACTCTGTGGAACAGAAACATTTGTATTCAACATCCTTATAAGCCACTTAAATTCAATTCAGGTATATCATAAATCTTTTCAAATGAGCTTTAATGCATTATGACTGCACAACACCATCATTTTGGCTAGAAATTGCATTAGGGCTACTTAGAAATCCTACACATATATACAACTCTCATCCAACTGTGTGAACCCCCTTGTGGGTTAATTTATTGGCCGTCTTGGGTCTCGATACCCATACAGTCACATCCCCTCTATCAGCACCCCAGCAGAGATTCATTTTCAGAGCCGTGCTGTATAAATCCAACAGTGGTTGGAGGTGGTGATTTTTCTCTCAAACTGACGTTTTAACAGGAGGGGGAAATGGTGGGAGCTCATTTGATAGCGAGGTGACGATATAGCTGGCAGCCCTCAGTAGAGCTGAAAGCTGTAGTTTATAAGCGAGGATGTAGCTGTCGCCGAGACAAGCCGCTGCTCATAAACCAACTTTTCCTTGATCAGCCACAGGGGAAAAACACAAGACATGAGAAACCTCAAGAGTAGATCTCGAGAAATGTCTTGAATATGAGGAACCAAATGCAGAAAAATTCTGTCTATCTGCAGTATCTGGCTATCGCTCTATCTGTCATTCTGTCTTTGTCGTTTTCCTTGTGGTCCGTTTTTTTTTTGTTTGTTTTTTGGAGGGAGGAGGGGTATTTGGTCCTCCTAATTTAGGTTAAACCAATGCCCACGCACACACACACACACACACACACACACACATACAATCCCTGTGTGTCTGTGTGCCACATGACCTAAATAATGCCATTATTTAGGGGTGTGCGATATTGACAAAAATGACGGGGGGATTTTTGTGGATAACGATAATTAATATTTTGCTGAGTGTGTTTTTGTGCTTGTTTAGGCTTGTCATGGATAAATATGACACTAAAAAACTGCCAGTAGGTGGCGGCAAGTGCGTTTTAATGAATGACTCATTGAATCCTTCAATCAAACGATTCTTTGAAAATGTCTGATTCAGTTAGCCTCAAAGAAATTTGATTGTCTTTGTGAATGGATCATTGGATAATTGGCTCACTCGATTCATTTCAAAAATTAATTCAGGAACGAAATACAGCAGTGTTGCTCTGAGAAATAAAATAGCTCTGCTGTGGCTTTCTTTGTAACTATATTTAATTTGCAAAGCAGGAAAAAATACAAAATGTGTCTAAAATGTAACTCACTCAATTAACTTCTTGTCTGTTGGACCGCTGTATAAAATCAACTTAACATTTGCGATCACACACACATGCTGACTGTAGTGTGGTATTATCATAAAAAAAAAAATTTCGTTATTTAAATTATAGAGGCATTCTAACTGCATTCTAATGTGCGTCTTCATGAAATGAATGTTTTTGGACTCAAGGATTTTTAATTTTTTTTTGCAGAACTGTTTTACTCGTTTTAATTTCTGAATGGAACGCATCCCTCGCTCTCTCTCAATATCGTCCCACATCATCATAGTCACTTGGACAATGTTGCGCTTGAAACATTTTGCACAAAAAAATAATGAAAACATTTGTGAGCTTGCACGTAGCTTGTTAATACTGAGCTCTGATTGGCCAATCGCCATTACTTAGTTTATAAATTATCATATGTGGAGAATAGCCTATTAGTATTTAATTTACACAAGTTTTACAGTACATAATAATACACAGCATTATTAATCTAAAGAATATAGTAAGATGGGATGGTGGTTTTACAGAGGGCATGCTTTTTGTCATTTGAGCGCTGGGTTTTCAAACCATACTTTTTAAGATCTTTTTAAGACATGTTTTGCACAAATATTTTGCATCTGAGAGTGGCAGACCTGTCTGCATGTCGTTATTTGTCTGCTTATTCTGTCTGACTCTCTCTGTCAGCTTTCAGAGCTAAATCTGTATAAATTGCAATGGTATTTATCTAATAAGCAGGAAAATATCACTTTAGTTCACATGATTTTGAAAAGACAGTTTGACCCAAAGTATTGACTCGGGTGCAAAAACAAGACTCTGAGTAACTGAGAAATTGATCGGATTATGTAATTCATCATGGCCATTATAATACAGAACGTGGATAAGAAATGAATTCGTTATTGCACTTTTTCTAGTGTTTTTCACACTTCTTTAAATCTTAAATGCTGTAATTAGCCGCCGCATATTTGAATGAATGATCTTTGATGCGGCCGCTTTCACAGGCCCACGTACTGTTATTTAACATGTCCATAAAGTTATGAACAGTGAGAACCTTTCTCTCTCTTTTCCCTAAGAGACCCGGAGCCAAAGAAAGCGGGTTTTATCCATCCATCAGGTCATATTTCCATACCTAGCTTTCTGTTGTTCCATCTTATTCTGTCATCATCTTCTCTCAACTTCGAAAACGCACTTGAATAGCGCAGAGCATTGTCTAGCACTTGCAATTACATAACTTATTTATAACAGTAAGAGTGAGCGAGAGATGTTCCCTAAAGAAAAGAAGGAACATGAGTCTTAAGGACGACTCCTGGGTACCATGGTAACAAGCAGCGGTTGCAGTCGGCCGTTGCTCACCTTGCTGTTATGCCTGGTCGGGTGATGGTAACTCCACCCGACACGGCAAATGATATTCATGTTCTGGGGCGAATACAAGGAGGCCAGTGAGGATGCTGTCAATCAAAACTATAGCAGGGCTTCTCCTGTAGATGTGACACACATATACTCAATGGAATGAATATGTTTTCTTAGTGCAAAGCTGGAAAGAATGCATTTACCATGACCTTTTGATTCCACCTGCAGCCTCCCAGCGCTCACATCAGCTTTTTACACAGAGCCAACACACATACACACACATTCGGTGCTGCCCAGCATGGCCTGTACTGCTCCTAAAAGCTGCAGTACCTGTAAATGTACATTTGGAGTGCATAATAAAAGCATCAGCTCTATTTGGGCCTACTGAGTGTTTATAAATAACTCCATTACCAAATTCAAATTCATTTTTATTTATTTATTTATACCAACCAAATACTGTGTTTTCCATTATTTTTCTGCATTTCATTTTAATGGCTTCATTAAACTGCAATAATCAAAAGCATCTCTGATTAATTAATTTTATAAAAAAAATATATATATATATATATTATTATTTTATTTATTCTTTTTACTATGATGTGTGTTTAAATTTTTCTGCTGAATAAATTCTGGTAAATATTTATTTCTGGGTAATATTCCTTCAAAAATAATGTTTTAATAATAATTAGTAGTAATACCATCATTGTCCTACTTTCAGTGCATTTGGCTTCCCGTATGTTCGGCTGAATACTGGTTCTCTTGCTCTCAGTCTTGTTGCTTCTACCGGCTGTTTATTGTAGTAGGTATGTAACACCGAGAGGTGTATACGCCCTCTTCTCAAGATGGGATGGAAACATGCAGCTCAAAATGACCCCAAAAATGTCATTTTCTAGCTGTTATAAAAAATTATCAGTAGGCTATTTTGGGCTGAAGCTTTACAGACACATTCTGGGGACACCCAAGACCAATATTACATCTTGTAAAAAGAGGTGCCCTTTAAGTAATATATTTGTCTAAGTTTCTTAAATTTAACCATACTTTAATTTTGAGGGGTTCTTTTGAAGACCTTTGAGATTCTAATTGTATATGATATGATATTGAAGCGGTAGAAGCTGAAAACAATGCAAGCATCACGCTCTTCAGTAGGTGTGTAGTAGAGCCCTGTTTTCTTAAACCCGCACCCGCCCGCTCCAGCTGAATTTATGACCAAGACCTCCCGTGCCTGCAATGTTTGTGTCCACTCCTGCCCACTCTCACGGACTTTCTCTAAGAGCTTGAAAAAAATATCGGCTACACAAATACTCAAATATTCGTTCAACGTGATTGCGTTTAAATAAGATGAAGTAATGCTAAACCAAAGCACCACACCTGACAAAAACATTGTTTTTTTTATGTTTTTTTGCATTATAAAACATTAACCGTTAAAACAAAAGCACAAATAGCAGCACCTCAGTTTTTAAAAGGAGCATTTTGATAGGAAAGGATGAGAAATAAAGATCAGAAAAATGCACACGAAAATTTCGGACTCAGCGTGCAATCACCTTAACTGTTAACTAACATTTTAAGTAGCCTAAATAAGCCAAAGCAAAATATGAAATAACTTTAACTTAAGTAAATAAACACATAGAACTTAGAAAATAGGTATGTCGCCTCAGGGCAGAGGTGCCAGATTTACGTCCTTGTGCATCTTTATCGCTACAATTTATAACTTACGAAGTTTAACTCTTTCCCATTTTTTTCAGTGACAATTGAGAATTGTTTCCAGATGTCTGACTTGCCTTGCCTTGCTTTGCTTTTGTCAAGTAAACAGCTGCTTTAATTTTCTTCTCAGCTATTTCCTATTACACACCAAATCCCACCGTTTCCCTCCAGGTCTCCCGCAAAATTTTCTGACCGCCCACTTTCGCCTGCAGCAAAGGTAAAACCGCCCGCTCCCGCGAGATTTGCATTGCAAACCCAATACAGCCCTCTAGCGTGTAATAAACAAAACCGTTAATTCACACAGAAACGCAGAACATGCAGGATTCACATTTAAATAGTCTTTTTGCGGCTTAATATTCACAGACGCTAAACCATATGTTTTTGATTTATCCATACAAAATTTGACAAATTCCGTGTTGACTGGATTCCACGATTTCATCCACTTTTTCCACATCTGGGAAACCATAGGGCCCTAGTTAACCACAATGCATTTCAAACATTCATTTTGATATTATTATATGTTTGAGTTGAAATTGCAGATGGGGTGTATGGAAACATTCTAGTGAGCATTTTATTGAATAAAACTTTGACCTAGCTTAGAAAGGATGTCATCATTATTTTGTTGAGAAAACTGTATATTTTAAATATCTATTTCTACTAGAAGTTTATTTTTCTTCAAGACCTCAAGGATAACAAACATGGACTAGAAGGTACAAAACTCCTTAGGCATTATATAGGGTCTTTACAGCACTGTCAACAGATTACTTTGCAAACAGCAGAGCGAATATACTGTATATGGAAGATATGGCTTTAGAGAACAGGACAGAGGAAATGAGAGAGAGAGAAAATGAGGGATCTTTCGGCTCAATCTGTTCTCCCTGGTGACTGATAGCAGATTCTGTTTGAGCACCGTGTTGGGGTATTAAGTCATCTGCTCATTCCAAAGATCAGCAATGTCTATGATGAAAGGGCAGATACCACACACACACATCCATTCAGCTACCTCTGTGCAGCACACACCAGAGACCTGCCGACTACGTTTCTTGGAGAAATGTCATCTCTCATTTTAACATGCAAAACTGACTGATCATTTGAACTTCTCTCGCTCTCCCTGACAGCTATTATGCCAATGATTGCTTCCAGAAGATCTCTGTGTGTTTTGCTTTGTGTACACCATGCCTCCTATGATCAGATATTTCATCATTCCAGTGATGTTTTAGGCACTTAAACCCACACGGGAGGAAAAATATCACTTTTTTTCTTTCTAATTTCTGTGCCTTCGAGCAGAAGTGCAACCATATTGATTGTTTTCAAACCATTTTTTTTTCTCATTCCATCTTCCATTGGGCAAACACACAGATAAGCCCCATCTCAAATTCACATTGTTGTTTAAGCCAGTTTCGTTATTTAAATAGTGTTAATTTCATGTCATTAGTAGATCTATTTACACTCTGATATACTGCAACATAAAAATTTGAACTAAAATCGAAGAATATTTCGTATTAATTTAACTGATATTTAT
The DNA here is from genome assembly GCF_936440315.1 of Barbus barbus. Lineage (NCBI taxonomy): Eukaryota > Metazoa > Chordata > Actinopteri > Cypriniformes > Cyprinidae > Barbus > Barbus barbus. The sequence continues at coordinate 16,623,351 of NC_136715.1, read as the reverse complement.
TTTTTGGCAGATGGTCATGGAATGGTACCTTTTTGGTGTAGTGTTTGTGTAATTTCCAGCCTCAAGACATCAAATGGAATTTATTTTTTATTAAATTTTAATACTTTTTTATTTATTATTGTCTCATAAGTGACTGTATAGACATGTATAGTATTACATTTCAAATAAATGCTGTTCTTTTAAACTTTCTATTCATCAAATAATTCTAAAAAAATCATGTTTCCAAAAAAATGGAATGTAGGGGAATTTTACTAAAAAATAAGTTTCCTCCTACCTTATTTCCTTCTTGATATATTACATATCGAATATGAAAGATAACAGACATTTCCCTTGAGCACACTTTCATTTTTTTCTTTTATCAACAGTTTCAGAATGTCCAAATGTAATAACAAAAATTATTTTCTAAAAAATGTTTTTAGAAAGTTTCTATCAAACAATAACCTACCTTTTGATTTCCCTTGCTATAGTTTTAAGGTATGAACTCTAAAAGAAAATACCTTCTTAAAGGGTTAAATAGTAAAACAGTGATTTTTAATTATTATATATTTCACAAATTTACTTTTTGATTGTATTTTTGATCAAATTCTTAGTGAACATATGAGAAAGTACCTCTTTCAAAAACAATAAAAAGTCTTACCGCCCCCAAACTTTTGAACAGGACTCTATAACATTCTGCCTGCTTGAAACATAGCGATGTCCTTAATGTCCTTACAAAACCTCAAACATCTGTTTGTTCTCGTGGGACCGCTGAGCTAAGAGTGCCCACATCACTGAAGCATGTTGAGACGGGACGCTGTGCTCTATGGGGGAAATATGACCACAGCAGAGAAAGGTAGGGTCATGGTGCCATGGCTTAGATGAACCGAACTCATCCGAGAGGAGGAGGAAGAAAGGCAGGATGTGGGTCAGGGGCCAACGAGAGCTGATGGAATGGGTCAGTGGTTACAGTAAAAGACTATGTTCTTTATCGATCCACACATACACGTTCTCAATTTCCTACCATCAACTTCCTCAATCGCTCCCATTTCCTGCATAATAGATTGTGAGGATGATTAATGAGATATAAGTTGAAATCCCCTGACCAGACAGCACCCGTCTGACTTCAAATGACAACGTCTCATTGTTAATGGCAGAGACAATCAGTAACACACATCGCCACTGTAATTAAAAACTGCCTTGACGGTGTTCGAGGCTAAATTGGCGTGATGCTGATGAGAATTGAGTACTTCATGCGGATTTGGAGGCTCCAAGAATGCACAAAGAAAAGTTCAGAAAAGCTGATCCCACAATCATATGTCAGATTAGGTCAGTTCCTTGCGGTTGCGATGGCTGGAGGTGGAATTTACTGTGGTGTGCTCTTTGCAGAGGTTATCATACTTCTCCTGGCAGCTTCTGAGTGGAAGTAGATAACTGCGGGAGCTTTCTGTACATTCCTTACACTCATACTCAGTGCTTACCAAGATTTGCTGTATTTGATATTCCTCGAACATCCTATTTAAGGTTTGTTCTGAATTCATAAGCCTGAGTATTAAACTTTTGGAGTTGAGGCTCGTTCACACCAATGATAAGTCTAGAAATAACAATTTATTATTGTTTTACAAATGGTAAAAAAAAAGTTAGTATCTTTTGTTGAGATGAACAATAAAATACTGACAGCCAATCAGAATTCGAAGAGCTTGATCATTTAAAGAGGCGAATGCAAAAAAACTGCAGCACTTATAATAAACAATGTTATCTTCCATTGGTGTGCATGCTAATGTAGTTATCGTTATGTTTATAGTTATTTTTCTTGGTGTAAATGGCCTTTAATGCAGAACAATAGTACTCCATTTAACCTTATTTTATCCTTAAGTGGATAAAAAAAGTTCACACTAAACTAGACCCGTAACACAAGCCCATTAAGTGCAAGCACATTAGGATTGGTCAGTCCAACCTGAAATATTATTCCAACCATTGCACCAACCTGAAATATTTGCACATTTAACTCCATTTGAGCAAAAGAAACAACAATTATGAGACTTTGCTGCTGATTTGACATTAAATGGGTTTGGCAAACAGTTTGTGAGATTTCATTATTTCCCCATTCATGTAAATAGAAGTTAGTTTCTTGCCTCAAATAGCTGCTCAGAGATATTGCAAATAGTGGTGTATATATTAGGGGTGGGACAATAAATCGATATGGCGATATATCGCAATTCTTCTCAGTGAGATACGATAATCGATATCTGCCGCCAAATACTGATATTTTAATTAATATAATAAGGTGCTCTAAATATTTTTCCCTGTTCACAGCGTCTAAAAATGCGTGGAAATCTTCTATCCAAGCGCACTCTGAGCAACCATGAGCTGCGTTCTCTATGAAGATGGGGAAGCACGAGGAACCGAAGGATAAACAGATTTCCAGCCACTGTATTAGCTTTACTGCTATATATATGTTTATGAAGATGAAAACTAGCTGCCCCAGAACAGCTATCAGCATGGACCATACTGCTGTGCAAAAGCAAAAAAACGCAACTAATGAGTTATTGATATTTTTGGGACATTCAAGACATCCTTTATCATGTAAATGAAAATGAAAGGGAAAGTGACGTGGCATACGACCAAGTATGGTGACCCATACTCTGAATTTGTGCTCTGCATTTACCCATCCAAAGTGAACACCACACAGCAGTGAACACACACACACCGTGAACACACACCCGGAGCAGTGGGCAGCCATTTTATGCTGCGGCGCCCGGGGAGCAGTTGAGGGTTCGGTGCCTTGCTCAAGGACACCTCAGTTGTGGTATTGAGGGTGGAGAGAGCGCTGTACATTCACATTCCCCCACCTACAATTCCTGCTGGACCCGAGACTCAAACTCGCAACCTTTGGATTACGAGTCCGACTCTCTAACAATTAGGCCACAACTGTCCTGAGTCAATTTTGTTGTTTTTCTGAGAAAATAATGGGTCTCAACCGTAACTTCAAATAGTCCCAAAGAAACCAAGGCTATAAGGAAATATACATGTATGTGTGTGTGTGTGTGTGTATTTATATATACATAATAAATACACACACACGTTTGATTTTGTGAAAAGTGGGGACATCCGATAGGCGTAATGGTTTTTATACTGTACAAACTGCATGTGCTATTGCCCTACATCTAAACTTAGACATTTTTACTTTCTCAAAAAAAATAAAAAATCACTCTGTATAATTTGAAAAGTCTAATATTTTTTTATGTATTTTTTATCAAATAAATGCAGTCTTGGTTAGCATACAATTTCAAAAACATTAAAAACATGATTAATTCAAAACTATTGCTCTGTAGTTTATGTTTTTGATTTATTGACACCATTTTTGACATTGAAGATGTCATTGTAAAATTTGCATACTGAATTGTGACTGGTCTAGTAGTCTTTCTTGTGTGTTCTTTTTTTACCATTTAAAGCAGGCTTAGGCTGTACAGTTGATTCTCACGCACAGCTGACTGAAAAGAAGACGTGTGTTGCATGTCATGAAGACAGTAAAGCGGCAGTGAGTGATGCAGCATTTCATTTACACAGAACCAAAGCCTAAAACATAATCCTACCTGAAACGTTATTCTTTTTCTTCCTTGCAACCTTTAGGCATTGCAAGTCTAGTTGGAAATCTTGCTCTTTTCGACTCCCTAGACAGCTGAGGAAGAGGAGAAGTGCGGATAGTGAGGAACAATCCTGCATTCGCCTCAGTAGCCTGTGTAACCTTGACTTCACAACCGGAGGGTTCACATTGCCATTAGCTTTAACCGGTGGATGCCAAAACTCTCGCTGCAGTTGCACCAGGAAGTGCAATTCATGCATACAGTGTTTATCTGGAGTGCAGACAGCAGACAGCTGTGCTCAGAGAGGGGTCTGCTGTTATTTCAGCGCTAGCTGGAGGTGGGATAAGTGCAGGCTGGGTGAGGAGTAACCCGCTGATGATGGGGAGATGTAGTAGTCATGCCACCAACAGAGAAAGCCAGGGTCTCTCAGCACTCTGAGCTACTGTGAAGCCCTGACAGGGGCAACATTACGCCTTGCTGTGAACAACATGTTGCCAACTGGAAAATATTTACATATCACCTGAGGATATTATTGAATGTGTGCTTCTTTTATTTTTTTATTATTATTACTTTTTAAGTGGGCTTCAGGTTTATTAAAGTGCTAAACGATGTTGTGAACTGGATAAGTATGACAGCAGCATATTACATTTACATTTAGTCATTTAGCAGACGCTTTTATCAAAGCGATCAAAACCAACAACAGAGCCACAATATGGAGTACACGTAGCAAGGTTTTTGAAATGCACCGTCTCCTGTGAGGGCTAAGTTTATGTGTAGGGTAGGTGTAAGGCAATAGCACATACAGTTTGTACAGTATAAAAACCATTACGCCTATGGGCCACTTTTCACAAAAACAAACGTGTGTGTGTCTGTGTGATTAAGACAGCGGGAGACTATAAGTAGCAGTTGTATACTTCTGAGTTTCTTTTCATCAACACATGGGCACCTGCCCGGAATAGTGTCACCCATCATCCCATTTGGCAGGAGGTTTGGACTTCATCGTTAAAGAGTTTTTTTTTTTTTGTCTGACTGAGAGCTCTGTGCTGAGACGAGAGAAAATAGATAAATGCAGAGAGCAACATAGCGATATAGAGAGGGAGAGAAAAAGAGAGATAGATTGAGGTCGGCGGGATGAATGAACGAGTGACCGAGTCTTCATTTTAATCTTGTTCTCTCTTACACAGAGCCACTGCAGATATTTGGACCAACATGCTTCAGCAAATTACTGTTAGTGTGAATGGATGGCATGAATAATATGACTTGATCCTCCAAGCGTGTTTAAGACATTTGTACAGGTTTAACAACAACAACAACAACAAAAGCATAAATATGTAATAATTTGAATCGATGAAACACGTCATAACTACAGGCAACACCACCGTGTAGGGCATAATTATACCGAGACTATGATAACTCATAATCAGTTGAGTTTGTAATGAAAAGAAACTTGAGACCCTATATAATGCTCACCTTATATATAATGCACATAATTATCCATTTATATTTTATAACGGAAAAAGACGTGAAATAAAGATATATATATATATATATATATATATATAGCGACAGATCACTGTATAAAATATCACTCTTTTTAAATAGACCTTTTATTTTAATAATGCAACATTTTTTACTATCACTTTTGATCAGTTTAATGTGTCTTGGCTGAATAAAATTTATAATCTATATTTAAATATATCTAATAACTATTCCTAAACATTTAACAATTAATCATGGTTTTACTACAAATAAAAATATAAAATATTTTTTTAAATAAACAACCTACAGTTAAACCATGGTAACCACAAATTAACCATGGTTTTGTTGCACTAATCATAGTTTAACCATGGTATTTGTAGTAAATGTGTGGTTATACTATAATAAAACCATGGTTTATAATTTTGTGAGAGGGAAGTCTGTCTATATATAGACAGATCTATAGCCATTAGTTCAGTTTTAACACTTTGAAAACAGCTAAAGTGGGAGACAGAGAAAAGTGATTAGCATTCAACTGTCTTACTGCACCTGTGCTGTCGCTGTTATGTAAGGTAATGAGTGTGCCCACTTGCAGTGATTTAAGAACACACTCACCTCATTCACAGTCAAAACACTTGTCTCATTTGCCTGTCTTCACTTACACACATGCAAACACAGGCACATTACCCTGTTACTGGTGTCTCCACACCAGCCGCTGTTTAGCTCACCACATTTTACAAACTAAAGTTAAACACAATGGGCAAAATCTGCCTTTAATACAAAGCAAGATGATAAAAGTGATTACAGTTGCCTATTTAACTCAGTCTGAGTGGTTCAGATACGAGGAGATACCAGCACTGAACAGAAAATTGAGTTAGTGTGTGTCTGGGTCAAAAATCACTTGCTTGAGGGGCAGGAACATGAAACTTGATACTAATCTAACTGCTGTGATCTGCCCTGCTGGCTACTGACATGGACACTTTTTTTTTAGACTCCTAGTGAGTGAATGTTAGCCTTAACACAAGCCATATCCATCTGATTTTCAGCTTGTGGGCTTCCTATTTAGTTCCCGTGAGACTTGCAGCTACTGTGACACTGCAAATATCATACGTTCGTGATTTCTTTTCTTCTGTTTGCATTGCATTGAATCTATATTGGAATTAAACCGATGAACCATTCCCTGAAATCTAATATGAAGCTCTGCTATAGCTGGCAGATTTTTTTTTTTTTTTTCTTGTCATATGGACTTTACATAAGGGCTTGGTGTCTGTTTTTCTGCAATTTTCTTTTTCTCAAAGAAAGATTTTCTTGATCTCAAGTCATTTTTAGTTGAAAGTGATTGTGGTAAAGTTGATGACCTTCAGGTTGCAGTTAAGTGAGGATTTGTCACAACAGTTCTGTCAAAGCATTCATAAAGAAACCACAAAGTAAAGTTGGAGCCAGAAATGAAAAAGTATGCTGGGGCTTGTGCTTATGAAAATAATTAGTTTTGCAATATTGACAGCATACCATACATTTAAAAGATCATGTTTTGCTCTTTTAGTGTAGTTTTTTCTTTAATTGACGTAACTAAATAAATCAAATAAAACAAAATAAAAAGTTGTTGAATTTCAAGGAAGTGTCTTATAGCTTAATTATGTACAAAATTCTAATAAATAAGATGAAAATAAAGAACTAAGCTCAGTAGGGTCTGAAAGTCAGATTGTTAATTTTAGTGGTTTTTTTTTTGTTTGTTTTTACTTTAATTGTTTGTTTTATTTATTTGCTATTTAATTTGCTGTTTTGCTGTTATGTTGATTTCTTTTATCTTGTCAAACAGGATGAATTGTTTTAAAGTGAGACAGAATAATACCACAAAACATTCAAATATATTAACGTTTGTGCTGTTGTTTCCCCGCCAAAGTTTAACGACTTGTCTTTTAAGGTTAAGTGATGTTTAATGACAAGATAGAAAAGAGAATTTTAGGAGACTGGAAAAATGTCAATTGTTTATAAATAAAAGCAATGTTTAAAAAATATTCACTGTTTTGTTTGAAATGTTTCAATTAGAGAAATAAATATGGGAGAGACTCCAACGGTATTTTTTTTTAATTGTCAGAGATTCTGACTTGAACTGACAAATTAGATTTTTGACTCCAGATTTGTTTTTATTTACATTACTTAGTACATGACACCCTGGGTAGTATCTGTAGTATCTACAATATTTCATCTCTCATGAGCATAAGACTCCTTCAAAAACATTTAAAAAAAAATCTCACTGACCCCAAACCTTCGAACGGTAGTATGTATATATATATATATATATATGCATTGAGGTATATATATATATATATATATATATACGATGTGATCATGAAAATACACTGCATAGCAGCAATGACCCACATACAGAAGCACATTTACTAGCAGCTTGCTAAAGTATGGCAGCCTGAACAACGAAGGTCTTCACAGTGCTATCAGCTATTTCCCCAGTCTCACTTTTGGCTTTGACATTGGCTTTTCTAAACACCGTCTCAATTTCAGCATCTGTACTGTGGTTATATTTTTAACTGTGACAGGACTAGCTAATCGTGCCTCTGCACCCTCCAATGTAATTGCATCTGATTGCCCATCACTCCCCTATCTGCTCATCATTTGAGCACTCAGAGCTTGATAGAAACACTAGAGTGCTTAGAGTGTCAATATTTTTGTTGTGCTTTCCCTTCAGAGCAAGAAAAGGGTGTTAAGTGAAATCCAGCTACTTTGCATGCTCTCCGTTCTCTTTCTTATTTGTTAGCGTGTTTACTTACAAGAATGCACTGAAGACACATTTCTGTATTGCAGAATCTAGGATGCATTTTAGCTTTAAAAAAGGATAGTGAGGTCCAGCTAACTACTTTAGCCAACCCAGGTGCCTAGGTGTTGCCTCTGCCAACATTTTTGCAAAACTCCAAAAACATTGCTAAACATACAATTGGCTGCAGTTCATTCAGTTTCACGCAAATTATGATTACAGGGCAGATTATGAATTAATGAATGAACACACGTTCCTTGCACAATACTATGTTATGATCTCAAAAGTTTTTTCAATAATATGTATCAGCACATATTCATCTCCATATATATGGCTTTTCCAACGTAGCAAACTTGCTAGGTAGCTCACCTGGTACAGCACTGCACTTGTGATGTGAAGCGCCAACATAATAAAATGTTCTGAGAAAATCAAAAATGATTTTAGGCGTTTTCCTCCCGTAGAAAACCATAAACACTTAATATGGCTTAATGTATTAAGAAACATTAAGTGCAATTAAAAGATACAATTCGATGTATAGTTATTATTAAATGCACTACAAGGCAAGCAAACGGCCAACACAATATGCAAATTTTAACTTGTCCTCCCATACAGCAAAATGCTTAATGTGGCATAATGGATTAAATTTAATATAATAATAATAATAAGGGACTTAAGAGTATTCTGTAGTCTTTGACGAAGATGATAAAGACAATGCATTAGCCTATAAGTCTTGTTGAAACAAAGATACAGACCAGCAGATATGAACATGCATTATGAAATGCATTAAGTGATATTAAAAGGACACAATGTGTTAAATTGCACGTTAAACGTTTTCATCCCATAGAAAATAATTTTAAATACAACACGTAATATAGCTTATGGACAAAGACAATGTGTAGACAATGTGAAAAAATAAATAAATAACATGAAACTTTGCGTGTTGTGTTTGTTCTGGGTTCACCTGGCTGTACATTAGATATTTTAATAATGATGAGGAGCATATTGAGTCACCCGCGGAAGAGCAAGTGTCGGAGAGTGCAAGTCTGCTGCCAGACCCTTCTCGATTTTTCTTCCTTGCATCCAGACCCTCAGTCTAGTTAGGTTCGCATTCAGGGGTCTACAAGAGCTCATGCATTTTCAGCACTCGTGCTCTCAAATGGAGAATGATGCTAATTAGGAATGGAACAAAGGAGCTCCCGCTCTGATCTTCCACTGCAGAATGCTGACTGTCAGCCTTTTTAATACTATAATTACCTTCACCAATTAAACCCAGAAATATAACTGATTCAATAATAAATTATTGAAGTTTTTCTCAACTTTTTTTGCAATGTCAGGTCCTCGGAAAATGCGAAGAGTTCATTTTGGAGGTGATCGGAGATGTAATGAATCATTGTATTATTTTCTTTCAGTATGAGGTCTTAAGTTAGTTTAGTAAATGGCAAAGAAGTAGTATAAAATGTAATATTTAGGAGACAAGCAGCTAACCTTTCATCAGTACTGAGGCACAACCTCCTAAAAAATGTCTCCATATTTTGAAACTTTTTTTTTATATATTGTTTTGGATGTAAATGGAGTCGATGACAAATGATTGTAGGAAAATATCCACCTCGTTCAGCACTCTCTTTGCTTTCTGTCATAAAATATCCTGTTTTATTTTGTGAGAAAGCACTGCAAATGATTCAGTGAGCTCTCTGAATGAATCAAACTGAATCGCAAACAATTTCAGATCAGACCCGTTTGACTGATTAGTTCGGAAGAGTGATTCATTCACAAATCTGGCATCGCTAGTTTTGATCCTAACAGCGGATAGAAATAAAAATCCTGTCTTGATTGCTGCAATATTATCAGAAAAAAAAAATTCTCAGATTGATATATGTTAATCTTGATTAACATCTAAGGATTTATTAAGAACAATTTAATGGGGCACAGCTGTATTTTGCTGGGGCTCGTGCCTCAGTAATAAAGGGTCTAGCGAACCCCCGTTTGGGACATGTTTTTAACTGATCTTTAATAGCCTATGTATAATATTTAATTCATAATGGACAGGGTTGCCATGACTGCGTGTTCTTTGTAATGAACATGGAAAAGAGACAACTTCAGATCTTTGTCGTTTTATTGCTTCTAAATGGAGTTTAAATTGGGCTGCAATAAAGTTTCAAAGAGAAGTATTCCATTCCGCTCTCTATTCATAAAGACCAATAGATAGATGGCTATATAGATTTTTTTGATGCCTTATCTTTTTCGTGTCCCTGCTAAAGTGTTGATTGAAATGCCAGCGTGACTTTGAACGTTTCCATTTCAGAAATTGCCTGTAATTTCACCTTCACTGCCCAATTTAACACGTTGATCAAGCAATTATCCTTTATTAGGCGAAATGTTGCGATTCACTTGATTTATAACTGCTCCACTGCTTTCACACTGTTTCCAGAACCCTCTGTATTATATGTATTGGACTTTTCTGCTCATAATGTCAATAACAGACACTGATTAGAGTAGAAGAAAACAGACAATTACAGTCGTGGTCTTTTTGTGTCAGAGTTGACACGTAGAATAGGGCCTTAGATTGATCTCGGCTGATACTGAGTGAATGAATCGGCTTTGAAAGAGCATTGTGTGGAACAGAATAAAAATCAAAGTTCACATCCAATTGAAATTCAGTCCAGCTGAGGCCATTCAGATTTGTGAAATACTTTCAACATAATTCTAGTTTTGCATGACTAGCAATGAAGATTGAAAAAGGAAGCCACGTTTGTTCAGAAAGGGCACCGCACAAAGCCTTGACACACTTGAGTATTTAGGATGTCAGTCTCATGGTTTAGTGCCTAATCCTGAAATCTCAGCAGTTTTCATTATATCGCACTTCTAAATGCTTCGTTAATTTTAATTGTCAAGTGACGTAGCTCTGCATGTGCTTCTTTGCATTTCTTCAGCAGAATAATAAGGTCTATGCTGTAATGGGGTCAATGACATATACTGTAAGAGTGTTCTATCTATCTATCTATGAAAAAGATTAATTATGCCAAACTATTTAATACTTTTTCCATAAATTGTATTCTATTAATAAGGCTTTTTTTTTTCTTTAGTATAATATAAGGGCAGTACCACCTTGACATAAAATAAAATAAAATAAAATAATGTTTTAAGAATTTTTTTTTTTTTTTTTTTAAATGAATTGATTGTAGATTTTTTATTTGTTTTTATTGTATGGGTTGTCTATGTATGTCATTTCATTAGTTAAAATAGTTTTCAGTTAATTTGGGAAAAAGAGAAACACAAGTCAGTTAGAGAAAACTTCACAGCTATCCTCCAGCCTTCCAGTAAATAAACATTAATTTAGTGTCACACGAGACATGAGAGTTACCCCGTCCAAAATAAACCATGTAGGCTTTACATTTATTTGACGTTTGCCGTCAGTGACCCCTGAGGATGTACACAAAAATGTGTGTATTATTCTCTCTGATTCGGCGGCAGCAGCATGATTCCATTCAGGACTTTCATACAGTGACGATAGGATGAGAGAAGCCGTTGCTAGCACACCATTTCTTAAGCTAATCCAATTTACCATGGACAGACAGAGGCAGAAACTTACCACAACATTATCTATGGGGTCCAGAATTTCCTTCGACTTCAATTATGCTCTCCCAGTCAGGAAATAAGTGAAATTCTTTCATCTTGTCCGCGATTACTTTACTTTATCGAGGACACGGATTATCCCCTGATATTTTCCAAAGAGTATTATATATCCCAAATGCAACTTAGGTTTAGCAGCTAACTTCGAGCTCTTCCAGTGGGAGTTTTTTTTTTAACACGCTGCTGTCTGGGGTTGTAGAGTTAAAAGCTGTAGAGGAGCAACTCCTCCGAAGGACTTTCCTCAGATCTGCATGTGGAGCAACATAATACAATAATGCTGCTGCTCTCCCAAACTGCTCTTCTATGTGCGGTACAGCAGGCCATGGAGAGGCAGCCTATTTTCTCTCTTTTCTCTAAATCTGTGCAGGAGCTAGGTGATTTGGTTACTCTATAGAGGCGGTTAATTTCTCAGGCCATGTGCGGTCTAATACAGAAAGCTCTGGGATCAACACCTGCTACAGCCTGCTTAGCCTTATAAATATTCACAACATAAACACTCAGTGGGGATCTTTTGCGGTATGCAATGTGATGGATTGCAGTTTGATTTTTATAAAGGTGATGACTGTATAGGTCCATAGTTTAGGTCTTAACTGTGCTTTCATTGCAGGTATGTTATTTGGTACTGTATGTTTTCTAGTATGTGTGCTGAACACATCCCTGTCGGACATCGAGGGGCTGCTCTGTTTGTTATTGATGCGTGTGCAGCAGACCAAATACGTGAAGTGCTGATTGACGTGAAGCTAAAGAGTAGAGATCAGTCAGTCTGCTTTTCTGTGATGTGAAGGAACGTTTGTAGAATCACAGAAGCACTTCCCTCTCATTCATGTGGTGGTGAAATATCTGACTGGTTAAAATTCTCCTAAAATTGTACAATTCTGGCTAAATCTTCAGCACTGACCACCAGATAAACTTTCAATATGTCATATGAAAAAATATATCAGCGATGAAGAGGATAAATATGCTACTTTTCAAAATTTTGGGGTCTGTAGTACAATTCTTAAACAAGTTACTACTTTTGTTTTTGAAAAAAGTCTCACCAATGCTGCATCTATTTGATGAAAAATACAGTAAAAACAGTTTTTCTGTTCTAATTTTATTGCTTTCTATTCTATTATTTTATTATGTTTTAAAATGTAATTTATTCCTGTGATGGCAAAGATTAATTTTTTAGCATAAATGTCGAAAACAGATCCTTAATATTTTTGTGGATTTTTTTTCATGTTTTTTTGAAACATAAAAAAACAGAAAGTTAAAAAGATCAGCATTTTTATGAAACATGGGGCCAGATATACTAACAGCTTTACTAACATCTTTTGACGTTAAAATATACTACAGGATTTACGCGGAGGGATGAATTAGCGCCGAAAAGGCGTGGACAGTTATTTTTCTGCCTGACCTTATTGAATATGCATTTGTTTCCCTTTCAGATGCAAAATCTATGGGAGGAGAGTATTAAAATCATAACGTGATTGAATAATGTTTGCGCTCGTCAAATTACTGGTATTTGTGCCATTATTTAACACCCAAAAAAGCACGTCTTATAGCAGGTGGTAATTTGCACTGCTCTTGGTAGATTGCGCTGGTCATTATGGAAATGATCTGGCTGTGTCTGTGTTCTTTAATGTGCACATCGTCAGTAAATCACCTGCAGAATTTTCCCCTCCCACCGGCGCTCTAATGCTAATGTCCGTTTAGTAAATCTTGCCCATGAAATTTTGCAATATTATAAATGTTTTACTGTCACTTTTGATTAATTTAATTCAATTTAATGCATCCTTTAAGAAACAATAATAAACAATTTTTGACCTTAATAAACTTTTGAATGACAGCGTAAATAGAAAAGAACTGAAACTGTTTTGAATTCTTTTCCTGATACTACATTTATGGGACTTTTAGACCTCCAGAGTGTGTGGCTGTTCATCCTACTGACCTTGGAGCAAAGAAACTCCCATTTACTCCCATATGCCCTTGATTTGTCTAAACTCAAGCTCTGTTTTCAAAAACTGTAGTGCTTTTAAACAAGCAGCTATTAAGTGTTTGATTTTAAGATAAGTTGGTTCAGTGCCAAAGTGTTGGAAGTCTCAAGACACAACACACAACACATTAGCACCACACACACACACACACACACAAGTATTGCCCAGTCTCAATGAATGAGCTGAGCAACACAGAGGTTAATGAGTGATAATTGGGCTCTATTAATTAGTTCTGGATGATGTCTCCAGCCTTCATAATTGGGTCTAAGTGCGTGGGTGCATATGCGCGTAAAGCCGTTTGCAGTGTTGTGGCAACAGATAATGAAGTTAAAGGTGTATGTTATTGCAGAAGCAGACACATCAGCGCAGCCAGTTATAGCCGTTAATACCATCCCTGGTGTGCGTCTCAATGCTGTGCATATTAATACTCAGCTCTGTCTCCTTCACTGTCCCTTTCTGTGACTTTTTGTTGTCTCTGAGCCGGCGGTTGGTGGATTTCACCACACGCAGCAAGTCTAATAAGCCTCTTACTGTCGGACAAAGTCAGTTGATTAGTAGATGGGTGCTTCGATAAAATCAGACCTTTGTGCGGGTTGAAACAAGGAAATAGTGTCTCTCTCCCGAGACGCCCATCTCAAACAAAGGTCCCAAAGACGGGCATGCAAACAAACAAGTGCTGCATGGGAGATAAAGTTGGGATGGCTCTGCTAATGAATGTGTTATCTGAGTGACAGCTAGGCGGTGTGTCGCATCTTCACCTTTCTCTTATAAACAGACAGAGTTGTGATTTATTCCTCTGCAGCGAACAGCGTATTTGCCCTGGGCAGATCCATCAAGTGCAGATGGATAAACAATGTAGATCAAAGGTCAATGAGTGTGCAAAGCGCATCACAGGAAACAATGGCTTCTGAATTATTGAGCGCTTCCTTTTAGAAGAGCCTCATCCCCTGCCTCTAATGGATGCCTCGCTAAAAGGCAGAATGAAAGTGAAAACGTAAATTATTTCTGAGTTAAAGAAGTAAAGAGCCTCCCGTCAACTTTCAAAACAGTTACTGGGAGATGCGGCGCTCAAATTATGTGCGGATGTTTCCTCTCGAGTCAGTCCTGCTTGATACACATGGACACAAACATCCGAGGCTTACTGAGGTTTAGTTTTGAAAATCAATTTGTGTACAAACATCCACATTAAAGTCTTGAACGCAAATTGTTTTAGAATATTTCCACCATTATTTTACATTATTTGTCTCACTTAATGTGGTGAGTTGACATAATGGAAACTGCCATTAAACAGTATTATAGGTATAGGTAAAAAATAAATTATAAAGATGCAACAAAAAATATGTATATATATATGACTTTCTGAGTCTAAACCTTTGTGACAACTAGCCCCAGTGTTTCCTATTAGAACTCTGTCTTATGGCTCCTCACTTGATAGTGAACAGGGACAGACTCTTCTTCTGCACCCTTTTACTCTCTTCCTCTTTCTTACATCTTTCTTTCTGAATGTGTTTTCTTTCAGCCATCTGCACTGAGCTGTAAGTTTTGATAGATGTCCCCCCCTGTTGTCATTTATTAAGAGCATGTGTGTTGTTCCTGCTCTGCCAGGTGGCCGTTAGTAGCCTGTCAGGGGTCCTTTAACTTACAAAGAAGTAAAGGACGGATAAACAAGATCTCTAGGAGTTAAATCAATACCTGTGTCACGTCACAAATGGAGTTGCATTTGGTGGTCTGTCTTAGTAACAATGAAGTAAGTAAATAAAAAAAATAACTGCGGTGGAATGAATCATGCATTGTGTTTAAGAGGTGGACGCATGCTCTAAATGCACACATTAGCTGTTACTTATAAAGTAAACTTGTTACAGTTAGGATATTTCTATTTTGTAGTCCTTTGAAGACTGAAAAGGGAGATTTTTTTGTGCAGTGCGAGATAATATCTGCTGTCCAAGTATCTGTTTGGGACAAAAATGTCAAGATGACACCAGAAACCATAATCCTCTAAGGCAGAATATGCAGCATGGATTACCAAAGATGGAATCGCACGGAGCCTCAAACGTCTCATTACTGTCAGTTTTGGGCCACACAACTGAAACCTCTTACCTTGCTCACTGGCCCTGTCCTGTCAGCTTCTTGTCTATTACCCATAATTCCCTTCGCGTATGTATCTGTGGTAAAAGTCGCTGTCCTCTGACGCGTAAAGAGTTGGTGAATGGGATTCAGATGGTTGGTGTTAACAGGGTTGTATAAAACTAGTCCGGGTTGCTTGAATGAGCTGATTAATTCATTTTAGGAAGTGTAATTTATGCTTTTACATATAGATTATTATTAGTTATATACACTGTCCAAAAATTTTTTTATTTAATTTTATTTCATTTCATTTCATTTTTTGAAAGAAGTTGATACATTCATCATTAAATTGATCAAAAGTGACAGAAATGTTTGACCTTCTGTTCTGTGTGTCTTTACAGGTAACATTATGTTTGGACTTTCTTTTGAGTCCACATTTGTGAAAATATGTAAATAAATAATAAAACCACTACAAATAATTGTTTGTTGTATTTGGTGGTGTAAAGGAATAAGGAGGACACTCTCACATTGTTAATGTGTCATTGTGTCAACTCATTATTAACTACTTGTTAAAGTTGATTTTGACATGACTTTACTTGAGAGGGCCCAACATCACTAACTCGTTATTAACTACCCATACACTAACATCAACTAATGGCTTGTTAAAGTTGATTTTGACATGACTTTACTTGAGAGGGCCCAACATCACTAACTCGTTATTAACTACCCATACACTAACATCAACTAATGGCTTGTTAAAGTTGATTTTGACATGATTTTACTTGAGAGGACCCAACATCACTAACTCGTTATTAACTACCCATACACTAACATCAACTAATGGCTTGTTAAAGTTGATTTTGACATGACTTTACTTGAGAGGGCCCAACATCACTAACTCGTTATTAACTACCCATACACTAACATCAACTAATGGCTTGTTAAAGTTGATTTTGACATGGTTTTACTTGAGAGGGCCCAACATCACTAACTCGTTATTAACTACCCATACACTAACATCAACTAATGGCTTGTTAAAGTTGATTTTGACATGACTTTACTTGAGAGGACCCAACATCACTAACTCGTTATTAACTACCCATACACTAACATCAACTAATGGCTTGTTAAAGTTGATTTTGACATGATTTTACTTGAGAGGACCCAACATCACTAACTCGTTATTAACTACCCATACACTAACATCAACTAATGGCTTGTTAAAGTTGATTTTGACATGACTTTACTTGAGAGGGCCCAACATCACTAACTCGTTATTAACTACCCATACACTAACATCAACTAATGGCTTGTTAAAGTTGATTTTGACATGATTTTACTTGAGAGGGCCCAACATCACTAACTCGTTATTAACTACCCATACACTAACATCAACTAATGGCTTGTTAAAGTTGATTTTGACATGACTTTACTTGAGAGGGCCCAACATCACTAACTCGTTATTAACTACCCATACACTAACATCAACTAATGGCTTGTTAAAGTTGATTTTGACATGACTTTACTTGAGAGGGCCCAACATCACTAACTCGTTATTAACTACCCATACACTAACATCAACTAATGGCTTGTTAAAGTTGATTTTGACATGATTTTACTTGAGAGGACCCAACATCACTAACTCGTTATTAACTACCCATACACTAACATCAACTAATGGCTTGTTAAAGTTGATTTTGACATGACTTTACTTGAGAGGGCCCAACATCACTAACTCGTTATTAACTACCCATACACTAACATCAACTAATGGCTTGTTAAAGTTGATTTTGACATGACTTTACTTGAGAGGGCCCAACATCACTAACTCGTTATTAACTACCCATACACTAACATCAACTAATGGCTTGTTAAAGTTGATTTTGACATGACTTTACTTGAGAGGGCCCAACATCACTAACTCGTTATTAACTACCCATACACTAACATCAACTAATGGCTTGTTAAAGTTGATTTTGACATGACTTTACTTGAGAGGACCCAACATCACTAACTCGTTATTAACTACCCATACACTAACATCAACTAATGGCTTGTTAAAGTTGATTTTGACATGACTTTACATGAGAGGGCCCAATCGTAATGAATTCACTGTTAACTACTTACTGAACTCAGCTCATGATTTATGTTATATTTTCTATCAAACACACTTGTACTAACACAGTGAGTATTCAGCCCAGTTAAGAGATGCTGTGTGGATCTTCAAGAAGTCAGAGAGTGGAGGTACAGGATCATCAAGGCTGTGTCTCTTTCCAGTTTGAGCATTTCTTTATGAATTGTTCTGCAAATGTTCTTTGTGGGTTTTGGGTTTGAATGTTTTTATTAATCCGTGTTTAAGTCACAATAGGGTGAGTTTAAATGGAAAGAGAAGAACATAAAACAGACAAGATCAGTCATTGGTGTATTTAGTATTTTCTACACTTGATGAGGAGGATCAACTAATCCTTTGCCACCCAATAATGTTTATGACAAAGCTGAAGATGTCAAATGCTCAAATTATGATATTATTCAATTATTGAAATTAATTTCAAAGTCAGAGTATTTCTTATTCCTTCTTAAAGAGGCTGTTTGATGTAGTTTACCAATAAATGTTAATTAATGCATTAACTATCAAACATGTACTAACATGAAGTTAAGGCTACCATTATTCATGCATCAATCCATACGACTCCAGTCTTAGTTAAGGATAGTTCATAATTAGTTAACTCCTTTAATAATCATTAGTATGTGATTAAGTATTCATTTATGCATTAGTACATGATTATTCATGTACCCTTATTTTAAAGTGTTACCAATAAACATGTTACATTATTATGTACATTTGATATTAAATGAAGTTTTCTTACTCCACCGGCAATTTTTTTTTCTTTTAGATTTAATTTCAATTTTTTTATTTTAAGATTTATTTGATTTATTTTATTCTTGCTGGGGGGGAAACAAAAAGAAAATGGATTAAAAAAGAAAAAAAAATGATAATTTTGCTTCTTAAGGAGATTTCTTGTTTAAGAATGTGTAGTTAATTCAGATTTTTTTCAGTAAAATTAAGAAATGCAGAAATGTTTTTACTATGGGAAACAGGACTCTAGAAAGAGCAAAAGACAAACAACAGAAGCTCTATACAGAAGCTCTCCAATGCTTTATTTACACATCGCTAAACTGTGAAATTGTATTTCTTTTGAACATATCTCCGTAACATTAGAGAGGAATTACACCGCCTATTGAGTTTGCAAGGTGCCAGTATTTCGGGTTTCCATTATTTGGCCTGTGATCCACTGAAACCCAAATAATTAAGCCACCCATGTGGATAAGCGTCACATTAAATGTTGTGCTGGATGAAGTTACTGGGATTAATGCAAAAGTGCGTCTTTGGCAAACTTCTAACACACATTTTTTTTTCGTCTGTGGAACAGCTACGACCTGACATACGGTCTAAAATGGCACAGACGAAGTCTGAACACTTAGTTCACCCGTGTTCACACATTCTAGTCACAACTCCAATACAGCTTTCCGCACACGTGCAGAACCGTCAGTGCATTTAGCACCAACACTTCCTCACACACTATACTTGGTGACACTGCTTTTCACAGTTACTGAGACAGACCCTGTGAAAAAGATAGAGAGCTTAACCTTAACTCAAACTGTGATGCATGTCATCAAAATGTATATGCTAAGTCTAATCAAGTCAAGTATCGTCCAGATATCACGATTCAAAATTGAATCTCATATAATGTGGAATATTGCCCAGTGGACTCTTATATACAGCTTATATATGAATACAGTTAACAGGGGCTCATAAGATGTTATTGTCATTGTTATTTACATTTATGCATTTAGTGGATGCATGTATCCAAAGTGACTTTGATCCAGTCTGACAAATACTTAAACATTCAAATTTGATTTGATTTTAATAAAGAAAATTATAACAAAATAAACTGTCATCTTTATTTATTGATCTCTGCACCTTAAATTGCTACTGTAGTGCGCAGTAATTTTCCTCTTTCAGTGGCATTTATTCATATCAATGAAACATAAATGTATCAAATTGTATAAAGCACAACACTGTAGCATTTCAACTATAAAAGTTACAATGTCATTTTAGAGGAACATACTTGTGTAGTATTTTACAAAGCTTTTGCAATTTTTCCTTAAAATGGAAAAGTTTTTAAAGTCGAAGTCTGATTTAAAAAGCTTAATAAAAACTCCTTGTTTTAATAAATTATTACAACATCAACAACAAAAAAAGATTGATTAATATTCTACTTATTTTAAAAAATTTTAAAAAAAAATGCAATCAAAAAATAAGTGTGTCAGTAGCTGTCACTGGTACCTGTATCGTTGTTCATTCCCAAAAGTACAACGTGAAAATAGACTTGCGGTGGCAGGGGGGTGGAATTGAATTCGGGTTCGAACCGAGCAATCGAATGAATGTGAAAGCAGCCTTAAAAAGAGTGTGGGAAGTTCAGCACAGATTTGTAATCTAATAACGTGACCTTTAAATGAGCAAAATAATTGCAGGCGGTTTGATGGCACTTCATGAATACATTCCCACTCGCCCAGCTGGAAAAACAGATGCTGTGTTAGAGAGAGGGAGAGCGAGTGTATTTCTCTCATTTTCTCTAATCTCATATTTGCATTGGAGGGAGATGGAGGAGATGACACTGTATCAGCTTGGCCAGTGCTAATCTTACAGTAATACCACTTGCAAGTGAACCACATTCGGTCAATTTTAATGTCATTAGTTTGAGCTACAGAGGATGAGCTTGTCAACGGGAGAGTAATTGCATCCTTGTGCTTCTACAGTGCCTGTTTGGAAGATGTGATTAGATTCCAGAATGGTATTAAACACACTTGGCCTCAGGAACACTTTGCATGTTCAGACTAATGAATGCACACACAGCTTAGTGTACACATGTAGACATTGTTTTACTCGTTTTTGATGGTTGTCAGTGTGCTAAATCCTATTCTATTTACATATAGATCGTTATTTTAAGCTGACAAGTGCATTTTCAGTAACTGATGCCATTTAAAAAATGCATATATATATATATATATATATATATATATATCAGTTGTTCTTTACTTTACCCTCTTGCTCAAATAAAGTAAATATATTTTAAAAGCAGAGTTTCTGAATGTCTCCGGTTAGATACACCTCTCTCTTCTCAACTCTGTTTGTCATGCACAGCAGGATGTGAGAGATACAGATAAGATAGAGCTCTGCAAAAATACAATCGCACTGATCTTGGACATGTTGAGCTGTTGAGCTCCAAGAAAAAAGCCATTGATAGATAAGGGGTAGCTGAAAAGGGCCTATAAAGTAATAGAAGTTCCTCTTGCTGACCAGGCACATGCAGTCATGCCTTTCAGAAGCCGATTCTTTTCTCTGCCCACTGTCTGAATACAAGAACAGGTGAGTCAATGACATAAAGGAGAAGAAAATTCTAATTTAAAATTTAAAATCTATCATGGTTTTTTTTTTTAAACAAAATACTGTAAAAAATGTAGGTTTAATAAAATAAAAAAAATTAGTGTACAATACTTGTAAATGTACACACTTTTTTTTAGTTTTTGTAATATACTTTTCAAGATAAAAAGAAAGACAATAAGAAGAAAGTCAAATTATTAGATATATTTAGAGTTACTGACATTATTAAAAATTAATATGTTTAAAAAAAAAATAATAATAATAAATATGGTGTACAATGCATGTGAGCGTGCACCTTTTTTGTCTACTACTATTTTTCAGGGTAACAAAAATGTTTTTTTTTTTTTTTTTTTTTTCCGTTTATTTATTTTTTAACAAATATTATTAATGATTAATTCATAAATGTGACCCTGGACCACAAAACCAGTCATACGTATCATGAGTATATTTGTAGCAGTAACCAACAATACATTGTATGGGTCAAAATTATAGCTTTTTCTTTTATGCCAAAGATCATTTGGATATCATGTTCCAAGATCATGTTCCATGAAGATATTTTCCTACTATAACTATATCAAAACTTAATTTTTGTAATTAGTAATATGGACTGCTAAAAAATTATTTGGACAACTTTGAAGGCGATTTTCTCTCTCTATTTTCTGTTTTTGTTTGTTTTCTTTTTTTTTTTTCTAAATGAATATACAATTTATACACATTTTATCCGTCTTGCAGTGTCAAAGAAGTATTCAAAATATTTCAGAATTTATACAGTCACTAGATTTAGTCAGAGCGTAAAATATGAGAAGGGAAAATCAACAAACATCCTCCCGTTTCAGTCTGACAAAACATGGTGCAAAGAAAAAGAGGGATAAATAAAGATGTTTACTTGCCAGACAAAAGAGGGCAAGATAAGTTGCCAAGAGAGAAACTGCCTTCAATGCCAAGTCAAGTGCAAAGCTTCTCTCTCTCTCTTTCTGTTTCTGAATTGTAATGTATATAGGTCTTTTATTATTGAACTTTGGATTACTGCCCAGACAAAAATTTTAGGACATTGCCCATGACGGTGCTCTTAATTCTGATCCTAGACCTGTTCTGTCATTTCTATCATGACGACCAGAACCAATCCTCCCTATACGCAGAATACGCAAGCTGCATAGGGCCCCCGAAACACCAGGGGGCCCCCTTGCTCTTAAAGATGTTTTAATTTTAGTTTTGTTTGAGTTTAGCCAGCGGTTATTGAAAACATGAATGATCATTTCTTTTAATGCGGTGCGCTGTCACACTCTCTACGTAAAAATCAGTCAAATCATGTAACGTGAATGTCATAAAGTCTCTTGCTCGAGACAAAAAAAAATGAGTTGAAAGCGTACCGAGCCGCGGAAGAGACTGATTCTCGAGCGTTCTCGAGCTTCGAGATGGCGTGAAACACAGACAAATGCGTTACATCCATTCTTTCATCCCAACACCACCACCCCCCAACCGCCGGTGACAAAGTTTTGCGTAGGGCCCCCAGAAGTCTAGGATCGGCACTGATGACGGCTAAGATTAGGTTCAGGGAAACAGGACTATGTCCCAGACCAGTCTAGCTGGAAGACCTAAATGGATAAATAATGAAAGTGAGAATGCGGTTGAAGATTATGCGTGGCAGCCTCAGGCAGGCTGTAGGCCAGTGTCAAGCTGTAGTGTGTGGTTCTCCAGGCCTGAACCGCATCTAGTCCAGACTGCACACACACAAGTGTCTCATTTATAATGCAGAGATGTTTAACAAGTAATGAGGATTCCAAGGATAGTTTCAAAAGCGTATATTTAGTGCTTTGAGACAAAACAAGTGACAAAATACAGTTCGTATAGCCCACCGTGGATGATGGCTATGATTATGGTCTTGGAAAGCATGTTTGTCATTGACACATCTTGGAAAATGGTAGTTTGGGAGTTCTCGCTCCTACCTTGATGCTCATTATGAGAGTCGTTCAGACACTATCCTGTATATCTGTCTGAATGTCTAATACCTCATACACCATATGGCCAAAATTACGTCGAGACACACATACAGTACAGGGCGGTGGCACTTTTGGACATTTGCTAAACTCCTAAACAGACATTTATTTAAAAACGGCTGAATTTTGTCACATTTCATGCACTTAAATATACTGATATAAAAGTTATAATTAAACTTTATTTGGAGTATACTGCTTCTGCACAATGCACATTTCTTAATATTAAGCCTAAAATGTGTTTTAATGTCACTATTGATGATGATTTTATGATCTTTGAATAATTTTGATCTTTAAATGCAAGATATTTAAAGTTTACCTAAAGAAAACTTGCAATAGTTCCCCTTTAGCACAATCAAATCAGTGTATCTTTAGCTGGACTTCAGCACTATACTTTCGCACAATTAAAGTGCATTAAGAACCAAATTTGTTCCAGTTTAGCAGTTTAGTTTTAAGTATACCAGTATACCAGCTTGTCCCATTGCTCTATTGATAGCAAGTACTTTTTTAGTTCACTGCAGATTCGCTCTTATTCCTGAGGACTTCAGGACACCTCAGAGCCATGTTGACTTTGTCCACATGTGAGCAAAGGTCACCGAGCAGACTGCGTGTAAACTTAAAGGAAGGCATCTGCTCTACTTTTACTTTCCACTCCTCAGCAAGCCCTCGCTCCTGCTGACCGCACAGAATCTGAGTTTCAATCTCTCAGCAGAGCCCATGTTCATCCTGTCAGTCACAGAGTCAAGAGGAAAAAGCCACCTGCTAGAAGCCGCTTGTAGAGAAAATTATTCATTTGCTGTAAATTTTAGTAGATGTCCTGTGAGCGACATGAATTTGGACACACCTGCTTATTCTACACTAGAAGTTATAAACTTGCGGTTGGTATGATTTTTTGGTCACACTTTATTTAAGGTCCAATTCTTGCTATTAACAAACCGTTAACTACGACTTTTGCCTCAATAAACTCCTAAGTGGCTGCTTATTAATAGTAAAGTAGTTGTTAAGTTTAGGTATTGGGTAGGATTAGAGATGCAGAATATGGTCATGCAGAATAAGGCATTAAAATGTGCTCTATAAGTACTAATAAACAGCCAATATGCTAGAAATAGGCATGCTAATAAACAACTAGTTCATAGTTAGAATTGGTCCCTAAATTAATTAGTGTTACCGATTTTTTTATTTATTTATGTTTTTGAAAGAAGTCTTGTTCACCAAAGCTGCTATAAAAAGAAATATATTTTTTTAATATATTTCAAAATACAATTTATTGCTGTGATGCAAAGCTGAATTTTCAGCAGCCATAGCTCATGATCCTTCAGAAATCATTGTAATATGCTGATTTGATGCACAAGAAACATTTATTATTTTTATGAATTTTGAAAACAATTGCGCTGCTAAATTTATGAAAGTCGTGATTTTTTTCAGAATTCTTTGATGAATATAAAGATCAAAAAGTTCTAAAGAACAGCATTTAGAAATTGTTTGTAACATTATAGATGCAATTTATTGCATCCTTGCTAAATAAATTAATACTTTGGTCACACTTTATATTAGGTGGCCTTAACTACTATGTACTTGCATCAAAAAATAAGTACAATGTACTTATTGTGTTCATATTGTATTGCAAAACACATTTGCTGCTATTGAGGTGGGATACGGGTAAGGTTAGGGACAGGTTTGGTGGTATGGGTCGGTTTAAGGGTGGGTTAAGGTGTAAGGGATGGGTCAACAGTGTAATTATAAATGTTATTACAGAAATTAATTACAGATGTAATTACATGTAGGTATTTTTTCAAATATAAGTACATTGTAAAAACATGTATGTACACAATAAGTGCATTGTACCAAATTAATTTAAATGTAAGTACACTGTAGTTAAGGTCACCTAATATAAAGTGGGGCCATACTTTTATTTCATAACAAAAAAACAAATCTTACAACTTGTTTCTATTTTCATTAGTAAGTGGTATATTTTCAAAGCTCTTAACATGTCATCTGTCAAAACCCCAACTAGAATTTCACTCCAGTCATACTGTAAGAACATTTCGTCAAGAACTGTGTACAGGAAATGCAGTACAGTAATTAGTTTAAGCACTCGTTTAATAGTTGTTACTGTACCAGTTACAGTATTGACATTATACTCTACTCTCAAATGACACAAAACCTCACGGCGGTGTCATATCCTTACTTATCACATATTTTCATAGCACATCCCTGGATAGATATTGTATACTTTTAAATGTTTACTATAGAACATATAGTTAGAATTACTTAAAATGCACAATGAGGTTTGTAAAAACTGCAATCCTGAATGATTGACATTGAATTATTGGATGTACTAACAAGCTTAGAGTCAGTTCATCAGTCACCTAAGGCTGTTTATCTGTTGCCTAAGGTATTATACCAAAATCAAAATTGTAGTATCGATCCAATCCTATGATGTATCTTAATGGACATTCCCTTTAAAAAAACACACACTTACGATTGACATAGAAGCCCTGCGCCTTCCATTCTACCAACTCATCTGCATAAATTATGGAATTTGAAGAACAGAAATGCCAGTTACCAATGGGGGAATTTTTTTTTGCACCCAAGATTGCAGCAGTGTTCTTGTTTTGGAGACAAAACCCTGCATGAGGCCAAAATCTGGACAAGACAGAGGAGATTATGGCGCCAAATCACGTTTCACGCTGCAGACCCTAGCCGGCCTGCTCATTTATAAATGATCTGAAGGCTTTGATTCCGTCATACAAGAACACTTGGGCTGTTAGAAAGCATCTCATGCTGCTATGACTCGTCACGTGGGGAAGTGAACTTCAGATGAGAAGACTGTTATTGCATCATAGAGTCCGCTGTGCTGTTGTTGCCCACAACCATCGCTCCAAGCCATATGTGCATTGTCATTTCACAAGTAATATAATCGGACCGTGTCGTCAACACCTAGTAAAACTACATCAGTTGATATAATAATGGCTTGAGCATCAACACAATGCCAGGAGACATAAGAGAGATGCAACTGTTATGAAAAGAGAGAATGAAAAACTGTTTTTGCCCAAGATCATGTCCATCTATCTTTTCTGAAAATAGGCTTTAATATCTAACGTATCTAATTTCAGTGTGTTTAGACATTTTAATACAAAACAAGACTATTTGTATGTTTTGCATTGTGTGCAAATTTCAAACAACTGAACTGATTTGACTTGTATACAGACAGATTCTTGCTAGCTGCTGTGTCTTGTATGTAACTGTGATTCTCAGTACCAAAATGGTTGATTTCATACCTGTTTATCTTGATTATCTACTCCAAAGGATGGCCTTAAGCGCTGCATACAGAATTGAGCACTTTGTCATATATGGTCTGGCTTCATGTAAACACTAAACCAAATTAGCTAAATTTCCCACACTTTTCACACCACAGGTGTCAGAGTATCATTTTAGAGGTAGCTTAATTGCAAACTACTTCAAAAGGGATGGCCTTCAATGATGCATTGTTGTCCTTAATAAAAGGTTATTGAAATCATTAGAAGAAGCCGGAGGGTATGTGCGTCTAAAGATATCCATGCATACACACAAACACTACGCTTGCCTGTCATTGCAAGATGATACAGATGAATGAATATTTCAACAGTGCAGAAAAACGTCCCCTCAAATGGCCATGACCCCATAACAAATGACAGGGTTCACTTACGACGTGCCCAGGTTTACGGATGGTTTCCTTACAGGATTTTGATAGAGCTGCACTTCATTGTTGAGGCGGGCTAAAAAGACACAGGATATGCACCAATAATGGGTTTATTAATAACTGAGATATCGACATGGGCTGGATCTCAAGGTGCTGATGGAGAATGGGTGCAGCGTGCACTCAGAAATCCAACTTTGTCTCCCTATAGAGAATGTTCAGCTTTTAACAAGCCAGATGGAGTTGGAGCAGCCACTGATTTAATGGACTCGCTACAGTAGCATGCAGTGGATCAGGAAGAGTCGCAAACACCGATAAGAGAAGCGATGAACACAAGGGCAGGGAGGAATTTCCGAATTTTCCAGGAATTGCAGTTAAATATCTTTTAAATCAGATAATTAAAGGACCCACAATAATTGCTAAATCCTCTAAAACACAGCTAGACCTAATATTCACAAACAAACCTGAAAGGATAACCAAGAGTTACAATTTGCTCACTGGGTTATCTGACCACAATTTAATCGTGGTTGCTTGGAAACTGACTAAAAACAGGTTTAAAAACAATGTGACAACTTCTAGTAATGTTTTCTGCTGTATACCTAAAGGAAAGCTAGCAGAGGTCAATGAGAAAATAGCTAGTTTAAAGTGGGATGATGTATTATCTTCTCAGGATGTAGAGTATGGCTGTAACACACTCATCAATAGGGTCAACTTTGTCAGGGATAAATTCACTATAAAAGTTCAGAAAAAAATAAGTATAAAAATAATTTACCTTGGTTCAACGATAATTTATGGAAGCTGATGAAGATAATTTCTACATTAAAGATGGCTACTAAATCAGGAAGGGACATCGACAGGCTTTGTTGCAAAGGACTGCGGAATAAAGTTATTCGAGAGCTAAGAGTAGCTAAATCAAGTTATTATCTTCACCAATTGAACGTGACAAAAGGAAACAGTAAATTGATTTGGAAAAATGTTAACAGCCTTCTACAGAAGGAGACAAATTCTCCAGGAGATCTCAAGATCAATGTTCAGGGAAACTTAATTCTAGATGATTACTCTATTGCTTCTACTTTTAATGATTTTTTTATTAACTCTGTTAATGAAATGGGGGAACAATTTGCAAAAAGGGAAAGAAATATCCCACCGTCTGATGTTTATAGCCAAGGTTTTAACCTAGCCATTACTAACGAACTTATTAGTTCACTTAGAAATACTAAATGCAGGGATGTTCATCAGTTTGACACTAAGTTTCTCAAAACTCATAAAGATACTGTAGCTCATGTTATTTCTCATTTAATTAATTTATCATTTGTACATAGTGTTTTTCCTACTGCTTGGAAGCAAGCCATTGTTTCTCCTATTTTTAAATCTGGGGATTATTGTGAGGTTAGTAATTATAGACCTATCAGTATATTGCCAGTAGTCTCAAAGGTTTCAGAGAAGGTAGCTCTTGAACAACTGGCATCTTATCTTAATACAGCTAAGGGTGGTTTACACTGTATGCAATTTGGTTTCAGAGTAAATCTACTGAAACAGCTACTTTGCACCTAACAAAGCAAATTAAATCTAAGCTTGACAAAGGTGGAACGGTTGGTGCTATATTTTTAGATTTGCGTAAAGCCTTTGACACGGTCAATCACAATGTTCTTCTTTCTAAACTAAGTTCTAACTTTCATCTGAGGCTTTAGCATGGATCTCCTCATATCTATCAAACGGACAGCATTGTGTAAAAATTAAAGGGGTTTCATTCTAATACCTTAAACTCTACAATGGGCGTACCTCTAGGATCAATACTAGGCCCTTTATTATTTAGTTTATACATCAATGATCTCAGTGCGAAGGGATACAAGTGCAAATGTATGCTGACGGTACTGTTATTTGTACACACGCGAGAACTGCAGAGTTAGCTGCTGAAAAGCTAAATGTTGCTATGGAAAGGATTACACAGTGGTTAGAGCAATCGTCTCTTACCTTGAACACTGGTAAAACAAAAGGGATGTTTTTTTCTAAAATTAAGGCGTGTTCTTCCAGTGCAAATATTTTTATAAATGGTGAGAAGATAGAAATTGTCACTGAGTTTAATTATCTAGCTGGATTCAAACCTTAGTTTTAAAAAACGTAAAGAAATTAGTGAGGACTATAAAATATAGTTTGATAAACTTCAGACAAATTAGACAATGTCTACCTACTGATGTAGCTAAGACTCTTATACATGCTACAATTTTTTCTCATCTGTCATATTGTCTGACATTTTGGGGTCAAGCAGAAGAAACTGTTATTAAACCTTTAAAATCTCTTTATAAACAGACTCTAAAAACTTTGGACAAAACGTCTAACCAATATCACCATTGTAGGCTTTTGGAGAAATACAATTTTCTGAGCTTTGACAACTTTAGACTTTTCTCGAATTTATGTATGGTCTATAAAATTTAAAATGGTTTGCCCCCTTCCATACGTCGTGATTTTGTGCACTTTCGTTCTACAGTCTCTGTGAGATTTACTAGATCATCATCCACTAGTGAATGTGTGGTTCCAGTTCGTCACTCTGCCTTTGGATTATCGTCTTTCTCAGTGAAAGCTATTACTCATTGGAACACTCTACCAGAAGACATAAGGATGTGCACATCTATTGACATTTTTAAATTGAAACTAAAATCTTATTTAAAATCAACTCCAATCTGTAAACATTTACACTGTTATGGTGTGGCTCTGATATGATGTGTATAAGTATTATTGTACTGTATGTTTTTGTTGTTTTGTTTTTATGTTTAATTGTGATTATGATTACCTGCCAAGGGACCGCGGATGAAAACTAGCCATTGGCTAAATTCGGTACAATGCATGAAATGGAAACATTTATGTTAAAATTGTACATGGTCCCTTTTCAAATAAATTTTAATAAAAAAAACAAAATACTGTACTTTTTGTGCTGCTTCCATTGACATGAAATACGAATACAGAGGTTGGTGTTTTGAGAAAATTAACTTGCATTTTTATTTTATGTGCTACATTCTTAAAAATAAAGGTTCTTTAGTGGCATCTGTGGTTTAATGAATAATCGGTAACACTTTAGAATAGGGAACACTTATTCACTATTAACTACGACTTTTCCCTCAGTAAATTCCTAATTTGCTGCTTAATAGTTAGTAAGGTAGTTGTTAAGTTTAGGTATTAGGTAGGATTAGGGATGTAGAATAAGGTCATGCAGAATGAGGCATTAATATGTGCTTAATGACTACTAATAAATGGCTAATATTATAGTAATAGGCATACTAATAAGCAACTAGTTAAGATAAAGTGTTACCAAATAATATTTTGCTTCACAGCTCACCCTGTTTAACATAAAAAAAATAGCTGTGCAGGATAGACTGGCACTTTGACATTTCCTTTTGGTCATTTAAGCTTTTGCTTAGTCGGATATTTTGAGCGCTGGGCACATTATCTCGGCTTGCTGGGTTATTATATGATAATGGCTAATTACTGCTCCATTTTTTTTAAAATTAAATATTTGACTATTATATAGATGTGGTATTATTATAAATATGCATAATATATCATTTTGTATGTTGATTGAAAAAAAGGCCAAGACATTAATGTTTTATGAAAAGCAAAAAAGTCTGCAAAATGGTACAACCCTTCTGTCATTGACATATATGTGACATATTGTGAAATGCTGTGCAATTATTAAAGGTTTGATTAATGATAACATCACACTCAATCAAAAGATAATGTTTATAAATGTTCCACTTACTTACTCATGTGTATAATTCCAGACGTAATTATTTTAAAGAGGTCGTATCGTAATTTAGTTCCACCCCCACCCCGAAGCCTACTTACAGTATTCAAAGGGCTTTGTGTGGGGGAGCCAGCTTCTTCAGGTGCATGCACCAGTACACTATATTAAAACAGGATGGCATTCCCTCTACCCATTCTGACAGATCTTTGGCCCAAGTTCAGAGGTGAATTAGTGGTCATCTACCTTTGGCCTAGTAATTCTAACAGTCGTTGTGATTACCCAGTGTTAAATGTGTGCACAGGACCCCATCTGTGTTGTCTGGGCAACACAAGCCTCATAAGTCACTTTCCATGTAAATTAGACCTGTCAGCATCCGCAGATGAGACAGACAATCATACTGGCCAATCATAAGCCTTCCTCCAGATACACTGAGGAATGGTGAGGTGTGTTTTTATAATGTCCATTGCATTCAAGGTGACCTGAAGGCGGTTTTCTGCTTCCATTTTCCTTGCAAACTGGCTGCACTTGCTCTCTACAGGTAGTGCCTGAGCAGAGGATGCTGGGTAATGAGACAGCATGATTGATCAGATGTCTGCTCACTGGCCGCCTGCCAGACCTGTGCCGCCCGCTTGTGTAATGTCCAATGACTGGCTTCAACAATCTCCAAATGCAGGGAGAGAGAAAAACTCTTGCTGTTACTCACTTCAGACATGACAGGATGATTAACCCTTGAGCAACACTGTATGTTTCCTTGATCAAACTGAACTGAGGCGTTCACATAACATTTATCCAAACACACTCAACCAGTTGAAAGTCCAATCAGACAGCTGGTAGCTGTAGAACATTTTAATCTGTTCTAAGATGATTTTTAGCTAGTAACTTGATGATGACTAGTTTAAGATGGCCATTAGCTGGTCTAAGCTGGTAATTAACAGGTCTAAGATGATCTTTGGCTGGTCTAAGTTAGTCATTAGCTCATCTGAGCTGGTCACAGATGGATATTAACTAGTTAGATTGCTACTGATCTAAGAAGATTAACTGGTGCAAGCTGCTCATTAATATGTTGTAAGATGATCATTAGTCACTCTAAGCAGGTCTCAGATGTTTATTAACTAGTGTAAGGTAGTTTAAAATGGTCATTAGGTGGTCTTAGATGGATGTTAGCTATTCTAAGATGATTATTAACTAGTGTAAGCTAGATAAAAATCATCAATAGATGGTTATTAGCTAGTCTAAGATGGTCATCAATAGCTGATCTAAGGTGATCATTAGCTGGAAGCTGGATGTTACCTGGTCTGAAATGGACATTAGCTGGTCTAAGTTGGTCTCAGATGGTTATTAGCTTATGTAAGGGGGTCTAAAATTACCAATAGATGCTCTTTGATGGTTATTAGCTAGTCTAAGAGGGTCAAAGATAGTTAATAACTAATGTAAGGTAGTTGACGATGGTAATTAGCTAGTATAGTGGTTGTTTCACGATGCCAGTCTTTAGTCTGGGACAGCCTAAAATTGTGCAGTGTCTCGGGCTTTAGCTGATTTAAGGTGGCCTTCCAGCCAAAATAACAACTACCATGATTCAAAACACAGCAACAATCTTAATCTGGATTTTCCAGCAGCTTTTAATTGTCCAAAAGATTTTGTGTGTGTGTGTGTGTGTCTTGGAGCCTTTCCAGCCCTCTTTTCAGCACACTGACACTAAAATGCTTTTCCGAGCAGAATCTTTAGGGTGCGGATAAAAGGTAGTCACAGTGGCGTCTTCTCGCTTCAGCCGCTCACTTTCCTGCCAGCTTTTAAAACTAGATGTGCCCCAAGGAAAGCTGTTCGCCAATCAGAAAGGCAG
The DNA here is from genome assembly GCF_936440315.1 of Barbus barbus. Taxonomy (NCBI): domain Eukaryota; kingdom Metazoa; phylum Chordata; class Actinopteri; order Cypriniformes; family Cyprinidae; genus Barbus; species Barbus barbus. Next base: position 16,591,171 of record NC_136715.1, on the reverse strand, counting down.
GTGCAGCAGTTACGAGGGTGCTTGCACATATAAATGCAGACCGTCAAGAGAAGCATGAAGTAAGTGAGCTCGGAAAAAAAGTTCCTGGAATGGACACAGCAGAGCAGAACAGCTGGGCTATTGCTGCATGTACCTCTCGAGGGTTGATGATTTATTTATAAACAAAAACCTGAAGTTTTATCCTAAACCTAAATTCTAGCCCTTGTTGTGCACCTTGACCTTCAACCCTGAGACCAAAACATCTGTTTTTGGCATCCCAAGCCTGTTGTCCCAATATATGCTTTTTATCTGAATTTGTATTTCCTTCAATGATGCAAGGGAGGCAGTGCCTCCTCAAGATATTGGATGAGAAAAAAAAGAAAGAAAAAAAAATAGTAATAATACAAAAAAATAATACTAAAAAACATGAGTTCACAAATAAAATGTATTGTTTAAATTGTTACTGCCTTGAGTTATTTTTGAATAAATGTAAAATGCTTAAAACACTATTGAGATACATACTTGGCTTTAATAAACAGAATATTGATTATATTGATGTAAAAAAACATAAAAAGATATTTTTTCTGATAGTGTAAACCTGAGGATTTTGCCTCCTCGTTTCAGAACAGCACTGAGATTTATAGAGATTATATTATATATATATATTTTGATTACTCTCCTTCAAATGAATAACGCCACTGCTTGATGTTAAGCATCATGAAATATCTCATGATACTCTTTACTGTTAATTATGAAAGTGGGTGAGAAGGAAAACAGAGACAGCATAATTAAGGCATTTGTAAAGTGTCAACAGAAAGTGTGTTTGTCCAGGTAACAAAGAGCAAATGTGTAGAATAAGCTCTAGTTGCTTACAGTTCTGTCCATGCGATTCTAAAAGTGTTGTCACCTCACAAAAGCCTCACTGAGCTTTTTGGGATCCTTCATCAAAACCCATCAATTACTTTCTTTCTCCATCTCCTCCCCTGAATAGCATCTCTTCAAAATGAGAACATCAACAGAGCTCAATTTACTCCAGTCATCTGCAGGGTTCGTAGTTCCTTTTCTCTTCTCTCACAATACATCTCTGTACAATTGTTCCTTCTTCTTTGGGGGTTAATTGAGTCTTTTGACCCCATTGTCAACAGAGACTGTTTGTGGTTGGAGGGGTAATGAGTTTGTTTCTCTGGCTAAACACAATAGAAAAAATTGAAGTCAATCGGATATTAGGAAGATGATGTGTAATCGTTTTTTGAGAATGCCCTATCCCCTTGTGTTTTATGACCAGATTGGCATGCCAAACTGGAATAGACAAGCATGAGCTGAAATGTATGCCAAACATACAATTAAAACACACACACACAAAAAAGAAAAAACTTGGACTGAGTCCTTGTTGATTTGGCAGATGGGCATATTTTGCATTCACTTTCTTACCCAATATAGAAAGAACTGCTAGATTAACATTGTTACTGTTGAACTCTGTCTAAATGTACTGCATTATTTCATCAATCAGTATCTTAATGCTTTATATCAGAGTGTGTCAGGCAGATGTTGTTAAATGCATTGTTTTGAGCCTTCTGTCAACCTGGACAATGTGATTAGTAGTGTGATAAATTAGCCTTGGTGATTGGAGACTAATAACTAAATCACATGATTGACCTAAACAGAGTCTTCTGTGGTGCTACCGATGTAATTATACACTGTTAATGTTATTTAATGTAAATAAAGGTGTCTAAGGAGCTGTGCATTTGATAGCTAGTACTGAGGAATTAAGATTTTAGCCTTTAAAATGCATATGAAATCAATACTGATCCTTTTCTTCCTGGTTTTATTGTGAAGCATACATCAGTGCATTATTTCATAATACAATTCAAATGTAATAACCAGTTTTTCCTCTTAAGGGACTTTTCTGCTTTTACCATTAGCCAAATAACTCTTTCACCAGTGGTTTAGCTGTCAAAATGATTCCATTATGTAACACGGATTGTAATCAATTATTTTGGGGGGAAATCTGTGTAAACTTCCATTAAAATGTAATATTCAACAATGAGTTTAATTTTCTACTTACATCACTTATTGGATAATGCTAACTATTATCCAAACAACAGATAACAGGGTAACCTTTTTTTGAGAGAGAGAGACACACAGGACCAGAGGACAGACACCTGGGTTAACACAGCTTGTACAGAACGGATCACCCCTCAGGACATGGCTGAGCTCTTTTACTTGACTGTTTACACGCAGTGCCTTTGCATGTGCATTCACACACCTGGGAGGGACATCAGAGGAGGGAGGTCAGGGCTTTAGGGTTTACTATCAGATGTGCAGATTGTAGATGCATTTTAGTTGCATTTTCTTAGGTGTTAACCATTACGTTCCACTGGCTGTATTCTAGCAGGCAGCACTGTACCATGTCAATCAGCCATCTGTGCGCTTATTTAGTCCTACAGCACAAGCTTAACTTTTACCTCTAAATTAACTCCCCAGAGGGGAACTGAAGATACCCCTGGCCTGAGGAGTACTCAGCTCATGTTTCATTGTGCTTTTGGCTTCTTCTCTCCCTATACCTGTGCATGGGACCACTATCACATGTTTTTCCAAATCAAAACGTGCCACTTAGTAATTTAGTAAGATTTATTGTGAGCCTTCAATTATTATTATTATTTTTTTTAATCTATTAATTTATTCAAATGTAATTAAAATACAGTTGATAGCTACAGGGACTTCAATAAACCATTTCTATGACAAGCATGTTTGCAGCTTGTGTATTAAAATGCATGTATCATAAATCAAATCGTATCATAATTGTGTGTGTGTGTGTGTGTGTGTGTGTGTGTGTGTGTGTGTGTGTGTGTGTGTGTGTGTGTGTGTGTGTGTGTAAGAAATATTTATCATAAATCATACTTGTTATTATAATCTGATAATTTCAGATAATTCGATTTTTTTTTATTGTAAAATGTAATATGGTGCTACTCCCTGAGACGTATGTTTAAAAAAAAAAATTAATCCATAAAAAAAATAAATTCATAAAAACAAAGATTACAAAATATGTACAATAAATATTATACAATAATATTTACACACACACACATGTGTGTGTTCAAGGTGCAAGGACTCATTTTACAGTTATTACATTTTAAATTTTAAAGAAAATGGTCCTTTGTCCTACGCACCTATTACTTGCAGGTGTGCGATGGAGTTTGATCACTAAATTTTAAAGAAAAAAAAAAACGAGTACATTTCTAACAACTTGCCTCATGTATTTTTAACTAGATGTTTCCTCTTCTTTCTCATGAACACTTCATTGACCTGCCTGTATTCCTGTAATTAATGAAAATGGTTAGCCACTTGGAGAGCCAAGAAGAGAGAGGAAATTGATTTGTTGTTTTAGAGTGACATATTATTTTAACTTTTATTTTTCAAGCATCCTCATGCTAGACTTTAATAAAGGCAAAGAACAACAAATACTTTATAATGAAGTACAAAATGACTGAATATAGCTCTGAGCATCAATTCGTAATGGAGGCCAATGCTGAATATTGAAATCTCAATGGACTATGTGCACACATAAACACGCATATATTAATGTGCCCGTCACATTGATAATGCTGGAAGAGAGCAATGTTTATTTTTAAAGCACACCAAAGAAGAAAAGGGTTGAATCTTTGCGCTCTGTGTATTTGAACAATGAGAAAGGCATTAGAGCTGGACACCCAGGGCCCGCCATTTGTTTGTTTCAAACCAACTGAATCAAAGTCAATCTACGGTGGCTGTTCCAGAGCGCGATGTCCATGCAGCCGTGGTGACCTTTCGAGACCCCGACAGCGGACAGAGAGACTGAATGCTCAGAGCTGCTGAAAAATTGCTTCTCGTCCGTCAGCAAGCAGTGGCTCCATGCCACAACTATCCAGTCGAACTCTCTCTTTTTCAAGAGAGCAGGCTGATAGTCACCAAACCATAATATGGCTGAGTTCCCCTGCTGCCCTGGGCCATGATGGTCAGCTGATAAGGTCTGTCAAAGACACTGAGGTTTTTAGTTCATGTCACTTCTCTTGACTTTGTCCAAGTCAATGGTGTTCGTTGTTAATACTATAATACTTTTCTGGAAAGTAAACTTTTCTGGAAACATTTGCATTTTATTACCCTTTTTTTTGGCCTTATCCCTCCACATACTGTAGTTTGCATAAAATGATATACAGTGTACACACACACACACAAATGTATATATAAAACATATATATATATATATTTAGTGCAGTGTGTGCATTTGGTGTATATAATTTCTGTATTTAAAGAGAATTTAGACCTTGTTAGAGTTTAGAAAAAACTGCATAAAACAAATCTGGCAAAAAAATATAATAGTATAATATTTCTATATAATACTATATAATATATTAAATATATGTTAATTGTTATGACAAAGTGTATGACCTGTAATCTCATCTCAATGCTGATATTTTGTTTACTACAAATAATGAGCACAAGCTGATTTTTTTTTTTTTTAAGGTGCAATTCTAGCTATTAACAAACCATTAAATACAACTTTTGCCTCAATAAACTCCTAATTTAAATTCAGGTATTGGGTAGGATTAGGGATGTAAAATATGGTCATGCAGAACATGTGCTTTATAAGTACTAATAAACAGCCAATATGTTAATAATGTGTTAATAAACAACTAGTCACTATACTAAAGTGTTATTTTATTTTATTTATTTACTTATTGATCAGCAGTATTTTGAAGAAAGGTTTGTATGTAAATCTGTATGCTGTGTGGCACACTGTTTTATGGTGCAATTATAGTGCAGTAACACGTTACTGAGAGACTTGTCTCAAGGTTACACATACGTGCTGTCCCTGAGAGAATCAAGCCGATACCCTCGTTTCTGATGAAATATTTGAAGACAGGAAATGGAAGAAGGATGTAGGTTGATGTAACTGCCATGGTTTAACATGCAAGTGTGCGTAATCCATTCTGATGTTTGCTTCTGTTCTCAATGCTTAATCTTATCAGTACTTTTTCCACTTTGTCAGATAGAGACAAGATATGGGATAGAGATTATTAGGTAGAAAGATGCTTAATGTTTCTACCAAAAAAAGCAGGAATCAGCTGTTTGCAAGCCTCACGAGCACCTAAACTTTTGCAGTCTTTTTTTTTCTATTGTGACAATGTAATCTTACTTTTTTTCTCATTTTCTTCTTTTGATCAACACACTGTCCTCAGCAAAGCTCAGCCTTTTATTTCGTTTTTTATGAGAGCTTATTTACATTGTTTCTTCTCACATTTCTTTTTTTTAACTTGCATTATGACAAGTGTTGTCACCACTCTGATGCCACTTCCTTTTTGCACATGAAAAAGATGCACTTGTCAAACAAACGGACCCGAAATGACTAAATATTTCTAATTTTAGTGGCAACTGTTTTTGTTTCCCCCTGATTTCAAAATGAATTGCATCTGTCTTTTGTGCACTATTATAGCACCGTACTAGCTGAAAAAGAGGCATATTATACATGAGGTCATGCATTATACAGACTCTGGTAATGCACTAAAACAGGCCTGATGCAATTTGCATGAGGTTGTTTGTTTTAATAAGATTCACAAGATCAAGAATCATGTCTTTGTGGCCTTAATTTCCCCTTAGCCTGATTGTAGTATGAATTGATTACCGTGTGATCAGACATACACCATCCCCAGTATATTTTCACTGGTTCTCAGTGTAAACAACTGAAAAATCTGCCTATTATATAATATAGCATAATAATTTAATTCAGGATATTAAAATATGAATATGGATATGTTTAGATGTGTTTTTGCTAGAAAAAGGACAAAAATGCTCATTAAGAAAATGGCTTTCATTGAGGAAGTTATTAGTATACATCTGGAAACGACTGTCTGCATATACTGGAAAGACCCATTTCTTTAGCGTCGTCTCATATTTTCCTGTATTATTTCACTGTGATGTTCTGTATATAATATCATTATTACTGTACAAAAATATATTTAAATGGACACAGTTTGAGGTTTTTAGAATTCGTAACACACATTCTCTGTTAATTAAGCGTTTTCCCTCAATAAAGTCCTAATTTGCTGCTTATTAATGGTTAGTACAGTTAAGTTTAGGTATGGGGTAGTATTAAGGGCTCTAAAATATGCTCTTTGGAATAAGGCATTAATATATGCTTTATAAGTAATAAATGGCCAGTATGCTAGTAATATGCATGATAATAAGCAGCTAGTTAATAGTGAGAATTGGTCCTTAATACATATATTAAGTTGTTTGGAAAAACATATTTAAATGGACAAGGTTTGACCTATTTATTATTATTATTATTATTCCTGATTTTATATTATGGTAACAGTATGGTATTATGCATGATAATAAACAACTAGTTAATAGTCCTTAAAATGAAGTGTTACCTACATTATTTATATATTTGTATTACATATACTATGTGGGTTATGTAATTTGCAAATATATATAATCATCTATAATTATTTTTGGTGTTCTAGGTGAGAAGAGAGCAAGTGAGAAAGAGGCGCAACTTTGATAATTGCCTTTTCCACCTGTTATTAACAACCTCAAATTATCTCGATTGCATTTAAGTTGCATGATCCTTGAGAATTCATAACACTTCCTATCAGTGCCTCTTTCTCCGTATCTCTTTCTTTCTCTCCTGTTCACAGTTCGGTAAAGGTATGAACATTTCCAAGAGCCTGACATTCTCCCAGAATTCCCTGCTCATTGGGTTCAGGGCTGTGGGAGTTTCCAGCTTGTCAGCTATAACAGCACAGCACATGTTATATTGATAAATCTCTCCTCCTCATAAACATAGGTGAGAAGGACTGTCACAGCAGAAATTCCCTGTGTACACGGCATCAATAAGATGGATTTGTTTGGCTTGTCCTTTTAGTTGATGCTTTTCCCAAGGATTTTTTGGGCAAGGATGGTTGTGATGTAGGAGGTGAAAGAAAGAAAAAGCACCACAGATGCACATCTGCTCTTTTAATAAGTCCTTTCTCCAGCATCTGTTCTTCTCTCCGGCACTCATCCCTTGGAGTTTCCCCACAAATAGAGGATTAATATTGAATGCACATGTGTCCAGCCTCTATTCCCACCGCAGGCAAATTCTCTCTCCTTGAATTTCATATTTAGCTTTCGCACAACTTATGCAACATTCATAACTCAGGTATGTGGTCTTAAAAACAATGAGTACTTGGAGAGAGGCTTGCGTCAATCTTGACACAGGAGAACCTGAGCATGAGATACCCTTGAAAAAGCTATTTTTGTTGCGCATCAGGAAGCGCATATGGAGGAGTCTGTATGGTGGAGAGGGCAGCTCATGCTTTGCATTCTTAGAGACCACCTCTGTTTTGGGTTGCTGTGACCAGACTATATTACTGGGAGTTAATTTGAGACACGAGGGCACTCGCTCTCTGCTTCTTTCTCTCTCGCTCGCTCTCTGTATTTACTGACCTGTAAGCAAAGAAAGAGGCTTTTGTATTGACTTGTGGTTGTAGGTTTGAAAATCCAAAGGGCACAGGACGTTGAAAGGACAGAGGAGAGTCTATCAAACTACCCATGAAAAGGAAGGCTAATGGATGATTTCTGCAGTAAATAACTAATGCAGCAACTATACAATAAACCCTGTCAATTGGTACATTACTATATTACAGTAATTTGTAAAGAAACTTTTAAATTGCATGTAAAGCTGGTTTTATATTATTATTATTTTTTAAATAATATTTCTAATGATATTATTTTTCTTCACCAGTTCGCTGAAATACAAACATTTAAACAGTGGATGTCATTACTTGTTTTTTTTTTTTGTTGTTTTTTAACTAATTGCATTACATATTGAAGAACAGGTTAAGTAAAAAATATAATGAATGTCATATAGTGCATATATTTAGCAAAATTATCCTTTTTATTTATATATTTTATTCTAGTTAAGTAACAAGTTTAGAGATACTCCACTCAGTAGCTTTTCTTTGACAATGTTTACAAGCCGTTTCTTTGACGTCTTGAAACTCTGACTGAGCGAATACATGAGATGTGATTCATGTTTGTTGTTCTGTTTATTTCAACACCTTCTGATGATTGTTCATGTTTGTTTGCTGGGGTAACTAGAAGTAAAGAGAAAGAGATGATCGGTTCATGTGAGTTCTGCACTGAGACGCTAAAATGATCTTTCACGTTACATTTAACACCAAAACTGTATTTACTGTTTAACTTTAGTGATACAATTGACAGAATCTGAAATCTGACACTTTGTTTCATATCACAAGTAATAAAAATGACTGTGATTTAAAGTGTTAGTTCATCCAAAAATGAAAATCTACTCACCCTCAAGTTGTTCTAAACCTGTATGGATTTCTTTCTTCTGCTGAATACAAAAGAGGATATTTTGAAAAATGTTTGTAACCAAAGAGTTGATGGTCCTTATTGACTTCCATACTGGCTTGGAAAAACTTGAGTGATGACATAATTTAATTTTGGGGTGAACTATCTTTAAATACAATTTTGTGTTTGTTTTTGTTGCAGAAGAAAATTCTGAGTAAACAGTGTTGAATGAGAAATGGGTCTTTACACAGTATTGGTTCCTCACTTCTGGTTTCAGAAATAAAGTCTAATTTACATCTTTGAGTGAAATTTGTGTTGACATGTAAACAGTTCACAGCCAAGTTCTCGATAAATCCTGTTGTAGCTTTTGGAGGTAATACTAAATACGTCTGTGCTGTTTATATTCGAGTAACAAACTCTTACATACAAGAGTACTGTACATCAGGTTTGTATGAGTATGACTGGATCACAATAGTTGTAAGTGCTGTCCATCTTCCTGATATAAACGAAAACATTTAAACGCCCTGTCCTCTATAAGGAAGGGTAAACCAGCAGCTTTTTGGAACAGCTTTTCAGTGTCTGTGCCAGCCGGGAGGACTCTGAAATATTTACAGCACCTGCCACATATTGTCTGCTGTTTTTCACCATGGGTGATTTCTTTTGTTTTTGCACAGGGAGGGTTTATTTAACAAAGAAAGGTTTATTTAAAATATTGACATAATATCTAGGAATGGATTAATATCCTCAGTGCTGCTTGGAAATAATAACTGCAAATGCTTGATGTTAAGCCCCTTGAAACAGCTCCCAAAATAATGAAGCTAATAGACAGATGGGAAAAAGAAGAAGAAGAAAAAAAAAGGAATAATAATGAAGCAGCGGTCACTTCCCTTAGGGAACATTTCCAAATTCTTTTTTATATTTAAAGCATAAAAGTCTCAATAAAAAAGCATTTTTTAGCACATTTTTAGAGGTTGATGCTGTGAAATCTGAACACAAGACCCTTAAAACAGGGACCCAGATATAACAGGGACAGTTTTGACTGCATCCATGCTCTTTAGAACATAATGAATAGGTGTTAAAACACTCTTTTTGCTTTGTGACAGTGCTATACATTTCTTTGGGTACCTAGTAGAGTTTAAATTCCTTCATTTCCCCTGTAGGGATAACGAAAATGTGTATATTTCTTGGGTTTATACCATGGTGCGATTGCTCCACTGCCTCTCCAGCTATGCGGGATGTTTGGCTGGATTGGCATGACAAGCGGCACAGGAACGAGACATACTGAAGTGCCATTGTGGGGCTGATCAGTGTAACATCCACACCAGTGACAGGCTGAAAAAGAGAGAGAGGGTGAAGGGATTGATAGTCAGTTTGCTGACCGGCAACTGTATATTGCACAAAAAAATTGGAAAGTATGGTCTTGACAAGCTGGAGTTTGATTGTCTGGCTTGAGTAGGTATCTGTGAGCAAATCAGTATTTTCTTTCTACAAATTCTTATCACAGAGTCTTGTTTTTCCATGTTTTATAATCAGCTGCTCATAGAAACTACAACTGCATTGTTTAGTTGAATTATTATTGTTATATGATTCACACTATTATCTATGGAAGCTTGTTTCCGCCACAGCATAGAAAAATAAAAAGATAATTGCAACTTTTTATCACAATTCTTTTTTTTTTTTTTTTTCAGCAATTCTGAGAAAAAAAGTCAGAATTGTGAGACATAAACTCAGGATTTCTAAATATAAAGCAAGAATTGCCAAAAAAAAAAGAAATAAGAGATATAAACTCAGAATTGAGAGATTCTGAGTTTGAGATTCTCACAATTCTGTGAAAAAAACATCAGAATTGTGAGCTAAAAAGTCGCAATTAACTTTTTTGTTTACTTTGATATACTTTATACTGCACGATGTGAGATGGAATTGTGAGTAAAAAAAAATCTCATAACTGTTTATTTGCTCAGAATTGTGAGCAAAAAAAAAATCAGAATTGTGAAAAAAACCAAACAAACGTCCTGTCCAGGGCTGCGATTCCCTAAAGCACCGTAAGTACATCGTAGACCCATTGCCACCAATGGAGTTACGATCAACTTAAGCTTTTGATGCTTTTGGGAAATGCTGCCCAGGTAAGCAGTTCTTGGCCACAATTAGCTGCAATGTGGACCTGACTTTATGCCGAAAGCTCTCTATCCCTCATTGTCTTTCTCTCCCCCTCTGGCAGGTGTTTGAGTTGATAAATGAGGCAAGTCGTCTATAAATACAGATTGCAGCGTAAAGAAAATGAGAGTCTGCAGTGCAAAGTAGCATTTCTCTACCTCTGTTCTTCCTTCCACTCTCTTTCTCCCACTTTTTCAATGACACTGTCTCATTTCATGCGTCGTTGCTTTCCGAAATGTGTCAGACCGCAACTCATAACAACATAAGTCTATAGTAGACATTACGGGAAACTATTCTCTTTGAGGTCAACTACTAACATGGAGCAACGGTTTGAAGAAAAAAAAAGTTATACTGTATCACAAACTTTTCAAAGTTGCTCTAGAGCTCCCTTAAATGGATAGTTCACCCCAAAATAAAAATTGTCATTTACTCACCCTCATGTGGATCCAAACCTGTTTGAAATTCTTTTTACTGAAAAGGTTATTGTTCTTTAAAATATCTTCTTTTGTGCTCAACAGAAGAAAGAAACTCATGCTTGGAACAACATGAGGGTGAATAAATGATGCCAGATTTTTCTGTTTCTTTAAATTCAGGCATTGTTCTATGGAACTGGCTGTTTTGCATTGGAAAGAATTCACATCAGCATTTGCATAAAGTATGTTTATGACCTTAGCCTTTGTGGGTTAACTTTTGACTGAACTAGGCTAAGAGAAAAGTCACTATTGTGCAATATACTGTATGTTTCTGACAGATGTGACAAGGCTTAAATTGAAAAATCACCAAATTGGATTCACATATCCCATGGAGCGGAGGAAATGTCTGGGGGTGAATATAGCTTTCTGCGCTCGCTTCAACCTGGAAGGTTTTAGAGTGTGTGCTAGAGTGAATAAAAGAGAGTACGATAAATCTAAAGGACAGTGGTCAGCCCATTTCATGCCCCAGAGGGAGAGAAAGACTGTCCTGCTGCTGGGACTCAGCAACTCCAAACTGTCTGATGGAAAACTGCCCAACAGGCCCTCAGCATCCCACTGTGAAGATGTATGTAGATAAGAATGCACTATTTACATCATTTCTTTACATATGCACAAGGTGAACTCATCACTCGCTGTTTCGATGAAGGTCAACAGTGCTGCTTCCTGCTGTGCTAAGTCTTGATATGATTAGCATGTCATATTCAAGATTTTTCTGGTTTGGCGCTAATGAAATGCTCTGAACTTTGTTCTAAAACAGCTATGATGCACAAATATATCTGTGCTGTTTAATTAAGTGTTATAACATTTTACCACCAGTTGCTAATTTTAGCAAGGGTTGTGTATCCCAGCTAACAGGGAAAGTTCTCACAACTTTCACTAACATTTAATAAAAGTTATATAAATGGTAAGACACAATATTTATAAAGTAATGTTTACTTATGTACTAACTTTACTAATGTTTGATATATGTTCTCACATTGACAGAAAACATTCGTATAACAACATTCTTGGAGCATTCTCGTAATTTATTCTTGATTAATGTTCTTTGATGAACTTTCTAGAATTTTAATGTTCTTAGAATATTAAAACTAAATATTCAAACAATATTATATTTTAAGGGTTAAAATAAAGTTAGTAGATTGTTTTTTTTCGTCATCTTTGGACATTTCAACTTTTTATAAATATTTCGAAACAATGTTTGCACAGTGTTTTATGTCCTCAATTTTTTGCCTTGGATGGCTGCACATGCTTTTCTTAAAGATGTGCTAAGAAAATGCCAGGTTTCCAGGCAAAAAAAATAATAAATAAATAAAATAATAATAATTGTGTTCATTTAAATAAAATAAACATTAACTGATGTAAAATGAAATGTTATAAAAGGTCGATTTTTTTTTTTACTCTAGCAAATAAAATATCTAAAATAAATAAGAATTAATCAATTCTATGTAGACATTTTAAAAAAAACTGTTAAACATTACAAGAAAATACAAAAATTTCAAATTAAAGTGAAAAAAGAAACTTAAAAAAGACATCTAATTCAAAATATTAATAAAAACTATAAAAGTGGATCAGTGATACTAAAATAATACTTTTTCCAGGAAGAACTAATCTGTAGATTTGCCCAAATTAGTAAGCGAGCTAATAATTTAATACTCTGACAGTTTCATAGCATGAGCTTTTTTAAATAATATTTCTCTAGAAACTCTTTTTCTGTGTGGCAACAGCAGGCTGATACTCTGTAGGTGCGAGTTTCCTATCAAGTTAGCCATTAAAGCACTGCAGGTTAATGGTTGTCATTCCACTTTAAGCCCATCATTAACCAGTCAGTCAGTAGTGGACATCAGTGGGTGGCCATGATGACTATTAGTTTGCTGACCAGCAGTGGACCTTCTTTATGGACCATTATGGGCCTACTCAAAATAATTGAATATTTACTTTGTTTTGTCCCATTTATCATGCCTTTTCTTCTTGGACTGTACACAGGCCGTGACCTTTCCAAGCCGACTGCGCTTAAAAAGATAGCGTGTTTAGCACAGCTTTAATTATCACTCTGCCTGTGAAGCAGGTGACAATGTGTTTGAAATATGAGAGCGAGGCGGTAGGAGCTTCTCAGCAAAGCCGTCCTCCACGTGTCCTTCCTCGAGATGGGCTCCCCCACGGCATCATAATTGAAAATTACGAATGTTCGGGGCTGTGATTAATCGGTGACCTTTGACCCCTGCGGAAAGCCAACTCTGCATATCAACTTAGGCTGGGGTCAAGAGATACATCTGTGGGAAGACACACTCAAACACACACATCCATTCGCAAGCAGAGCCGATAATGTAATGCACCCTGACAGCTTTTTAATTATCACCCTATCCCCGGTCGTTAAAGGATGCCTCCAATATCCTGGTCATGTTTCAGCAGCCGTTAAGTCAAAGGAGTATCTCATTTGTTTTTAATTAATTATCAGATAAAGTCATAAGGAGAGGGTGGCATGCTCCACCATGACTCGTTTAAACGCTCATTTATGAACTTTGTTCTTCATGCAAAAAATAATTATGCGAGTTATTGCTCTTGTTTTAATGGGAGTGCATAGTGGAGAAAGCGGGGAGGAGAGGGAGAGACAGTTTAACACACTTGATACTAGATTCTTTAGGGAGAAACTGGCATTTATGGAAACAAATCAATAGATTGCTGAGATTGGGTTTGATGTAGATGCTAAAACGTTTATGCGCAATGAGTTATAGTAATTTATTGGAATTCTTCCACAGGAAGCCGCAACAAATATATTGTTCAGTAAAACATCATAGATATTGCATACATATTGGAGGCCAAATTAAATTGTGAGTTGTAGTTTACTTTTATAACCTTTTAAACTGAATATTCAACATCTCATAAAGACAAGTACTTTAAAGCAGTGACCTATGTAATTGTTCCTCAACTAAGTGCATATACTATGCAATGTAATTTGTGAATTAAACATAAAAATAATAGCATTTTCTAATGCTTTAAACTGACTCGCTCGGATAACAATTCAGTGATTGATAGTTTCTTTAATGTAGGTGCAATGGCAAACTTGCTTGTGTTTTTATTATACTGTATGATAACTAGTTTTTCATCTTAGTGTAAACAACTTTTTTGAAGCAGTTTTGAATATAAGCATGCCAATCCGGCTGCAGGCGTGCAGATGTGCCTCTCTTATGATCTGTCTCTGGTCTCATGTAAGCTACTAATTAATTTAATAAATCATTATAGATTAATAGCCCTTCAGCAAGGCTAGAACTCTGAGTAAGTTCACATTCTTACACAACTTCCTGATGGAAAATATGAAAAGGCGTATTAACAAATTAAACAAAAAAAAAAAAAAAAAATATATATATATATATATATATATATATATATATATATATATATATATATATATATATATATATATATATATATATATACGTATATATATATATATATATATATATATATATATATATATATAAATCTTAAAGCCGTTGTTTAACTCCAGATTTTAAAAGTAAAGTAAAAAAGTAATATTAATACGTAATTTAAAGAAATAGTTTAATTTAGCTCAAATGGAATCATTTATGATTTTATAAGGAATTTGAACAGAATCACTGTTACGGCGATTCACTGAACAAGCGTATAACAAACTCTGCACTGGATATTAAAATACAAAATATAGTGAAAACACTATTTAATAGCACAGTAACAATATCGGCAGATTAAGACATTAACTTGTGAGCACAGAACACAAGATACTTCTCTTTTCAATATAAATAAGATTTTATTTATATAAACCTAAGTCCTAAACTAATCTAACACATGAACACAAGCATTCACACATTCACACGTTGCAGAAAGAGAGAAAGTGAGGAAAGGATGAGTTTAAGAGAATGGAAATGTGAAATCCCAAGTTTACAGCAATATGTTCAATTGCATAGACCTGAACAACCATCAATCACTTATTTAACCCTCGCTTTGAGTTTCTCAATGAGGCTCAAATTTATATTAACTGCACCTGATTCAGTTAGAACCTGGAGGTGTTACTTGCTTTGCCTGTGTTAAGGGGTTTCCTTTGTGTCTCGTTGCAGACAGGGGGTTCCCCGAAGTGTCTGATTGGTTGAGAGTTCAGTAGTCATTGAAGTGAGGTCTTGGGCGTTGGCTGAGGATGCGGAGTTGGTCTGGTCGAAGTTTGAAGCGAGTGCAGTCGGAGCTGGACTTTGTAGCAAACTTACATTAGAACACGAAACTCCACGGAAAGAAAAGAAACTAAAGTAAAAGAATAAAAATAAAAGGAGGTAATGAGACTAAGTCTGATTATGGTAGCAGCTGGCACGTGGGCCAGAGCACGCTCAAAGAGCAGCGTCAAAACACGGTGGCAAAAGAGGAGAAGGGTGACCAAGAGAGCATTTTTAAGAAGAAGAGGGACTAAGAGGAAGTTTGATGGTGTCCTGAGTTTTTAAACTCGGCTTTCAGACCGTCCCATCTGGACGTCTTGACCAATTAGATACTGTCCTTGCTCAGGATATTGCTTTGTTTCTCCACCCCACTAATAAATCGTTGTTATCTGTTCAGTCAGAGGTCCGAACTATACAGGCTCTTGCAAAGTATACTTTTGAACATGATTTCTATAACAAGACTATGATGCCTTGGACAAAGAATTGATTGGAAGAAACATTTAAAGCATGAATTTTCAAACTCATACATACCACACATGTATCTGAATCCTTCAGCTATTCAATAATGATTAAAAAGACATAAATAATATTTGATTAAAACAATGGATAGTCAAATGTGTGTCACGAACAGACTAGGAGACACGGAGGAGTAAAGTCAATACAGGGTTTATTAGAATTGGTGCAAGGGTGAGTGCTGAGTGGAGGAGCGGGGACAGGATCCAGGAAGGGAAGTCGGCGGTGCGCACTGCCGCGGGGAGGACCAGGACAAGGAAGTTCCAGGGGCGGTGGAGAACAGGAGTGGTGGAGACTAGGAGCGGTGGAGACTTGGAGCGGGGGTGATCTGGAGGTCTGCAGGTAAGTAAGACAAGGTTAGAAGTCAGGCTAGGTTCGGGTAGTGAACGGTAGACCGGACGAGGAAGGAGTGCTTGTGGTGAGTGGATATAGTGCTGTTCATTAGCCGGTGACAGGTGCGGGGAATCAGTAATCAGGTGATTGGGATCTGGTTAATGAAGGTGCAGGTGACTGTGATTCTCTGACAATGTGTGGGTTACAAACATACTATGGGTTATTTCTATGCAGAGAAATAACTTATAGGTCCTTTTAAGATGATTTTTAGTGCCCATGAACAGATTGTCTCTGTGAACGAAGGACTTTCAGTCTGGTTCTTTGTCTTCTGTGTGTGGAGACCCACCCAAGAGAGTCTGTAGCTCGTGATTTTCTATCACAGGTTTACATGTAACCATCAGTCTTGATTACTTGCAACAAATTTGACAGTCTTTTCCTGAATTGGAATTATCAATAAGTGTTCTTTTTTCTCAATGTTGCAAGCTGTTTTGGGAAAGAAGCTTGCTGGTTAGGCTTTCTTCAGACTAGCTGGTGCTAGGATCTGGACAGATTTATGACATCCTGTTTCTTGGAGCCTCTCTTTGTGGAATCTCAGCTTCTCATGTTTCGATGTTCTGATGGAATCTTAACTTTGTCTGATTCAGTCTCTGATATCTTACAACATGCATTTAATATTGTCTGTATATATTTGCATTTTAGTTCTGTTCATGATTTTTGAGGATGACGGCATGTCACACAACATGTCTATACTGGCATCTATGCAATTCAGATGATGAACTGCAAAATTGATAACAACAAAACATACAAGTGTTTTTTTTTTCTCCTGTAATTGATTATATGATTAGTTCCATATTATCGTTTGCATTTAGCATTGTTTCTCCCTTTCATCAGACTAATTTTTGAGTTGCAACCCATGAGTATGTTAAAGTGTTTTTTATAATCTAAATTATAATCTAGATGAGCAGTGCAAAGTAAAATTCAGTGAGATGTGAAATAATAAAGAAGCATTCCCTAGCCCGTCTAATACTCTGCATGGTCTCAAGCGAATGTATCACACAACTTCATCATTGCATTCTAAGCCTCGATATCTTCAAGCTCCTCCGAAAGGCATTCATTCTGCCATGCCACAGCAATTTAAAAATGAGTCAGTGGAGCGTAGAGTGTATTACACTTCTGTTTCAGCGCACCGTATCACATTCTGTCCATGATCATTACTTTTTGCATGTGCAGGAGACAGGCTGCTCTTGGTCTGAGCCTATACCTCCAAATAAAGGGATTCATCATAATGACAGTAAGCCGTAGCGTTATGTTAGTTGTGATTTATCTGTGAGCCATGATTGATTCATTAGCATGGACATTATGCTGCTTTTCTTTAGTCTCAGTAAAGAGCAGACTGTAAGGGAGAGGTGACGCTTGGCCCAGTCCCTCGTTTCGCTCTAGCCTAAAACTCGTTGCAGCTCATTAGCTGCCAAATGTATTAGCTTGGAGCTAATGCCCTGTGGCTGAGAACACAGAGATCTTAATGAGAACATACATATGCCTGTATCCTGTACAACCCAAATGAATTATGGCAGTGCGCACGGGCCACAGTGTGCCTGAAACCTCCCACTAGATACGCAGGATTCTTGCAAGCTTTAATTTATTCCTGTGTCCATCAGTAGAAACCATCAGACGTCATTTCAATTCAAGTGTTTTAACCAATCAATAGCACTTACTACAAAATCACTGACTGCGGGAGTCGCAACCAGTAATTTAAACTATATTCTGTACGTTTTCTCAAGCAAATACACATGGTCAGTGTGCAAAACCCGACACCATGATGATGAGTTATGGTTTTTAGCATGTTGCAATGCAGTTGCTAAAATGTTTGGGTGCTAAAGTATTGCAGTTGCTAGGTGTTCCAGGTGGTTGTTAGGGTGTTTAGAGTGGTTACTAAGGTGTTCTGGGATGCCGGCTTGTTGGAAGGTGTTTTGGCTGGTTATTAGCTTAGGTGCTAGGTGGTTGCTTGGGCATTCTAGGTGCTTATTAGGTGGTTTCTAGGCTCTTCAGGTGGTAAAAGTAAATGATACGGAGTGTTTACACTTGCTATTTACACTAACTCTACCCACCAATATGTGGTAGGGTTACACAACAGGAGCTAAATATTATAAATAAGCGCTTAGCAATTTTTTTTTTTTTTTTATTGTTTTGACATGATCGACCCGAATTAGAATCCGGCTTTTTTTCACACTCATTCTTCTCCCTTTTCTCATTACACATCACATCAGAAAGGCATTTATTTTCAACAAAAATGAAATAAAATAATAGAAAAGTGGAAAATAATGTTCCTCACAGGTGTGAAGATTAGGGTTAGGTGAGGGCTTTATTGTCCCAAAGCGTCATTCATTGAATCATTTTAATAAAAAATGATAATTTACACTCGATACGTTATTATTGTACACTGTTTTATAATGTACTACAATACTGAGGTGCAAGGTTCTGCCACTTATTTGCACTAACTAGTATAAACAGCATGTAACTACTATTATTGCTAGAAAAAAATACTCCTGTTTTTACATAGTGTACATAAAATCTATCCCTATTTGCACTTAGCAAACATAGCTATTGCCATTGCTATTCACTTAGAGCCATTAGCTGCTGCCCACCTGCTGCTAAGGTACAACTATGAGTGAAAAGTGGATTCCATTGCAAAACAAAAAAATCCACATCTAGGCACTCACATAGCAAGCGAAGTACAAAAACTTTTATTATAAGACTGGGCTACATATTAAATCATGTACACCCTGACGAAGGCCTGCTTGGGCTCTGGTGCACCCATAGTCTCGCTTGTGATCATCTGATGCGCCCCTGGTCTAGATTTTTTTCTTTGAGGTCTATAATTGAGTTGGATGATTTCATAAGATTTTGCCATCTCAGTATGAATTATTGTTCCTTATATGAATAGTGTTCAAGTGCTTTAGAGTAGCACATACTATAAACAGGAGTGCAGGAGTTGCAACCACTATCTAGTGAAACTAGATTTTTAGATTTTCTGAAGCAAATGGTCAGTGTGTACACAATGTTCCTATTACAATCATGATTAGGTTTAAAGTTAAGCTGTATGATTTCATAAAGTGTCACCATCTCAATATGAAATGATGTTTTATTAACAAAGTTCGGGAGGAGCACGTCAGATACTTAGCCTAATTAAACACAAGTGGTACGCAATCAAGTCAATCAACTCACGGACATAAATACAGCTGACATGCCTCCACTCATTTGACGGTCTATCAGCATTCGGTCCACACCTCTTGCTATTACATCACAGACTCCGCTTCTCCCGTCCAAACCACGAGACCTATGCTGGGAATCTTTTCGGATACTCCGGCCAATCTGCCGGCCCCAAGATTGGTCTTTCTCCACCAGACACGGCCGCTGCTCTCTGCTCAACCAGCTATACGCTCTCCTCCACCGGCGTCTTAAGCCCGATTCTGACGGTAATTGTTTCTCAGGGGGACGTAAGTGATTTTCACCATATACAGGGGGTAGTTGGTGATTTAATTGCCGTCCGAATCCAAGACGCCTGTGTTTTTCTCTCACCACCTCCGTAAAAATCCCCGGCCGAATTATCTACGGTTTTTGACAAACACCAAGGTTGTGTGGTAATTTAATTGCCTTCCGAATCCACATCTCTGAGTTTACGAGAAGAAATCGATTCAAATTCAGCGTTTAACCCCTTTTTGAACACTCCCGAACACCGTACGTCTGTTGTACTTCGGTGTAATTTGCATAAATATTTTCTGAAATGCTGGAAAGTATTTAAAAGAATAATACTTCATAACTGCTCCACCACAGCGAGTGAAAGCAGAAAGAGAAGAAAAGCACGTAAACATTCAAAGTGGGTCTTCATTATGGCAGCGGCAAGTATGCAATACAATTTTAAAATGTGTATCATAAACGGATATATATCGCGTATATACAACCATAGGACGTATCCCTATTCTAAACAGGAGAATAAATAATCAAATAATAAATATACATTATAAAATATGCTTGGAATAATAAGAATATATTTTACATAATAAAAATAAATTCTTTCTATTTACAGCACACAATCATGTGACTGGCCACGTGAGCAGCGGGTTCGCAGGATCACTGAAATCACTCCTCCACTGTGAATAAATTGCCGTCGAATCCATGAGTTTTATCACTGAGAGGTGATATGTAAATTAATCTTTACAGACGTCCATATGAGAAACAATTACCTTCCGAACCTGGCTTTATTCCTCAGATCGGAATGTAGATCGTATTCAAGCCTGAGGTAAACACTGATTAATTCCGACGCACCGTCCTCGCGGAAGGTAAACAAGCAGATTTACACGATCTTCCATCACCCCGCAAACCTCACTCCTAAATCCACTCGAGCCGCCAATAGATCGAGGAAAGCCCGAAATCGCCTCGCAGACACCACCATTGTCCCGCTAAAGACCCAGCTCTCCGCAAGCGTCGGGTCTCTGCCGCAGGCCTTTAACGAGCCTGGGCCCCGCCCCAGTTCTCACCGCAGCAAAGCCTTACTCTCTTCCTGCTTCGGCTCAGCCTTCACCGCGTTTCTGCCGGCCGCAGCGTCTCATGCAGCCGGGCCTCTAGCTTCTATTTCCAGATGTTAGCGCGAGGCAACCTCCGCTAGCGGCGCAACCACCAGAGTGTTGCCAAATAATCAAGTATATTCGCTAAAGGCAGGTAATTTGTTGATGAAAGTTGTTAAAGGACGTCGCGACATCATTGAATGTTAATGCCACTATGTAACCATGGCGCAAGTGCTTGGGATACACACTGGGATTACTCAAACTATCCTTATTTTTCACCAGCATTTTTACCCATAATTAATTTACACATTGCATTTCAATAAATGGATAGAAAAGATGAATAAGATTCATTTTCGTTTTGTGGCTAACTGGACATTCCGGCATGTCCAGCTAAGATCTCAAGCCACTTTCTGTGGCCTACAGCAGCAAAAGCAAGCACGAGGCTGTCTCCGCTTGCTACACAAGCCCACAGATCTCAGTCTTTTTCCTCCCGCTACTAATAACCCTTTTTTGTCCTTTTCAGCAGCCTCCAGTGGCAGACACTAGCGTGAGGCTACCTCCGTTAGCAGCGCAGGCTACACAAGTTTTTCCAGACTCCCTTCCTGTGGCCTACAGCCACAGCAAGCGACGCAAGGCTGCGTCCGCTTGCAACACAGACCCACACATCTTTTTCTCATACTCTCCCTTTTTAACGCTTCTATCAGTTTCCCAATAGGCCATAATCATTTGTATAAAGTATCAAGAGTAAGTAACATATGGTTTTGTTAAACTTAATATAATGTATTAAACAATATCATGCACATACGCATTACACCAAAGCCTACAGAGGGCTCCAATAGCTAGTCAATTGTCTATATCGGTGGGTCTCAGGGCCCCCGGCCGCTGCGCGTCTTTGTGTGTCTCTCTCACGGGCTGCACCCATTTCAAGTCTTGCAGACTCTATCAATGAGCTGATGAGTTGGATCGGGTGTGTCAAGTGGGGGGGGGCATGCGGAGCGTGCCGTGGCTTGGGGTCCCCGGGATGAGTTGGGAACCTATGGCCTATATGCCACCGTGCGATCTTATCCTCGTTCGGCTAAAACATCCATACAAATGTCCACCTAATCTCTAACATTTGTCCATTTCTTTACGACAGAAACGCAGTACCAGTCGTAAATTATTTTACCTAGCTCGTCTTCTACTACGATGGGGTCCAGCCCGCTCCCTAGGGTCGCAGGGCTCTTGGACTTGGTGGTGCCTAGGATGGCAGAGTCCACTGGGGAAGGTGGAGATTTTTCACGTTTGGCTCCTGGGCTCCGGAGTAGCCTTCCTGGTGGCGTTCGGGGTTCGGACGCATTCTCTCTGTTTGGATCTGGATCGGGGACGCATCTCTTTGGCCAAGCATTCACGTGATGCATTTTGTAGTCTTGTACTGCAGTTATAGCTGATCAAATGTACATTATCATTATTCCTTAGCTTGGGTTGAACAAATAATTTTTGCTTGGATGGAACAGTAGCTACGATAATTATGTCTCTATTTGTTTCTCTGTTTCTACCACGGGATTAACATCCTGTGGTAACTAGGAATTACAGAAGCTTCAGTCTGGATCCAACCCTTAAATAATCTGAGATGACTGAACACCTGAGAAAAGATAATGCCAACCCCTCAGAGGATGACAATATACAGACAACATACAGAATTACCCAATTTTGCCATAAGTTAAATATATTAAGGTTCTGCAATATATAAATATGTTGTGGAAACTTAATTTCCTGTAGAGCTGCTTTGCAACGATTTGTATCGTAAAAAGCGCTAGACAAATAAACTTGAACTTGAACAAACTATTAGATATGGAAATCAATAGTTGCCATTTTTTTTTCAAATTCTCCATTATGTTCAGCCGTTTCACTGGAATAATCTGTTCAGTTTTCCCCTAAGCGGCGCAAATTAAACAAGGGTTCATGATCAGCTCTTCGTCGACCGCCATCTCAGCATTAGACCATTGGAGTGGCTGATAGGAAATTCTGGGGTTAAAAAAAAAAAATAAAAATAAAAAAAAAATAAATAAATTAAATAAATAAAAAAATAAAATAAATAAAACCTAAACGATTTGTCAGCTCCGCATAACTATGCGTTTTGGCACAAACACCTCGATTCCCCTCGACGAATTCCCTCCCAATAGTAGGACATTGATCATGCAATCCATGATAAATCATGGGTCTTAGCACCTGGCTGGCAAAAGTCGACATCACCTCAGCTTCCAAGCCATACCCATCCATTCGGCGAAGCTTACCCGTCCGACACAGCGAGTATTGATCTCCTGTCAGATGCCGGCGAGAGCCTCCCGGCTGAGCTAACCTTGCCTTTTTCTGTCCGACTACCAGCAAAGCTTATCTGTCCGATGCATGAGTATTGATCTCCCATCGGACGCCGTTTTCATTTTAGCCTTTGTCGGGTTTCTGAGGTGCTCAGAGCTCACCATCTCCTCTAAATTCGATCCGGACACCAACCCCACTACCTCAAACCTAAGAGTTCTCTATAGCGAAACCGTAGAGGAGAGAGAGTTAAAAAAAAAAAAAAAAAAAAAAAAAAAAAAAAAAAAAAAAAAAAAAAAAAAAAAAAATATATATATATAAATAAAATTGGTGCGAGCCTTCCAGCCTTTCTTAACTTACCTTTTCAAGTCTCACGCTTGGCGAGGCTCAGCCTTCTGACACCGTGAATCTTCGCATCTTGTCAAACACCAGCCAGAGCCTCCCAGCCAGACAACTTACCTTTTCCACCCTGCGGCCGGAGAGTCTTACCCATCCAGGCTGCGAGCTTCCATCTCCAGTCAGATGACGGCAAGTGCCTCCCGGCCACCCAACTTTACCTTTCTGTCTTTACCTGTCCGTCACAGTGAGTCTTGATCTCCCGACGGACGCCGGCGAGAGCCTCCCGGCCAGACAACCTTACCTTTTCAAGTCTCACGCTTGGCGACGCTGACCCGTCCGAGACAGTGAGTATCATGCTCCCACTGGACGCCGGCAAGAGCCTCCCCAGCCAGACAACTCTCCTTTTCCATATCACGGCCGGCGAGACTTACCCATCCAGACTGCGAGTTTCATCTCCAGTCGATGCTAGGCAAGAGCCTCCCGACCACACAACCTGATCTTTTCCGTCTTTACCTGTCCGTCACAGCGAGTCTTGATCTCCCGACGGACGCCGGCGAGAGCCTCCCGGCCAGACAACCTTACCTTTTCTAGTCTCACGCCTAGCAAGGCCTAGCCATCTGACACAGTGAGCATTGAGCTCCCGCCAGACGTCGGCGACAGCCCCCTAGCCAGACAAGCTTACCTTTTCCATCCTACGGCCGGCGAGACTTACCCATCCATGCTGCGAGTGCCAGTCTCCAGACAGATGTCGGCGAGGTCTCCCGACCACACAAACTCTACCTTTCTGTCTTCACTTATCCGACTCAGCGAGCCAGATCTCCTGACGGACGCCGGTGAGAGCTATCCCGGCCAGACAACCTTACCTTTTCAAGTCCCACGCTCAGCAGGCTTACCCGTCCGACAACGTGAGTATTGTGCCCCCGTCGGGCGTCGGCGAGAGCCTCCCAGCCAAGACAGACTTTCATTTTCCGTCTGCTCAAGCCACAATATCAAACCCTTGTCGAAAGCCACACATCCGGTCGGTCAAGAAATTAGCTTTCAGTCCATCACCGGCGAGGCTTAAACATCCGACTCGTGAGTATTGATCTCCCATCGGATGTCGCGAAAGCCTCCCGGCCGGACAACCTCACCTTTTCCTCCTACGTCAGCGCCGCTGGCCCATCAAACGGGTGAGCAAGCCCACCAGTTTGACGTCGGCTAAGCGTCCCGACCTAACTTTACCTTTCCGTCTTTACCTGTTCGACACAGTGAGTCTTGATCTCCCGTCGGACGCCGGCGAGAGCCTCCCGGCCAGACAACCTTACCTTTTCAAGTCCAGCTGGAGATGCTTACCCGTCCGACACAGTGGGTATTGTGCTCCCGTCGGGCGTCGGCGAGAGTATCACAGCCAGACAACTTACCGCTTCATCCTACGGTCGGCAAGACCGACCCGTTAGACTCAGTGAGTATTGGCCTCCCGTAGAGCGTCGGCGTCGGTCTTGGCCACCCACCTAATTTTCCGTCCGACGGGCGACGAGGCCTAGCTTTCAAGGGTCCCGTCCGCCTGCCGAACACCGTCCAACTGTCTCTTCTAGCCTCACACCTTTTCCCCCCGCCTGGCGAGGCTTACCCGTTCGATGCTCTGTGAGTCTCAATCTCCCTTCGGATGCTGCGAGAGCCCTCCCAGTTCCGGGTTTTCTCTTCTCCCTACTCGTCGGCGAGGCTATCCGTCTGACATCGTAGTCTTGATCTCGTGTCAGTCGTTGACGCTGGTCTCCCGGTGGGCTCCTATGCTTGACGCCCGCAAGTGAGGCTCATCCATTCGATGTCGTGAGTCTTGATCTCCCGTCGGATGTCGCGAGAGCGTCCTTGCCGGGCGTCCCAAACTCTTTTTATCTGCCAAGCCGATGGGACCCACTTGTCCGACGTTGGAGTATTGAGCTCAAGCCGGAGGCTTCATGGGCCCCCTCGGCCAGACAACCGCCCTCTGTCCTCTGATTAGCAGGGGCTGACAGCCAGTAGAGCCCGTACGCCGACTCCGTGAACTATCCCACTGCAGGCAACTCGGGTCCTCCTGGTCAGGGCCTTAACCAGCTGCTCCTCCATCGGCGGGCAGGGCTCACCCGTCCCAATGTGATGAGCACACCGTTGAGCTTCGGTTGAGCCCTCCCCGACCGGTCGCCCTAAACCACGCAGTTCACACCAGCGACCGGTGGGGCCTAACCATGCATGCCAATTCGCTCCCTCAGAGCTCATAGGCTCCCCCGGCCCTGCAATACTGGCCACTCCTCGTAACTAGCTCCCGCCAGATCTCTAGTGCGTATTTTGGGGGGGATCTGTCTGGCGGCTGTCCTACACCCATTGCTTTTTGGGGGATACTCTGGGTTCGGGCCATTCCCGAGCTCAGAGCCCTTCCCCAGGACAGCACGCCAACTACGTATTACCATACTCGCCAAATACGCATTACGTAACTCGTGCTAAATATATGTAAGTGTGAACTCGTGAAATGATGTTTTATTAACAAAGTTCGGGAGGAGCACGTCAGATACTTAGCCTAATTAAACACAAGTGGTACGCAATCAAGTCAATCAACTCACGGACATAAATACAGCTGACATGCCTCCACTCATTTGACGGTCTATCAGCATCCCTCCACCACCCCTTCTCCACCAATATCACTAAGTTCTCACCATACCACGGGGGGATACTCTGGGTTCGGGCCATTCCCGAGCTCAGAGCCCTTCCCCAGGACAGCACGCCAACTACGTATTACCATACTCGCCAAATACGCATTACGTAACTCGTGCTAAATATATGTAAGTGTGAACTCGTGAAATATGTGTTATGTGACTGGGTTGAAACAGTAGCAGTGTTGCCTTAATCACTACTAACAATGTAGACATGACATCAAAGCAGTACATATGCAGTAGTTTTATGGATTGTGATAATTAAGTTACATTAAAGAGTATCATTCTTCTTAAGAAAATCCCTAATGGTCTCTTCAGCTGCAGTGTAATTAAAGTTTTCCAATATCTGCATCCTCCTTATTGTCTATCTATAGTTCTATCTATCCATCGATCTAAATATACAGTAAATCCGTATAAACTACAGTGATATTTCTCACTTTTGTTCACATGATTGTGAAAAGATGATGATTTGACCTGGAGTATCGACTGGGTCTTTCTGTATATCTGTCTGTCTGTACAATTCCTGTATATAATTGACTCTCTTAAGACACTGTTTTTCAGTATAGTATAGCTTCAGGCACCCTGTAGCATCAGTGTAGTGTAGTGTCAGATACCCTGCTAGTTCACTTTACCGTAGTTTCAGAGACCCTGCTGCTTCAGTATAGTATAATTTCAGCTTGACTGTTGCTAAGTTGCTGATGACAGAATCACTGCACTGTCAACCTGTTCAGGGCTCTGTCAGATCTCTAATTTTGTTTTCATAGTATCTATGGCATTGTTAATGTGGGAATCATAATGTTACACATTCTTATGGTAAACAAGAACCAGATACTTGTGTGATAGTGTGTGTGCACACATTGGAGTGTGTTGGCGTATACTCAACGTAAGTACTGCCCAAGCCAATGATGGTGGTTTGTGTTGATGAGGTCACTACAGGGCGATAAGACTACACTCACTCCCCTAAACATTATTTCGCATATGACAGCCTCCCACCAGAGCATCAAGAGCTGTGGATGGAGAGACACTGAAATGTGCGCAACAAAAGATGTGGGGGGAAAAAAGCAAAGGCAGGGACACCCAGCGAGAACGTGCTGTGTTTTGAGAGAAAGGACAGGAGGCTGATTAATTAAATTTCTCAAAGGCTCGACATTTAGGCTAAAAAACACTCAGGTGTCTGTTGTCGCATGAGCAAGGACAAAAATAACAACAGCAGTTTGAAAGTGAGTGATATTGAGGTTATTCGCTAGTTCAATTAACAGCATTTAAAAAAAAAAAGTTGAAATTGACTTGTTCGCATTGCTCTTATTTTTTACTTCTAATGCTGTCAGCAAATTAAAGGATGGTGAACGCACATAGGAAAAATGCACATTGAGCATTTAAACTACCCACAATGCCATCTGTCCCATCCACCCGTTTTGAGAATGCAAGTCTAAATGAAATTACAGGTCCCTAGCAGCTGGCAAGTTAATAACGTTATTATATTTTCTGCTAATTAGTTTGTATGGATGATGACAAATCAAATGTATGGATGTTGAAAAATGAAAATATTAATGCCCAAATTGCTCATAATTAGATAAATTGTGTGATTCCGAACATCTCTGGTGATGCTGGAGAAGAGACAATGAGTCTATCTTTTCACTTGATCTAATATGAAGTGAATCATAACCATTGGTTTATTATACTTCATTGTTTTTAATACATTTGTGAAGCTGGCAAATTCACTAATAATATATAGCGTTGATGTATTACTTTTTTTGACATGAAAAAAAGTACCTCGAATATATATTATTAAATATATTATGATCATTTTGATGGTACTCTATACAGTATGTATGTATATATATATATATATATATATATAGGCTGTATAGGGGCCGTACAAGCCATAATTCATTCTGGTGCTCTCACACATATACATTTCTACTCTCGCACATATACATTCTCCATTCACATACATACATTCCTACCCTCTCACACACACACACATTCTCCATTCACATACATACATATCTAATTTTTTTGTTGGTATCCATTACTTCCATACATTTTCCTTACACATACATACATTTCTATTCTCTCACACTCATACATTCTTCTTTCACACACATACATTCTCCATTCACATACATACATACCACAACTATGCTATTCAAAGTCATCCTGTTTTCTTCTCAAGTACATTTTTGTTTTATTTATCTTCATTTTAAAATATTGCTATGTAACCCACTTATTCTACAGATCTGTGCACAAAGGATGCACTGATCAGGATTTTTCGTGACCAACTCCAATTGGCAATTTTTTACATTAAAATGGGCCGATTCCCATACTCGTTGTAATGTCTGTAATTTCTGTACTGAAGCTCCTGACACCACGACGAATTCCTTGTGTGTGTGTGTGTGTGTGTGTGTGTGTGTGTGTGTGCATGTTTATGTGGTTTATGAGGACACAAATTTGTATAATGACATGGGTATGACAGAGGTATTACCATATGAAGGTGGTTTATGAGGACACTGCCTATGTCCCCGTAATTCAAAAGGCTTAAAAAACATACTAAATGGTGTTTTTTTGAAAATCTAAAAATGCACAGTCTCCTGTGAGGGCTAAGTTTAGGTGTAGGGTTGGTGTAGGGCAATAGCACACACAGTTTGTTCAGTATAAAAACCATTACGCCTATGGAGAGTCCCCATAAACCTTTTTCTGATTCGGATGAAAAGACAGATTCACTTTCTGAGAGCAGGTGGCGCTTGTAGAACATCAATAGTAATATAGCGTTTCCACTGCTGTACACAGCTCCGCACTTATAAACACTCATTTAATACTGTATGTATTTTACAAGAGGAAAAGAAAATGCCATCAAAACTTTTCTGAAGACAGTTCTCCTCAGAAAAACATTCATAATAACCCCCACCCCAATTCAATATTTATGGTTTTCTTCCAGTATTTCGAGGATCTCAAACAATGAATTTGTTCTCTGGTACAGTATTTTATCTGCTTGCGCGACTATTCTCTCCTCTTCGTGTCCGTCTTCAGTGCATCTTTGTAATATAATGAGCACTACGTTTGTGTTACCGAATGGTGTCCTGTCAGGAATAACTTTCCCGCGCTGTATATGAACCATTTTTTATTTCTGTCACACGGTGTCTTCACCGGACGCGCCGCGCTGCAACAGTCTAGTAGTCTGCACTGGATGCGACAAAGCGACTATTGCAAATCATTTGAACTTTGTGTCAGTACGTCATGAATAGAATGATGCATCAGTTTTACTGTCTGGGATTTATCATGTTGTGCCGCATCCCATGTAAACAGCATCATTATAAAAAAAATAAAAAATCCACATCTAGGCACTCACATAGCAAGCGAAGTACAAAAACGTTTATTATAAGACTGGGCTACATATTAAAAAACACCAACACGTATCAGCCGAAGCAGGCCTTCGTCAGAGTGTTCACCCAGAACACCCGGACGAATGCCTGCTTGGGCTCTGGAGCATGAGGGGCCATACAAGCCATAATTCATTCTGGTGCTCTCACACACTTACATTATATATATAATAGGGGAAGTCGTGGCCTAATGGTTAGAGAGTCGGACTCGTAATCCAAAGGTTGCGGGTTCGAGTCTTGGGCCAGCAGGGATTGTAGGTGGGGGGAGTGAATGTCCAGCGCTCTCTCCAATGCACCGAACCCCCAACTGCTCCCCGGGCGCTGCAGCATAAATGGCTGCCCACTGCTCCGGGTGTGTGTTCACGGTGCGTGTGTGTGTTCACTGCTGTGTGTGTGCATGTTGGATGGGTTAAATGCAGAGCACGAATTCCGAGTATGGGTCACCATACTTGGCAGTATGTCACTTCACTTCTTCACTTTTCACTTTTTACTTCACTATATATATATATATATATATATATATATATATATATATATATACGTATGTGTATATACACTGCCCTCCAAAAGTTTGGAAACACCCCTGGCAAAGTGTGGTTTTGGCTTCACCTTCCAACAAGACAATGACCCAAAGCACACTTCCAACTGTGCAAATCCTATTTGGAGAGGAAACAGTCAGCTGGCATCATGTCTGTCATGGAATGGCCTCCCCAATCACCCGACCTCAACCCAATTGAGCTACTGTACTATGGGAACTGGACCGTAATGTCCGTAAGAAGTGTCCAACCAGTGTGAATCATCTTTGGGCAATTTTTCAGGAGGCTTGGAGTAATATATAGTATCAAGTCAATGTTTGAATAAACTGACAGCTCGGATGCCCAGATTATGCAGAGCTGTAATAGCTGCTAATGGTGGATATTTTGATGAATCAAAAATTTAATTTTTTTCTTTGTATAAACTGTTTATGTAATAAAATATGTTTTAGTAGTTTGTGTTGTCCCTTATCAGTGCAAAATTGTCACAAATTAAAAAGGATTCATGCCAATATTGTCCAAACCCCCACTTTTCTAGGGCGTTTCCAAACTTTTGGAGGGCAGTGTATATGTGTGTATACTGTGTATATTTATTATGTATGTATGAATAGACAGACATGCATGTACAGTGCCCTCCAAAAGTATTGGAACAGAACTTGAGACAAAACTACAGAATGTCACATTTTATTATTGGGTGATTCAACTCATAGATGTTTTAAGGGCTAAGAAGTTCAGCACTTTTAGAGTTTCATCCCTCTATCTGATGTGAGCATAAGTATTAGAACAGTTTCCTCACAGGTCTTTCTAAGTGATCAGCTGTGTCCTGTTGCATTAATTCTTCAGATATTAAAAGGAGGGAATGTGTTGTATCAGTTATATCCATTACTTCTGTATTCTGAATCTTGCATTCGATGATGACAATTGGAACAATTGGAATTGGCTGCATTAAAGGCTGGGAAAAGTATTTCAAAGGATAAGACCAAGAGTCTGGTGATGTCTATGGGTCACAGACTCACTGCTGTGATTGTGTGCAAGGGATCTGCAACTAAATAATAGCTTTTAATCTTTTATATCTGCCTTATGTTCAACTGTCCCAATACTTATGCTCACATCAATGAGTGGGATGAACTCTAAAACTGCTGTCCTTTTTACAGGGTCCTTCTCAAAAAATTAGCATATTGTGATAAAGTTCATTATTTTCTGTAATGTACTGATAAACATTAGACTTTCATATATTTTAGATTCATTACAACACAACTGAAGTAGTTCAAGCCTTTTATTGTTTTAATATTGATGATTTTGGCATACAGCTCATGAAAACCCAAAATTCCTATCTCAAAAAATTAGCATATCATGAAAAGGTTCTCTAAACGAGCTATTAACCTAATCATCTGAATCAACTAATTAACTCTAAACACCTGCAAAAGATTCCTGAGGCTTTTAAAAACTCCCAGCCTGGTTCATTACTCAAAACCGCAATCATGGGTAAGACTGCCGACCTGACTGCTGTCCAGAAGGCCATCATTGACACCCTCAAGCAAGAGGGTAAGTCACAGAAAGAAATTTCTGTACGAATAGGCTGTTCCCAGAGTGCTGTATCAAGGCACCTCAGTGGGAAGTCTGTGGGAAGGAAAAAGTGTGGCAGAAAACGCAGCACAACGAGAAGAGGTGACCGGACCCTGAGGAAGATTGTGGAGAAGGACCGATTCCAGACCTTGGGGGACCTGCGGAAGCAGTGGACTGAGTCTGGAGTAGAAACATCCAGAGCCACCGTGTACAGGCGTGTGCAGGAAATGGGCTACAGGTGCCGCATTCCCCAGGTCAAGCCACTTTTGAACCAGAAACAGCGGCAGAAGCGCCTGACCTGGGCTACAGAGAAGCAGCACTGGACTGTTGCTCAGTGGTCCAAAGTACTTTTTTCGGATGAAAGCAAATTTTGCATGTCATTCGGAAATCAAGGTGCCAGAGTCTGGAGGAAGACTGGGGAGAGGGAAATGCCAAAATGCCTGAAGTCCAGTGTCAAGTACCCACAGTCAGTGATGCTGGTGTTGGTCCACTGTGTTTTATCAAGGGCAGGGTCAATGCAGCTAGCTATCAGGAGATTTTGGAGCACTTCATGCTTCCATCTGCTGAAAAGCTTTATGGAGATGAAGATTTCATTTTTCAGCACGACCTGGCACCTGCTCACAGTGCCAAAACCACTGGTAAATGGTTTACGGACCATGGTATTACTGTGCTCAATTGGCCTGCCAACTCTCCTGACCTGAACCCCATAGAGAATCTGTGGGATATTGTGAAGAGAAAGTTAAGAGACGCAAGACCCAACACTCTGGATGAGCTTAAGGCCGCTATCGAAGCATCCTGGGCCTCCATAACACCTCAGCAGTGCCACAGGCTGCATTGAAGCAGTCATTTCTGCAAAAGGATTCCCGACCAAGTATTGAGTGCATAACTGAACATAATTATTTGAAGGTTGACTTTTTTTTGTATTAAAAACACTTTTCTTTTATTGGTCGGATGAAATATGCAAATTTTTTGAGATAGGAATTTTGGGTTTTCATGAGCTGTATGCCAAAATCATCAATATTAAAACAATAAAAGGCTTGAACTACTTCAGTTGTGTTGTAATGAATCTAAAATATATGAAAGTCTAATGTTTATCAGTACATTACAGAAAATAATGAACTTTATCACAATATGGTAATTTTTTGAGAAGGACCTGTATTTGGCAAAACATGTATGTGTTGAAATGGCTAATAATAAAATGTGACATTCTGTAGTTTTGTCTCATATTCATCTTTCAGTCATATTTGCAAATGTCTTGACTCCACAGCCAACAGAGCAATTTTGTCTTTACTGTTCCAATACTTATGTAGGGCACTGTATATATTTAAGAAAAAATGTGCTGTGTTTATATGCTATAAAATATAAGAATATGAACATATAAATGCATAAACGTGTAAATATTTTCAATATATACACTGTATGTACATACACTATATATACATAATAAATATACACAGTATATATGTATATTATGTAAACAAAAACTTTTATTTTGGATGCGATTAATCGCGATTAATCGTTTGACAGCACTACTTAAAACCCACTACATTTTATATTATGACATGTTTTTACGCAACATGCCAAGTGCTCGTGACCTTAGATGTTTGCCAGTTCAGAGGCAGCGTTGGTAGGCACTTTGCTTCTGTCCTCAGACCAGTGCTAAGGGTTTCTATGGACCCTCACCTTGAGTAATGAGAGCCTATCTCTAGAATGATCCGGCCTGCTTTGACATGACAGGGTTCAGGCCGGTCACTCATCCCCTGCCCTGCTCTCTCCAGCTCTGCTCACTCTAATGAGAGAGAGAAGAGAGTCCTACTAACAAGCGACTTCATCAACGTGAGCAATGAGCTGACAGAAAGGATCTCTCTTTTGACCTACCTACAAAAAGAGAGAAAAAAGAGAGCGATCAAATAGAGAACCGCCAAATGAGGTCCCGCTGAGGAAGAGACCATCCCCAGGAAGAGACGCTCTTTGTGCCGAAACAAAGTAACAATATGTTTCTGCTCTTAACAGAATAAAGCCATTATCATTTTACAAAGAGGAACCAGAAGACAAATATATTTTATATATTAAAAATATAAAAATATATTATACATATTTTTATTGGCTTAGGCACTGTTATATTAGACACAGTACTACAGCTCACACAAATGCACATACATAGCCAGTCAATTGTTTAGCCTATAGTGTGTAAAGAGAGTATGTGTGTGTGTAGAGAGAGAGAGAGAGAGAGAGAAAGTGTGTGTGTGTGTGTGTGTGTGTGCGTGAGAGAGAGAGAGAGAGAGAGAGCAAGAGTGAGTGAGTGAGGAGGAGTAGTAGAAGGAGTAGCAGTAGTCTTCGTCGTCGTCCAGGTAAACTTTACATTGTGGATATAATAGCAAAACCTGAGATATTCTAGTCTCCATGAGGAAGTTTATACTTTTAACTAAATTATTTTGATGTTGGTTGTTTGTTTGTTTTTAGTCATTCATTTATTTATTTATTTGAAAATATAAAAATGCTGTTTTTGCTAAGGGTTAGGTTTATGGGATAGAATATACAGTTTGTACAGTGTAAAAATCATTATGTCTATAGAAAGTCCCCATAAAACATGGAAACCCAATGTGTGCATGTGTAATTTGTAAAGAAGTTTGTTATACAGGCACAACTTATATTTGTGTACATAATTTCTTTTAAGCATTCATGTAATTATATTATAATATTTGAAAAATAATTCTGTATTAAACTGTTATATTATTATAAATTATTAATAAATATAATATTTAATATATTGAATATATTTTAGAATTTTATTTCAAACCAGTTGTCTTGTCTGGACACTGAAAAGATGGTGCCTGTGCGTTTGGCTGGCCATCTGCTGCTCTCGTTTGTTTGTATAGATGTTTGCGTGGCTTCCTAATTGTTGCACACTCCTGGTTTATGACCGACAATCTCTCCTGGACATTCGTACCTCATTTATGGACATTTGTAAGCCGGACGTGCAATGCGTTTTTAACCAAGCACACGGGAGCTTTCCTATGGACATCCCGGAGTGGCCTCTCAACATAACATGGAAGAAACGCAGGAAGAAACGCGGGAGCCGTGGCGGATTCATTGTCAAACTGAAAGTACATTTTCAGGTTGGTTTCTCGCTGAACCCTTCCCCAGTGTCGTTTAATGGCGGCTCTGTTGGCTTACTGGTGGCTTCGACCTGTTCTTCCCCTGTGCCCGTCTCCTGTCTCCCGGGATGGCTTCCCTCAGATTGGCCTCTGTCGTCGACGAAATGGTGCTATTCCTGGTAACCTGCGCTCACTGAGAAGAGCTTCGTTCTCTCCGGACGTTATCCCTCCACCTAAAATGGCTTTGATCAATGCTCGATCTTTGGTGAACAAGACCTTCTTGTTAAATGACTTATTCTCCTTTCATAGTGTGACGGCCTGAATGGTGGCCGCACAAGGGTGGTAACACACAGCACATGTATCCACACACACACATCTATATGAAGGATATGTTCAGTCGTTTAAGATTACTTTTGTTTAAATTTCTTTTGTCATTTGCATTTATTTTGGTTTCAGTTTAATAACCACATGTAACAAACAATATTCATTAGTTCTTTATTGTTAGGTTTCCATATGTTTATATTTAACCCATCTTATATACATCATTGCTGATTTGGAGTGCACACAAATTAGTTGCATTGTATCTGTTACTTACGTTTGTTTCTATTTTGAGTTTAAGTTTACTTACCCTGCAGTGGATAGAGGAGAAGAAAATAAAGAATATTGTCATTGCATCAGATAGCTACTCATCACTTGAAAGTATACGATCTGGTAGGTCATTAGTTAGGATGGATATTATCAATGAGATATTCTGTAAGATGTATAATATGAAAGTTATGGGTATTTCTACACGTTTCATTTGGGTTCCTGCTCATGTTGGAGTGGAAGGAAATGAGAAGGTGGATATTCTGGCTAAACAAACTCTACGAATAAAGCAAGTAGATTTGCAGCTCCCATTAAGTAAAGCAGAAGCTAAAGTACTCATAAGAACATATGCACAATCAGTATGGCAGGTATATTGGGATGATAATGAAACAGGTAGGCATTTATACAACATACAAAAACAAGTTTGTGCAGGGAGAAGGGAGAGCAGGAATCGAAGAGAAGGAAGTATCATAACTCGGATGAGAATAGGTCATACTGGACTTAACAGTACACTATATAAAATTGGAAAACACCCAACTGGGAAATGCATACACTGTAGCCAACAAGAAACAGTTGAGCATGTACTACTTCATTGTAGGAAATATAACAATAAGAGATGTCACCTTATTCAATCATTGAAGACAGTAAAACATCATGAATTTACTTTATCAGGTCTATTAAGGGAAACAGCTAGTAAGGTGTATGATGATATTATTAAATTTGTGAAATAAAGTAAATTTTATAACAGAATATAGGGTTTTGATTGGTTTTTAGTTTATTTATTATGTTTATTTTCTAGTTTGTTTATTTGTTTTGCTTGGTTTTTATAGTGATTTATATTTTGTATACAAGCAAATTTCTTGATCCATACTCCATTCCAGTTGGTGGCGGTAATGCACCAATAAGCTAGGTTGCCAGCTGCCAATAAACACCAAAGAAGATTTGTGAAGTCCGTTTTTGGTTTGTTTCCGTCTGAATGGTTTGACTTCTTTTTGTTTGTTGGTTTATTTTGTTGTATGGTTTATGAGTTTGTAAAGTTATTTGTTTTCTTGGGGTTCAAATAAAGACACATTTTCTAGTGAAAAGCTTGTGTTCCTTGTTCCTGACTTCTCGGTCCCTCACAATAGTCTGCATTTTATGTTTATTACAGAATCCTGGACAAAGGTTGGTGATCTAACCCCTTTCTCTGAATTAGTTCCATCTGACTGTACATTTTTTTAATTTTCCCCATCCAAACAGACGAGGGGGTGGATTAGTGACTATTTTAAAAAGCTTGTTCCTAGTGCGATGCCGGTCAGTTCCTGTAAACGTATTTACTAGCTTTGAAGCTCAGCTTTTACATCTGGACTGGAATGGCCCTGTTTTGTTAGGGTTGATTTATCCTCACTCTATCAAGGATTTTACTTTATCACTAAATTTATCGCTATTGTCGCCAAAAACTATAACTGTTTTTTTTTTATCGGTGGGCGATTTCAACATCCATGTTTGTTGTCAATCTAACCCTCTATCTAAGGAATTCCTCAGCCTCATTGAGTCTTTTGGGCTGGTCCAGTGGATAAAAGATTCCACTAACATCCAGGGACATACTTTGGACCTTGTACTCTCTCAAGGGTTTGCAATTAGCGATATCGTTGTATCTAACTATATGCTTTCAGACCATAAGCCAATTATATTCTTTCTGTCTCTTTCTAATCTGTCTTATTCCACTTCAAATGCGACAACATTGTCTCGGTCCTATTCTCCTCAGTTTGGTTCTAATTTTAAACAGCACTTTATGGAATCCTGTTCTCACCTGCTCTTGGATTCTTCATTACCGGACTTGGATGTTGATCAACATCTATGTCTGTTAAACTCTGCCTAGCTGGATACTCTTAATGTCACTGCTCCGCTCAAGCCTTATAAGCCCAAACCTAAACCGGAACCGTGGCTCAATTCTGAGTTTCGGCTTTTAAGACAAGCTTGTAGAAAGGCCGAGCGTAAATGGAAAAAGGACAATTTGCATATTTAATTTCAATTGTTTAAAGAACGTTTATTGGACTGTCAGAGTGCTATTAAGTCTGCCAAAGCTACATACTTTTCTAATCTAATAATAGAAAATCACTCTGGACCTAAGGTTTTATTTTCAGTTATTAATTCTGTTGTGAATCCCCCGGTTAATACAATGTGCACTGCTTCCGAGGCTCTATGTGATAGCTTCTTGAGATTTTTTTTATTGATAAAATCTCTAATTTGAGATCCACCATAAGCCCTTCTCACACTGAACCCTCTATCCCGTTGTTGCATTATGCTTCCTGGGATGCTTTTTAACCTATTTCTCTGCAACTACTTAAGGATATTATTGTTAATACTAAATCATCTTTTTGTTCTTTTGATTCCATACACCCTAAATTTTTTTAATTGATTGTTGATGCTGTTGGGCCAGGACTGGTGTCTCTTTTTGATGAGTGTCTCTGTACTGGCTCTGTTCCTGCCGCCTTTAAAGTGGCTACTGTTACTCCTATACTCAAGAAGCCTTCACTGGATTCCTCTGTTCTGAACAACTTTTGTCCTATTTCTGTATTACCATTTATCTCAAAGGTATTGGAAAAAAATATGTTTGATCAACTCAGTCTTTTCAGTCTTTTCTCAGTTGTAATGGTATTTCTGAAATGTTTCAATCTGGCTTTTAGTCTGTACATAGCACCGAAACTGCCCTAAACAACATTAGAGTTGTTTAGAGTACTAAACAACTAAAACTAACAACTAAACCTCGTGCTTTTAGATCTGTCAGCAGCTTTTGACACTGTTGACCACTCTACCCTGATATCTAGATTAGAGTCTTATTTGGGCATAAAATGAACTGTCCTTAAGTGGTTTCAGTCATACCTCACTGACAGAAAATTCTTAGTCAATTTAGGGAACTTCTCTTCTGTAGCTCATTTAACCTGCGGTCTTCCTCAAGGCTCCATCTTGGCGCCCTCTCTTTTTTCTCTGTATATGTTACCTCTTGGACCTATTCTAAGAAGACATGGGGTGTCTTTTTATTTCTATGCAGATGATACCCAAATTTATTTACCTATCAAAAGAAATGATCCCTCTGCTTTTACTTCTTTACTTAAATGCTTAGAGGAAGTTAAATTTTGGCTAGCCCCAAATTTTTTATCATTAAATGAAAATAAGACTGAGTGATTGTTTTTGGGCCCTCTGACAATTCTCAAACAACCTGCTTAGATCTGGGTAGTTTATCAATGTTTAGATCTTCATGTGTACGGAACCTAGGAGTTTTGTTAGATGAGTCCCTACATTTTGATAAACATATCTCCTTCGCTTGCTATCAAAAATTAAACCTTTCTTAAATCATAAAACTTTAGAGATGGCTGTCCATGCTTTTATCACCTTACACTTAGACTACTGCAATTCACTATACTGCGGTAGCTCCAAGTCATTAATTGATCATCTTCAACTAGTTCAAAATGCTGCTGCTAGATTCCTTTATAATAGCTGCAAAAGTTCCCACATTACTCCAATCCTGCGCACCCATCATTGGCTGCCTATTAAATTCAGAATTGACTTTAAAATCCTTTTATTCGTATATAAATCTTTACACAATCTAGCTCCTGTTTATTTATCTGAATTGCTATACCCTTATACTCCCTCCAGATGTTTAAAATTCAGTGATCAGAACCTTCTTCTAGTCCCACAATCCAGACTCAAACGTAGAGGGTATCAAGCTTTCTCAGTGGTTGGGCCGTGGTTATGGAATAGCCTCCCTTTAGAGATCAGACTCGCACCTTCTCCATCCACTTTCAAATCTCCCCTAAAAACATATCTGTTCTTTCTGGCATATAAATAATTTAATTTTTTTTATCTCGGTTTTTGCTTAGTTTTTATGGGTTTATATTTTTGTCTCTCTTGTGTTTTTAATATCTATTTACTTATTTTATAGGGTGAGACCCTGTTCAATTGTGTAGTTGTGATGTTTTTTTATATTCTTTTATGATTTCTGAACCTCTGTGCAGCACTTTGGTCAGCCGTGTGGCTGTTTTATATGTGCTATATAAGTGAAACATGAAAGTTTTTTAAAATATGCAAAGGATGCAAAGGGCTGTATTTTTATCTAAAATTGTACCTTATAGAAAAGCAAACAGACCTGGAACATCAGTAACAGCGGTACAGAACAGTGGATTCCACTGAAGGTGCTGCAGAAGACATTAAATAGTTAAAATAAAGATTTTCAGTCAGCATGGATTTGAAATAAATAAAGCAATATCTAAGCAATGCTGTTTAGATGAAGTGACAGTAGATTTAGTTTATAAACAACCGTCGTAGACAAAATACAATATAGGTGCTGGGAACATAGTAGTAATGTCGCTCTAATGTGGATTGTGATTTACCATTTGTATTAATCTCACAGACAGTGAGAAAAAGGCAGTCACCTTTTTCAAGACAAAGGACATACACCTGCTTAACATTAACATGCTGGCCAAATCCAGTCACACTTTGATGTGTAGCCGCATGATTTCACAGTCTGCATTGATAGCACAAATCAAATTTAAAGGCATGTTGCCCAGGCAGATTAGAAAAGCAATGTCCACATTTAATCTCTGCCGAGGCGGCTGTGTTACCATTAAAATGGCCGAAAATGAAACGCCTCAGGTTGACTGTGGGAATCGGTTATTTGTCAACACGGTTGTCGGCAGTGAGCGGTAAACAAACTTTCTCTGTCATTTTTTTCCTTCTGTTCTGTCTCACTCTGCAGAGACAACAAGCTTATTTAAACAAATAGAAAAATCATGTTACAGAATTTTTTTTTTTTTTACTTAATTACACCAAAAAAGTTTAGTTGATACACACAGTATTTACATAGCCATGCAGAAATTATTATCCATTTCGGGGAAGTCGTGGCCTAATGGTTAGAGAGTCGGACTCGTAATCCAAAGGTTGCGGGTTCGAGTCTCGGGCC
Organism: Barbus barbus; assembly: GCF_936440315.1. Taxonomy (NCBI): domain Eukaryota; kingdom Metazoa; phylum Chordata; class Actinopteri; order Cypriniformes; family Cyprinidae; genus Barbus; species Barbus barbus. Next base: position 16,551,235 of record NC_136715.1, on the reverse strand, counting down.
GGCAGGGATTGTAGGTGGGGGGAGTGAATGTACAGCGCTCTCTCCACCCTCAATACCACGACTGAGGTGCCCTTGAGCAAGGCACCGAACCCCCAACTGCTCCCCGGGCGCTGCAGCATAAATGGCTGCCCACTGCTCCGGGTGTGTGTTCACGGTGTGTGTGTGTTCACGGTGTGTGTGTGTTCACTGCTGTGTGTGTGTTCACTGCTGTGTGTGTGCACGCTGGATGGGTTAAATGCAGAGCATGAATTCCGAGTATGGGTCACCATACTTGGCAGTATGTCACTTCACTCACTTCACTTATAAGTATTGGAACAGTAAAGACAAAATTGCTCTGTTAGCTGTGGAGTCAAGACATTTGCAAATATGATTAAAAGATGAATATGAGACAAAACTACAGAATGTCACATTTTATTATTAGCCGTTTCAACACATACATGTTTTACCAAATAAAAAGAACAGCACTTTTAGAGTTCATCCCACTCATTGATGTGAGCATAAGTATTGGGACAGTTGAACATAAGGCAGATATAAAAGATTAAAAGCTATTATTTAGTTGCAGATCCCTTGCACACAATCACAGCAGTGAGTCTGGTGATGTCTTGGGTCACAGCCTTTTTCCAGCCTTTAATGCAGCCAATTCCAATTGTTGCTTGTTTTGGGGAGTTTCTGCCTTTACTCTCCTCTTCAGCTGGTGAAATTCATGTTCAATCGGATTTAAATCTGGAGATTGACTTGGGCAATCTAAGACTTTCCAATTCTGTGCCCTTATAAATTCCTTGACTGAACTGGCAGGGTGTTTTGGGTCATTGTCCTGATGCAACATGAAGCACTTCCCAATGAATCTGGTGGCATTTTCTTGAATGTTGGTAGGCAAGATGGTTTTGTACCCTTCCAAATTCATTCTGCTACTGTCATCATACATTAAGTCATCAGTAAAGTTGAGAGGGCCTGTTCCAGAGACAGCCATGCATGCCTATGCCATGACACCACCTCCACCATGCTTTACAGATGAGGCTGTATGCTTCGGATCATTGCACTTCCCTTTTTTTCTCCACATTTTTGCTTTCCCATCACTTAGATAAAGGTTCATCTTTGTGCTCTTCTGGCTCATCTTTGTGCTTTTTTGCAAACTCTAATCTTGCCTTTCTATTTTTGGTGCTGGTCAGAGGTTTGCATCTTGCTGTGTAGCATCTGTAATTCTGTGTCAAAGTCTCCTGAGGACAGTAGATTGTCAGAGCATCACCCCAGCTTTCTGGAAGTTGTTGGTGATTTTACAGACACGTATTTTATGGTTCATTTTCACAGCTTTTATGATTTGTCTGTCATCAACTACTGTTGTTTTCTCAGCCGATCAGGTCGTGGTTGGTTGCTGGTGTCGCTGGTAGTTTCCAAACTCTTGATTTCTCCATGCCCTTTGTTTTTGCTATAGCTCTAATTGACTTTTCTTTTAGCATCCAAATTGCTTGCTTTTCTCTCAAAGTCAGCTCTCTCGTCTTCATCCTGGTTTGTCTGTGTCATCATCAAATGCTAGATTCAGAATGCAGAAGTAATGGATTTAACTGATACGACACATTCCCTGCTTTTAATATCTGAAGAATTAATGCAACAGGACACAGATGATCACTTAGAAAGACCTGTGAGGAAACTGTTCCAATACTTATGCTCTCATCAGATAGGGGGATGAAACTCTAAAAGTGCTGAACTTCTTAGCTGGTAAAACATTTGTGTTGAATCACCCAATAATAATGTGTGACATTCTGTAGTTTTGTCTCATATTCATCTTTTAATCATATTTGTAAATGTCTTGACTCCACAGCCAACAGAGCAATTTTGGTCTTTACTGTTCCAATACTTTTGGAGGGCACTGTAATCAACAGACACATTGTTCCTTCAAGATCGGATGGTAAAAGTTCATTTTAATGGACACGTACATGGTTTCAGTCTACTTCATTAATGGTTCTACATTACCTAATTAATTTCCTTTCTTCTTGTTTCTATGTTTTTGGAATCAAAATGACCTCCAAGGTCTAAGATTATGTAACGAATAATTGAAATGTGACAGTTAATAGCCTATTAATATACTCTGACCTTCACATCCTTTTGTGAGTCTCTAATCATCTATTGTTAGATGATAATACACCGTTTGATTAGTAGTAGCCTACATAAAACATTTCTTGTAGTCAGTAGTTTGTTTGATTTCATTGTTTATAGCAATAACTTGTCAAAGTTGTTTTTTTACATTCGTCTGCAGCTATTAACCGCACTAAATCCTCCCATTTCCTTTTTTTTTTTAACAGCAAAGTCAGTGACTGATAAATCATTGTTTACTGAGTCAGGTTTATGTAGCGGCACTATGAGTGAATTGGGATTTTTTTTGCTTGATGGGGAAGCTCATCTGTGGATAAATCCGTCTTGCTTCACTGTTTCTCTTTCTTTTTTGGGTCAAGACTATTACACTTTCTAAAAATGTAATTTCTGAGCTCACTGACAGAATAGATTGCTTTCGGCCACTGTGCCTATTGCCCCTCAGTTAATTTGTTGTACACTGTTTTCTTCCTGACTGTTTGTTAGGTTTCTTTTTTTTCTTTTTTTCTAAACTAAATTACAGTCAGAGAGATTCCGTATTTCAGGTTTTCTTCCACCCACATGATCACAAATATAGAGCTCCTGTTACTGTGTATTTACTTTCTGTTCACTCTTCATATTCTCTTTAGACAATGCAGGGGGAAAAAACCTGAACACAAAAAAATCTATTTTTTTGCAAGTGTTTAGAAAGTTTCATATATATATAAATAATGAAGACATTTTGATTTGTGGAGGAATTATCCCTTTGTTGAAAAAAACAAAAACAAAACAAGCTTCAACATTCTTCACAAACAGATATTAGTCAAACTGCATATTTTCATACTGCAATGGTTGATTGATCCAAAGTGATGGATGCAAGATTTCATGGCAAACAAGGAAAAGCTTAAGAGAGCCATGTAAGGATGGATTTAGTAATATGATAAACCCATGCTTGCCAACGTCCACCCCCATTCCCCCACCATGAAACACAAGTGCGAATGTCACAAGCAATTAAACACAAAGCATGACAAAAGAGTGCTATCATGCATAGCTGTGTAATGACACTAGAATTGATGCCTGGCAGGCGCTCAGAAGGCGACTGGAGAGACGCGACAACATGTCGCCTCTGGAGTGAAGCCAGTCCTGTTAAAAATGCTCCGAAAAGGCTTCAAAAACAAGCAACATGCAAAACAACTGACAGAATAAATTGGAGCTTACGGACTCCACTGGAAAATGGAGGCCTGTTATGCAAACTCATGCATGACCCCAATGTGCCATTGTAATGGAGAAAAGGATTTTTTACACAGCACTGCGTCTCTCTCTCTTTCTCGCTCTCTGTATCTGTCTATCTAGTTCTCTCTCTAGACACATACAATGATTTTAGCATGCATGCATAATTTGGAGCAGATAAGTGGCAACTGAAGCATTATGCCTATTAATAAATGAACAGTGTGTGAGATGCCAGAAGCTCAGTGACAGGAACATGAACAGCGCAAGGCTAAAGCAGTAGATGACCGTGAAAAACTGCATAGCAGATAGAAACTGCTATTAGAAAGTGTTATAGGCAGATGTTTAGGTCTTCACTCTTAAAAAATAAAGCTTCCAAAGGAGTGGTTTGCAACAATACCATAAAAGAACCATTTTTTGCTCCCCCGTGAAACCTTTTAGTAAACATTCCTGTGAATCCAGTGTGAAGAACATTTTAAAAATCCAAAGAACCCTTTTCCATTAGAAAGAATCTTTTGTGGAACTTAAAGTCTCTATGGATGTTAAAGGTTCTTTATGGAACCATAAATGCCAATTAAAGAAGCTTTCTTTTTAAGAGAGTTGTTCCATTATTCAATGGGTTTTTTGTAAGTTTGGACTCTTTTTGTTTGACATTTAAAGTTAATGTGTTGTTATAATTTTGTTCGATGTTACATTACTTCTCATATCCCAACTTAATTCAGAGAGACAACTATGTATAAACCATAAATTGATCTGGATTGATCTGGATTAATTTATGGATTTTGTATATTCAAGGCACACATGTATAACTCAGCTGCAAGTTTGTTTTTGTAAGTTGAATGCAGGGAGTTTTTCAACCACTTTTTCTGATGTTTATATCTTAAATGAGAACAGATTTAGGTCATATTTTTGATGAGAAGACTGCAAATGTTGGCATGCATACATAAAATGTATTCATGGTTGTTTTTGTTTTTACATTGAGCAGTTATTCTCATTATGTATGGTCAAAATGGTCAGGAGGGGAATTCGCAATTACTGATAATGTTTATTTGCAAGCACTGTCTGCATTGTTTTAGCACCTTGATTCACTGAAGAAATTATGTAAAATATGTATTGGCATTATGAGCATGCTCTTAGTTTAGTGCTGAACTCTATTTACACGGCGCCATTCCTCATCTTGCGGGTCAGTTTTGAGTTCTCTGCAGTTCTTTACAGCAGTGTCCCAGCCCAAATTAAATTTCCTAAATGTCTAAAAAAGATGTGTGAATGTTGCAGTTCCATTTAGAGTAACAGGCATCCCATAATGCACCGTCAGCTCTTGACCTCAGTGTAACCTCACCAATATAAATATGAGGTTTGGTGCACACCTCTCTTTAGATGTGCGAGGCATCATTTTTTCTCTGTTTCTGCAGTTTCCTTAATAAGGCCTGTTGCAGAAGTCTCAGCAGGCTGTGGTTATTTCATGCTAGTGTTAGTATTGATAGTAACTTCTGGTGCTAGGGGCTTCGTAAGACAGCGTGGGTCATGTACAGCTATTTTGTGACACTCATTAAGGATTGATAGAGCCCATTTATTTTGGTGTAATTACCAGTTCCATTACTTTTTACGACTAGTCTGGATGCAGCAGGGACTGCGTGTGCACACAAGGCATTTTTTGAGAGCTCAATAATCTGGTAGAACCAGGCTATTGGTGGAAACAGTACAAGGAAGTGGTATTTATGAAAAGACTAGATAAAAAGAGGTAAGACAAGATTATGCAGAAAAGCTGCGTTAATGTGTTATTGGTTTTAAAGCCAACCCAATTTCTTGACTAATTCGTACGTATTTTACGAAGTGGTTAATTCGTACAAATTCATACGACCTCTCTCGTTGGGTTAGGGGTAGGTCATTCGTACAAATTCATACAAACTCGAGAAATACGTGCGATATAGCAAAAGTCATACGAATGTCAATACGAGTGAGGTCATATGAATTTGTACACCTCAAAAAATATGTATGAATTGCTGTGAGATCAGGTTGGTAAAGCTCCCGTTCATGCTGTTGGCACTACAAGTAGGGAAAGTGAGAGACAAAGTAAATGTGTATATGTATGTGTACACATAAGTAAACAGGCAAGACTTGTGTTGCTCAGCTGCGACGAGGTCATTGACTCTGTCTGAAATATACCAAGGTTCTCTGTGCTCTCTTATTCTGTTTGCTTCGGGCTATGTTTGAATGTGTGTGCGCGCTTCTCTGATCTGAGCACCCATTGGCGCATATGTCCACTGGCTAGTGTGTATTTACTTGTATGTGTTTGCTTGTTTCGCCTCTCAGGGGAGGCAAACCTTAGCTGCAGGGGATTCTGGGTATGTATACTAAAAGGAGGTCACAGACGTTCATATGAGTCTGTGAGTGGGTGTATAGTCTAAAAACACAGATATTCTACAGCTGTTGGAAATTTCAGGGAAACGGCTGCATGTCATGTTCGTTTGCATGAACCATTTGTTCCTTCAAGCTATCCTGACATTGTGGAAACGCTCTGAGACAGACGATAAATTTGCAGCAGGACCATGAACCATGTTTAGCTTCAAACTGCCTTTTCTAACGCATTTACCAATAGGGTCCTTCAGCTATTCATGCATGTTGATGTTGACTCAGAGTCTCCGCTGAGTCACTCCTATGGCCCAGGGTTCTGAGGAGCTACTTGAGAAATACTGGCATGTGAATGTGGACAGTGTGCCACATTATATGTGTTTATGTGTGTGGAATTATATGTGTGGAAATTTTTGGTGGTTTTGTGCAGTGCTTTGACACAATTTGCATTGTAAAAAGCGCTATATAAATAAAGGTGACTTGACTTGACTTGACTTTGCTGCTTTGTAAGAAAAGACCGCATCAGACAGGTGTGGTGTCAGACTTCTTTGGCATATGACCTGGGCACAGTAATGCTGAGAAACTTAAATTCAACTTCATACATTCAGATTTTTTGGTTCTTTCAACTATTGTTTTCAAGTATTTTTCTCTGAAGTATTGGCTTTAAGTAACACTATTTTGTTCTGTCGACATGAATTGGTTCATTCATTAAATGCAAAATATCTCATTCAGACAATAAGTTCATTGAAGAACGACAGATGTCTTTTTCAGCAAATTTTCAATTTGATCTACAATTTATAAACGGGTGTAAACCGTTTTCATTCAGAAATTGCCAATTTAAAAAAAATGATGTATAAATAATTTTCACTCAGCAATTGTCAATTTTACAAAGAATTACAAAGAAACAAAAAGTAACACATTAAATGTGAAATTTTGAAGTAGAAAGTAATAGTAAAATAGTCAAATTCTCATAAACCATAATCCAATAATCTTGGTTTACAGTGTACTTTGATTATTATTATTATTATAATTATTACTGTTGTTGTTGTTGTAATCTAAGATATAAAAGATTGTATTGTACTTAGATATGTAAAAAATAAGCTCTAAACATCATATCAACAATAAGGGCAAAACAACAACAAAACTAATCCTGCATAATTTATTCATGCTACAATGCATTCTGGGAACTCATAAACCCTTAATATTTTATCAATATTGTTCAGTTTAAAATTATACATTCAGATAACTCTGTTTGACTAATTGGGACAACATTTTAGGGAATTCTGATTGTCAGGTTTCAAATGATTCTTTTATTTTTATTTTTTTTTAGTAGGCCTATTTGTGACAAAGTCCCATAAAACTGCTTTATTTACAGTGCAGTTTTGTCTGATCTTGACTGCTTGTGGAAAGTGTGCTCAGGATGACACAACAACAAGCATTTATCTGCAACATGCAGTGATAAAGTTGTAACACTTTAACTCCCAGTGCAATAATAAATGTTAGGCTCATAATATGCAGACGCCATCGTATTGTTCTGTGTTGGAAAAATCCCTCCAAGAGCTCTCAGATTGAATGATTTGTGTTTACATATAATCTTCCTGGCCAATGTGAGCTATAAGATTGCTCCAGACAACTCTGCATTTGGTCTTTGTACCATTCACGCTTCATTTCCCAGCACAATTTTTAAAAAATATGTCAAGAGAGCAAAATTAATGTCAGCCCAGAGGGAGTAACATGTCGAGAGTTATCTTATGATTCCACCGAGCTCAAAAAAGGCTTTTGGCTGTGTTTTAAGCTGTGAGAAGTGCATGCGTACTTCTTTTAAATGTGGAATTGGAATTCAGATTGGTGTTTTAAAGATGAGAAGTTACATTTTGACTGCCAGCCCTGAAAGCTGGAGCTATTAAACATAAATGCATGATAACAGCTGGTTCATATTCCCTTTGATGAAGCATGTTGTAGGGAGATGTGTTGCTGATTTTAATTTCTGATGCTAATCAATAAGAGAAACCTCTGAATGCATTATTGAAACAAACTGAGCTGGTTTTACCATTTCTTATGTATGATTTGTGCTGGTTGATATGAAACGGGTACGTCTGACCTACAAATATCTGACCCAAGAACAGATTATCTCAGCCACAATTATATCCTGTCATTGTTTGACACATATTTGACACTATTTTGATATGTGTGTGTGTGTGTGTGTGTGTGTGGGTGTGTGTGTGTGTGTGTGTGTGCGCGCGCGTGCATGTTTTTGTGACAAATGAGGACATAAATTTGTATAATGACACAGGTATGACACAGGTATTACAAGGTGAAGGTGACGTTTCAGGACATTGACCCATGTCCCCACTTTTCAAAACGCTTATAAATCATACAGAGTGAGGTTTTTTGGGGGAAAGTAGAAATGCACAGTGTCCTGTGAGGGCTAAGTTTAGGTGTAGGGTAGGTGTAGGGCAATAGCACACACAGTTTGTACAGTATAAAAACCATTACGCCTATGGGATGTCCCCACTTTTCACAAAACCAAACGTACGTGTGTGTGTGTTTTGTGTGTGTGTGTGTGTGTGTGTGTGTGTGTGTGTTTACGCAGTATATATTTATATACAGTATCTATTTTAACTATCAACCTTTTTGATGATTCACAGAAAAAACAAAAAGAATTGGTAATTACTTTTTTCCTTGGACTCAGACTGATGAAATGCATCTGTTTGTCTTGTTCCTGTTGATTTGTTTGTTTAGTTTGAGCATAGGTCCCTCCTGGGTTCTCACTGGCAAGAGAGAAAGGCGAAGAGAGAAATAATTTGTTGAAGATTAAATAGTTTGCAAACTTCAGAAAATATGAGCATTTATAGCATCACTTTCCTCTTGGCTGCGCTGTAATTAAGCCATGTTTGATGGAAACTGTGAATTAGTCTGGGTTAGCTGCACTGTTGTGTGCTTTGCCTGTGCAATACATTACAGTTTAATGGGTGCCATTTGAGAATGAGTACCTCTCCACACTAGAGTTATTTCCAATCAGAGCATTTTCTCTCCAGCTCTCTGTCGAACCATTCCTCTAACTACCCGCCTCTCTCTTGCACTCTGTACATTAGAAGCCCTATCATGACCGGTGTTAATCCAGTGATGGATATGAGACTCAGGTAATTGTCCTTATTAAAAATCACAGGTGCATGTGCATCAGATTGTCAGGTATGACACTCTATTCCTGTCAGCACAAGGTGAAAACGAGTCAAAAGAACATTCACACGTCTCTTCCTGTTTTCAAGCTTGTCATGTATTTCTTGTTATCACTGAACCACACCAGCTTACAAATGGGCAATGATTCTAATAAGTGTAAGGATATTATATATTGTATTTATTTTTTTGGAGTGTCTATATAGAAATTGATTTTAAAAATAAACCATCTCTAACAAATATTAACTGGAATAAAGAGTGACCTTTTCAGTCACCCAGCCCCAGTCTATCTTTTGAGGTTGGCTATTAATAATAATGGATCATAATGTTTCACACTCTCTTTATTTGTTACTATCTATATCCACATACAGAAATAAATGTCATGTGGGCAGCAAGAGGAACAAAGTTGCTTGGAGTAAAGTGTGTCAGAGCCGTTTTAATTACTGTGAACCCCTTGCCCCACTCCTCCATTCCACACGCCTTCATTACCGTACTTTTAATTAGCCTTTGACTCACCAAAAACACTAAAGCATTGATTCTCTTAAAGGTAATCTCTATGTGCGCTACTGTAATGACCTCAGGTCTAGAAAGGCCTGATGGGAGAATGACCAGAGTTGCTCTTGATGATTGATGTGGCCCATCTCTAACCTAACCTCAGGGGAGAGAGAGAGAGATAGAGAAAGCGAAAGATAAACAAAAGCAATTTAATTTTACTAGTAACAAGCTTTTTTATCTTTACTTACACCTTAAAGGAATGATTCACCCAAAAATGAACATTTGCGTAAAATGTATTCACACCTGGACCATTCAACACGTAGATGAGTTTGTTCATTGGAACAGATTTGGAGAAATTTAGCATTACATCACTTGAACACCCATAGATCCTCTGCAGTGAATGTGTGCCGTCAGAATGAGAGTTCAAACAGCTGATAAAAACATCACAATAATCCACAGTTCACGAGTTCGCACTAACATATAATTTGATTGAGCAATTTGTAAGCATATTTGGCATGTTGTCCAGAGGGAGGGCTCCGAGCTTGGGATAGAGCCCAAACCCAGAGAACCACCCCCCCACCCCACCCCACCCCATCCCAAGTATGGGATGAAAATGGATTAAGAGTGAGGAGTTGGGGTGGAGGTGGGATGCTGGAAAACTGTTGTGGAACAGAGGTAAATTGGCTGTCCCTGCATCCCAATGTTCATACTATCAATCCTAAATAGTATGTGAGATTACAATAAGTGTGTCCCAAAGCACAGTATGTTGAAAAGAGTATGCCAAAAGTCCCTGGATGGTCTACTATTTCAGGTCGATTTTTGAAGTGTGGATCCATGAACACTCTAATGGCAGAAAATGTGAGCAGAGTTCTCCGCATGAAAGACCCGCGACTGGCAGATCAACGATACTTCTTTTCTCTCTAATACAGTAGGAAGTTAAAATGAAATATGGAGGATGTTAACTGTGAGAAGATGATTGATAGGCCAGTTTACAGTGACAGGGTGCATGTAACAGGTGCGACAGAGCGGTCCAGAGACGCAGTTGTGTGACATGATAGTATGTCCCAAAGCTTGCCTACTCTTCTACTACACACTCAAAAGTGTGTACTTTTTCTTCACCAAAAGACTACATACTTTAAGGGCGGCACATTGGGACGCAGCATGTGTATATATATATATATACACACACACACACGTATTGTGCTTGTTAAGGTGATTAGCTAAGGAGGTCCACCTGGGCAGGACTGATTGATTATCTGATCGTGCTCCTCCTGAACCTTGTTAATAAAACAACAAGTAATCCACATGACTCCAGTCCATCGATTAATGTCCTGTGAAGTGAAAAGTTGTCTGTTTGTAACAAGCAAATTAAGTTTTAACTTCTAAACATTGCTTCCAGCTAAAATAAAAGTCCTCTGTCCATGATGTTGTTTTCTCCAATGAAAAAGTCATCTCGTCTGATTCAGGAGAGAGAGATGCACAAATCAAACACAAGTGAAAATGAACAGTTCTAAACAAATATATCGGTAGATTTTGATGCGAGTGGACAACAGGGGATGAACTTTTTGGAGGAAGCGTAATTATGGATTATAGCCAGGTATTTCGGCCAGAAGCAACAATTTAAAGAATTGCTTTTCAGAAAACACACAGCTTTTCAGTTTACATAAGGTTAATTGATGGACGGGAGTAATGTGGATTACTTATGGATTATTGTGATGTTTTTATCATCTGTTTGAACACATATTATGATGGCACCCGTTCACTGCAGAGGACCAATTACCCAGGAGTAAATTTTCAGCAAATTTTTCTTTTTGTGAACTATTCCTTTAAAGAAGTAGTTCAAAATTCTAGAAGTTCGAAAAGTTCGAAATTTAGAAAAAAAAAAAATATATATATATATATATATATATATATATATATAGTCAACAGCACCTTTAGAATGATATATTTACAGAGAAAAATGGTGGCGTGTTCAATACTTATTTTCCCCGCTGTGTAAAAAAAAATATATATATATATATATATATATAATGTATCATTTTATTATATTTTATAATTGTATTGTAATTTTTTAACTTATTTATATTTTTGTTCATGCAGTAAAAGTCAATGGGGTTCAATGTGTCCAGTAACAAGTCTTCAAATATGTTGTTTTTTGGGGTGAACAATCCCTCAAAAACTCTGTCATGAGGCAAATAGATGTACTTCCGCCCATACTCTCTCACACACACACACACAGGTAATGAAGTAGTGATTACCTGTAGCTAACAGAAACATGGTGTGAATGAGTTTAGCCTCAGCAGCAGGGCTGGAATGGCCATTTGTCCTCTAAGAAATTCAGCATTACTCTAGCTCACAGTCCAGAGGTATCATTACCCCGCACTCACTCTGAGCACAGATGGTACCAGTGCAGGATGGTTTAATGTCCACCTGTCTGATGGCTGTGCAAAAAGCTGCCTCTCTGGCCTCACTCTTGATCTTTCACCGTCACACACATACAGATTAAACCAGCAAACACAACCGCACACACACACACTTCTGCTGCCACAAGATGTAAAAAGCATTAAATCCCAATGAAAGACTGCTAAACCCGTTATTAGCTTCCATTAGACTCACCTCAAGTCATTACAGTCAGACTCAATAAGATGCCATGTGAGAAAATAGACTTTTATGTGTAACATTTTGATTTCAGCCAGCGACGTGCACATAAAACAGATATACTGAACGGCTTTTTACTGTCACTGGATAAATGTGCTCGGTAAATGTTCTTTGCAGTCTGATTTATCTCTGGGCAAGGAGACATTTGAGGGCCAATTGTTTAGATCAAGATGCTGAAATGTGGTAACATGTTAAACATATGCCAAACGCTTGTGTAAACATTGGGACAATCCCAAAGTAGCACAAATCAATTAATTATGTATCATCTAGACCCAGTTACCAAGAATCATGAGTTGGGGCCGTGGCCCCAAGCAGCGTCTTGCACAAGCAAGTGTGATCAGTGACCTACAAGTTTAATTTATTGAAAATTTTTGTTTTAAATAATTTTATCTTTATTATTTTGTATTCCTATTTTGTTTTGTATAGCCTACTTGTTTTATATTCTTTCATTTAGAAAGTGTTTTTATTCCTGTGTTTTGAAATTTTTTGTTTATTTTTCTATTTCATGTTCCTATTTTATGTTGTATGCTTAATTTTTATGTACTAGATTTTATATTCTTATTTTGTGTTATTCTAATTCTTTGTATGCATTTATATAAAATTTTATGTGCATTTTGTAATAACACAAGCAGTTATGGGCAAGCTCGTGAATGTCATTATCCGTTCTCAGTTTTTTTGTTAATTTTCCTATTTTTTATTCCTATTTTATGCGGTACATTTTATTTGTATCTTTTATTCTATTATATTTTAAGTTCTATTTATATTATATACTTTTATTTCCTTTCATTTAGAAAGTGTGCCTTTCATGCTTAATTCTTTACATCAATTGTTTTGAAAATGTCATTATACCTTGTCTGTAAGCCACCTAAATATTTTTGTTAATTTTCTGTTGCATAACCTCTTTTTGTTACTTTTGTATTGGATTTTTGTTACTTTTGTGTCACTGTGCTTCTTCTGTAAGCCACTGAAACATTATTTGTTAAATTTTTCTATTTCATATTCCTATTTTACATTTTCATTTTGCTTTTTTCATTTAGAAAGTGACGTTATGCCTTTTCTTTTAGCTACTGTTTTTTTTTTTTCTAATTTTGTGAAATGTATATATTTCTACTTCTATTTGTGTTGTAACCTCTATTACATTATGCCTTTTCTCTAATCCACTGAAATACTTTATCTTTATACTCATATTTTGTATTTTATATTTTATATTATGCAACATATGTCAGTGTCATGGCCTAACTTCTATTAGGATAAAGAAGAGCTTTTCTGTACTTGGATTCTGGATGTTCTTTCGCTGTTCCTGTCCTATTCTGTACCTATAGAACACACTTGTTGGTTCATAGGAATTTCGATTCAGGAACACATCCTACTTTAAGTGCTTTGACGTATGGTGTTTATGCTGATTCTGGGTTGAATTGCAGTGCCGAATAGCTCGACAGTTTAAGCAGTTTGTTGTGTTTAAGGCTTGTTATACTCTTTGAATTGTCTCCCTCTGCTCGCAAATACTTATGGCTGAGAAGACGCTAAAGCTTTAAATTACCTCCAGCAGGTGAATGCTTTGTCAGAATATCACTGCAGATATTAATGGCCATTTGTTTGCAAATGTTGTAGTGGTCCACAATTTTTCATTTTGTGTGTCAGCTCGTTTTCCGAACACTCAAAATCCAAGACGAAAACATTAATCTCAAGGTTTGCTAGACCAGTATTGGATCAATGAACTATAGCATGGATTTTAAAGCTTTCAGTATAGCACAGAGCCATAAAGAATGGGCAAGCCATTCCCATCTTCATGGAAATCCATGTTCCCCAATAATGACTAGCATCGAATTGCTGCTGTATTAGACATCCACCTCCTAAAAAAACACCATGGGGAGCAATGGTTCACTATGACTGAACGAGTATGGGAATCTTATCCAGAAAACTGCCTTAGAAAGACGTATAAGAAGGAATTCTGAAATAGTAAAGTAGTCAATAAGACATTTCAAGCAGTTAACAGGGGTTAAATAGAATCCAGAGGGATTTGTGAAGGCGTTTCATGGTTTCGGGTTCTCCTGTGAATGCTGGGATGTTATCGAGCTTATGAAGAGCACAGCAGTAATAGGTCCAGCTGTAATAGTGTGAGCTGTCATGAACGGCAGTGAGTGTTTTGAGCGTAATCCTTTCAGTGTGTTGGGGTTGATGTTTTAATGCGAGGTCAAAACTAGACATGCGTGTTGCCAAACACGCTCGGACAAATGGATGCCTCCTGCTCAAACATCAGGACTGATGACAGCGCTGCAACGGCCATCATGTTCACCACTGGCCTAGCTCTGTTCGTTGTCCATTGCTCACTCAAACCCTGAAGCAGGAGCTTGAAAAAAGATTTGAAGTGCAGACAGATCAAGCATGAGAACACTGTAATTTCCTCTCTTATGTACACCCTGTATATACTTTATGTTATAGCTGATAACTGATAAATGGTTGCTATTAAAATTCTATACTATCCTGTCTTAGTAAAGAGAAATAAAACACTAAAAAGTAATTGATGATTTTAAATGCTACAAGAGAATTTAGGCATCGTAACAGCAATGTACAATATAAAAAATGGATATAAATTCATAATATGTATGTCTCATATCTCGTCTTTTTGTCTCATACTTATTTGAGAAGCAATGTCACACGAGCAGCGAGAACTCACACGACTGCCGCTTTTGTCCAGATTTGTACAAGTGCAAATGTGATTTGATACAACAGTTCAGTAAATAAGTTAAAATTGTGTTATATTTTAAATACAATATTGTGTTTTTGTTCAGTTTTGACAATGAAAATATTACCTATAAAGCCACAGCAGAACTGTTGTGCATGTTTAGTTTCTGAATGAATCCGCGTTTTGAACGAATCGTGTGAACCAATGATTCAAAGGCCCATTTATAGAGAGCCATTTACTTAATTCCTGAATGAATCAGCCATTTGAACGAATCGACTCAAAGACATTTACCGCCACCTGCTGGTAGTTTTAGTTTCTTTTTTTAGAGTATCATTTCATTTATTATAAATTAATTAATTAATTTAAAAAAGAAAAAACCTTAAAGGGATAGTTCACCAAAAATAAATGACTAAATAAATTCGGTCATCATTCACTCACCCTCATGTTCTGTCAAACCTGAATGACTTACTTTCTTTTGCACAACATAAAAGAAGGTGAAGACTGAAGATGAAGGTGAAGGTGAAGATTTTGAAGACTGTTGGTAACAAAGCTGTTTTGGTTACTAGTAACTGTCATTGCATCAACTAAAATACTTAAAAGATATTTCTCAAATTAACTTCTTTTATGTTCCATACTTTATGTTAGGCCATTGCTGGCTAAACATTTAACACAATAATAGCTTTAAAAGATCTTTTGGAGGTATTTTCACAGACACATTTAGTTTGTGATTAGTTAGATAAATACCAACTTTTATGTTGGGTGACATATATCAAATATTAAAAAAAGAAAATACAGAGGAGTATTTAAAAAATGATATTGCCTAATATATTTAATGTGTGTGTGTGTATGTATGTATGTATATGTGCGTGTGTGTGTGTGTGTGTGTGTGTGTGTGTGTGTGTGTGTGTTTAAATCTGTATTGACCAATACCGATCACATTTAATAATGTCTAACATCGGTGGATGTATATTCTATGTATATCTAAAATGTTTCCACCAATACATAAAAAAAAATAAAAATAAAAAAGAATCTTATCAGCCAGTAAGCAATGTTGACTGTCAAAACGGTGGGAAATGAGGCATTGTATGTTCTGTTTCTCTCGTATGTCCTCACATGAGCTGTGGTGTAATTGAGGGATGTGTGAGCATAAGAGTGGCCAGCTGTCAGGGGAAGATAAAGAGGGGTTCCGCGGGTGTTGGTGAAAGGGGAGCATCTGATGGAGGGCCTCGCTGCAGCAACCCCACTGGCTGAATTACCTGGCCGCTTTATAATTGTGTGAAAGGGGCGCTTCCAACAGCTCTGTCATTACTCAACCGACCAGGCCTGGCCCGGCCCAGCGAGGGAGCTGCCTGCCTCCTTCTCTACCTCTTGCTCTTTTCCCGTTCTGAACTCCTGTCCTCCTCTGTTCTCCTGTTCTTTCCTGTCTTGGGGCTGGTGCGGAGCTGTGAGCCCATTACCTCTCATCAATCCCCCAGCTCTCCTCAGGGTGCTCTCTATTGTTATGGTGACCCACTAGTAGCTTTTTGCGCATTCTGGTCCCTTTTCCCTTTCTTTTTTCCCCCTCTTTTTGTCACAATGGGGTCCACTTTGCTGCAGTGCATATCATGTAGCTCCAGATATCCTGTAAAGCGTGTGTGTTAAAGGGCAGGGAGCATGATAATGACTGTGAGGACTTCATAATTGCACTGTCTCGAGGCCTTTTATCAAGAATGAGTTTTGCCTATTTAGTCACATCAGTGTCATACTGTGCTATATGTCTCCACTTTGTCTAAAACACGACGGCACCCTCACCTTCCTGCACTTCCCATAAAAGCCCTTGCTTACATCACATCAGGGTAAAAGGCTTGTCATTTAGATAAGATAATCAACACGCTTCAAGGGCAATTTGCAACGCAGAGAAAAGAAAGAATACATGGTAATTACACAGAAAACCCAGCAGTAAAAGTCTGTAGAAGAGCCTATAATTTTCTCTTTAGAGGCTTTTTACAAGGGCCATTTGCTCTAATGCTTATTTAACTGATGGCTTTGGAAGTTAATCTAATTAAGGAGCCGAGGCTTCATTTTTTTTATTTTATTTTTTTTTATTGCCTTTTAACCCTCAAGGATTTAAGTAAATATGTCTAAAACACACACATGCACACACACACACACCAAAAAAACTCTCCAAAATACCTTTTCTGTGTACAGAAAATTATCTTGATTTTTGTGGCAAATATGTTCTGTTCCCATCTAATTTTTTAAAAGAAATTTCCCCCTCATCTGTCTTTTTATGTGATCGTTGAAAAGAAGCTGAATATTATTGATGGCTAATGGCTAATGATCATCAAGGGGTAAAAAGTGGAAAAGCATAAGATTTCTGAACAGAATATAAATGATATCAGTTGTGTTTGTTGCTTGTATAGTTTAATTTATTAAATATTTTAGATTTTTATATGGTACTTTAACGTGTTAGGGGCAATGAAACGTTTAGCTTAGCCTTAGCTTCTTAATTGTAGCTTTGATTGAAGTTTATGTAATATTGTATTTGTTTATATTTTCATTTTTGCACAAAAGTTAGAAAGTAGATAGTGCAAGATCAAATAATAATTCATCGTAATTAATCCCTGTAAATCATAATTAATCCCTAAAGCAGTAAAACCAGCTGAAACCCTTTTTTTACTTGTACACCATTTACATGAAAATATAAATGACTAGGATTCTCAATATAATTTGAGTAATTGCTGCTCATATTTTGAGTCAGATTTTGGGTGAGGTTGAAGGTTCAAATCAAACCTTCCTTACTGACTGCATTCATGTTTCATGTCTTCCACTGTTGACATCACTTGTGACTGATTTGCTTGTAACTCAGGTGTGTATTGCTGAAATGGGTATTTCTTCAAATATGTGCATCTTTACTGTGTGTCAAAGGTGATGTATCTCATATGCGCCACTGATGTACGTGTGTGTGTGTTTCTGCATCCACAGAGGGAGGAACATGTGAGGTCATTGCAGCACACCGATGTTGCAACAAGAACCGTATTGAGGAGCGTTCCCAGACCGTCAAGTGCTCGTGTTTACCGGGAAAAGTGGCCGGAACAACACGGAACAAACCCTCCTGTGTAGACGGTAGGAATCCAGACCTGACTTCACAGCATCATCACAGTCAAAAAGATCACCTTACCAAAAATGTAGCTCCATTTAAGTGCAAAATCAGGTTTGGATGCCTTTTTCATGATCAGATGTAAGACATTTTTAGGGAAATGTTATGAAAAAATAAAAAGCTTTCTCCAATGAAAGTATCTCATAATATCTCAAATTATCTGACATTTAGGTATCTCAAAACAGGCTAAAGGATTTTTTTGTAAAAAGATGAAACTATGACACAAAAAAATGAACACTGATCCAAACATCAGTGTTCATTTTTCTAACATCAGTGTTCAAGTTGTGCATAAATCACAACTTTTGTTGTTCCTTTTTCTTTTTGAAGCTGCAGCAGGTGTGAAAAGTGCTTTGACAATTCCTGTGTGAGCGTTCGAATATGCAAAAATGAATGCCCATTATAAGTTTAGACAAGCATAATTTGGAATAACAGACTTTCAAAGCTTTCCTCAGGTGACATTTCGCTTCAGCTGTCACCTTGATGTGATTTTAGAGGATTTATTCAAATTTGATGCAAATGCCAAGGGGCCCACATGACCTCTCCACTAAATCAAGATAACCCTGTGCTAACACATTAATAAACAAATATTTAGAAGAAATATATGTACATATACTTTTCTTTGTGTGTCACGAAGCCTGAGGCTCAAGATGTAACACACATATATGTATGTATGAATGTATGTATGTTGTATGTATATATCTCACTTATTCTACTAATATATATATATATACTGTACATAAAGTATATGATGAGTTTTTGGCTCAAGGTCTGCATTTAAAGTCAAACCAGAGGAGTTCAGCTGGGATCAGGACTTGGCTTTCTGCAGACCAGACAAGTTCTTCCACACTGACTGAATCAATCATGTCTTTTTGAACCGTGCCTTATACACAGAGGCACTGTCATGTTAGAATAGAAAAGGGTCCTGTCCAAACTGTTGCTATAATAATTAGAAGCACACAATCCCATAGAATATCATTATATGCTTTAACATTAAGATTTGTACTCATGGAAATTACTGAAGTAGTCAAACCTAAAGTAGTTCATTAGAAGGGGGTGTCCCAATACTTTTGGCTCACTTTTGTGTTAATAGCGACAGTAAATTAGTATTGCACTTGAATTCCCTTTCATCAGAAGAATACAAAACTGTTAAACTTTGAAAGGTCACTTTTTTTACGCTATATCACATTCTCTATTCCTCAGGAGTCTTTTTCAAGCTTCAGATTCTACTCATTTGTCTTTTGAATACTTTCAATATGGTGATTTCACCACCCTGTTCCACAACAGATCGTACTGAATGCCAAACTCTAGGTGGTACGATGCACTAGAGCCGTGCGTCTCTTCGCAGCATACTGATGTGATCTGTGTAATAGCATAAAGAAAGATTCACACTTCATGCCTCCATGCGCGTGTCCTGCAGGGAGGACCAGGTCCCACACATCTGCTAGAGTATCGATCAAGCCAGGCAGCTTGTTGTGTGGGCAGGTGAGATAAAGAACGAAGTTGACAGACCACTGGGCAGTGAGAGGTTGAGTGTCTGGATACAGTCGCCATCTACATATGCTCATAGATATAAGTCACCTCATTATAAATATGCATCCTTTATGTGTGTGATAAGAGTAGGATTTGGATTGTCACATGTTAAGGGTGACGTTTTGACTATGGTCATGATGGTATCTTTGGTACAGAACGCTCTTAAGTCAGGTCAATACACCAGTCAAACACTGCATCCAAATGTGACTACTTCATACTACTGTATATAGTAGGTGAAAAGCAGTATGTACATATATGAAACAGACTCAAACAGTGGACCAAAAGTCCATCAAAGTACCCAGATGAGCTATTGATTCTACCAAGGTTCTGAAGTATACACTTTACTATACTAAGAGGCAGTAAAGCAATATACAAGAGGTCAGTTTGCCAGTTACTTTTCCATTCATGCACCAATGAAAATACTTCCAAAAGAAGTCAAGCACAGCCAACTGTTACACATCTCTGAACAACTCGTGGTGTTTCGTTCCTGAATTATTTTTGAACAAATCGGTTGAGTCAAGGCAGTCTCTGCATCTAAACAAGACTACTTCCCTACTATATAATATTAGGCAAAACAGTTAGCGAAAAGTTCCCAGATATCCCACTACTACTGGTGAGATTCCGAAATCTGATGGACACGTTCTGTCTTGATGCCATAAGAGAGGATTTGTGAATATGCCATAAGTCACATGACAATGACAACATGGCAGATGTACTGCAGTATATCCTGATGTCATTCATAATCCATACAGTTATACTATATAGAACACTTTTTTTAATGGTTGTGAAGTAAGTACTTACTTAGTGTAATACCTACTCAGTCAGTATGTGATTCCAGACTTGTTTAATTCCTGGATGAGTCAGCATTTTTAAACAAATCGCTGAATGAATTATTTTCTGATACAGACAGTCACTTGCCCTACTAACTTAACAATGCAACCTGCAGAAAGAGTCATGATGACACATTACAAAGCTGTATTTGTGTCTCTTTTCAAAAGGCTGCACCCTTCAGACGTTGCTTTGTCAGACATCATTGAGGATGTCTCATTTCAGAAAATTAACCATTATAAATCTCGAATTTCTTCTTATGAGCCGTAAATTCCTGTAATTTCTTTCTTACTTTGAAATGAAGTATCCAACATCAACAAATGTGATGCCTTTCTAAATGAGAGTGTATACCAGCAAAAGTAGCACATTGCCAAGTAATATCATAATACACGTTGTTTGCATGTTTTGTTTCTTATACAGTTGCAAGTCAAGATGTAGTGGTATTCATATTCTTCTTTTCTTTTACAGTTTACAAAAAACAATGCAATGATTTTCTTATTAAGAGAACCTGCATCTCATTTTTGTGCACATCACCAACCACTCATTATGTGAATTATATTATTTAAAAACTTTCCAAAGATGTTTTTGATTCTATCATGTGACATGACAAATGATTCATTTATACTCATTGCTGACATTTTATGCTATTTCAGAAATATTTTTTATTCAAATTAAAGTTTTGACAGAGAAACAAATCGTACATTTTCATTTTATTTAAGGAATAGCAAATTAAGGAATATATTAAGGAATAGCAAAAAATGGTGTTCCAGAAATGAGCTGTTTCCAAGTTACATGCAAGACTTGTTTTCCAGTGTTTGATGCCACATTGATGCATTATGTTGTCTGAACACGAACCTGTGTATCACGTCTGGTCTTTGTGTAAACCAACACAATATTATTATTCATCAGAGTAATACACATGAACAGCTGCGGGAGAGTTTGAGTGAGTGTATATGCTGATTAATGAAGCCTTGTTCTGTTTCTTCTCCATGAAATGGAGACAATAGAGTGATTATACAGATGTGGAGGAAGTTCCAGCTTCCCTCATATGTGGTCTGGCCTGGATATACACTCATCTTCAGCTTGATAGTAATACTGTCTTTATGAGTAACGACTCTGTCAGCTGAGCCTGACAGAGACCTGAGGGCAGACCTGTGGGGAAAGACTCAAACACACTGCTGCTGTCACACACACACACGAGCATGCTTATGCACATAGTCACACCCCACACACATTTAAAGCACACACACTGTTTGTCACCACCTTCTCTCTCTCTATTACACATACACTCACACAATTTGTGTCGCCCTACTAAAATCTGTCAGCGAGTGTGCATGGGGTTCACATCCTTCACACGTGCCAAAGAGAGAGTAGCTAAATTTGGAGAGCCGTCGCCCTCCTGTCATCTGACTTTTTAGAAGTCGTTAGGCAGAGTTATTAATGGATTAACAAAAACATGCATTCTCCTTGTCTTTACACCTGAAGGGTAAACAAACAAAAAACATGAAATTCGTTGTACTGAAAAACTTAATATGTTTAATAGATCTAATTCAAACAGGCAGGGAAACCACAAATTAACAAATTTTGTTTAATGTGGTAATTCTTGCTGTTTAATCAACATCCTAATCTGGTTTGCTGTACTTAACTGCTCTGTTTCCTGGTAGAGTTTCTTGGTTTAGAGGTGTTTTGGGCTTTTTTAATTATAAAAGCTTATAAAAGTGTTTGTTTGGATGTTGGAGTTGTTCTGAAAAACTTTTTTTTTTAAATATATAATTAAAACAGGCAGGGCAGCCACAAATTACCTTAATTTTTTTCATTTGCTAGTAATATTTAGTTATATTTGTTACATTTCTGTAACTTCTTAATGAAAAAAAATGTCTTAAACCAACCAAAGCTGGTCTTAAGTGGTCTGTTGGCTCTTTGGCACTTGTCTCCAGCTAAATCCAGCAAACCAATTTAATATGGATAAAGCAATTTCATTAAATAGATGTTAAAATTGTATTTTATCAGAAGTGCACTAGTTCAAAAACGCTGTTCTCATGGGAAGAAATTTCCTAATAATATATATATATATATATATAAGAAATTATCTCCTTTCTCCACCTGAAGGGTAAGCAATCAAAAAATATGACGAGAGACTAAACATTTGCTAATTTTGTTTCATAGGCTGCTTTTGCATTAAATCTCTGTAACTTAAACTTTAAATCTTAAACCAGCCTAAGATGGTTCTTTCCCCAGGCTAAACACAAGCTCGACTAGGGTGGGAGACCATCTTAAACCAGCTAAGTCCAGCAAACCATTCTAGAATGGTTAAACAGTTTTTATTTCAACAGGACTTTTGCTGTTTCCATGTATGTCAAATCAGAAATAAAAGCTGACTTCAGCTACCAGCTACAGTTTTTTTGGGGCACTAGTCTAGCTAATACAAGCTTTAAAGTAAGCGTAAAATAATTCTATATCATTTACACCATATAATCATGCAACTTTATTACCAAAGCTCTTTTTTGTTTTGTTTTTTGGACATTGCATTGAAAATCCAATTAGTTCAAAATTCTCACAGGAACGATGCTTCTTTTATTAAAAAATTACCAACTTTTTCCACCTGAAGGGTAAACTAAATATTGAGTTCTCTGTGCTGAAAATGTTCATAATATCTGGGCTTAATATATTTAATTTGAACAGGCGGTGAAGACACAGATTAGCTCATTTTGTGTTAGATTGGAGAATGATTGTTTTGAGAGATATGTAGCTGTGTGCATAGAGACAGTGGCACAGTTAGTGGGAGTGTGCTGTCAGATTATCCCAGCATGGGAATTGATTATTAGCTTTGACAAGGAGAACCACGTCCCAGTTATGTCAGGCCCAACAAGACTCTTAGTAAAGAACATCCCTTTTAACATGTCAAATGCAGGGCTTATTCACCACATACACACATACGGGGCTGTTCACATTAAGATTAAATAACCCAGCTTTAGACCCGATTTTGCAGGGTCATAAGCACAAAAAAACCACACTCAGAAATGTTTCATCTTTTGCTAATGCTAATATTGTCTGAAAGTCCACTGTCGTTTCCACTTTTACATCCGTTCTGTTTTTTGTTTTGTTTTTTCAAGCTGTTTTCTGTCCTTTTTCCTCTTTCCTCATTTTTCTGTGTCGTACAGACATTCTCACACACACACACACGCACACACATTTGCCGTAACCATCACTGATGTAGAATGAGCTCTTCTGTTTTGCTGGGGGCCGTTAATGCAGAGCATGACAGGTTGTCATGGTGCATTTGATAGAAGCCCTGCGGAACACACACAAAACCAGATACACTTCAACTGAGCAAAATGACTTCATAAACATAGCTGATCAACACCCACTAAAAGAAAAAAAAAACTATGCATGAGATTATGTATATGCTCCTCCAGACATGCGCAATGAGATTGCAAGACTTCAAACACCGAGCCCAATCAGGATCAGTGATGTGTGCCACCATGAAAACCAGCAAGGGCATTGCGGGATGCAAGCTTTTTAATTACCATTGTGTGTAACTTCATAATTAGAACCACTCTCATAATGTTTCCACATTTGCATATTCTGTCTGTTTGTTTAATCGCAATTAAACTTTGCCCCAGTTCTGAAGATTAATTGCATATTTATGGTGTCATTCGCGTCTCACCTTAATAATGATGTTTTAACAGCGCTTAGTGCTCATCTGAGGCAGAGGCAGTATTTTGACTGCTAGGCGTCCGATGGAAATCTGAAATAATGAACATCAGTGGCACCCTGCAAGGACGGAGCTGTCAGAATCCATGAGCAAGCAGTTCTCTGAGCACCTGGGCAGAAGAACTCTGAAACAGCTCTACCTGTGAGTCAGGTGTCCGCAGAGAGGACAGGTCAGGATTAGAGCAACTCTGCACCAATAAACACAGCCTTTCATTTTTCCACTTGCTTGCTCTTTCTAGATCTCTCTCTCTCTCTGTGTCTGTCTGTCTCTAATGGAAACCCATTTCTGACTCCACTCTACTACTGATACTAATGTAATTGTGACTTTATTCCTCTTAATTGTGACCATAAGTCACAATTGTGGCATGATAGCTCACAACTTATTCACCATGCAAATTTATATCTTTCTAATGAATAGGTCTTGAGCAATTGCCACTTTATATTGTGGCGGTATATCAAACAATTTAGATTTTTCTTCACAATTGCAGGCTTATATCTCACAAATTTGACCTTACTTCTCACAAATGCAAGTATTTTCACAGTTGTGATTTTTTTTCTCTCACAATTGTGACTTTATATGTCACAGTTGCAACTCATTATCTTGTTACTGCAACGTTATTTTTCCCAATTGTGTCATTATATTTCACAATTATGACTTTATATATTACATTTGGGAATTTATATGACAAAATTTGCAGTTGTTACAATTGCCATTTTACTTTACATATCACAATTTCAACCTTTTTCAAAATTGCAAGTTTATGTCTTACAAATGCAGCCTCATATCTCACAACTGACTTTATATATCACAGTTTGAACCTTTTTTATCTCAGTTTTGACTTTATAACACTTGCAACTTTGTCTCACAGTGGCTTCCTGTCTCATAATTGCAATTTTTTACTGCTACCTTTTTTCAGAGGTTTAAACTTGAAATATTACAATTGGGATTTTATATTTAATATTGACATTACTATTACCATTACCGTTGCAACTTCTTTACTCTTGCAACTTTATATCTCATAACTGCATTTTTTAATCTTGTTATTGCAACCTCAGTTGTGACAAAATTCTGACTTTGTATCTCACAATGTGATTTTTTGGACCCTCTAGAATAAGAATGTCCCTTCCCTAATATCACTTGCAGCTGAATAACAACTATCAAATCAAAGTTGTAACTAAAACCTTCTGGCTATTGAGGGATGAGTCTTTCAATATGCCCTGTCCACACTTCCCATGACAGTATGAAGCAGAAAAATACAGGAAAAAAACTGCACAAACAAATTCAGTAGTTTACCAGCAAGTATAAAAAAAAAGTCTAATTCATGTGTTGAGAATCTTCTGAGCCTGTATATAATCAGGCATTGTTTTGTGCATTTATTGAGAGCTGTGGACAGTTTGTCAGCATAATCGACCACACGATGCACTCAACATAACACCACAGCTGAGTCAAGTGTTCCATTAAGAAGAACACACATACACACACATATGGTGAAGCTCACTTTGAAGAAAAGCTGAGGACTCTGAGGTCTATTCATTAAGAGTGGACAGCTTTGACAGGGTCATGATTGAGAAGCCTTACGCTGCTCTTTGAATGTCTAATCAAGCCACACTTCTTCCTCCATATAAAACACTGACTAATGGCGACTAACGGCACTCCATCCCTTCTGAGGCCGGCCTTCACTGACCTTCAGTTGGAGACCTGACCTCGGCTCCCCGTTAATTACACCCGAGGTTCATTAGAGCTGTTCGGCTCGCCCTCTGACCTTATCCGGCTTTATTGCGACCATTACCTGTGCCTACTCAAAAACAAAAACAGTCATTCCGTCCTCACTAAGAGCTCAGCAAAGGCCTTATTTAATCAATCAGGTCATTAACAGACCATTTCTCTGGGCAGGCAGAGAAAGAAAGAGTGGCTGAAGTGGATTTAAAGAGTGAGTTCATTCTTCACTTTGATGACGTTGAGGACAGCAGGGGGTGGGGACAGAGGGGGCTGGCCATTATCTGCACTGATGTATCGATCCAGACCCCGGAGCTGTGAATTAACACCTGCAAGAAAAGCACAAGAATTTAAAGTGTAATTGCTTAGCGCTCTTAATCTCGGCTGGAAGTGATCGATTTAGTGACAATGGGAAAACATGTGCCTCTGAATCCATCCTGGAGTTCCTGGTGTTTTCATATAAAATTCAAAGCTAGATAAATGAGACACTTTTAGGTGCTGGAATTGCCATTATTATTTGGGTGTAATACTTTACAGCTGGGTATATTTTACACTTATAATTAATTCCTTTTAAAATAGTAAAATAAAATATTAAAAGTAATAAAAATAAAATGACAAATAATAATTTATAATTCATTGTAATAGCAATTGAAGTGTTTAAATTAACTTAAAATAGTTGCACATTTTATTCATGTAGTTTATGCACAAGACATTTGTAAATGGTAACATGAGTGCAAATGTGAATGTATTATCTTTTTTTTGCCATTTTTATTTCACATATTTAGTGAAACCATGCAACCACGCCATTCAATTTCATACACAAACAGTAACATGAATGTGAATGTATTGTCTTAGTTTTACTTTGTTTTTTTAAATAAGCTTTATTAATATTTAAAAACTTTGTAAATGTATTTAATATGATAATTATGTAACATTTAAGAATATAAAATATATATACAGTATATATATTTAGGTATTCCTGCTGTCCTAGGAAAAGTTTGTTATATAAGAAAAAAAAGTTTTTCTTCAGTGAAACCATGTAATTATGCCATGTGTTGAATTCCTTCTTATGGTTCCTCAAGGTGCATCCTTCCACAGATGATTGACGGACACTTTGTCACACTCAGTTTTGCTTTTGAATGACCCTGTGTGTGTGTGTGTGTGTGTGTGTGTGTGTGTGTGTGTGTGTGTGTGTGTGTGTGTGTGTGTGTGTGTATGAAGTGTCGCCTCTGCATCAGTGATAGACAACATAGTGTGATGTTAATGACAGACCCTTTGACAGCTTGATTTATTCAATCCCAGGCGACATCTGATACCTGACAGTGCTGCCAACCTGTGTACTGCTCGGGGTCACAGATCTACAAGCACGTCACAAGGTCCACACCTGCTCCCAATCATCCAGTACTTATGATGATCAAGGACCTTCGGCAAACACAACCACAAGCCATTACAACACAAAACAGAAAAACTTAAATTTAAATCAGCCTACCTTTTCCTACACTTCTGCTCGGCAGCGACTCTAAGAAGACAGATGACCAAGAAAGTGAGACCTGGACCCCATGGGTCCTGCTCTGCTCCAATAATCCACTTTTTCTTGCCCTCTCTTGGGAGGAAACACCATCCTGCTGAGGCTACGATGGCAAAAAAGTTGCTGAAGTTGTTACTTTTTGATGGCCGGGAGGACCCAGAAGAGGGCGAGATGCCTGAGGGGACCATATATGGATCAAGGCCTGGTGAGAAAGGCCTGTCTTCAGGCTGAGAAGGTCACATGAATGGGGTCTGGCGTGAATCCAGACGGATAAAAGTCTGAGAGCAAGAGCACTGACCCTGGTGTCCTCTCTCGTGAGCTCTCATCCGCTTGGCAAGTTTGCGATGGAAAGAGAGAGAGCGGGCCATCTGTCAGACGGGTCAAACGCTGGTGCAGCAGACATCAGACCATTTGTCTCACTTTGACTCTGCTGTATCCACACATTTAAGAACTGGCAGTAAGTGCGCTGGAAGTGTCTTCTGGAGTATTACAGAATTTGGAGAGAACCAGTCATGTTTAACATGTTTTGTGTAAACTTGTAAACTTAATATAAGTATACATTATGAAAAGGTGTATAAACTAAATCATTTTTAATTGTATAATTAGCCATATTACCTGGTTTCTGGATGAATCAATAAATCTGTTGAGTGAATGATTCAGTGACTCATTTATAAAATCATACACACATGATATATAAGTGTTCAAGTGTTCAAGCAGGCATGAAGAATGCAACTGTGTAGAAGCAGAACTTTTGATTACCTGATGGAACACACAACATAGTGCTGTAAAAATGCTAAGGTTTTTACAGAGCTTTATCTGCACATTTAGCTGTTCAATCATTTGCACTTAAAAATAAACTAATAAATCTGTTCAGGACATGGCACAACTGTTGTGCTTCACTGATTAAGCAGTTGCAAACAAAATGCATGCTCATCTCTGCACCAATAAATGTGCAACACTTTGTTTTGCTGACAAATTAAATGTTAGTTATAGAGGTGTAGTGCCATTTCTCAGACCTTTCAAGCAGTCTTGCACACTTTCTTGTTGCATGCAGTCGCTTTGAAGACCGCAAGTGTTGATATTGGGACAGGCCAAGTCACTTGTTTTGTTACTTAAATAAATCAATGTTTTGGAATGAATCAGTGTGTGATTCAGAGACACTACATGTTTCATTTGTGAATGAATTAATGTATTTGGAAAGTATCAGACGAATGAATGATTCAGTGACTCATTTGTCGTCGTTGTTTCCCCCTACTGACTAATCAATGTAACCTGCGGAAAGAGTCACCGAGCTATTGACCATTTCAACGGATATTCGGCGGTATAAGGAAGTGACGTCTTTATTCAGGCTCTTGATGCACAGTGGGATTGCAATTAATTTATTTAATCCTGCTGTTTAAAATGTTGAAATTAAAATTAGATCCTTGTTGCTCGGTGGTTGGGTGATCCCTCTGGGCCGGAACTAACATTCATTTATAAATAATTGGAAATTAAAGGGTTAGATGTCTGAGAAACGCACCTGGTTTGCAGCAGTGAAGCGAGAAGCAGGATAGACACTAACGTTAGCAGCTCTAGGATATACAGTGCACATTTCCATTCAGGTAAGCAAAAGTTCTTGTTTTTTCCATTTGATTCTTTGTATTTATTTATGTTAACTCTTCAAGTATGATGCAGCATTGTGTTTTCATCATTGTTTACATATGTGCCATTGCGCCTAGCATTTTGATTCTTTAGTGAAAAAGGCCAAGCTTTTATTTCCGTTTTATTGCAAACGTTATGTGGGCTATAATTAAATATGAGTTCTCATTAGTTATATAGCTTAGCTAGTTATCTTGTCAGCAGATAAATGCAGTGAGTAACATGTTATAGAAATGTATTCTCTAATCTTGAATGTTGAATAGTGAAACTGTTAACTGCAGTTGTTTAGAAAAGCTAACGGAAAACATTTTTTATCACTTATGCTTGTCTAATGTTAATTCCAATATGTACTGATGTATTAAACAATAATAGTATTATTTGTAAATATTGTGCATTAAATAAAATAATAGTTTTTCTACTTTTGTCTTTAGGAAAGCCTTCATCTGTAATGTAAGACACATAAGACAGGGAGTGCTACAGGGAGACAGGACAGTGCCAAACCACATGTGACCATATGAACACCCAGATGTGTTTGAGAACTTGAGGATGAAATGCAATGTAGTACTCAAAGCTGCTCATGGTCAGCCTGCTGCTTTTGATATTGATCACATATTAATAAATATGCTGGAAACAGTCTCTGTCTTTTGTTAATATGCAGTACTGGTCAAATGTCTGGACGCATTACTATTTTTTATGTTTTTGAATGAAGTCTCTTATGCTTATCAAGTCTCCATCTATTTGATCAAAAATACAGACAAAATCAGTAATATTGTCATATATTACAATTTAAAATAATGTTTTTTCTTTATATTTATTTCTGTGATGCAAAGCTGGATTTTGATCAGCCATTACTCCAGTCTTAAGTGTCACATGATCCTTCAGAGATCATTCTAATGTGCTGATTTGATATTTGGTTATTGTCAGTGTTGGAAACAATTGTGCTGCTTAATATTTTTTCTAGAACCTGGGATACTTTATACAGTATTGATCGATTGAATCCTGACAGGGATTTTCCAAATTATAGAAATATCACTTTTTAAAATTGCTGAATAAATGTATTCATATTCTTTAAAAAAAAAAAATACTGACCCCAAAGTTTTGAACAGTTGTGCATGTTGTTACAAAACATTTCTATTATAAATAAATGCTGTTCTTTTATTCAAAGAATACTAAAATTATCTTAGTTTATAAAGAAATATTAAGCAGCACGACTTTTCCCATCACTGATAATAAATCCGCATATTAGAATGATTTCTGAAGGATCATGTGACACTGAAGACTGGAGTAATTATGTTGAAAATTCAGATTTGATCACAGAAATTAATTATATTTTAAAGCATATTAAAATAGAAAAACATTACATTTAAATATAAATATTTTGTCTATATTTTTGAGCAATTAAATACAGATTTGATGAGCATTGGAGACTTATTTCAAAAACATTAATAGTGGCCACACTTTTTACCTGTATGTGTGTTTACAGTAAATATGCATAAAAACATACATACCCACATATATACTGTATGTAGTGTGTGTGTGTGTGTGCATTTATTAATCTGCATGTAGGCTACACTTTTATCTTTAAAAAAAAAAAAAACTCATGATGGCTCAGATAGAGCATTCAAATGCTCTCTAGCACTGTTCCACAGCAACAAACTTGACCAAACTAAGCACACATTATAAAACGAATGAAATCAGTAATAATGGCATGAAGTGATTAGCTTACTAGTATTCATTTAGTGTTGTAATAAACATGCATGTTCTGTAAAGCTGCAGTGAAACGATATGTATTGTGAAAAGCGCTGTACAAATAAAAATGAATGCTTAGACGTACAGACTGACCCAGCAATGCAAGTGAAATGTCCACCAAAAACCTCCCCGGACATCTTAGCACAAACCATGATAAGATCGTAAGTGTAACTGTTTGTCTTGCTTCAGTTTAACCGGACATAAGACTGATGTCATCCATTGTACAAACAAATGATCTTTGTAAGTTTGCACCTCAGTCATATTTAAAGGGTAATTTTTTTTAATTTTTTTTTTAAATACCTAACTTGCGTTTTCGCTAGACTTAAAAAGGATGCACTGTAGGTTTTGATAGATCTTAGATTTAAAAATGGCGCTACCGGAAATGCTTCAGGACCAGACATGCACAGTAGCGTTCCAACGCCTTTGTTATTGTTTACGTCTTTTAAATGGTCTATATCAGCACTTTTGGAACACGTTCAGCCAATCAAATCCGAGGACCAGAACTAACTGTTGTATAGTCAAATCTATATCTAGCAGTCTTAAAGTACAGGTGTTGTCCTGAATATGTAGCTACCTTGTCCAGAATGTAGCTACATTCTGCTCAGACGGTACAAGCCTGAGTGCCCTGAAAACAATTCTCTTTTTGTAGAAAAAAAAAGTCTCACATTTCATACTCGCTTTTAGGCCAGAGTTTTAATCTTGGCTTCAGTGATTCCATCATTGCTGTGTTCCGTGGAATTGATTTCTTTTTCTCTTGTTTGCCTTTTTGCTGGTATTGCTTCACTATTTTTCAAATGGCTTCAACATTTAGAGAATGAGTGTGAATATCAATCCTTCACTGCCTGGTAATAAAAAAAAAAGGCTGGTTGGTTCTTCTCGACGTATGAGCTCAGGAACATTAATTTTGAGAACAAGCACCCTTTGGCAAAACACCTGTGCAGTATCTGCTTTCAAAAAAAAATGTAACATTTTGTGTAAAGTGTGTCATTCCGCGTTTCAGATCTATTTTTCACAGTTTCAACTGGTTTGATCACTCAGGTGGGTGCTTTCATTAGTTTTTTCGATGAAACATGCCATGTACTGTATTTTGAAGATGGACTATGATAACAAAATTATCTCATCTCCTCCGTGGATGACTAACTGCAGGCATTCGTCCATTCGTATCTTTAACCTAGGAAGAACAGAGAAACACCCCTGCTGACCGCTAATTACTTTGTGATTAAGATGGCACACAGTAAAACTGAGCTGTACAGAAAAGTGAAAGGTAAAGGAGCAGGAAGAGTCCGTGGTAATCACTCTCCATCCTGTTCAGACCAGAGGGAGTTTAGTGTTTAATGAACCTTGGGCTAGTGTGTGCACCGCACATGAGAGTGAGGAATTATGGGACAGATTACGCAGAGTTTGGGTATCTGTTGCTACAGTATCTACAGTAGGTGGTGTAGTCAAATTGTATTCTATGTGAATGCTTTCTGACCTATAGTGGAGGCTCAGTGGGTAAAATGAATGACTACCAACAAAGGGAACAAGTGTTTTGAACAAATAGTGCTGCAATTTGAGAAAAAACTATCTTTAGATAAATAAATAACCTGCACTGTCATTTTCAGTAGTTTTGACACAGAAAAACATTAGCATTACAGGGCTTGCAAAATTTCAAAATCCCTGGTAACCCTTTGGGCAGGTACTCTTCAGATTTTGGTAGCCCGAAAATTAATTTAACTAGCCCAAATAAAATAAAGACCATAAATGTCAATCAAAAACATTTTCAATACACAAATATCAACGAATATCAAATTATTACGAATATACAAAATAATTTCTTATACCGTTTAACGTATTTAAAACTGTCTAAGGCCTTAAAAATAAAATTTTTTAAAAAAATCTAATTTAAGGACCCGTGGGAGCAATGTTCCCTCTAATTTTTTTTCTTCCTGAGCAAAACTTTTCTCTATTGAGTGGACATTTCGGGCACCTGAGCAAAAGTATTCTTTATACCAGACCTGTACAGCATGCACACAAAAAAAGTGTGTAACTTTTAACTTTAATGTGCTATTTATATTTGATTTGACCCTTGATGTAACTAAATGATGTACATTTTAGGTTACCTGAGAAAACATTTTTACTGTAAAATACACTGCAGTTCAAAAGTTTGGATCAATAAATTTTTTTAAAGAAGTTTTTTATGCTCATCAAGGCTGTATCTATTTGATAAAAATACTGAATATTATTTCAAAAAATAATAATGTGAAATATTATTGCAACTTAAAATAAATGTTTTCTATTTTAATATACTTTTAAATTTAATTAATTCCTGAGAAGCAAAGCAGTATTTTCAGAGTCACATGATCCTTTAGAAATCATTTTAATATGCTGATTTTTAATCAATGTTGGAAACAGTTGGACTGCTTTTTTATTTTTTTATTATACTGTATTTTTGGGACCTGTGATATTTGTGATAAAAAAAAAAAAAGTTAAAAAGAACAGTGTTTAGTCAAAATAGAGATTTTGTGTTACAATTTAACTATTCAAAAGTTTGGGGTCAGAATTTTTTTTATTTCTTTTTTAAAGAAAATTAAAGAAAGTTAAATAAACTTTATTCAGCAAGGATGTGTTAAATGGATAAAATAGATAGTTAAGACTTCTATTGTTAGAAAATATTTCTATTTTTTATAAATGCTGTTCTTTTAAACGTTTTATTAATCAAAGAATCAAAGAAAAAAGTAACAGAGGTTCCATAAAAAAATATTAAGCAGCACAAACAGTTTCAACATTGATAATAAATCAGCATATTAGAATGATTTCTGAAGGATCATGGGACTCTGAAGACTGGAGTAATGATGCTGAAAATTCAGCTTTGATCACAGAGATGAATGCTATTTTAAAGTATAGGTATTAAAATAGGAAACCAATATTAGAAATTGCAATAATATTTCACTATATCACTGTTTTTTTCTGTATTTTTGAAATGAATACAGCCTTGAGCAAGAGACTCAAAGTCAAAGACTCAAAAACAAGGTCAATTATTTATCAGGTTTATAATATAGCCCTAACATAATATATTATCAAAACAAACTATTTCAAACTATAAATTGATAGAATGGAATAGAATACAAACTTAAGCTGAGATCTGTAAGTTAAATATATAAAAAACATGAACATATGAATTCTTCTATAGCTGTCTAAACATGGTTATGAAGTACAGTTTGTACAATACTCTTGTGTGTGACTGTACGTTTCAGAGTTTTGTTACCATTCTTTGCCCATCCGCCGCTATTTCCAGCACTTAATCAAGCCACTCTTCTTTAATGCATGAGGATGTTTTATTTCTCATGTCATTGCGTTTGCGTTGTCTCTCGTGTTGAGCGCACTTCAACCATTGAAGTAATCAGTTTCTACAGCGACTCATTTGGTGCACATCGTTCTCTTTCTATGAAACCTGTAAACCGTCACTGGTTCTAACTCTGTCGTGACCTCAGCTCAATAGTGGTTTGCCCGAGCATTGCTATTCTTTCCCTTTTACTGGCGGCATTTAATCAAATGGCTTCCCAACTCATTTTTGTGTGAGCGAGGCACATTATTTCTTCTGCGCGGCCGCGGTGGAAGAAGAACGCGGTCGTGCGCGCGCTCAGCTAAGAGGGAACATTGCGTGGGAGCCCTGTATTTAAGGTAGCCCGTCGGGCAGGGCAGTGATAAATTTTGGTAGCTCGACTGGAAAACACAATAGCCCCGGGACGTCGGGCCCTGCATGTTAGCTATGCTGATATATTCAAACATACTCTCTGAAAAATAAAGGTCCTTAAAAGGTTCCTCACAGCGATGCCATAGAAAAACCATTTTTTGGCTCCACAAAGAACCATTCAGTCAGTCTTTAAAGACCCATCTCTTTCTTACCGTTTTATAATCTGAAGAACCTTCTTATGCCACAAAGAACCTTTTGTGAAACAGAAAGGTTCATCAGATGGTAAAAGTTCTTTATGGAACCATTTAGACAAAAAAAAAGGTTCTTCTATAGCATAGTGAAACAACTTTATTTTTATAGTGTACATTATAGTGTTTTTTTTTAACAAGCTGTGGACACTGAATGTCTTTCACAGATGGATGAACCAGTTTACTAAAATGAACCGTCCGAAAGAATCAGTTCGCTCAGTATCACTACTTTCTTGAGGTATATTGAACACAAGGAGTTTTATTGACATCCTTATGTGGTTTAAACACATACTGAGGTGATACATGTCAGTAAGTTACTAGTTAAGTAGGTACTGTAACTTTCCATAAACTCTCTGATTTTTATCCATGTTTATTTATCATAGTAAAGAGATGCTGCTGATATTCAAGGCTTGCTTTTTTTCTCCACAAACATGAAGATTTCTTTTATATGTAAGTTTTATCAAATTACTGGAACTTGGATGTAACCCACTTGCACACCTATACCTACCAAAAGTGCAAGCTGTGTTTCCGGCTTTCCTCAGAGAAGTGAGAAAAGTAGAATGAGGGTTTCAAAAAGACTGAAAATCAGCTGTTAAAACCTGAAAGATGTAAAGCAGTGAGTTAAGAGTCTGTTTGTCAGGAGAAAGAAGTCAGGCTCTGCTCGGATTTATCTCAGTAGCGAGCGAGGATTGCGCTAAGACTTTATATTGATTAATTTTTACCTTTTAACCTTGGTGACAGACAGCAAAGATCGTGTACAGAATAATGAAATCTAAGTTGGACTTTTAACCTTCAAATCTCAAACCATTTACCTCAGAAAATCCTCTTCACTGCAGCAGAACAAAAACAGTAGAGAAGATGGTTTGTTGGTAGGCAGACCTAAAAGGGATAGTTCAGCCAAAAATGATGCTTTTGTCACCCTCATATTGTTCCAATATGCTTTCTTCTGTGAAATTAAAAGAAATATATTTTGGGATATTTGTCGGAAAAGTACTGTAAATAGTAAGTACCTTTTTGTGTGCAGAAGAAATTAAGTCATACAAGCACATGACAGTTTTCATTTTGGAAATATGTTTTAAGTAAGGAAAGGAACTTTTTTTTAAGGTTTAACCTTATAAACATAAAATAAAAATGAAATAGACATGAACAATGTGAGCTGAAATATACACTGGATTTGACATAGATTGACTTAAAAAAAAATTTTTTTTTAAATCAATAGTTAAACAAATGCACTAACAGCTAGAGGACTGTCAATGTCTAGAAGAAATAAACCTTTAAACTACTGTACATATGACCAGTGCAGCAAAAGTGATGTTTTCAAACTCTTGGTTTAAAAAAATACCTTTCATATCTTTATACTGTGTTTTATTTAAAAAATATGGTCATTGAAATGATTTGCCACTGTGATGTTGGTTTGAAATAGAAGCTACACTAAATCTATGCAAAACATTTCGACAGCTTGTTTTGTCGAGGGAAAACAGTGACTTGAGGAAGCCTCCATTTCTGTCGTCATCACGTGTCTTCCTATCTTCCTCCTCCTTCTGTTGTGTGTAACAGTGAATGCTCCCACAAACAAATACATACTCAAAACCCATGCTGATTAGAAGTGGGCTATTTTTTATTCATGTTTTGCTTTTAGCCTGAGAGAAGCTATTCAGCAAATGTTATACAGCGAATATTTATGTCAAAACATACTGAATGCCTTTTTAATTCAATGTAATATCAAAGTAAAATGTGTGGCTTGTCACATTGCACTTAAACTTGAGTTACCACGTTACCAATTATAAACTAAACAGTGCTTGCCTTATTAAATATTCATGCGCTTTGTTCGGTCACAGAAACTTTCACGTGCTTCATCAGTTAAAGCATAACAAGGCATAGCGGATTTACATGGTGACATTTCCACAGACGGACAATCAAATTAAAACCGGTCACATACTTGTTGATAGTTCAGTCAATGTTATTGCCCTCATAAATATGCAAATAAGAATTGTATCCCAGGGTTTACAAAAGTGCTGTGAGAAATCTTGAAACCTGAATGTCTAGGATTCATTTCCAAACTCATGATAAATTATTAACAGCATGAGACAAGATAACCCATAATTAGAATGTTTAGAATAGCCCTAGTTAACTGTTTAAAGTGCTAAAAGCCAAGAATTGTCACATTGCTAAAGATGAATTTAATAAATAAGATATAGGGTGCAACGGTGCTAAAGGTGTGCCAGGATAAAATAAGCATTTGCTTTTATTCTCCTCTAAATCATCTGATGGCACAAAACTTGCCACAACACTTTCCTAAACATCAGTGTTTCACTATGTGCATGGAAATTTTACTGAACGTTTTGAACATGAAATTAATTTAGATAATATGCACAAAGTACATTGCACCATTACTGTTCAATAAAAACATATTTTGTTCTGCAATCATGCACTATGGGAGTAGTGTAAACCCCGCTGTACACTATGTTTAATTTGTCCACATGTTTGAAACTCTTTTTCTTGTGTGTGTGTGTGTGTGTGTGTGTCTGCAGCCTCCATTGTGATTGGGAAGTGGTGGTGTGAGATGGAGCCATGTCTGGAGGGAGAGGAGTGTAAGACACTACCAGACAACTCCGGCTGGATGTGTTCCTCTGGGAACAAGATCAAGACCACAAGGGTGAGCACATCACTTCACACACTTACAAACACACACACATAGTATATATATATTTTATTTTTTTTTTTTGAAAAAAAAAAAACATTAAAAGAAAAGTGAAATGTTAAATCAAATATAAAAATAGTCATTACCGGTTAAATGATTCAGTGACAAAAAGGATTGTCTTATAAGACCAAGGGACGCATGTAACTCTGCACCTCTCTAACCTGTTTATTCCTATTCTAATACAATGTGCGTGTTCAGACAACACATCTTCTTCATTTAGACCTAATGCAGCATTATAAAGATGCTGTGCTGAGTTCGACTTAAGAAATAAAAAACTAAATAAGTTCAGGACATCAAGACACAAGTCAGGCAAAAATAAACTAAACTCTGACAGGAAGTACGCAGGACACAATATTAAAACTTGATGAGCAGATCAGTATTCCCATACGCTGATTCAGTAGAGAGGTGACAGATAGCGGATCTGTGAGAGTCATGTGACAGTGAACACAAGTAGATAGTGTTACAGGGGGGTTGGTCCCTCCTTGGCATCTGCACGTGTTTAAACTATCCCAAGCCCTGCTTATCCGATGCTGGCTGGATGATTTTCGAGATTTCCCAGGTAAGATCATGCATACAAACATAATGAACCAGAGAAAGCATCTCTTGAATTATTAGTGTAAAAGTATTTAAACAGAATTAATAAAATAATTAATGCCCACTTGTATCAAGCAAGGAAAGTTTTTGCAAAAATTAAAATTGTTGTTATTTACTCACACTCGTGTTTTTTCCGATGCTCTTCCCTCACAACAGTGGCAAGACTAGGAACTTTCAAGCTCCAAAAAAGTCAAAAGAAAAACATCAGAAAAGTGCTATTATCTGCTAGAGGAAATGGTAATCAGACCTTATTTACTGATTATTAATAATTCAAAATGCAATATTCAGTGATAATCCTGCCCTAAAGCTTACATCTAGACCAGGTTTGCATTAATTTTTGCACAAATTCAAAAATGAAATGCCATGTTTGTTTGCTACACAAGCAAGTATCAGTGCTGAAGCATCTAATGCACCATTTTTGATTCAGGATTATGAAAACTTTGTTAAAGATGAAGTTAATGCTTTTTAAACATTCAGTCTTTACCTCACAAAAGCTACAGTATTATATAGAATATAGCATACAAATCATGTCAACTGCTAATTTTTTGTTCTTATTTGGAGATTGACAGCTCATTGTTTGCCAATAGTTGCATAGCAATTCTTCAACGATTTCTACTTTTTGGTTTGGGGTGACATGAAGGTGAGTAAATGATAACAGAAATGACATTTTAAGGTGAATTTTTCCTTTATCTCTAATTGAGAATGAATAGAAAAGAACTTTAAAGAAACAACCAAATTTATCCATCTGGTGGAAATTAGAGCAGAGGTAATTGGCAAAGAAAACCCACTCCTGATATTAACCCCCACCCCTCATATCTTTCTTCCCAGAACACCCAGCCATATTCAACTTTTTAGCTCTGAGGGCCACCGAAGCTGGCTCGCCAGAAGCTCTGCGGTGTTCTTCTCCTCATCAAGGTTGGCATTTCCATTTTTTTTAAACATCTTGAGCCATATGATTAGGCTTGCACATTTTAATCACTGCTCATCAACATCATTACACTCCCAAACCTAATTATTGCTGAGTCAGTGTTTGTGTTTGTGAGTGTGTTTATATGCTGCGGATGATTAAAAAGCCACAAATATATTCCTCCTCCAGTGTCTATTCTCCCGTCAGCGTAATTTATAAGTGTGCGCACACACAAACATAATGAAAAATGTGAACACGGCAGTCGGCACAGTAATTACCAAATAGAAACCGATGAAGTAACAGATGCACAAGCAAACCGTCTTTGTTGTGTGTAGTCACACACTCCAAAACATCCTGTGCCATTGTACTAATGCAGCATAATTGCGTGCATGCAAACACGCAGTCACACGCACCCAGGGACAGGCTGAAACTAATGAGCGTGCAAACACACACACAGCGAAAAGGGCTCAAGCGTGACCGTGTAGTCGGTAATAAGTGCATAATGCTGAAATCAGTATTTTGCCTCGTCGTTTGCTTGTATTGTCTGCCGTTTTGTACGCTCGTAAGCATGGTGAGGATTTGATTACCATGTTTATTTGTGGGTTCCCCAGTGTTATCCCATTTTCTTTGAGGTGTGCAGGGTGTGTTTGTGCATGTGTGTGTAGGTGTGTACTTCCTGTAACCTCCTAGCCTGGAGTGTCTGATCTGCCCCACTGGAGTCTTGGTATCTGTTTGAGTCCAGCACTGGCTTTTTATAAACACCTTTGACCATCTTGCTGGCTCAGTCACCTTCATCCCCCATCCCAACCCAGCAACTCCCTCCCGGCCCTTTCAAGGCAATCTAATCATGTTTGTCTATGATCAGAACAAACAAAAAGAAAAAGCTATATGCTAAAACCGTCACTTGCAGTATTTTTTTGCTCTGAAAACTACGGTTTAAGCACTCACGCTTACACACACAAGCTTGTTTACTCACAAACGCTGGTGTGGTGTCATTCTCATTTTTTTTTTTTTTTTTTAATTGGCATGTGAGTAAGAAAAAGCCAAAGCGTGTGCCTGACACCCTTTTTTCTCTTTTTTTCTTTATGTCTTACAGAGAGGGATCCCTCCTTGCCTGTAGCTCCAGACAAGGCAGGCCTCTTTTGAGGAAGGCACACAGTGAAAGTGGCTGAGAGACACCCTCGCCCTGCATATACCTACGTTTACCTGTTCCTACTGGCTATATCATTCCGTTCCTTAAAATACAACTGAAATTGATGCGTAAACAATGAAGACAAGGTTTATGTAACTTCATCTGCCTCATTTGAGAGGAGAGACGGACTCAACCTGTCACTATTGTATGGCTGTGAGCCATTTTCTCCAGGCTGGATAAATCACCTCAGGATTGGCCCTTAAATCCAACGTCAGAGGACAATGTCAGAGGATAAGCATTCTAATCTCATTGGTACTCATAGGTATCCATACATACATTTGGATAGATGGTGAAGTGTACAATATGGACATATTGACAGCATCTAAAATGTATTTACTTGTGCAGAGATTTAGAAACATTAATATATGATTAATTTATATATTATATTTATATTATCCACCTCTGTATAGTTAAACTTTACAACTATAGACATTTTGAGCCCATAACCCCACAAATAAAAACTGGAAAAAAGGAATATGCAGCTAAATGTACAATGACAATAATTTTAATTACAATTTACCATACTATTATATTGATATTTTCTTTAATTTAATTTGAATTTTATTTTTTTGGGCCTTTTTACCTTTGCCTACAGGACAGATCAGAACTGACTGGAAGCTAAGTGAGAGAGAGAAAGAGAGAGATAGGGGCGGGATCAGGACCCTAACCCCAACCCATAGTGCAACGGCATTATACTGTATGCCAGCATGCTGCCCACAAAGCTATCGGTGCTGATTTATATCAATATTTTAAAGTCTTTTTTTCATGAAGAAGTTGGTTAGAAGACATTCAAGACCAAACAACGTATTGCTTAAAAGTTTCAATTATACAAAGTCACAGTGGATGGGTCAAATTGTCGTCTTTTTCTCATACAAATCTATCATGTTTAATGGTGACTTGAAATGTAATGTATGAATAGAATGGATTAGATGTATTATTATTATTATTATTATTATTTTGTGTATTTGGCATTCTTTGGTGAAATACTTTAAAACGAGTTGAATATGGCAGCAGAAATCGCAAAGTAGGTTGTTGAGATAAATGCTTTAAAAACAGTAAATGTGATTGCATTGAACATATTTCATAAACCTCTTCAGTTTTATACAATAAAGTCAGCCTATTAGTTCCATTTATTCAATATTATATTAAGTTCAGAAACATTTCATATGTCTCTAAGTTTGTTCATACAATATGTTAAATCTAAACATTTTAGATGCTGTCAATATGTTAATATTGTACATTACAGTGTCAAAAATGTACATGTCCTAGAACTACACTTTAAGATCACATTGTGATAACGAGTGTTATCCAATCCATCCAATTTGTCCACTAAACCTTTTCCACAAAACATTTTTTCCTGCATGTTCCATAAATACTTTTTCAAGGAAACAGTGTGTTTAGTTCTGAGAATTTGTAATGGCTTGCTGTTTCCTCTCTGTTTCCTCATATGTTTTTGAAACATGTTCCCTTTCGAGGGAACTTCGAACTGCGTCCTCTAGGGGTCGCTATGGGGAACGCCACGGCGTGACCGGTGTCTTGAAGCATATATCTAATCACAACAATAACATTGGCCAGCGACAGCCTATGATGTCACTACCGGCACGGCCACAGTATAAAGGGGCGCCGGGAAAATACATCATTCTCTTCTTCGTATTCACTGACCGTTTGTTAGCAGAAGCTAAGCACAACTAGGAGTGCATGTTCTCTCCCACAGAGGCTTTGTTCTGATACCCGCAGTTTCATACGGCTCGCGGGTTGTGTGTGTGTGTGGTGAAGAGCAAGCTCGTTCAGCTCTCGAGGGAGTTGAAGGCGCTCGTTGCATTCATTGCTTATTTCTTGTGAGGGATAAGCACACTCTGATACCCGTAGTTTTCACGCGGCTCGCGTGTTGTGTGTGTGGTGAAGAGCAAGCGTGTTCAACTCTCTAGGGAGTTGAATGCACTCGTTGCATTCGTTGCTTATTTCTCGTGAGGAATAGGCATGAATTGTGCGTGCTTGACTCACGAGGAGACTACCTGTGCTCATCATTCGCGGGACTACTGAGAGGGAAGGTGAGTGCTTCACTTTTTACCCAAATTGTATTACCCGTGTCTGCATGAGTGTGTTCGCCTCTCGCTGGAATAGCAACGCATTCGCGGCGGCGGCTCCGTTCTTTCTTGATTCCGGAGGTAATCTAGTGCGTGGGCGGAGCATGTTTAGCTCCCGTGGGAACTGAATACATGCTGCGTGTTGCGAGTGCGGTGAGAATTATCTGCCCATTGCCCGCGATTCGCGGTTCATGGGCAGAACAGGGAAAGGACTTGACGGGAAATCTTCCCTATCAGTAATTTCCCTATCAGTAAGGTATTACGATGCGGGTATCTGTCTGCAGTTATTGGACAGATGATTTATAACATGTTCTAACCACATTATACTGCACTCCGGGAGCCCTCTCGATCCTGTGGTATGGTCTCACCTGTCGGTACTAGATCCAGCCTGGATGATGGCCTACATCTTCGGCCTCATGCTTGCTGGATCATGCAGCCAAGTTGCTAGGCTTCTGCGGAAGCCTCCTTGGCCTTCAGGTCCCAGTATAGCGCTGCAACCCAGGACTTGCGGGTCCTTCATTCAGGCTGAGCCTTTTTCTGAGATTATTGGGTGTTTGCTTCCAGAAGCTGCCCCGGCCAGGATGTGCTACTTGTGTCTCGCAGCAAGAGGCTTCCTGAGATTTGTGCTGCCTCCCTGATGAGTTACCCTGTTGGTCAGGCCTGGCAATGCTCTCCTCACCTAGAGGTTACTTTTGAGCTTGCCACTCCCGGTCAAGCGTCCGAGGACTCCTCTCACCGGGTCCTGCTCTCCCTGGAGCTCTGTTGAGCAGCAACTTCAGGTTGTTAGGCTCCTCTCTGCCTCCCTGTTAGGTTGCTGTCCTTGTTGGTTGAGCTCAGCAGTGCTCCCCTCACCCTAGAGGGTCACCTATGAGCACGCCACTCCCAAAACTGAGCGTCTGAGTCCCTCTCCTATTTTAAGAGTTAGGCCTCCGCTCTCTAGAGCTCCGGTTAGCAGTCATGCCAGGTTGTTGGGCCACCTTCTGCCTCCCTGGTAGGCTGTTTTTTGGTCAAGCTAGCATTGCTCCCCTCACCATAGAGGGTTACCTATGAACATGCCACTCCCTTCTGAGCGTCTGAGTTCTCTCTCATGCGGAGAGTTAGGTTCTCCGCTCCCCGGAGCTCTGTCATTCAGCAGCCTCAGGTTGTTAGGCCTCTCTATGCCTCCCTGTTAGTTTGCTCTCCTTATTGGTCGAGCTAGCATTGCTCCCCTCACTATAGAGGGTCACCTATGAGAATGCTGCTCCCTTCTGAGCATCTGAGTTCCCTCTCATACTGAGAGTCTGGTTCTCCGCTCCACAGAGCTCCGTGATTCACTGTTCAGCGAGCTAGCATTGCTCCCCTCATTTAGAGGGTCGCCTATGAGCATGCTGCTCCCTTCTGAGCATCTGAGTTCCCTCTCATACTGAGAGTTGAGTTCTCCGCTCCACAGAGCTCTGTCATTCAGCAGCCTCAGGTTGTTAGGCCTCTCTATGCCTCCCTGTTAGGTTGCTTTGCTTGTTGGTCGAACTAGCATTGCTCACCTCACCATAGAGGGTCACCTATGAGCATGCTGCTCCCTTCTGAGCATCTGAGTTTCTCTCTCATCCTGAGAATTGGATTCTATGCTCTGTGGGTTCCACTGTGTAGTCATGCCAACGGGTCAGGCCCTTTCTCCGCCCTTCCCCTTAGGCTGATCTCATGGTGTGTTCGGCAGTGCTCCCCTCACTCTTTAGGTCTCTTACGAGCACGCTAACCCTCCCTGAGTGTCTGAGTTCCCTCTCATACTGAGAGTTGAGTTCTCTTCTCCCCAGAGCGCTGTGAGTCAGCAACTTCAGGTTGTAAGGCCTCTCTCTGCCTCCCTGTTAAGTTGCTCGCTTTGCTCCCTAGAACGGTGTTTCCAAATCCATATTATGGTAAGTGTGCACGCTAGTCTCTATGCACTTTCTGAAAGCCACGTTGTGGTAAGATCGCACATCAAGTGTTTTGCGTTCTTTCTAAAATCCTGTACGGTATGGGTTATGCGCTGCGGCTTCGTGCACTTTGTTTTGGTTGGTTAGGCCCTGGTTTCGCCTTGGGCCCCACTCTACCTATTTCTCCCGATGTTTCTGGTGTTTAAAATCCATGTTATGGTAAGTGCGCACGCTAAGTCTCTGTGCACTTTCTGAAAGCCACGTTGTGGTAAGATTGCACATCAAGTGTTTTTGCGTTCTTTCTAAAATCTTGTACGGTATGGGTTACGCGCTGAGGCTTCGTGCCCTTTCTTTGGGTTGGTGAGGCCCCGGTTTCACCTTGGGCCCCACTCTA
Source organism: Barbus barbus (assembly GCF_936440315.1). Classification (NCBI taxonomy): domain Eukaryota; kingdom Metazoa; phylum Chordata; class Actinopteri; order Cypriniformes; family Cyprinidae; genus Barbus; species Barbus barbus. The sequence goes on along the minus strand of NC_136715.1, from coordinate 16,507,042 downwards.
CCTATTTCTCCCAATATTTCTGGGCTTGAACAGTGGGTTATTACCAAGGGTCTGTTGAGACAGTTCCCTCAGCGAGCTCGTGCAGAGCAAGCGGTAGCCCCTGGGTGACAGGCCAGGACCTAGCTACTATCCTAGGCACTTGGTCGTATCCCCTTAAAGGAATCTTTTCTTTTGATTCTAAGCCTTCGAGCTCTACCCTGGGTCCGGGAGTCCCGGCCCTTAACAGGTAAGTTTTTAGGGTATGCAGCTCGGGTCTTTGGCCGTAGGGGATAATGTCACTGACAGCCGTCTAACTTGTCCCAGGAGCAACTCCCTTAGCCTGGTAGAGTTGGTACTTAGTGTTCGCCTTTTTGTGCTTGGATTGCACTCCCCTCATCATGGTGGCGTGGGTATTCCGTTCCCCATAGTGACCCCTAGAGGACACAGTTCGAAGTTCCCTCGAAAGGGAACGTCTCAGGTTCCCTGGTTCCATGAGTAGGGAACGAGACACTGCGTCCTCTAGGCTCAGTGCCATGCTTCGGATTCAAGCTTCAGACGTAAATGACGTATTTTCCCGGCGCCACTTTATACTGTGGCCGTGCCGGTAGTGACGTCATAGGCTGTCACTGGCCAATGTTATTGTCGTGATTAGATGTATGCTTCAAGACACCGGTCACGCCGAGGCGTTCCCCATAGCGACCCCTAGAGGACGCAGTGTCTCGTTCCCTACTCAGGGAACCATGGTTACATACGTAACTAGAGACATTCTTAACAAGAGGCCTTTTACAAGAATCCCATCTGTGTGGATTTTCAGAGCAAAAGTAATCTGCAAGTGATAGTTTAAGATTAAATCACATGATGATTAAGTCAGTTTGTCCCAAGAGTCCTCTTGAACCCAGAGCTTTGACTGCATCTGTATCTCTTTCAGCTGTCAATGTCACATTAAATTAATTCTAACACATTCATGCTGTCTGGAGTCTTGCTGTATGCTATCCTTATTTAGAAGTCACATTCAACAGCTGCATAACCTAAACCAGACTACATTTTCAGCGCATGGAGCACGCACAACAAAATTGAGATATCATTTGAGAATTAAAATGCAAATGGTGTACAACAAATGTCTTTGGGATGTGCTTTTAACCCTGAATCCAGCCAATCTATGAAAGCTGTAGCAGACAGTAGAGGACACCTGAGCAGAAATGGAGGAAATATGGCAGCATTTGCATAGAGTCCAATATAACAAACCACACTGGGAGAGACAGAGCCATACATACTAGCAGACAGCCGAAGACAAATTGCATCAGGGTCACTATAGTGCTTCTTGCGTTGTATGTGGGGGTTGGAAGTTGCACAGCATGCAAAAGCTCTTATTTGAAAAGGAAAGACAAGGAACATTCAGCTTAGGACAAAGAGCTGTCAGCTAATGTTTACATGTATATAAAACAAGCATTTAAGTCCAGCAAATCAGCTTATTTTCACAAAGAGAGCTTTGCATCCTGCTTTTTTCCTTTGACTCATGTCAGCATTGGTGCAGTGCCACAGAAGTGCAGGATATTACTGATGTTAGCCAGAGTGCTTTGTTTGTTTGTCATTGGCTGGCTAACCTCTTTTGATTGGCATGAACTGGTCCCTTTCCAGAGGGGATCTGTTATGACAGACAGCTCCTCCTCCTCTGCCGTGCCTTGCGCGGGATGATGGGAGCACGTGGAGCGTAACTCTGCCGCATGATAGCTGTCTGTCTGTTGGGTTATAGGGGGCCCCAAGGGGTGCTTCTAATTTCTGTCCCCAGTCACTCTCTCTGTCTCTGTCTATGTCTCTCTCTCAATCTGTAGTTCACACCTGGCTGCCTTCCTTCATATCTAGACGAAGAAATGTCAGCATATGCTTTATGTGCCGAGGGCGAAGCCACAGGCTTGAGCATCTAATTAGCTTCATTGTACTACTGAGTGACATCTCGACTTTATGATAAAAACGCAACCTAGCTCTGAGTGTGATGGATTGATTGATGGATGGATGATTGGACGATTTTGAAAATATTGTAACAATCATGTCAATAAAGTACTTGGACATATAGACAGATAAACAGAGGTCTATCTATCTATCTATCTATCTATCTATCTATCTATCTATCTATCTATCTATCTATCTATCTATCTATCGTCTGTCTTTCTCTCTCTACCTAACTACTCCATCTATCTACCTAGATAGATAGATAGACAGACAGACAGAGATATCTATCTATCTATCTATCTATCTATCTATCTATCTATCTATCTATCTATCTATCTATCTATCTATCTATGTAGACAGATAGACTTACAGAAGGACAGGCAGATAAAAGATATGTCAATAGTTAGATGGATGGCATGATAACCCAGCAGTGGTGTCATAATATACATTGCATGTTTGAGATGGATATTAAACATTCATTATGTGAGGACTGCTACATGTTTGTTCAACGACAGATTTGACATGTTTGTTCAACGACAGTAGATTGGTTAATCGTTAGTGACTGTGGCTGTTATCGTGCATTTCCTCCAGTCTGAAGAGGGTGAAGACGAATCGTTAATAACGGTCTGAGTGAAGCACAATGTAGCACTGAGAGAAAGACACACTCACCAGACAGACTAAATAGGGGTCCCTGATGTCACAAAGGGAGAGAAAAAGAGGGATGGAAAAACAGAGAGGAAGAAAAGAATCTTATGTCCCTCTTGGCAATGCTACTGAGCTCTTTTCACTGTGCAGTGTAAACAGGGAACATACAGAGATGTGAGATGGCAGATGGGCAACTGAACACATACGCATTCACACACACTGTGCCAATCGGTCCATTACCAGTATAGATGTGTTACAGTAGACAAATTACAACCATCTACACACAAAAAATAGCACAAACAGTTCAAAGGAGCTTTTTTTTTTTGCTGGTTTGAAAATCTGGGATTCGTTCTTCACAAGCATTTCACCTTGGTTCTAAGCATGCGTGTGTGTTTTCTCTCCCTTTTTGTCTGTTTTCAGATTCATCCCCGGACCTAACAAAGAGCTCCTTCACAGGCAGTGAATGTGGATTCTTTCTGTCAGAATGGACGAAACCATTCATTCAAAGGGATTACCTGTGGATTACCTGAGATTAAACAATAAAGAAGGACATTCTTGGGGATAAAGACCAGATTTTCTCATTCGGTGCCAAGGAATATGACAAATAGAAATAAAGCAGGCTAATCTGTGTTTTTGATCAATGAGCCCAACACTGCGGACTCAACCATGTCCAGTTCTCTCGATTTTCTGCGTTTCTTCTCACCACCTTCCTCTGATTCTAAACTCATACAGTTTAGGGGAGCCGTTTACTGGATTTCAAATTATATTTGAAGACTTTATGTCCCTAGGTAAACTGGACAATCCTGGTATAAGCTGTGAATGACCGTATGAAGGATCATGACGGTTATGCACTGGTCTGTGAAAATGAGGTGGAAATCAATAGAAGATTTTTTTTCCATCCCGCCATCAGTTTTGTCGTTCTGTGTCCACGCTGGCTTTGGTAACAGACTAGGAGCACTGCTATTTCCCTCCACTTCTGAGTTTACCGCTCACTGCTAGTGTCCACATGCTGTCCATTTGGGAGATCCCCCAGGTCAAAGGTCACCTCACTGTCTACACCTACTTGGGCCAGATATCTTTTTATTTGTCGGCATGCTCAATGTATTTTGTGGGAGCTTTGTATTCAAAGTAACTGTATATATTTCTGTATATATATACATATAGATACATATTAAAAGACATAATATGATGATCTATCATGCCCTAAACCTGTTCAGTGGATTTGAATTAAGTCTGTATTCATGGTTTTTTTCCTTGAATTACTGAATTAATCCCTAATTTAATCTGTAGAAATACATATTCTCTTGATGTAATGGAAATCTGGCTTTTTTTTTTTTTCCTTGATTGAGAATTTGTTCCATTGGATCCATGATGACAAAAAAAAAAAAACAGAGGAAAATTCACTAAACAGTTGCAACCTGATATTTCAGCGCAAACATCTTTAGCGCTAAAATAACCCTGAGCTGTAACTATTTATTGTCATTTGTTTTCAGAGCAAACAAACACGTTTCCGTGCAAATTAGACTTATAATAGATTGCAGCTTATTTACAAAACTACTCTAGTGCTACTATCGCTGGCAGAAATCAGATGGAAAATTATTTTTATGTACATGTCATTTTCTACTGATCATAGCAAAAGGAATTCAACAAGTAATGAGCAAATAATGGAGAAGAGCAGATGTGCGGAGTAGTCGACCACACTTGGCGCTGTACAGTCCCATTAAAGTATGTCAAATTATGGTAGTGTATCCACTGTATCCTCCACAACCTACCATAGTGCGAAATTTGGGAATTGCGCCATGCAGATTTTCGGGTGCTTTTGTTCTATCATCTATAGTTGCATAATTCTGAATCGGGCACTTAAACACAGCAAACAATGTAATTAATTGCCGCAACTCATTCTTAGTGAATTTCCCAAATATGTCAGTCTATCGGTCCAATAAAAGAGGCCACAGTCACCTACTGGAACTCAGATTACCATTCATATAGGCAGGTCTAACTCCAGTCCATGATCCAGTTTGTTCTATGCTGTTCTGAGAATAGGTAGGCTTCATTGTGCTTGTGTAGATTTCATAAATACAAGACAATAGAAAACATTCATTTTGTTAAAGGTGACAACCATGATAACCAAACACTGAATCTGTGTCACTGGACAGAAACCTGAATCAGTTCGGAAAAATGAAGCCCTAGGGTCAGTGCAGTAGGGAACATTTGTTGTTTTTAACATCTTAACAATTACCATACCTCCACATGAATTATACAGGAGATGGCCATTCAGAATGTCACATTAAACATGCTTTTAGTTTTCTGTGTAATCCAGTTTCAAGGGTGGGCAAAAAGGTGGGCTTCATTTCTCTTTACTGACATTAGTAGACATGCAACTACAATAGCTTTGGTAGATAAACATGCAGCCTTATCAGAAACAAATCAATATTAAAATGGTTTTCTATAAACGGTGTCTACATTTATGTCTCTATCAGTAATGCGGTCATGCTGATTAGCATGTTTTATCCATTTCATAACACACGTTGTTGTTGCATTTTTATGTCATCTCTGGATATGGGGAATACTGATATTTTAAACAGACTAGAAGTCTCAAAGTAAACAATTAATTTGTAGCTTCTCACACTGATAAGAACAGAAGGGGAAAACGATGTTGAGTCACATTTTAGACACAGTTTTGCAGTTACTTGACTATTTTGGTCCACTAAAATAATTATGGAAATGAAAATAAGACCAAAAATGAAGCCACAGCAGAACAGTTGCACATTTCCAGTAGTGTCCTTCCTGAACGAATCAGTGTTATTGAAGGCATGGCTTGAGTGAATCATTAAATAACTCACGAGCAAAACAATCCATAAAAAGGTATTGAACAAATCTGTTGCCGCCACCTACTGGCATAACAATGTAACTTGCAGAAAAAAATCAGAATGAGTGTCTTAAATCAAATTGGAGAATCAGAACTAACTGTAGTATAATTACGTCTTTCAAAGTTTTCCTCTCAAATAGGAAAGCTGGCCTCCACTGTTTTCTCCAAGATTTTTGCATTTGGGACTGAGAACTTGTCTTCAACAATGAAACATTACAGACATTTGGAAGTTTGATTTGTGTATACATACTGTAAAAATACAGAAGATGAAAATCCATATTGTGGGCATCATTCAAATGCTTGCTCATGAGGAACTTTGAGGTATCATGGTAAATATGACCTGTCTAGTGAAGACTTTTAAACAGGAAAACATATTCAATGCTAAAGTGCATCTTTGCACATGGCAGTGTTTACATATATACAGACATAACTGGATCTTTGATTTATATAATTCCCTGTGGCAGGCTGCATTTATCAGCATTGCCCATTTTGTTCATTTATTCAATTAGGATACAGATTTTCAGTTCTACACCAAGAATATTCCCATCTGACTCCCATAATAAATCTTCTTCACTGAATTTCTTCAGGTTTGCTTCCTCTCCTCAACAAGTACAATATTATTAATCATTTAATATAAAAAGACTCTTTTTTTTTTTTCCAAGTCATTTTTTCTATCAGCGAAGTCACAGAGGGCTAGAGATTGACAGCTACATCGATCTCCCAGCAGTTTTCCCAGAATGCTAAGCAGGGAATTACAAACAAAAAGCAGTTTTTTTCTCTTCTTCAATGAGGCGTTCCCTCATTTTGTTGTTGTTTTTCTATCTAAAAGGATACAGAGCAGCTCAGAGCTTCAGTGTGCATTTAATGCATTATAGGAACCAGGGCCCCAACAGCAGACCTTTCACGAGAAAAATGCCACCGCTGAGACAGAATGGTGAGATTATTGTGGAGGAAAAAAGTATGTAAATGGGAATCAAGGGATTTTTTCCTTGTGTATTCGGGGTTTTAATGTGGATGGGTCGTAAAAGGTGCTTTGGGATGGATTCTTAAGGAAGAGCTCTCAATTCTCTTTCATGCATCTGCTTTTTCTGGGTACGAATGATGGAGTCTTGCTGTGAAGAGAGTCCTGCTTCTTTTTGGAGTGAGAACTGCCTTTGCATAGATAACTGAATGCATTTACCGCCTCCCAATTCTTTGTTATTTTGCTGAAGAAGCTTCAATCGAGTTCTTAGAAGAAGCTTCTGCTCTTGGGTTACCTCATATTTATTTATAACCACCCATTATATAATTATTAGAATGGAAAGTTATTGTACATTACAACATCACAGGCCATGTTTACAATGACTGCGATAATAGATGCTATTGACAGTACTCTGAAAAGTAAACTGCCTTAATCCAAATATAGTCATATTTGGAAGAAGCATAATTGAATAAAATGAATAATTCACCCACAAATTCTCACACTTGTGTCATTCCAAACCCAAATGACTTTCTAAAGTAGATATTTCTTGTCTGTTTAATGAACATAAGTGTTGTTTTGGAAACCCCTGATTTTCAATAATAATTTTTAAAGTACGTCATACAGGTTTGGAATGACATGAGTAAATGATGACAGAAAAGACATCACAATCAGCCTAAAAAGAGGGTAAGTCTTCAACATCAAATGATTAACAAGTTCAGGACTGTCAGAGATACTGATCATGATAATACATTTCCTCTCTGCTTTCTTCTCTCCCTTGTGTTCCCTCAAAAACAAACTAAAGTTGAAATGCACAAGGCATGAGACAGGCCAAACTGTGAAATCCATCATTTTCTTCTTGAGTAGGTCTGTGTTATACATGACAAGTCCTGTCCCTTGTGGGACACAGAAAATTGCGGTCGCTGTCTCGCGCCAGATTTCAGCCTTCCACCATCCTATTAACCTCAGAGTAATATTTCCACAGGTTTCACAGAGTATAGATGTCATCTAAGAGAACTTAAATTGTACAAAGATGGTTAGACAAACCTCTCTGTCAGCTTGCAGTTAAAGTATCCACTAGTAGCTGTCTACTGACGACGGCTTTATTTCAGACAAGTTTTGGTGTCGAATGTTGATTATTTTAAGTTAGAGCAGTGGCTATCAGCCTTTTTGAATCAAAGGCCCTCCAATATCGAACTCAATTTTCAAAAGTGGAAAAATAAATTATTACTTAGTATTTTTGACATGTTTTCAGGTACAAATATCTAAATATTCTTAAATCAATGATACATTTACTTACTAAAAAGTTATACATCTTTAAAAAAATCTTGATTTCCCTTTTAAGTTATACCTTTGGCAGATTTTTTTCTCTTCTGCTTGTTTTAAGCATAAACTTTATATCTTTATATCTCTAAGACTTTATATCTTAAGTCATTTGCTTCTCAAGCAAATGCATCTTGATTTAAGAATGTTTAGATATTTGTACCGGAAAACAAAACAACTAACTGAGAATAATTTTTTTGCAGTGTATAAGGTAAGATTCTGTCAATAGTTGCTATTATAACTTGTTATTTTACTAATACTATTAATCATAATAATAAAATATATTAATTTATAAATTTGTAGTCTTCAATGTCACTACTTCTTTAGCTTTCTAAGGCTCACAAATGAATCACTCTCATTATAACCAAAGTACTGTGCAGTTTCTCACTGAATTGGTCATACATTTATCTTACTGGGAAGAACAATTCATTTTTAAAATAGGTTTCATATTGTTTCGACAAGTTAAATAGGTTTTTGCAGCCTTTATTGAAGTCTTTTTGATCAAAAGACAAGCTTCACCAAATGGGAGAGCCTTTATGGATTTCATTACAATATTGTTTTCATGTTAGTTCATAACTGTCAAGATCATGGACTGTTTTTGTTGTTTTTTGCTCCACATGTGTTCCATGACCCAGTTTCTCCCTCATGATGATTGTTAATTTGATTCCAGGTGCCTCGTCTTCCTCCCTGATTGTCCTGTCTTTATAAGCCCCAGTCCTTTCAGTTCGTGTTTGTCAGTCCTTGAGTGTGTTTTCTGCTTGTGTTTCATGAATAAGCAGGGAAGATGTTAGATATTAAAGACCTTCGTTGTGTTACTTCCTCGTCTCTGTGCTTCCCTGAGAAACGTGACAATAACAAATCTTTGTTCATTCAACATTTATTCTCATCTACTCCCTACTATTTTCTTTGGATGTTCTTGATGTTTTTCTTAGAAAAAAAAAATTCTCTGGCACTTGACATTTAATACACATGCAAAACTCTTTCTTGTTTTTTTTCTCATTTATTTATTCATAGTTGTTTTCCTGAACACTGATTTTTCATAATCAACATCTAAGAGCTCAATGTTACATTTGAGAATAGCCTGCAAAAAAAAAAAAGTCGTTAAAGTTTTGTTTAAAAATGCTGCAAAAACAAAGTGCTATATATACATGTAGTATATGTATAAATATAACTGTACTGTTTTCATAAATAGAAATGAAAGTGGCTTCTTCCAGGTGGACAGTCTCAGTGGAAAATTGTGATGCTGTGCATGCAGATATTTGTAGCAGGTGCCCGGCAAACAAAGGAGCCAAACCCTTCAAGTGTGTCATTTTTAATACAGACGACATGCTGAATATGAGTAAGCAAATTTTTGTATGTGTAAGGTGATGAACGTGTCCAAAACCCTGCTCTATGCCACAATAAAATTCCACTTTGCAAGACCAGAAGATCAATAAAATCCAGGTCAACACTGCACTCCTGCTGGGTCATCAGATTCACTCCTGACAGCAGGCCAAAGACTTCACTACAGCAAGTACAGAAACTCCAGGCTTCAAGCACAACTCTGTTTACTTGCTGATTCGTTTACTGGTCCCTTTTCCACCCGTTTTGTTCAGCAATTCAAAGGTAGAAAGTGCTCATGCTCTAGGCAAAGGCAATTGATTCCTATTCTGTGAAGTGAAGCTTCCTCGTCAAACCGTGCTTACCGACCCATTTACAGTAAATGCTATGTTTCCTATGGTAAGCTGTAATGTCTATATTTTCTTTTTTTTGTAACTGCAAACTAAGCGTTCTGTAGAATATCATTCATAATGTTTAGTGTTTTTGATGTATTTGTGAGTGTGAGAAGCTCAATAGCCTGCTAGTGTGGCACAGGAAAGGTTCATTCCTCTGGGGTCATTGCTGGACCAAGGATGTTCCTTTAATCATCGAAATAATCAAAAACTAAATAGCACAGCGTATTTCTAAATTTAGCTTCAGATTCACAATGAACTGCTTTGAAGGACACTTTCCAGCTCTGGATAAATAACTCAGGGTCAGTGGTTTGTTTTGATAGCAGCACTGGGATTTTCACTCTTCATATCACTCTGCTTGTCTGTGTCTCTGAAGATCAGACAGACTGTCAGTCTGTGCATTAGTGCACTCTTTCTGAAGGTTACTTTTATAGCTACTCCTGTAGGTGGCGACGTGTGACTATCTTTATGAGTGAACCATTGGCTCGTTCACTCAAGTGATCTGAAAAGTTCAATAACGAAACCCCATCTACTGTTCTGCTGTGCCTTTCGTCGGGAGCAGTAATAGACACGGTAAGTGTTTGTACCTAAAATGTAAATTACTGGATATTACCTTTTGAAACCATTGTAGTATCCTAAGCAACAGACCTAATGTTCCAGACAACTCGGATTTAGGATATTTTTCACTTCAACCTGGAAATAATTCATGGAATGGCGCTCTTTTAATGTTAACGGATACGTGTAATGTTTTAATGCTACTAAATTAGTAACATTAATGTTTTAATGCTAGTGTAAATTTTAATGTTACTAAATCCAGACGTTACTTCTGGGTTTGTGGTAGGAAATATCCCACATCCGAGTTGTCTGGAACGCAGAATTAGTCCATGTTTAGCACCATGTTTAATTTTTTTTTAAATAAATTAAAAAATTATACAGGGCGTTCAATATTGTACCTTTTTTAACAACATATTAATTGTTCAGCTAAATTTAAGTAGCAAAAAACCCCGACATAAAACACTTTTGAGCTGCACAAATATCATTATTTAGGACCTTTATACAGTGTGTCCTATTGTAAATACTGTCTATCCCTCACAGCCTTGTTTCATCTGTGTTCAATTCAATATGGCACCTAACTTAACTAAGTATATATCACATTCGCCATAGTGCTGTTGTCTTTTCTTTAATCAAATACATTACAGCACTTTTTCTTGTGATAGGGCTTAATAAAAGTATGTTTATCCACATATCTGTATTTTTATATTATACGTATATATGAATTTCAGTAAAATCTATGTCCAGAGCTAATGTCCCACCTAACACATCGCCTCACCTCCACCTTGTGCTTTAAACATTAATCCAATTCATCGCTTCTAATCACCTTATGTTCTTGCCTTTACTTTCTACAAATAGTTTGCATAGCCAACTCGAAAGTGCGTCAGAGTCAAAGAAAGCTGTAATTAACGTGGACGACTGCGACACCTAATAAGAGATCTAATTAAGAAAATGAATAAGGTGTCAGGGCCCTTTCAGAGTCACTTCGACAGGAAGATTAATCGCTCGCTGGGCCAATTTGATTTGTGACAACGAACAGGATGACCTGGTGAGTTGTTTTAAAAAGATTCCATACCCAAGAGCATATGACATTAATAAAACTTGAATGGATTGGTCTAGAGGGGGGAAAGACCCCCCTTTTCACTTCAAAAGCTCAATGGATCACCTTTTTTTAGCCGTTTAAGAAGGGAACAATTCACTGAACAGCTTAGGGGCACTGGGAAGTCTGTCTGTCACAGTAACTCTTATTACTGTGTATAGGCTACCTCTAGGAATTACTATTAGTCTAAATATTGACCTAGCTATGTTTTGATCCTGTGGTTGGTAGTTTCTTCAACTACAGGCACTTGCTACAATATCTCAGAGTCACAGAAGATTGGAACGACACGATGGTGAGTAAATAATGACAGAATCTCTTCAAACAATACATGATATGTGATATAGTACAAAAACTCATGATGTTTAGACAAATGACTGAATTCTTCTGTGATGCATACCGTATTCACTGTTATTTTCACATTGTGTATCATTTGCGTTATAAGAGTGCAAAAGTGCATTTTCTAAAGGTCCACATGGTCAAAAAGACCCAGAATTAAAGAAACAGACAGTTACCATCAGACAAAGCTGTTTCCAATGTGCATTCTCATAATGTACTGCAATGCATTTATAAGAAATCTGAAATGCTCTGGAGAGAAGTCTTAATGCTTTGCACGAAGGTCTGCATAAATGCACAAGAGTCAAAATGATAAAATTATAGCTGGCACTAATAACTGTGTGATTAATGTGGACTACAGAAGAGGAGACTATGTGGGTGGTTCCTTTGCTTATGTGCATATCCTCTGTTCAGCATCAGTACCTCGTGTGTCCATGGATCACAGGCTTTGAAAGCAGATCATCGTTGCTGAGACTCATCAATCATGGCGGTTTCTGCCTCTGAATGAGCAACCACCCGAAAGATCACATTCAGAATATTCATCTGAGTGGCGACAGTAAACATGGCAGATTTCATACACAAGTCAGCTTACTTGAAGCCTCATCTGATTTTAATTTGAATTACACGCTGTAAAGACTGTCAGAGGTACACTACGGGCCATTTTGATGAATAGGACATACAGCATCTTGACTCCCATACTTGTCTTTCAGCTTCTCAGCCAAACTTCAATCTAAAAGTTAAATTGATTTTCCATTCCACTCCTTTAACCATGAAAGGCAATCTGTCCTCCACCATCAGTCAGAACGTACACATCAGGACATTTTCTCTGAGCAGGCAGTGCCTCCTCAAAAACATTCAGATCAGAAAATAATTGACTACTGCAAAAGCAAAAACAAATGTTGCAAAATATGAGATAAAAAACACTGTAAATCACTCATTTTTGTATGAAAATACTGTTCAACACTGACATCAGTGGATAAAGGTTCAAACAGAGATTAGTGATTTATGAGGGGAGTGACCAAAAATAGTAAAAAAAAATGCATTTAAATACAAACTCTGGGTTGCTGTGATTGAATGGACTAACTAAAACGAAAACAAGTTGTGTTTTTTAAACATGCATAAACCTGTAATAAACACTTTAAAAAAATTGTAAAAATAAATAAAATTAAATAAAATAATTAAATTAAATATAAATAATTTTAAATATTATAGTACTCATTTTAAACCATGTAAACATTCAATTCAATTTGAATTAATATTGTACTAAAAACATTATTTGTGTAAATATGATACATTGTCTACATATATGCTGCATATCAGACTTCCTTTTAGGTTGTGGCTGTTTATCTTTGCTCTCCAGTTATTTAAAAAAAAATGTTTTGTCTTTCATTTTTCTTTTTCGGGGATTTTAACACCTCTCCAATCTCTTTCTACTTTAACTTATTCACCAGTCATCAATATGTCAATATGTGTTTTATCTTCAAGGGTGCCAGGTATTAGTGGAATAAATCCTCTAAAATAGAAGATAAGGTCAAACTCTGAGCCAGGTTATTGGGGACAGTTTGAGCAGACAGCTCTGAATGCATTAAGTTGTGCTGAGTAAATTAATCACAGCTCACTTTACATTTGAATGGGCAAGTGGGCACTCATTTTCCTCGTCTTCCTCCATCTATTGGCGAAAGTGTTTTATAACCCTATCGGCTTCCTCATGATGAAGCTGAATAAAAGATCATGGAGGAAGGAAGGTCCGTTTTGACAGGTTGAGACATTATTCAAAGCCTTATTTAATATTAGCACCACATTCTGCTCTTGTGAAGTCTAAAGTTCACCCTGTTACATAACACTAATGCCTATACACTAATGCCTACACAAGCATATGTATATTGTTGGCACATATGCATACCGTGGATCAGCAACGTAGCATGTGTATAGGTGTGGGTTTATATGCTATGTTTGTGCGCGGAAAAGAAGACTGACATTCTGGCAAACGCAGAGAGAGAACTGTGTGTGACAAGACTGTGTGAATAACAGCTGCGAGTGCTGCATCCTTTAGGACTGCCGGTGCTAAAAGGAAGTGCTCTCATAAATATTACACCATATTCCCTTGTATATAGCTTCATTCTGACTTACTGAGTAAAGGAATCTGCAATTTCAAACAAAACTAATGAGATGAATTTACTAGTTTGGTTTGGTTTGCTTCTAATGGCACAGCTTTGATACACTTCAACTTTAAATCAGGAGAATTTTCTTAACTGGTTGTGAAATGAATCGAAAATTCACCCTATTTTGCAAATGCATGTTGTGTGTCTTACTGTGAAAGATTCATTTTCTGACCAAGTTCTGACCTTGTAATGTTTCATCAGAATGTTTTAACTCAGTCTTCTGTTGAAAAAGACAGACTCTTCATCAGGACTTTAAGACTTTTTAAAACGTGTTACCACCTACAGACCAAATTAATAAAAAAAGTAATAATTTATTAATAATATTAATGTATTTATCTGTACAGTTACTTGCAAATAAAAAAATAAAATTCAAGACACATTCATAAATAAAAAAGTAGAAAAAGGTCTGTAAAAGAATAAAAGTTCAACAATAGTTCTGCTAAATATTTTTTTAAAAATAAACATATTAAACTTTAAGCTTACAAGATTTGTTAAAGTTGTAATATGGGTTTCGAATTCTAACAAGTGCAGAACAAGAGATTTATTTTTAATGCTAAACCCATTTTTCTTGCAGAATATTGGCTCACTCTGTTTCCTCTGTGTTTAATTGTAAATCTTTTTGTAAATTTTTTTAACTTCAATGTTAAAAATTGAAATTCATGCCAACATAATCCCCAGAGGTAGAGCATTCGTTTCCAGTGCTATTTCTGCCGTAACAACATGTTAAATGTACTGGCCTCTGGGTAAAAGTCTAACCGTGAACCACTTGACAAGACTTTTTGAAATTATCATCAACAGTATCAGTTAAAATATAATTCACCTGATCAGCTCTATAGTAGACTTCAAGAATAGAATAGAATAGTTTTGCATTAGATGATGACGTGTCAATATAGAGCAGGGTTGGGGAACGTTGATCCTGGAGGGCCACTCTCCTGCAGAGTTTAGTTCCAACCCTGAAAAACCCTAGAAAAAAAATACCTAACTGCATCCTGAAGACCTTGATTAGCTGGTTCAGGTGTGTTTGATTAGGGTTGCAGCTAAACTCTGCAGGGACACCAGCCCTCCAGGATCAACGTTCCCCACCCCTGAGTATTCTGCATATTCATCTCAGATTCATCTTCCAGGCTGGTTCAGACGTTTCATGTATTGCACTTCGTCAACTTGGATTACATGCAATTAATTTATTTAGTTAGGACTAATTAATTCATTAACCGATTAGTATGCATTGACATGTTGGACTGTCCTGACACATGATAGTATGCCGTTTGACACCATCACTACTCCTTTGTTAGCACAGTCTTACATTATGGAACTGCTGATGCTATCAACTCAGTAATAACCTATTAGCTGATTACTTTTCCCAATGTTTTTGTTACATTAAAAGGCTATTAATTATTGACAATGTAATTATCATTGCATTGTTCCTAGTGTAATTAAAGTGTCACTAATGGATCTTGGGACTTAACTGATCCCCGTAGTTCTCACTAACCTCTTTATCTGATACTTATTTATTGTAATAGCGGCTCTATTTTTCAAAAACAATACCATTCATCCTGCTGGGGTTTCACTCAGAGAGCCTTTCTTAAGATTGCTTTCCACTGTGGTTTCATAATCTGCACACACACACTTTCTGGAATAGACTGTCTAAATAAACTCTGAATGTCAGTGCCACTCTCCACCAAGGATTTAATTTTATACAGCCACCTGTGAAAAGTATCCACAAGCCTCCCTAGGTTTCATTCTCCCAAATTGTGTGCAACGGCAAAACCGTAATTTCTAAAATTTCATAATTACCTCTAGTAGTAATTGGCAATCTGCATGACAATTTGTTTTATTGGAAGCGTGTTTGATTTGTCCCTGACTGAAAGGAGGTTATTGTGTGTAGTTGTTAAACACATAATGTAGTGTTGTTGTTGTGTTTCTAGGCTGTGGAGAGACCGACATATTGAATACTGCAGCCTGCTGAGTAACGTCATTTCCAGCTCAGTGTGAAATCTGGGTGTGATAGGCCAAGGGAGCCTGATGAGTAAACCAGTTAGGATCTACCAGCCAAAGTGTGTGGCAAACAGCGAGACACAGGCTAACATCTGCAGGCTAAGATGGCATTTAAAATTTTAATTCACCATAAAATGAAAATTGCCCCATTTGCGTTCTTATTACACATCCTGGTTTTATTGTGAATTGGTGCACATGATTCCAAACTAAATGTTTTTCTTTGTTCTGCAAAATGTAATAACATGCTACATCTCTGAAACTTACATAACTTTGACCTTTTTCTTCTTTTAACTCCACACCTCCAACCACTTGTCACATAGGGACCATATTTCACTTTTGTTCATAGTCTTGTACATTTGTATAGACACTGAAACCAGAGCAGAAATCATAGATATTGAGTTCCATTTCCGAATATGATGATAGGACAGAGAATGCTTTTTTTTAATAAAGCTATTTACAAAAAGTTGAAATGCATTACTTTACAAAAAAAATATATATATATTCATTTATTTAATTGTTCTGTATTTTTTTTATTTATTTATTTATTTGTAAAAAAAAAAAAAAAAAAAAAAAGGTCCCCCCTGTGTTTATGGCTTTGACTGAAATGTAAATTATTTCCATATTGACAACATATAAGCATTTTATGAATAACTTTAAAGATGTTTGCAAAGTCATTTTAAGTTAATAGAATATCGAATTAATTGATTTTTTATATTTATTTATTTATTAGATTTATTATATTTAAAGCCAACACATCAATCTAATTATTATGCACTTTATATTAAAGGGGCAAGCAACGAACCCTAAACTTAACCCTACAGTAAGTAAATATAGTTATTTAATATTACTTGTTTCTTCTTTGTGTAATTACATTGTAACAACATCACCTTCAAATAAAGTTTAACTAAATTATTTTATTTGCGCATAAATCTGTCTAATACATTTTGTTATTGTTGAGTAATACTTTGGGGTTATGGGCTCAAAAATATCTAGATAATATTAAAAGATTAACTATATAAAAATTTATTTTTAAATATATTTAAAAAATGTATTTATTAATATGAAGGATTCATAAATATTCTGCATATTTAAATCACTTTCTGTTTTAGATGCTATCAATACACTCACATTGTCAGCATACAAATAGGTACATGTAAATGTTAGCTATGAATACTAATAAGATGACACTAAAGCACGTTGAAAACCACCACAGAGAGAGAGAAAGAGGCCTGATTAACTGAAACTTTGCACGTTTCTAACAACCCTCCCCTGACCTACGATATCTCTGTAGGTCAGCACGTCAACATGGTGTCTGTGGCCCACCCCTCCTTCTGCTGACACATTTGCCTTAGCGCTCCGGGCCCCTGACAGAGCAGGGACTGACCCTCGGTTGCTGCCCTTGCCTTATAACTCCTGGAGACAGTCAAAGGTCACGGCAGGGTGGCAGCAGACTGCACTCCACAGATGGAGGACGACTAGTGTTGTGCTCCTGTCACATCAGCATGCGGTGGTCTCCTCCTGAGGGAGTGAGGGAGATGAGACGAGAGGGAGAGCGAGCGAGCGAGGAGGAGACCGAGAGAGACCCCTTCCCCAGGCCTTAGTCAGTGGTAATGAAAGGACACAGGGGCAGGATGGGAAACATGTGAATCAGTGGTGTGCCGGCGAATGCCCTGACGCACCTTGGCATTCACAGGCAGCTACCAGGTGGCAGAGAGTCAGGCAAAGTCTGTGCACGACACACACATACCCACGCGCTCCATCTATCCCTGTCTGAATGTCACAAGCTGGGAACACAGCCAAGAGAAATCTGGGTTTTTGTGAGATTGGAGCATGTCTATGTAAGCAAGAGGGGAAAAGGGAAATTACTTATTACAGCTCAAAAGGGGATGACTTCAGAAGTCTGTGGAAGAGTCATGTCAAATGTTTGTTGATGTTTGTTTGATCAGTATGGTTTCAATAATCTGCTCACTGAATTGTTTGATTTGCACAATCATACAATATGGACACAAAATAATCTTTTTTTTTTCCTTTTTATAAAATCACACATCACATATTAACCCAAAAAAAAAAAATGCTATGCAGAATTCCAACATATGAGTTCTTTCCATCTATTTTTTATGGAGGGCTCTTTAGAATCTTTTTTTAGAACCCTTTTTTCAAAAATTATTATTATTAAATTGTATTGTTATGTCATGCACTAACATCTTGCGCCAGCGCAAACCGTCTTTTGGTGTTAAAATAGTAGGCTAATGTCAGGATTTACTAAAGACACGCGACATGCAGTGAAGAATTAGCACTGAAAAGGCGTGGACAAAGTTATGTTTGTGCCTAACCTTATCAAATACAATATTTGTAGGAGTTCCCCTTTCAGACGCAAAATTTATGGGAGGAGAGTATTAAAATGAACCATGCAACGCAATTTACTTACGTTTGTACTCGTCAAATTACTAGTATTTGTGCCGATATTTAATTTGCTCTTCTCTTGGTAGATGGCGCTGGTCATTATGGAAATGATCTGATTTCGTCTGTGTTCTTTAATGTCATTGTCAGTAAATCACCTGCAGAATTTTACCCTCCCATTGGTGCTTTTATGGAATTGAGCTCAAACGCTAATTTGCCCTGTTTGGTAAATCTGGCTCTTGGTATTATATAAATATCAAAAAATATATAAAGAATCATTATTATTAATGTCATTATTATTATAAAATCATTCTTTTATGCAGCCTTCATGAGAAGGTAACCCTCCATATAAAATAACATTTTTCAGTACTGTACTGTTCCTATCTTTAGAAACTATTTTTATAATTCCTTTGAATTTTAAAATATTTAAACTGGTAAACTGAACAACCAACTGTCACGAATCCTGGCCATGAACTTTCATTTGTTCACCACCAGAGGTCACCCACTCACCACATGGACTATTGCACTTCACTACACTACTGGCACTTCACCATTGGACTACAGTTCCCATCATCCATTGCACTGACGACACACACAGCTGATTTCACTGATCACACAATCACACACGCTTTATAAGCCTTGGACTTCCTTTCTGTCAGGGCCGAGTATTGTTTAGCATATATCCTAGCGATAGCTACTCTACAGAGCCTTGCCTTGCCTTGCCTTGCCTTTCCTGGATTAACCCTTAGCCTTGCCGTTTGGACTCAGTTTGCACCTCTCTTGGACTACTGCTTGTGTACCTGGATTATCTCTCTGCCTTGCCCTGTTGAATATTGTTTGCCGATCGTCGACCCACGCTTGCCCTAGGATTACTCTTTGTCTTGCCTGTGATGTTCCTGTTTGCCATTGTATGAACCTTGCTTGTTTTGTGACCTCGCCTTTTAATAAAAGCTTGCACATGGATCCGCACACCTCACGTCTTGTTCGCCCCGTAACACCAACAGTCATTACTAGCAGTAATCAGAGTTGAGTCTGAGCTGTATGTCTCAGTTATGACTACAAACTTTTCATCATTTGAATTCTCTTGGCACAGTGTTGACTCTTGGGGAATGTTTCTGCTGGAGACCTGCATATAAACCAACTACTGAAGTAGTCAGAAACGAGGAGTAGATGTTGCATATGTCAGAAGAAAAAATATGTCAGTATTTATACTGATAGACTGACACAAACAGTTTGCAGCTCAGGCCTAATGTATCAAACTTCAGCCTGACAGGTTTTCCACACCAAATGAACTTGCGAGTTTGCTTTTTGAATATTTTTAACAGTAAAATGCAATTTTATTTAATCTTTACTGTAATATAAGGGAGATCCAACAATAAAATATCATAAATAGCATATCAGTATTCACTGCAATATAATGTTAAATGTGCATAAATACTGCAACATAAATATCAATGTCTTTAATTGTCTTGTATCTCTAATGCTAAAGAAAACTTTAGTAAGCTGCAACAGAGAACTGGACATGGTTCAAAGTTCTAAACTAATCAAATCAATTCACTGACTGTGAAGATAACAGCTCACTGAAGGGGAATATTACAAATGAACAATAACTTAAAAGCAGTCTAGTTCTCTCACAAAGATATTGTATAGGTCTAGGAGATTAAAAAATATAGTGCAAGCTGGATAGACTTTTGTGGTAAACTGTTCAAGATTTTTTTTTTCCTCTAACAAGGAAACATCACTGGTCCACCTCCTCACCCTCAAACCACTGTGACCTCGGAGGAGACATGACCGCATACCATGTTTCGTTCAGTCGATCAGCTGTTCAGTTATGTAAGTGCACGCACAGGTCTCCATTCCTGCACTCTGACACTGTATCCACTACAGGATCTTTATCTCGATCACACCCTGCAATCTTAAATACACTTCTTCTGCTGGAAGATATTAAACGTGACAAGCCTGCCAACAGCTTCAGAGATGGAGAAAGAGAAAGATTAAAACAGAAATAAGGAGAGGCAGACACACATCCCCTCACACCACACACGTGCACAAAGCACAGGGTCCCTGGAATTCCTCTCTAGAGAAATAAGAACTGGGACAGAAAATGTCATGAACAATTAGCGAGAGACACATTTATGAGATGAACGCAAACATCCATGATAATTAAACATGCAATAATTAATACAGAGCAACAGAAAGGGAGAAGTAAGTATTTGGATTTTGCCACAGCCAGGCAAATAGTGGAAGGCATTTGGAATCTGCGTCTCTCGCGTTCCCCTCTTGTTTTTTTTTTTAGTATGAACATTCTTGGAAGGAAGAAAAAAGCCAGGAATGAAGGAAAGAAAATTAAAGGAATTTTAAAAAGTAGATAAATAAGGGAAAATGAAGGAAGGAAGGGGGAACACGGCAGATGGAGGAACCATCGGTATAAACAGAAAATAGAAATGAAGGGAAGGGAAGGGAAGAAAAGGCAAGGAAGAAAGGACATTTACAAAAAGGAACTGATGGGTGGAAAGAAGAAATGGAAAATTGGACATAAAGAGAGAGGGATGAACAGAAGAAAGAAATATGCTAGTAATACAGTATGTTAGGAAAAAACTAAAGCTTTGATGAAAGTAAAGAAGCATGGCAGGAAAGTGAAAATGAAGGAAGGAAATAAGAAAAGGAAGACAGAGATGGAGAAATGGGTGGATGATAGGAAGGATGGAAAATGAAAATACAGAAAGAAAGGATTTAAGAAAAATAAAATAAAAATATTTTTAAAAATATAAAAATAATATTAAAAAAATAAGGAATTAAGTAAATAAGAAAAAGAAAACAGAGAAACCAATGATAGATAAACCAATGGAGAAGATAATGATGGAAGATAGAAAGGAAGGACGGAATAAGTAAGGTAAAGTAAAGAAAGAAGGAAGAAAGAAAAAAGGAAACTTGGAGGAAGGAAGCAAAAATAAAATTGAAGACAGGAAGAAAAAGTAGAGGAATGCAAGGTAGGAAGAAAAAATGAAGCAAGTAAAATAAGGAACAAGCAAGAAAACAGAGAAGAAAGTCCACATTTATGCAGTACATTAGAAAATACTCAATTACTTGTTAGTAATTCAAAGACAATATTAATTGTTTCTCTTTGCGCAGAAATATGTTCATTTAATGCTCCAAAAGCCATAATTTCCAAGCGTTTCCCCTCTCCCACCCATGAAATCAGACACAATTTGTCAAGTAAACAAGCTATTAATCTTTTAAACGGTTACAAATCCTGTATTCTGGGTATGAATGATGAATTATGTATGATAAATATAGGGGGGGGGGGATGTTATTAACAACAAACATTTCAACACTTGTTCTGTGCCAGAGAAAACAACATTTTCCCAGGCAGTTGTTTAGCACTGTACCCAAGCGTTGCCGTGGGTCGTTTGCTAACTGCGGTTTCTAAATCTTATTCTGCACGCTTCCTCCTTGACAGTAATTAAGAACGGCAGTAAATCATATTTCCACAATTTTTGGGGGCAATGTTTTTTAAATAGCTCTTTAAAAAGACATACTCCCAGGCTGTGTTGGGCAACATGTTTTTCATATCCAATCATATCGTATTACATCATTTTCCAGAGGTTTTGTAAGATGTGTTATGGAGTCTCAACACATATTGAGTCTGTTTGTGTGATTTATGAAGTGTTGTTTGGCAGTCTGTGTTTATGCTGTATGTGACAATGAGAAATCTGTCCTTCTTGTCACGATACCAGCGGAAGGAAGGGAGACTGGAAGAGCGGCTTGGTTTCAAGCCTCAGAGGTGATATCGCTTACACGCTTGCATGGATGTACGTAAGACACACAATTGAACGAGCACTATCACATATGTGTGAGTTTTATCACTGACAAGCACATTTTGATCCATTTACACACAGTACGTGCGACAATACCCTGTATCGGCATACATATATAGATGAGACATAAGCAAAACATCACACACAGCTTGATTTAGCGTATAAACGCTCACACCACGTGCCTAGCACTGTTTGTTTCTCTCTCCAGGTTCCTCCATTGCCGCGGTTCTTCTTCAAAGCACAGATGTAACGAATGTCGCAATATCTGCTGCTTCAATCCCATTCGACACACTAGCTGTGCCATGACAATATGCCTCCAGCACCAGAACCCTGGCCACGAGTGAAAGTGGATGCCCACAGGCGTGTATGTTATCAGGCTCGGTCACATTGGCACCTCCCTTCGCACATATTAGTGAAAAGGAGGGTGGTATCTGAGGATAATGAATCAGGGATGTTTCTGAACCTCATATCCACAGCAAAAGCTGGGGTCAACATAGACTGCTAGTGTGGTTAATTGGTTTCAGGAGATAACAGATTTGGATTATTGTAGCATGACGAGACAAACAAAGCTAATGGTTTCAGGGTCACTGGCTGTGTCTCACCAACCCTTTAAATGTTCACTTTCTCACGTTCTCATACAAAACACTAGCATTATATTCAGCCTTTGGGCATGCAGGCAGTCCATTTATGTAGGGAGAGTGGGGACGGGTGCGACACTTTATACATTTCCTTTAGTTTTTCAGAGACTGTATGCATTAGAAAGCCAAAATTTGAATACAATAAAGCTACATAAGTCGGCTACTCACCCACATGATTATATACATACAAATTATACTTGAATAGACAAAGTCAAATGTTGCAACTGACCCCACAACAGGGGACGGTTACAACAGTCCACAGGGGCAGTTGCAACATTCATTAAAATGTAATTAAAACCATTCTTAATGATCATTTTGCAATTTCTTTATTTAATTTGTGCATAGACATGGTCTTTAATAAGTTAAATTGTCTGTATTAAAACAAAGAATAGTAAATGGGGGGAAAATTCAAGTAACAAGTAACAAGAATGTCTTGGTTAAGTATTACAATACATTTGAACTACAAAATATTAATTTAATCAGAATCAAGACACTGAAATGTAATGATAGCCTACTTCTGTTAACATCTGTGAAAGGTTACTGAACTAAGGCCAGTTACATGAACATTGCCACTATCTTAAGACTGTCTTAAGAACTAGTTTGACCAACTAGCAGTTAACCAAGTGGTAATCAGTCTTATCTTTCAAATTCAAATCTACCATTATGTACCTGACCTTGTGTGTGTTTGTGTGTGTGTGTGAGACAAAGAGCGGGTGAGAGTGAAGGAAATGAGTCCACCTTAGACTCGTACTCATTTTTAACTTAAAAGGAGAAATACCTAACTATTGAAAGGGGTTCTTTATTAATCCATAAAATTACAATTATGTAATGTTATGGCAAGCTTTTATATCAAAGTTGTGGTATGGGACAGCATGTTGGGACGGTTGCAACAACATGTTGCAACTGTCCTTATACTTGACAGCCATGATAAAACTTGGTATAATAGCTTGACACAATATCTTTGACACATGCTCGCTATGCCTATTAAAAGCTAAGAAAACATAGATATAAATCATATGTTTTTACAATGCTTTACACAAACAAACAGAGCTTGATTGATTGAATGGAATTCAAGCGTAGTTCAGGCAGACCACTAATCGCTTCCATCAGCTGACGCTCAGCTGATCAATTACTCCACCTGCTCCTAATCAACAGCCGTATTTAAGACCATTCAACGCACGATTGAAGAAATCCATGTTCCAACTGCCCCTCGTTGCAACCGTCCCCACTCTCCCTGATATTGTAAATATAATCACAGTTAAAGGGCATTGTTATTGATGTCTGCAACCCCTTCAGCTGTAATTATTATTACATATGTGATGTATATTTACATGTATATTTACCTCAGAGCACATAACATTTTGGAGAGTAGCCTACCCCAGAATGTACGTAATGAGTGTTCAGAATGCGCACGCTTTCACTGAACATAATCAGCGTTGTTTACATTCAGTAGTCAGAAAAAACTTGGGGGAAAAAACACGAAGCGTTCTCATCCTACTGCTTGCGATTCATGTTCTTGATGCAAAAACATGTTAATTATATAAATATAACGACCTTGAACACATCCACTGTGTTGCTTTCCATTGTTTTCTATGTAAATATGTGCTAAACTGACATAGTGTTGCACTTGTGTCTCATGTCTTTTGCAGTCTCTCTTGCATGACGCATCGTTCTAAAAACACAGAAGTTAAACTAAAAAAAAAAAAGCCCCAGTCCCATTCCACTGCTCTGTGCCTCACAATTTTATGGAAATCACATTGTGGGTAAATCACTCCTAACATGACAAATTTCCAGTGGTGGGCCGTCAGGGGAAGCAGGGCCTTCTCTGTTGGCCCTATAAAAAATAAAATTGTGTGAAAAAATGTTTTTATTGATTGGCGGTGTTTATTTTTTAATACGAGTAAAGGGACATGAAATGACAGACCCATGGACTTTATTTACAAGTGACAGGTGAGTGCGTTTTGATTTGATGAGTATTGTATCATGCACATTGTTTTGGAGGTGTATGGTGCGTTGATAATACTGTGGTGCATAGTGGCCTGTGTACTGGCGGATTACTTTTACTGATCCATTTGGGAAATTTACTCTGCATTTAACCCACACTAATCTAGCCTACAGTTGAAACTGTTGATCAGCTGTCATTGTTTTTGAGAGCCTGTGTGCAGCATAATATGTGCATTATATGCATATGGCTGCGTTAGCTGTAACAGAGATGTGTGCATGTAGTTTACAGTTGCTTACTGAAGGCCCTGACTGAAACCCCACGGTACGTCACTGCTAATTTCATATTAACACCTAAATTTAAATGTTGGAAATAGACTGAGATTGTACAGTTTGCTTTTCTTGTCATGATTAGCCTTAGTTAACCTGGGATAACTTTTATCTAGAACATCTTTAAAATATTCAAAAGCTTTATTACATACTCCAAAAACCCATGTCTTCAGACTGAACTGCAATGTCATTTATCTTTGAAAAACCTTCCCATGTGTCCTCAAAATCCAAGTTTTGCATCTCCTTGCAAATGCCCGGAACAGCAATAATTCTTTGTAGCCGGTCGTCATATGCAGTAATTAATTTCAGCTGTCAAAGCAAGCAGCCCATCACTCTAATTCAAAGACCAGACGAGATGTCATTTGCTTTTCATACTTACTTTTCATTATTTCATAGTCTAGTATCTATAAATTATTCAATCTAAGCATTCTACATCATAGATTATTTATGCTTTGTAGCACTTTGACAAATTGTATTGTGACAGCGGTACCTGTGGAGAATTCTTGAGAACTGGATATGAAGAGAATGTCATTCAAATTCATTCCAAGTTCGGGGAAGATTCAGCATGTGTGCTCAGTTCTGTAATAAACATTCCCCAGTCCTGGTGTTTACAACGGCTCCCTCATAGCACATAATAATCTGTTTTTTATATCAAGGTTTCAATTTACTTTCTACACAAACACAGCCATAAGAAACGTTCACTCCGAGCGAATGTGAATTAAACTCAACAACGGATGACAGCCCGAGTAGAAACAGCACTGCTTATGTTTATCTTTGCTTTAGGTTTTGTTTCTTTTCATTGCTGAGGAGAATGCTGGGTATGTGCCACCCCATGGAGCGAGCCAGTGTTTAAGTGGGCTCCTGGGACGCGGAAAGATTTGAGTACAAACGTAAACTCACTTATGAAATCTGCCTGCAATCTTACACACATTGGCTGTTCTCTTTTGCTTTATTTTGACGAGAGGTTCAAGTCGCCCGGCAGAGCAGAACATCGATCCGCCAATCGAAATTGTGGGTCGTGCACGGCACGTCTCCTCCCAGGCTGTTTAACGCGCTTAGAGGTATAGAAAACAGTGGGTGTGTATATATATACATCATTTGAATATCATAGACTCGCGTGTGTGTTTGTTCTGCCAATACCACTCGAACACATCTACAAATGCGGTGCAGCTGTGCTTTGAAATATCACTGACCTACTGGCGATTCTCATCTCATTTTTCTTCTCTCGGCGACAGGCCGGATCTGCAACAACAGGTCGCGGCCACTAGGGAGTGGTGCAGAAATTGTCTTCAAATATTGATTCTTCAACCAAAAGTGATGTTGGGTCAGACTACATATCAAGTTCATCCTCAGAGCACGGCAGCCTCTCGGGACGACAAGCGAAGAGGCTTCCTTCCTTGTCCGCATCAGGATTTAGCGGTTTTCTGCTTCCCGGGAGAACATCCTGACACAACAAAGCCTTTTTAGATGGATCTGTAGATAAACATATGCAGGCAGACACAAACATACACACCTTTGCAGAAGAAAAAAAAACTGATAAAATGTTCAGTCATCATTCGTGCACTTCCAGTTGACCACTTGAAACGAGAACAGGATGAGCTTTTCCCAATAGCAGCAGACCTAAAAATACACCCGGACCATCCCAGGAGAGGGCTGGCGGTATCCTGGGCTTCAGTAATGAGAATTTGAGATGGCACTCGACCCTATCTCCCAAGGCTCAACACTAGAATCACAGTGGTTCTGATACATTCATCACAGCTCACAAAGCAGACGGTTGGAGTCTGAAGGGGCTTTGAAGCCTGCGGACGTCTGGGCAGGCCCAGGGCGAGCCTAGCGTACAGGGCTGTCTTGCAGAGAGAAAACCTCATTTGACACTTCACAAGCCACCAGAGCCCTGAGAAAGACATACTGAGATAAAGACACAATGGACAATGTCTTTCTGCAAATTCGATCCAACCCTGGAAAAGTTCATGCTCAGCAAGAGCGAACAAAAGAGCCGATTAGAGTTCAGAATTCAAGTTTAAGTTAGGTTAGAGTCTGTGGAGGAACACATTGGCATTAGAAAACCAGTGATGAATGGTGGAGCTGATTCTATTTCAAACTTTATTTCATTTCAGTATTGGGCATGAGTTATGCCTCTTCACATTGGAGCTTATCTTTAAACATGTTCATTATCTCAGTCGGCACATTGCTAGCCTGTTTTCAGAACTTCACAGAATACTTCGGAGAGCTTCACAGTTAAACCAGAAAGCAGAATGTTAAAGACAGTATACTGTATTTCCTTGTTTAAAAGTGCACCAAGTAACTTTCTGGTTATGTTTCACTTACAGATCACTTGAATTTCATACTGACACCTAGTGGTGTGGATGTACTGTAAAAGTTGTGTGCATTTGGCTGTGTTTTACTGTGTGCATTTGGCACCCTCTTATGAATTTATTCTGAAACCAACAATAATAATAATAGGGGTTGACAATGAGTTGTATTTGGCAAGTCATGTGATCAAAGCATCGTGGTCCAATGTGCCATTTGTAGAATAAAACAGCTTTTATTTTTTTTAATAATCAGCATTTTAAACATTTATCCATATTATCAATTTATTTAGGTTTTAAATCTAGTAAAAAAAAATGTACTTAGTGCACCTTTAAGTGGTTTGTGAATCTTTTTACAGAGTAACATAGATGTAGGTTTTAAAAGTTTTTTGAAGGGGATTGCATCTGTAAAGCTCACATTACGTAACATTTTACAGCAAGGAAGAGCTGTACTTTACTGCAGTTTACCATTGTTTTACTGATAACTACATCACTTGCATTTCTACTTTGCGCATTTGTGGAAGGAAGCTTAATAAATGTTTCTCTCTTGAATTCCATCTTACACGGACAGTAAAAGAATAGAAAACAGAAAACGTCTCCATATGATCTTATCTAGTGCAAAAAAGTCGCCCATGAATTTTGTATTTGTTGTCAGCAACCCTAATTAGAAGTGCAAAATGACTTAAAGGAAACATTTGACCCAAAAGAGCAAATTGATAACTTGTGAATCACACATTCAGAGCAATCCAACCCAACACATGAACATAAAGTTTGCTGTGTGCTGGAAAGCGGATAAACAGCGTTCAGCTACTGTCTCATCATCATCAACCTGACTAACACACACACACACACACAAACACACAAGCTCCAAGACAGGTCTGAACTGTCCACAGTTTGTCCTACAAGTCCCACGTCCTACTATCTGTCTCACATATGCACACACATACACACAACAAAGACGGTGGAAATCCAAAAAGTCACTTTCAGCTGACAAATGCAGTCTCTCACAGGAGCACCTGCGTGTCCAGCATCTTCAGTCGAACCTCAGGTTTATACAGAGATCCTTGTCCATCCTCATATCTTCTGTCGAAGCAAGATAGCCATCTACAGTCTACAGTGAGTTTATCCAAATTTCACATGTACGGAATCCTCTGTAATGTTAGTGTCTTAAAAAAGAGGGTCTTCTTTTCCATTTGGAATTGGTAAGGAGTCTTGGGCCTCTTGGTACGGCAGCCATGTTCTTGCTATCGAGTGACCTATGGGTAAAACGTGAGGTAGGATTTACATATTAGAAATTCACTAGAATGACAAGGTGTGCATTGAAATGTTTAATTAATAAGTAATATGTCTTAACTTTCTAAAAACAAAAAAAGAAAATTAAAAAGGATATATATAATCAGGGATAGAAATATTGCATTATACTGATTTTGTCAGTAAAAAATATGATCTGAACAGTGTTGTGTAAATTGTGGCTTTACTTTACTCTGGCATTACATCCCACCCACATCCCTCTGATCAGCATATGGTACATTATATTACTATAATTAAAAATGTTTTTGGAAAATTAAACAGTTTCTTACAAACTTATGTGATTTGATAAAATACATAATGAAATATAAACGGAAAAATTACTTCAAGCTACACATGACAATTAATGAGATTAATACAACACTTCTGCTTGAATGCCACTATCAATTATTATTGAGTGTTTGTAATAACGTCTGACTGCGATCCGATGTGGATTTTGGTCAAATGACAGAAACATGTGGTTAGTAACATTCAAGAAGAATTTTATGTGGAAGATACACAGTTACAACTTCTGTGAGGCATGAAGAAAAAGTAATGTAACTAGTATTGTAATTAATTACTGTTGCCAGAAAGTAATAAGTAAAGTAGCAATATTACTTTTGAAAGGAGTAACTAGTAATGAGTAATATATTACATTCTTTGAGTAACTAGCCCAACACTGGTCATGCTTTAGCCATAATTGTCCGTATGTGTTATGGTAATACATACGAAAAGAAAAGAAGAAAATTATATAGTACATTATACTGTTGTATTGCACACAGATGCTTTAGTGTTGGAAAGAGACATTAAGCTGTATGGCAGCTGTACAGCTGAAAAGCAGGCAGTGGAGAAGGATAATAAAAACATAAAGGACAGATATTAAGTGAATGGTACAGGAGGAGAATGTAAAGATATAAGAAAGCAGATGGAAAGAGACAGAGAGAAAACACAATATGTATACTGGCTCATCGCCACAATCTCCTGTGACATGTGGGCTGAAGCCTACTGGTTACAGTTCCATTTCCACTGCTATTAAATACAGAATTAATGCTCACTGGAGTAAGACACACCCTCCTGCCTCCCATCTGTGACTCACTGCAGTCCATTGGCTCCTGTGGTGGCAGAAGGCAGGGCTTAGCCCACTGACAGTCAACTCAGCCAATAATGGACTCAATAAACACTCATTAATCCTGAATGAAAACCCAGAGCCATCATTCATTTCTCGTCTCTCCCTCTTACCAATTTAATTAGGACTCTTAATTTGAAAGCCTCAGCGGAGCTCATAGCCATAATGCATTTTAATGAACACAACAGATGTTCTGCTGTTACTTTATAACTCTGAGCAATTATTCTTATGGCAGTTGTGTTCTCACACAACGTTATGTCACCTGTATGTCACAACTGCATGAAACAGCAGTCACCCCTGCGTTCACCGAACAAAAATAAGCAAATCTCACATATCAAAGTCTCATTTCTAATCTTTATTTTAATTTATGAGGTAAGCATTTAACCTCATTTAACTTTCTTTCCATACAGAAAGAAAGTATTAAAAACTTTCTTTCTGTATGGAAACCTAATCTCAGCAATCTTATCTATTTTTAGCTTGAATGCTGACATTTTGAGGCATTAAACCAGTTCAGCTGAGCTGATGCACAAAATGTACATCTTTAATTGCAAATGAATCCATTTTCCTGTTCGCTTTTATATGCCTTTTTCAAATCAAAGCTAGCATGCACCAACAATGTTGTCTCTGCATGTTTGTCTAGGCTCAGCTCTTGAAAATTCTCCTTCGAACTTTGAAACTTTTCTCTGTGCGACTGAAGTCCTTGGGGATTTATTCACTCTGTGGAGTATATTTTATATATCTTCAAGCTTTGCACATTCTTTAATAAGTTTATTTTAGAAAGTTTGAGTGATGCATCCTATATCATACTGTAGGGATGTACTGTAGCGCCAATTTAAAAAAAAAAAAAGATCTGTGTCCCTGCAGTAATGTGCCCATAAAACAAGTTAAGATTTGAAGAGGTGTGTTTAATTGTTTTACAAAACCCTATATATGACGATCTTATCTCATAACATAGCCCTTCTTGTACTCTCGGGAGCTTCAGAGAACCGACTTATAAGAGTAAGGCCTCAACAAAATGTTGCTTTGAAGAATGGTTTGCCTGAGAAAAAGGCATTGGGAAAAGGGGTCCTCAAAGAAACGTCCTTTGAGAATACTTCTAGGGAGTGTTTTGATGGCATATATAGTAGCTCTTAGAAAAGTCTGTTTAAAAGTTACTTTTATGGCAACAAAAAGGTTCTCTTTCCATGGGCAGAAGATAGTTTCTGTGCCAACATGGCTCTCTTGTACTTAAATTTAGCATGTGTCAGATTGCAACCAGGCGTTAATCAGTGTGGTCCTTATTTCCTTAAAGGGGTCATTGGATGCAAAATTCACTTTACAAGTTGTTTGAACAAAAATGTGTGTTGGAAGTGTATGTACACATCCATCCTATAATGATAAAAATCCACCCAATGTTTTTTTAAATCCCTATTTTAAAATCCCCTTTCTGAAATCAGGCTGTTCTGCGATTCCTGTCAGAATAACGTAGTTCTGTACAGGCCCCTCCCACGATAGTTGATTGGCACTAGCGTCTTACCTTAGACCCGCCCTGAGTGAGCTGAGAGCTGTCTGCTATTGTGTCAGCTCCGGTGCAGGGGAAGACAAAATGTCTCCAATTAAGCGATTGAAGTGTTTAGTTGTTGGATGTAATAATGAATATAGCAGTCGTCATTTACTCCTGACATCTGAGCCGCTGAAGACGTAGAGGATTAACGTTACTTTCGCTTTGAAGGGAATGCGCCAATCCCCGATCTACATAAATGCATCTATGTTTGCGCAAATCATTTGTGATCCAGCTTCATCTACAGAAGAAGTGAATATAAGGGTTTTTATGAATCTTTGCAAATTGCCTTTCCTAATAATGTACTAGTTAGCCAGTTTCACAGCTGAAGTTTAGTAGTATTCTCCATAGATATATATATATACCTAGATGCCTCATTATCGACTGTTTCTATGGGCCGTGATATGTAAGCCATCCACCATTTTTGGAACGGTCTGTGAATCTTTGAGCACATTGACTGTGTGCGTCTACAACAGCAAGTTATATGCTTGTATATCTTTGAATATTCATTGATTATTATGGTGAATGCGAGATGGCTGACGCATCAACGTATCTGGAGTGGTCGAATAGGGAATCTACACTATAGTCTGCTCGTCACTCCACGGAAGAGAGAGGCGGAGTCAGCAGAGCTCACTAGGATTTAAAGGGGTCCTATTAAGCTTTTTCACTTTGCAGTGTGTATGTTTGGGCATAAAAAGATCTACAAAGTTCCAAATCTCAAAGTCTACTCCAAAGCGAGATATTTCGTTTTTTTTTTATCTCGTTTCACGAACTACAACGAACGGCTCGTTAGGACTACAAAGTTGTTTTCCTGTATTTGTGATATCCCAAAAATAAATCCCGCCTACGGAAATTCGAATGGTTGTTGGGTTGAATGCTTGGTTGAGCTCTGCACGTTTCAAAATCGAAACCAATGCTGGTGTTTTTATATCACTGTATTTCTGGTGGAAGCTAACTGTTTTCAGAAAATTTTGGATGTCATTTTCATTTTATCTTGCATGTAATGTCTGATAAAGCAGCATTTATGAGAGGAGCTCTGTTTTGTGTACAGCGTTACCGAGAAAACCTCAATCTCTCCCGCTCCAACAGCGCCTCCTGCTGGCAGAGAATTAATTTGCATATATATTTCTCCACAAATAGAGTAAGTCTGTGGGACTATGGTACAAATAAATTCAACTGTATAACAGTTTCACTGCAATTCATGCTATAATGTTATAAAGAACAATAAACATAATACATATTACTGTTGCACTTGTCTGTACATAGTAAATGCAGTTATTTTTATGCTGTCGTTGACATCCTATCTAAAACGTGATTTAGCCAAAAAACAACAACAACAACAATAACGTTACCACTTTAATATGTCTTGCCATATCCGTGTGTGCAAAGGTTCTGCATGATCCTCTTGTTCAATATTCTCGAGGTCTGAATTGATTCAGCAATATTGACGAATGTGCTGTTTTGGCAAGGGGCGGGGCAATACTGAAATGCCGTCTAAGCTGTTCGCCAATCACAATGCACTGGGACAGGTAACCAATCACAACACATCTCGTTTTTTTCGGAAGGCGGGCCTTCATCAAACCTGGAACTAATCGAGCCGTTTGTGCCAGGCTGGGGAGTGAGGTATTGTAATAATGTAAATTATGTGAAAAATAATGCAATTTTAAACCACCAAACATGAGAGCATGTTCTAATACACCCCCAAAACAAAATCAAGACTTTGTAAAAGAGCATAATAGGACCCCTTTAAAGAAACATGGACTAGATCAGCGTGCTGAAGACAGCTGATTTTGACAGGGTAAAGAAGGTGTTTTTTACACTACCATTGAGAAATTTTATATGTTATAGACTTTTCTTTAAGACCCTAAAGAATCATATCAACTTGTGTAAAATGGGCATCCGATGACCCCTTTAAGAACCAAATAAACCACGTCAGCAAAATGCAACTCGCTTTTACTTGGCCCACTCACCTTGGTGGTTTTGACTTTGTTACCGGTGCTGCAGGACCAACCAGTAAGGTCTGGAAGAACTTTACACTCCTCGCCATCCATACATGGGTGCATTTGACACCACCACTTCTGCAGCACGATGGAAGCTGAAAAAGAGATGGAAAAAATTTAATACTAAACAACATTATACTCTCAACATTATTATCTTCAGAGTATTTCATTGGACATCACTTTTCTAAAATTTTCATCAAAAGTGACCATTTCAAAGCCTGTAATATTGAAAAATTTCAGGTGTAAGTTTGACCTGCAATGGCAAGCAAAACAACTAAGATGACTAATACAGATAACATCACTTCTCAACTGAGAAACATAGAGGGAAATACATGAAAGATCAAGAATTTTCTACAAATAGACAACTGCTGAAGTACAGGCTGAATAAGCAGTTGTTAACACAATACAAGATAATAGTGTGGGAAAAAAAGTCATGTTGCAAAAACGTCCCCTTTTACACAGTAAGCTGTATTTTAACAGTGAAGGAATTATATATCACCTTTAGCATTATAATCTTTATTAAACCCAAATAGAAGTTTTTTACCAATACAATACATTTGAAAACACCCTCTCTACTCTGCTTTCTAAGTCCTCTGAGCAGTCCAAGCTCTCCCATGTCACTTCCAAAGAAGCCTAGTTCACTCCAAATCCAGTTCTGAGAAGCCGATCAATAGCCTGTTCAAATGAGGCTCATTGAGATGAGTGCGTCCATAAGAGAACTGCTCACAAGCCCATTGTCCTCAATAATAGAAGGAGAGAGGATATACAGCGAAAATGAGCTTTACATGGAATTATGCCAAGGAACACGCGTAAATCCTCTCAAGCATCATGAGTGAACGCCTTACAGGACATGAAAGCAGGGGTTCATACAGCATGTGTGTGTGTTTGTAGATTTGGAGTGTAGGACGGCTAATAGTCAAATGACACTGCTTGTAAATCAACAAAATAAGCAGTTGCAAAGGAGTGATATACAGTAACTACTGTGTGTTTGTGTTTCCATCTGTGTGAAGCCCACAGTCTGTTTGCAGTGGTTCAGAGAATCAGTGGGTGCATAATTAGCATTAATGTGGTCATTATTAGGTATAATGGCAACCTTATGAAATTAAGTTTTCATTACTGCAAGAGCTCTCCATAATTGGTCTACGCGAGTGTTTTGTGAAATTAAACAAACATACAAACCAATATAAGTTAATTCTTCGAGTTAGCATCCAATAACAATATTGGTCATGGGCATTTGGAGAGCTCACATTCATGATTCAAATTCCCAATAAACACACCCAATAAACTTCTTCAACCCGTTATCATCAGACAAAATAATCAAAATAAATATTTTTCTTTAATTTGCAGGATAAGCAGAACAATAAATCAACATGTGGTCCCACCAAGTCCTACAGTATACAGTATGTACACCACTTATTCAGCAAGTAACCCTTAAATTGATCAAAGGTGACAAAAAAATATTTATAATGTTACAAAGGATTTCTATTTCAAATAAACACTGTGTTTTTCAGCAGCACAACTATTTCCAAAATTGATTATAATAAGAAATGTTTCTCGAGCAGTAAATCAGTAAATAATGACACTGAAGACGGTGAAAATTCATCTTTCGCTATCACAGGAATAAATTACATTTTACAAGTAGGGTTAAGAACCTCAAACTGACCAATTGTTAAAAAAGCGAGAGAAAAAAAGAAAATAATCTTTTTATAGTGCATGTTAGAGCAGGTGTTTTAGACTGAGGGTTTGAAACTTTCGCAAAGAAAAAGGCCAGCTGAGATGCTAAAGTTTTTCAGTAGTTAAATGGCTTTAAGTTTGCAGTTGTGGACACCTTTGTCTGAACCCTTTTTTCAGCTTTTCCACACCAAATCTCTCACTCCACCATTTAGGCATTTAACTGGATAGAGTTTGGCCAAAGCCCACATACTTGAAAGGATTTTTCTCGCTTTTAGTGCTGAAGTGGCAGGGACAACTGGGAGAAACTGATGGTCTTTCTATTTTCAGTAATGAAAAGCCCTATCTGAGGATAAGAAGGCACTAATTTGAGCTTTGATTTCCTGTATGGCGCCTTGTTGGATTTAGGCAGAGTCATTGCTACAGATGTGACAGACTATCCAGGATACAGATATACCCCCATTTCAGAGGTATGACTGGCTGTGTTTGAAATGTGTCTGACATCATGTGGTGGCTGAGGAAACTGCAGGAAAAGACGCCGACGAGTAACGTTGGAGGGAAAGAGAGAGGGGAGGATAGATTGGAAAAAAACTGGTGAGAGGGAAAAGCAGAGAGCAATATGGGATGGGAACAGCATGTCAGACATCTTGAGAAAGTGTCTCACTGTCTGTCTCTTCTTGTTTGTGTTTGTAATTGTTGGCACTGGGGTTTGTGGCATGTTGTAGTGGGCCTGGTGGGGAAACCCAGCATGTGGTAATCATAAGTATTCTAAATCATGCAGACTTTGTCTCTCAAATACACAAACATTGCCGCTATTGTCAATATGATGCATATGTCACAATGTGAGATAACAAGAAAAAAACAATCAGCATTTCAACTTGTGTGCTTGAAAACTTAAGATTTGCATATTTAAGAAGTTTCATATTTTTACATTAGTCACATTAGTAATACATTTACATTAGTCACACATAAGCCATTTGTAAACTGGTTTGAATATCAAACATTCATCTGTTTATTTGAGTATCCCAACACAGCAACACTGACTCAACCAATGGTGTGCATTTGGGACAGGACAATCTGTTTGTTCGACAAATGGCAGAGGGGGAGCGTTTGAGAAAAACCATCATAATAGAGCATATTTTTGTACACTCTAATGCTGGGTTGGGTTGAATATTTAACCCAAAGTTGGGTTGAATATTTAACCCAAACTTCTGGGTAGTAACCCAACCACTGGGTTTGAACAACCCAATCGCTGGGTTCGTCCATATTTTACCCATATATATATCCATATATATATATATATATATATATAAAGCTCTGTGACAAACAACAGTAAATTATTTAGTTCTCCATGATAATCTTCTCTGAAGACAACTTTTTGAAAATTTGAAGCCTAAATACAGTCATCAGAAGCTAAATATAGGCTAAACTAACTACACCGCAGCAGCATTACTTCAGTGTCACCATCAGTAAGCTTCCAACAGCTATTTCAGTCTTTAAAAACATTTTCTCTGAAAGTTTAAGAATGCATAGTTTGCAAGAGTGTAATATAACACAACAAGGTTGAAAAAGTGGACTAGTGAGTATGAGTTTGCCAAGATGACATTTTTCAAGACAAGTAAAAGCTTAATAGTATCACAAGTAGATATTTATTATGTATTTTGAATACATCAGTAATAAAACATGAAAATATCTTTAGCTTGTTTTAACCACAGACCTTTAATTTCAGTCATTTAACCAGAATCATTCAAAAAACTCACTGAGTGGCAATGGAACCAGAAGTGCTAAAATGCTAACTTGTGCTAAAAATGCTAACAAAAAATAAATTATCCCTGCAGCACTCTGTTGTTGCAATTCCACTTGTTGACACTTACAGCACAGAAATTACACAATACAAAATTATGTTTTTAGGTATCCAGAATTCCGCATGTTTTGATGATTGAATCAAGCTTACAATGTCAAAACAAATTCCTACACAGGATGCAAGAACACAAAAACGTTCACAAATATACATACTTGCACAACGCAACTGTGTATTTTTCCATACCTCAGATTAATGGGATTGGTAAAAAAAATTATAATAATGTATATCTGTACACGTATATGCATATGGGTGTGCATCCCAGCTAACACACCTAACATTGTAGTTTATACGCCAGAGACTCAAAACTCCCTAGTATCAATCCAAATCCATTTATACCCGTCTATTAGATTACCCAGCACTCCGTCTCAGCAGCACAAAGCCTGAAATGACCTAATTTACAACACTATCAGCTTAGCTACAGATTCTGCCTTTGACACACATTAATGCAGTGTATTAATTCAGTATCACTCTCCGCAGGCTAACAGCACATTTGTCTCCTTAAGGATACGCCCGAAGAGCAGCACAGGAAACACACCTGACCCCACCGACCTATTTATTAAACAGCAGGCATTCCAGCTCACGAATCCGACACATCACTCGCTGTGCATCAAGAAATCACCATGGGTTTTCTCCACATCTGCCACTGCATGAATGTAACCTTAGCCTTACGTTGGCATAAGACATAGAGTAAAGTACAGGCTGGTTGTAATTGGCATAAGATATGTTATTCTTGGTTGCATGTTTCTAAACTAATTCAACACTGGTGAGACTAATCACTGTTTAAACAAGTGTTTATACAAGAACCCAGCAACAACAGATTAAACCAATGCAGAAAATTAAGCCAGAGTACCAAAAAAACTGAAAGTAATTATGTTGGAGCAGATTTTATTGCCTGAATTCATAAAAAGCTACAAACGCAAATTAAATTTGCTGACCAAACTGGTTGAATAATCAGTGTACTTAGCTTGTTTGTCACATTTTACAGGTGATCTAGGAATCGGTCATTTTCCTGCTTGAAATACACAAATATACACAACACACACACACACATATATATATATATATATATATATATATATATATATATACAGTGGTGTGGAAAAAGTGTTGGCCCCCTTCCTGATTTTTTTTTTTTGCATGTTTGTCACACTTTAATGTTTCAGATCATCAAACAATTTTAAATATTAATCAAAGATAACACAAGTAAACACAACATGCAGTTTTTAAATGAAGGTTTTTTTTATGAAGGGAAAACAAAATCCAAACCCACATGGCCCTGTGTGAAAAAGTGTTAATGACACCTGAGTTCAGTTTCTCTAGCCACACCCAGGCCTGATTACTGCCACATCATGTTGAGATCCAAAGAAATTCAGGAACAAATGAGAAAGAAAGTAATTGAGATCTATCAGTCTGGAAAAGGTTATAAAGCTATTTCTAAAGCTTTGGGACTCCAGCGAGCCACAGTTAGAGCCGTTATCCACAAATGGCGAAAACATGGAACAGTAGTGAAACTTCCCAGGAGTGGCCGGCCGACCAAAATTACCCCAAGAGCGCAGCGACGACTCATCCAAGAGGTCACAAAAGACCGCACAACAACATCTAAAGAACTGCAGGCCTCACTTGCCTCAGTTAAGGGCAGTGTTCATGACTCCACCATAAGAAACAGACTGGGCAAAAATGGCCTGCATGGCAGAGTTCCAAGACGAAAACCGCTGCTGAGCAAAACGAACATAAAGCCTCGTCTCAGTTTTGCCAGAAAACATCTTGATGATCCCCAAGACTTTTGGGAAAATACTCTGTGGACTGAGAAGACAACTTTTTGGAAGGTGTGTGTCCCATTACATCTGGCGTAAAAGTAACACAGCATTTCGTCATACAAACATCATACCAACAGTAAAATATGGTGGTGATAGTGTGATGGTCTGTGGCTGTTCTGCTGCTTCAGGACCCGGAAGACTTGCTGTGATAAATGGAACCATGAATTCAGCTGTCTACCAAAAAATCCTGAAGGACAATGTCCGGCCATCTGTTCGTGACCTCAAGCTGAAGCGAACTTGGGTTCTGCAGCAGGACAATGATCCAAAACACACCAGCAAATCCACCTCGGAATGGCTGAAGAATACACACAGTATACACACATATATTATGTACACAAAAAACATTTATTTTGGATGTGATTAATCGAGATAAATCGTTTGACAGCACAAATATATATATATATATATATATATATATATATATATATATATATATATATATATATATATATATATAATCATTTTTACTGTGTGTTTGAAAAATTCCAACAAGTGTAACTCTGGAACATATCAACTTTTATAGCTGTGCTAATCTCAAGTCGCTTGTATCACTCTATTATTTAAAAAGGAATGTCATTTATTTATTTATTTTCTGTAAAATAAGCAGAATAATGTACAGTAAGTCTGGCATGATTGCAAAATCAACCCAGGCTTATGTTTGAATCATGGCTCTTTCTGTGGACAAATGTCTAGATGAACTAGATGCTGGACTTATCAGACAGGGTTTTGAAGTTCCTGTATGTGTGGCTGAGCACTGATACCCAAATCACAGATGGCAGAGGCTCAGAGGGGGCTCGCCTCAAGCCCCAAAGCAGAGCAGAAATCCTGGGCACACAGGGCAGGAAGAGAGGCCCTCATGCAGAGTGAAGCCGATCTCCCCACAGAGCGCCAAAGGGAGTCTCTCTCCACCTTCCCTTCGCTCCTTCTAATGAGATTTTAATGGGCAGGTCGGTAGAGGCCTGCAGAGACTCAAGGGCTCACAGAGGAGTGACTAGAGATACGGTCCCAGCCAGAACAGAGTACCAAAGGACCTCTATGTCAGAAAGCAGAGATATTTAATCCCTTATTTATTACATTCTCATTGAATGAGATTTAAAGTCCAAGTTCTCAGTGCATCATTGATCAAATTCTGATCCTAGCTGATTTGCCATAAGACGGTATATCTCAACTCTCATCCTCTGAAGGTTTTAATGAAGTTTCTTTCAGCTCTTTCTAAGGCTCCTCGATGGCTCTCACTGATGTTTTAATGATATATGAATGGGTAAAGTGCCCTCTAATGGCCATACAGAAGAAAGACACAATACAAATATCTAATACAGCAATCATATAAAAATACATATGATCACACTTTATTTTAAGGTCCAATTCTCACCATTAGCTATGATTTTGCCTCAGTAAACTCCTTTTTCATTTTCTGCTTATTAATAGTAAGGTAAGGTTAGTTGTTATGTTTAGGTTTTGGGTAGGATTAGGGATGTAGAATATTGTCATGCAGAATATTTGCTTTATAAGCACTAATAAACAGCCAATATGTTAACAATAGGCTAATAATAACAATATGCTAATAAGCAACTAATTAATAGTGATAATTGGTTCCTATACTAAAGTGTTACCATAATAAGCAATCAAATTTGTTACTCTGTAATATACCACAGGAAAGTCACAATTACTCCCATCACACTTATTTTTCTAAACACTTATTTTAACACTGTATTGAAAAAAATCAGATTAAATACATGGAGTACAAAGTGATATTTGCAGGACAAACGCCCCTGAGATTTTTATGTTTGCATGTTTACATGATTCTTCAGAAATCATTTAAATATGTTTATTTGCTTCTCAAGAAACATTTATCATTATTATCAAAGATAAAACAGTTGTGCTACATGATATTTTTGTCAAAACCTTAATACATTTATTCATTTTTGCTTTACATACATGGAACCTTATAACTGATGCCATATAATGTGACATAAAACATTTTCTCATGCTACACCACTGTTTTTGGGAAAGAATTGCTTCTTTCTAGAAAAGCTACACAGTTTCTAAGCTACTGGAAAAAATGTAGTTAGTCTTGTCACTACTTCTAGTTAGCTACTCTCCAACTCTGCACTGAGTATTAGATATTTATGAAGCTTCAGAAGTGGAGAATATGTTCCTATGTGACCTCCCTCCAGAGGGCTGTGTGGTCCTGAGGGAGACAGTGAGACTGATAGCCAGAGGGATATAGAGATCCAGCAGTGTTGATAGAGGAAATGACCCTGACCACTCTCTCCTTCACTGCACAAAAACACAGGTCAATCATACTGACTCTCTTACATCAGCACAAACATATGACCTCTGATGTGAGTTCACACATGGCCTCTCCAACTCTCTTTCCGCCGTTCTGTGTACACCGATAGTTTTAAAAGAAAAAGAAAAAAAACTGCAAAATATTGCACCCATGCA
Organism: Barbus barbus; assembly: GCF_936440315.1. Lineage (NCBI taxonomy): Eukaryota > Metazoa > Chordata > Actinopteri > Cypriniformes > Cyprinidae > Barbus > Barbus barbus. The sequence goes on along the minus strand of NC_136715.1, from coordinate 16,466,276 downwards.
CATAAAATATGCAATTTCCTAAACATATAGTAATAGTAATCTTACATTCAACATTTTGCATTAAACTGATCAAAAGTTAAAAACTTTAACATTGTTACAAAACATTTCTACTTCAAATAAATGCTATTCTTTTGGACTTTCAATTAACCAAAACAGCATTATGGTTTTTCACAAAAATATTAAGCAGCACAACTGTTTTCAACCTTAATAATAATGATAAATGTTTCTTGAGCAGCAAATCAGTATATTAAAATTATTTCTAAAGGATGATGTGACACTGAAGACTGGAGTAATGACTGTTAAATATTCCGCTTATGTTAATACAGTATATTAAATATATTTATATATATATAATATAAAATATAAATATATAAATGTATATACATGTAAATATTTTGTAAATAAATTTATATATAAATAATAAATATACACAGTACACATACAAATATTATGTAAACAAAAACTTGTTTTGAATGCGATTAATTGTTTGACAGCACTAGTTAAAATAGAAAACCATTATTTTAAAGAGTAGTATATGTAAGGAATAATTGATGACGGGCCGTTGAATTATTAGAAAAATAATGCACACCCGAGAGCATTCGTCCGCCAATCAGATTCAAGCATTCAACGGCCCCGTAGTGTAAATATATATATGTATATATATATATATATATATTACATAATTTAATTGATATATTACTTGTCTTGTTATATAGGCATTATTATTAGGTACAGTATACATACAAAAATCTGATGAATTTATCCCTATGCTTGTGTATTTTATCCTTTTATAGTTTCTGGTTGTCTTTCTCTCGGTTACATCAGATTCCTTGTGCCTCCATGATACAGTCCTGCAGCCTCACATCTGTGGAAAATACAAAATGTGCATAGGACCCATTTTTGTCATTACATGAACTATAGTCAAAGAGAGCCATGAAAGTCATAACATGGAATACCTCCTCTGGTGCAGCCCTCCCTACTTTCTATTGGGGTCTTTTGTCTCGGGTGTCAAAGAAGACGAAGAAAAATAGCTGCCAGCATTCACCCTCTTGCCTTCATAACTAAAGAGCGTACAGTATGACCGAAGGGACACATTTAAACCTCCTTCATCACCCAAACTACACTCTCTTGTCCTAAACCTTTAGGTAATAGAGAAGAGATGAAGCGGAGGACAGTGTAGTCACATTTGTCACATGGATAATGGCTTTGATATCAAAATACACCTAATATGTTGCAAAATCAGTGACTTTTCCCAATGAAACCCATTCACAATTGGCCTCAAGAGACAGGTTAACATCAGGTATAAACGGTAACGTCTATGTGCTGATCATGTGTGAATGGACCACACAAGATGGATGATAATGCCAGGGTAAATTGGGTCATATTAACATTCTCACACTGTACTACTCTACTGTTAATGTGCTTTTTATTTTGCACAACATCAGAAAAATATATGAGCCTGTGCGCAACTCAAGTTTCATGGGACTCATACCCAAGTGCTTCACATCACAGTGATGTACCAGGTGAGCTACTGAGCAAGCTTACTATGTTAGAAAAGCCATACATATGGAGTGGATTATGTGATTCAGGCATTAAAATGTATTAGTTTACAAATCATGCATTATAGTAAACATGTTTTGAGGTTGTAGCATAGTATTTTTCAAGGAATTGCTCTAGCATTTGCCTTTATTCATTGATAATCTGCCCCTGTAATCATAATTTGTTTGCGTTGTACTGCTCGTTTCACCTAGAAACTGCACTGAAATGTATGAATAGCTATGTATTTTACCAATAAAGGGGAATAAGCAACACGTGAAAAACACTTACCCTCCACGCAAGAAGGCTGTGCACGTGTTGTCCCGGCCACCTGACCAGGGAAGCAGGAGCACTTGACGGTTTGTGAACGTTCCTCTATCTTGTTCTTATTGCAACACCGGTGGATGGCCACCACCTCACAGGTTCCCTGCTTCACCTGGTACGAAGCTGAGGAAAAGCAAAAAATAGAGATACTTTACTTTTCCCTGGTGAAATAGGTCATAAAGATAAGCACAAAAATCAAACGTTTTGCTCAGAGCAAATATCAATAAATGCTGCTCTTCTCTTCCCCAGCTAGAGAAATTGCAACACTATACAAAGTCTGTTCTTTCAGTTAGCAGAGCAAGACAGCAAGTGATCAAGAGAGGAAATGCCAACTTTATTTGTGTATAGATGTAAATAAACAAAGTTGTGTAAAGGTTTGCTCATGGATTTAACCCTAACATTTAATAATAATAACCCACCCAATATAAGAAACAGCATCTATATTTAATGAGAGTAGCAGCATCTAACAAGCTTAAGGGCTGCCAGGTCCAAGTCTTCCCTTCTTTCCCACTTCCCCTAGCAGTACATACATAATGAACACAAAGCTCTGTTGTTCTGTTCAGAGTGTAAATAAATCGCTAGAGCATTGAATTGTTTTTTTTTTTTTTTACAAAAAAACATGATAGAGTCTAACATGAGTGCTCAATTGTGTGTGTGAGTATCAGCTAATGCCTCAGTGTAGATGCAATGTGGTAATAATGCATTATGACATATTTAGAGCTGTTATAACAGGTGGCTGAGGAAGATAACATATCCAAATGATTTAAATCACAGTGTGGATGAAGTTATCAAATACCATTAGCATTCCTTAAATGCAAAAGTAACTAGTCAGTCTGTTTTTACTGATACATTTATAGGTGGCATAACCATCTGCCCTGCTGTCATGAGAGAGAACAAGCAGGTGACATGGATTTGAGGTGAACATTTATAAGTAGCATTCTTCTCTTGGGACATCACTAGCCAACTTTCATTACAGGATGGAATATGGGGCCATTCACACAGAAAACATTTTTATGTTTCAAAACATTAGACACAGGTCTAGTAACTTTTTTTAAAGTTGAACTTTAATGTAACTTGAGGTTTTATAAAGCTAGACTAACACATATTTACATAGAAAAACAAAGGAAAAGCAGCATAGTGGAACACAAACGACCCCTAAGGTCAGTCTGAAATGTGTCTGATAGTTAAGAAAAGGAATGGAATGACCAGCAATGTCTAAAAATACATTACTAACTATTAATTTAAATGTCGACTCTTTCTTTTGAGAGACAATAACTTTAGACAGTGCACTTTCAGATTTAAAACTTTGCAGGATGTTTTCATTCATTTAGAGCTGTGTTACATACCGCATGAAAGGTAATCTTCAAAAATCCATAATAGGGGCATTTTAAATCAGATGATCATAAATCATAAAATTCAAACATTTTAGTCAGAATGCAAATAACAAATTATTATGATCAGCAACAATTGCTGAACAATTCTGTCATGATTATATAATTGATGTGTAAATGTATGATAACTTTTCATTGTAGTTCTTGCATTAAAGTTAATAGTTCAATAATAAACTCATTTTTATGTTTCTAGGGAAAAGTAATGCAATAAAGTGTCTTGACTGATAAAAAAAAATTATTATTCTTTTGAATGTACACTTTTATGTTTTGTTCTGAACATAAGGTGGACATGGTGGGTCTGCACACACACACACACACACACACACACACAGAGCAGCATGATGGTTTCCATTTCATCAGGCCGTGAACTCGCTCTCCCGCTATGATGTGGAGTATGTTTGACAGCTTCCTCCTGGGAAAGGTGATGCTCCTCAGCTTAGAGAGGTCTCATTCTTTCTACTCTTCCTTCTCTTTTCATTTCCTTCTGTACTCACCCCTCTACCTTCTTCCCCTGAGGCTCCATGTGTAGCCATATTACCCCATCACCCTGTCCTCTCTGCCCAACATGGACCCTGCCGACTGGCCTTTAATTAGAGAAAGCGTGTGGAGTCCAGGAGGCGAATGCTTACAGGCTGGATGGCCGTGCACAAGAGTTCAACGCGCTCCGTCTCTGTCAGCCCCAGCATCGCCGGATAAACAACAGATAATGGCAGATCTCTAACTGTGACTATGACTGACAACATGGGACCTTGTGTCGGATCCTGCACGGGTATCGCAGAGATAATGAATGATGGATAGTGCGCTTCTGTATTCCGGAGATGAGATCTTTTTGGAACGAGAGGTACATGTGTGAATTTTAGTTGAAAAAGTGTCTGTGATGTGTGATTTTTGTATCTGAAAAATTACAGTATTGTTATTATTAACTATTTTCGATCATTCAAAAAAGTTTAAATAAAAAATGTAATATTACCTGAAAAACTAAAATGAAAATTTGAATTTGAAATTTAAAAAAAAATAAAAACTATAAATTCTAAATATTAATAAAAACTATAATAGTTTATAAATAATACTAAATTACTATTCTTTATTTTGTTAAATTCTTTCAAATTAAGGTTTTCCAATGTTTCTTTTTTTGTTTTGTTTTGTTTTTTCTTGCAGCAGGTTCATCCATTTTTTCACTATAGGGATTTATGTGTTTTTGTGGGGGGTGGGGGTTAGTAATGGTCATTCAGATCAGAGGTTTCGTTAAAAGTCATTTAAAGCTGTCATTCTCAGATGGTTTGGGTTCAAGACCCAGATTTTACATTGGACATTGAACAGTGACCCACACAAAATGCACTGTGACCAATGTGAACATCATCTAGTAGTCTTTAAATAAAAGCATCTGCAAAACATAAACTTGAACTCAGCAAGATTTTTTAAAGAAATACTTTTATTCAGCAAGGATTAATTAAACTGACCAAAAGTGACAGTAAAGACATGTATAATGTTGCATGAATGCACAAAAACTGTTTTCAGCATTGATAATAAGAAATGTGAATGAATGAGCAGCAAATCAGCATATTAAAATGATTTCTAAAGGATCATGTGACACTAAATACTGGAGTAATGATGCTGACAATACAGCTTTGCCATCACAGGAATAAATTACATTTTAAAATACTTTAAAATGCACAACAGCTGTTACAAATTGTAATAATATTTCACAATATTGCTGTTTTTACTGTAATTTAAATCAAATAAATGCAGCCTTGGTGGGTATAAGAGACTTTTCGACCCCAAACTTTTGAATGGTAGTCTACATATAAATATAAGCATTTCCACTGGATATAATGCTTTAAAGCAGCTGCATATCAAATCACCAAAACTTTTTTTATTCTAACTGCAACTTATTTTTAAGAGTGTAGCTTTCCTGTAAGTGCAGCATGTTCCAAATTGCACATGTGCATTTGTGTGTGGGATCTGTGCACCTTGTTAGTGTGCAGAGAAGCAAGAGGTTGGAGGCTCGGTGATCAGGGGAAGACACCCCATCACCACCAAACCCCAAGAACAAAGGCCATACTACCTTCTACTGGCATAATGGGGTCACAGGAGAGACCTAAGCACCAATCCTACACGACAACCCACTTCCTTCCTAAGTAGTTGCTTGCTTCCAATGACACACTCATGCACAAAAGAACTCTTTGTATACCATTAGCAGTCATTTGCAGTCAACCTGATGAGCAATTCCCTAGATTTAACAACATTGTGCAGAGAAATCACACTTCACACTATCACTCATGTCTTACACCTCCCTCACACACAGGCAGGCGTCACATCTTGGACACTCATCTGACATATCTCTGGCCCTGAGGACTGCAGCAACTGCAAAGCACAAAAATGAGCTCTGCAAGGTTTAGATTGCTTGTAAACGTGGCATTAAGCTAATAATGACTGAACAGGCATGGAAAATGTGTGGTGTATGAACAGCTTAAATGCATCTGAAGAAGCTTTTCTCTGTATCTTGCCTCTTCTTACACACTTGGCAGCAGATGTCATTTGTAAAATTCTCCGCCACACCATTAAGCACAGAGAGCAGACTCCAGGGATAATCGTGCATTTTTTGCGCGGCTTCTCCTCCAGGACCACGACGCTGGAATTAACCGCTCTGCGTTCCACCATAGTCATCTTGTTCTGGATTTTAAAGCGCTGCTATGATGATCTCAGAGTAATAAATCTCAGATCAGCCTGAAATCAAATAAGATTTCAAGCATGGCTAACTGTCTCTATCCCTGTGGCGGACGCATCTGGGTGTCGAGTTAAACGCCATTACCTTGAGCTGATGGGGCAGCCAGGCGACTGATATATTCTGACAGCGCGAGGCGGGTGAGCCTTTGTGCGATTTATCAAGAAGCATGTCTTTCTGCTGTCAATAGCTGACTAGCGTGAAAGCACCAAAAGGGCAGAGATTTTGTGACTCAGTTTGAGGGAACTTGGTTGATTGTGACGACAAAAGAATATGCACTAAGAGTAGGACTGTCAATGCAATGTATTAATTTAGTGAGATTAATTATATTAAAAATTGTGCTAGAAATAACAGGCTAATCCTGCCCTCTCTGACCCATACGTAAAATCTTTTACAAGAGTTTTTACAACTTTTATTGAAACCACATTGTATATTCATGCATTTGGCTATTTTTTTCAGCAGATTTTGATATGCATTTAATTATAATTAATTACATATAACTAATTTAATTAAACATTTTAATCTATTGACATCCTTAATTAACTGACATAAAGACTGGAACAGTGTAACTGTGACAATTAACAGGCTCCTCATTTACACATTACACATGGGTCTGTGTCAAATAATAAAACTTACTCTGCATGACTTCTTGTCAGATAGTGACAGATATGGAAAAAAGCTGGGAAGAATGCATTTATAAAGTCTGTCTCTGTGCAACAGATTCGCTTGTAAAATTACAATTGTATAATTCCAAAATCATACCTGGCAGCATTGCTGGACAAGATAATGACAATAGCAGAGCCGCTAATGTCTCAAACACCTGCTAACATATGAGATACAGCCATCTAAAGGTCTTAAAAAATGTATTTGATCAGTTAAAATTATAAGTTATCTTTTTTTGCACAGTAATGTGACCAAAACTCTAGATTTTTCCTTACATTTCTTTAATTTAACATATTAAAAAAAAAAAAAATGTTCTTAAACATTCTGTTTATTTCCAGATATTTGAATCCCAGATGATCAATGTGAAGTCAATGTGAGTTTGAGCTCATGTTTTGACCTCAAGTCTCTTATGCTCACATGACTGCATTTATTTGATCAAAAACAGCAATATTGTGAAATAGTATTACAATTTTAAAAAACAGTTTTTATATATATATATATATATATATATTCATTACTCCAGTCTTCAGAAATCATTCTAATATGTTGTTTTGCTGCTTACAGTGATACACATATGTTAAAAATAGTTGTAATGCATACTATTTTTGTATAAACCTTATACATTTTTTCGCCAGGATTCTTTGATGAATAAAAAGTTTCAAAATTTGCTACAGCAACGTGCAGAAATGTTTTCTTAGTAGCTGTATTGCAGTTTTCCAACTGTCCATCCATACTTTTTTACTAAATTAAAATGAGGTATTCAGGATGTGAATTTCATAAAATAACACCTCATGTGATGACTGGTTCAGCATTCAAGAAAGTAGCATGCAGTTACAGACGAACGTCTACGTCCATGACAGAATTAAATGTGCAAGGTGACACAAAATTAAACTAACAAGCTTTCTAACAAGAACACCCGTAACGTACTACCCGAGCCCGTCTGACATGTTCCACACACCTCCATAACTCAGACCAGGTAATAGCTCCAGGTTAGCTGTAGTTTTTAATTGGATGTGTCAAACGTCATCACAGGCTTGAGCAATGTTGCACAGACGTTTGAACTTGTGTGTTTAATCTTTATGTCATGAGTGTAAGAACGGACAAAACTGACAAAGACCAAAAGCACAGCTCACATAACACAAATGAGGTCTCAGAGTGGGTGGCCTTTGGCTCCCGGCGACTCACTTTGACACACTGTACTATATGGAGGCTGAAGCGATGTGTTGAAAATGGCCACAAAGGGTTCGTGTGGGCATGGACAATGTGTGTATACTCATTAAATGCAATGCGCGTTGGGGCTTTGTTGGCCTTCGGTGTTGGCTATATAAGGGCCTATTACAGCAGACAGGAACAAAGGCAGCCACTCACATGCTATTGTCTCTATTTACCTGCAAGCATGGACAAGCATGGCAAGACACGCAAGACAAGGGAAAGTGGTTGTTAGTTATAGTGTCTGGTTTCAGTGTCAACCATCAGTCAATGGCCCTTGCCTCGTTTGGGTGAGATTCAGACCATCCGTTCCCATTAGTGTCCATGTTTCCACAGGAGAACTTTACAAATGACCCATTACTGCTTCTCATTCAGACACATGAGAGTTTGTTCCTGTGCAGGCATTTATAGAGCTTCAGAGCCACCATGTGGTCACAAGAGACACTGCAATGAAGAACTTGCTTTTCTCAAGGTACAGGTAAGATGTGACTGTTTGGAAAATGTTATCAATAACATACTAATTGCGCTACTGATATTTTGTGTAGTAATTATGTATAATATAATAAGATAGTAGCCTATATTATATCAAGACACACACCTAAATATTTTATATATAATACCATTTAAAATCCTCAAATCTTTTGAACTATTATTACTCCTGTCTTCAGTGTCACATGATGATTTGGTGATCAAGAAACATTTCTTATTATTATTATCATCATGGTTGAAAACTGCCTTTACTGTCATTTTATTATTAATTATTATTGCACTTATAGGCATTAACAGTACATGCACTTACTTGTACTTGCAGTGTACTTATCTAAGAAAGTACTCGAAAATAGGGTACATGGGTTAGGGTTAGGTTTAGGGATAGGTTCAGGTTTAGTACCCAGTTACTGTAATTACTATAACAAGTACATAGTGTAAGAGCCATAATATTAAAATTTTATATTATGTTTAGATTTATGTGTAAATTGGTTAAACATCCACCATGTTTATTCTTTGTTTATTCATGTTTATTAATGCTCTGTTTATTATTGGACTGCCTTTAAGCACCTTTTATTGAGGGACGCTCCCTTTAAGAAAGAAAGAAAGACGGAGCAACAGTTTTTTGAGCGGAGTTTATTTGTTTCTCTTCGTTGTACAAGAACATTCAATAAACGGTTGAAATTTGAATGAAGTCCAAAGTCAATTCTTTGCCTGAAAGAATATAGAAGCTTATTGCTACAACAAATAGTATGTACATGCAGAACAGCACTGCAAAATAAAGTGATAACATTTTATGGGTATTTTAGCATTTTTTTTTAAATCATCAACCCCAAGCTTTTGAATGGTAGTGTATGATATAAACATATAATTTACTATTAATTCATATAATATATTATTAATTCATTATATAATGTTATACATTATATAAACATGGAGAACGACACTTTAAATATAGAGTATGCACACTGTAAAAAAAAAAAAAAAAAGAAGTCGAGCCAACTTAAAATTTTAAGGCAACCAGCTTCAGCAGATTTTTGAGTTTTCTCAACTTGTTGTTTTAAGTCTATGCAACAAAAAGTTGAGAATCTCCTATAAAAATAAGTTGAAAGAACTCAAAAATCTGCTGAAGCTGGTTGCCTTAAAATTTTAAGTTGGCTCGACTTCTTTTTTTTTTTTTTTACAGTGCATATTGAATATAATAATATAGCATATCACTACTATAATAGTAACTTTTACCATTTTTTCAACTTTTTTAAGCCTGGTCACCTGTGCAAAAATACTAAAACAAGCTTCATTCTTCAGTCCACTTCTCCAACATCTAAATCTGCATTTTTTTTTTTTTGGTCATCAGGTCGGGTTCTAGACTATTGAGGTACAAATAGCTACTTTGTGCAGCCAGTCGATGTAAAAAGTCACTCTGAAACTTTCCCCAACATAGACACTGCATGACAAATAACTGAGGAGCGAATCAATGAAAAGTGTTAGCAAAGCAATTTTCTGTTTTTGCCAACAGTTCACTGTTTTCTTTTGTTCTCCTGAAAATGTGCAATTTTCACAAAAAAAAAACTCGTTTTTACCCAATTAGCAAGAATCTCCCTTGAAATTAAGGATAAGGCTGAAACCAGTAATGACATCCACTTTGGTGGTATATGAAATATGAAAACTTTGGTGACCTTCACAACACACTGCTGCTGTAATTAGCAGCGAGCTGATTAAAAACACCTCCTTGAGAAAAGTAACCTCTTCTCCCCGTCAAAATGAAAAGTAACATCATCAGTCAGACCAACTCAAGATGCTGGTGGCATTTCTGTGCCAGCAAAAAGGTCACCTTGCATTAGCAACAACTAAACAAAGAGAAGTCGTAATTAAAGAAAGTGTGATAATTAGCTGGAGCAACACTGACATTGGGGAAGGACTTTGCATAATATGAATGATTCAGCGAAAGAGCCGGAGTCTGACCTTTTGGCATGCTAAAATATTTATGTACTGCTGGTCACTTCGTTGCCATGAGGGAAGCTTTCATGAATTATGCAAATCAGAATTAGTTAGCTCGTGGGTGTCAATTAGTGTGGGGAAGTGGACATTATTTTAGTTACCCTCCCTCTTTTTTTTTCACAAAGACGGGTAGGTCTGTATCCGTGTGTGTGTGTGTGTGTGTGTGTGTACAGAGGCATGCAGAGGTGTGATAATTTTATTACCTGACCATTTAAGATCATACATATTAATACAGTCATTACTGAATTGTCACTTCGCTTAAAACTCCTTACTGCGGAGGAATGAAGTCTAATGAAAAGAGTGACTTTGCTGCTGTCCATTTTAATATTACTGCAGGGCAGGAGCACTATCATATAAATATGATACGGATGCAAACGACCTGCATTTAATCTCCTGAACAGGACAGCACTGACAATAATGGTAATTGCGTGTTTATATTAGAGGTCAAGCCATGTTAAATGTCCTTTATGGGCTGCAAAAACAAAATGAATGTTGAAAGGTTTACCGACGTCCTCTGTAGTTTAAATTCACTGGGTGGACAGAATCTGAGGACTTTTTTAATTTTCTACACTAATTTTGTACAGAATTGGATTTAAACATGGTGAAATGTGTTAAAAAAAAGTGATGAGAATAACGTACTCTTATTGGTAGCTGAAAGCATAATTGAATATTAGGGTTGAATTAGTGGCATAATTATTACAAAAAATAATTTTAACAAAAAAAAGCATTAAAAGCAGACATGTAAAGGTTATAATTTCATTAAAGCACTTATGGTTATTCTTATTTTTAGTGTGAGAGTAAACCAGATGATCTGCTCTGTGTTACTCTCCTGTAATTAAGCCAACAGGGCTTTGACATACCTGTGTGTCCCCGCAGACTCCGTGTACCCGCAGAAACCGACTGGCACGAGCACATTACCAAGGTGACCAAGAGTACAACCTGCAACGGCCACGCTGACTGCCCCCACAGCTTCATCTAGAGGTAGACCAGGACAAAGAGAGAGAAAGAAGGAGAGGGGGAGGGATGAAAAGAGTAAACATAAGTCACAGTTTGCCTCAAGGTTGTGAGGAGACATCAACTGTGTTACCTTTCTGTCCTGTGTTCTCTGATCACTCTCTTCCCTGTGAGCCAGCCATGTCTCCTTCTTGGTCCTCCTCTGTCTTCACTCGCTTCCTCAATCACTGTTCAGATCCTGAGAAGACAGAAGGAAGGAGGAGAGGGATGAGGTCAAATGAGGTATAAAGTAGTACATGTGATTTGAAACTCCCTTAAAACACACTTTTCAAACTCATATTTCATTTACTTCGTCTACTAGCAGTGGATATATATGCATGACAAAAGGACATTTTAAGGGTCATTTTAAGGGTTTTTACCCCCATGAAAAAATTTCCTCCACATCTCAAATCAACATATATTTTGAGATTACATTTTTAGCATTGTTGAAATAGATACATTTTTATGTATCATAAATACAAACTATTGAATAATATTGCCATACTTTTTTATGAAAGTGAAACACATCAAATATATAAATATATAGTATATATAGTTTAAATCATACTCTTCACTGACTGTTGTCTCATTGGTAAATAAGTACACTAACTTCTTATTGAACTTAATTAGTGCTAAGTTTCAAATTAAAATGAATGAATTAATAATAAAAGAAAATAACTGTGGGCTTTTATAATTTGTGGAAAAAAAATTATGTTAATTTATTTTTCATAAAATTACAATTTAAATCAAAATGGTAAGTAGCTGTTGTAATTTGTTCAAAATTTATATGTTAAATTAATCAAAATGAAAACCAAAGTGATAATTGAGGGGCAGTCATCATTTAACTGATGGAAGAACCGATGTTAAAAAATCAAAGAAAAAACTCTAATTGAAATTAATGGGCCACATAACAGCGCAACTGAGAGACAGCTGTAATTTGTGTAATAATGTAATTTCCGATTGAAATGATTTCCCTCTTTGTTTAAATTATCATAAAATGTAACAATATTTTTATGATGGAATTTAATATTTTAAAACTGAAAGCCTGGGTCTAGGACAAGGTTAAACAATAACATCTACACAATAAAAGCACTTGAACGTATCAGAAATTCATTAAAATGTTTACAGAACTGTTATGTGACCTTCATATGATAAATGGAAAAATACATCTGTGAGTTTTTAAATGAAAAGTAACCCCTGGCACCTAAAGTTCCCTTTGTTCAAGAAACACCCACATATAGGCGAGAAAATAAAAACAAGAATATGATAACAGGACAGCACAGATGAAACCTGAGATTGGATGGAAAGAGGTAAAAAAAAGACCTGAGATGAGATGGAAGGTCTGAGGACAGAGTGGGAGAGAGGAATGAAAGTCCTGATGGAGCGGGGCATGAGAGAAACAGAGATGGGGTGAGCAAAAGAAGAGCAGCTTCAGAGAGGGATATCCACCCTCAGGGCCCGATGCAACCCCTGTTCTTCAAAGGCAACCCCGCACACGCACACAGGCGGTGGGGCCACAGAGATGGGACTGATATATTGTTTACTGTAGTTCACCTACCCCCAGGCTCGAAGTGATCTCACAACCACATCACACACTCACAGAGACCACCGATCTTGCAAGTTCAATCACACACACACACACACATTCATACTCTCTTTTCTCTGCTTCTTTCATACTGGCCAGGCCAATACACAGTTCCACACAAGCACAGTGAAAATTCCCATAAATAAAAGTTGCCACAGACTCAGGCAGGTCAAATTCCTGCTTGACTCTTTAACCTTGATAAAAAAAAAAATTAACACCGAGTACCACAGGTACACAGATGACAACATGAAAAATGTACCATCATTAACATCTATATCGTCTGCAACCATTATAGAAAGTTAATGTTAAATATATGCACTTGAATTATTGTGCTCGCTTCAGTGATTATGTGAGGCATATTCACATTTAAATACTTTATGATAATTAGGCACCCCTCCCATACTGTAATATGACATATGGACACCCAGATGCATTAAAATATAAAAATTGATAGAAATATGCTTAATTGTCGTAAAAAATAAATATGCAAAAATCTTGGTTGGTTTCTTGGTTGGTTTTACACATAGTTGGTTTCTATGTGTAAAATGTTTCATTATTATCATTAGTTTTGAAGTGACATCACTTGGACATGTTTTCTAGAGATTTCCCCACAGATCTGAATGAGTGATTGTGTACACTGAAGTGTCATTCTGTCCCCTTGTGGATACAATGAGAATTGCTTTGAATGAAAAAAAAAAGACAGATGTTTTAATACACATTTAAAAAAAAAAAAAAAAAAAAGTACTACTATTTGTTTTAAATGTTTTAATAAATTAATTAATTTTGATTTTTAGTGATTTATCGTTCAAACATAAAAACAGGATCGATTTGAATGTTGTGATGTATACTTTAGAGTGTATGAACGTTTCATATCCCATACTCAAGACACTTTCACTGGTGTTTTGATTATAGGAGTGGATGAGGAGCTCATAAAGCGTTCATTTGCCTTAGCACTTTAATAAAACACTCCTCATCCAACATTAGCGTGTGTGTGTGTGTGTGTGTGTGTGTCTGATGATTAGACATGGTGAGCCACCGAAAGCAGCACATTGTCCATTCTCTTTACACAGACAGACACATAACAGCATTACCAACAGCTTTGTATTCTGGCACATTCATTAGAGAAACCCATACTGGAGTGCAAAACATTACACACAAAAGCTGACTACGCACCTATACACACATGCATAAAATCCTGTCAACAGTCTTGACATATTAAATCATCCTGTTATTGTCACTTTGTTCTTCCTGTACAACACCTCTAATTGCCCTAAACTCATGCAAATGCACCTGTGTTTGCTCATAGGCGAGTGTGTGTGTGTGTGTGTGTGTGCTATTTATCAGTGTATTAACTGAAGGACTCTTCAGCAGAACAGACCATCATTACGTGGAGTGGGACGGTCTGCGTAGGAAAGTCTGTCTGGAGATTGCTTTGATTTGCATTTGGCTTAACCTTAATCACAAACGTGCACATGCAGACGTGCACAACCTCGCTTCATTGACATGCACCGGATCAAAGCCACCTCTGACTAAGATACAGAACTGTGCCCTGCATTTAATGCTGTCATCTTCTGCCTGGATCTCACAACTGAAGCATTAAATATAAACACACATGCAGGTGAGGCGACTCGCCGTGGCACACATCCCAAGGTGGAATACTTGGCCCATTTTCCTGTCGAATATAAAGCACAGCCCTGACTGTACATTCCCTGCTAGACAGAGTCATTTAAATTGACCAGTGAATTGTGAATTGAATTTCCGAGTCTCTCAAAAACGGGGTGCACCAAAATGAAATGGACTCCAGTATTACATGCCTGGCTGGCCGATGATAATAAAACCCATTTAGGCTTCTTGACGCATCGGTCTTGCAATAACATGAAATACTAATTGAGGAAAGAACTACTGGTTTGTTTATAACTGCTTGTTTACCTGATAGTAGTGTGACAACCAAATGGAAAGGAAAAAGTTGAGGTATAAAGCTGAAAGTTGAGGTATAAATTACTCTATTTGGGATGTTAAACTGGCAGTTTAGATAGATTTTAGATAGAATTCTTATTTTCACTTTAGCTCGACAGCATATTTAATTTTATGCATATCAAAACTAGCCCATTTAATGAGTTGTCTTTAAAGGTGAAATGAAAATTTTCCTAATCTCCGCCCCTCAACACATTCCAAACAAGCATGACTTTCTTTATTCTGACATTTTGAAGAATGTTGGTAACCAGTTTTGCTGACCACTGTATGGACAAAAAAAGTCACACTGGTTTGGAATGGCACAGAATTTCCATTTTTGTGTGAACTATCCTTTAAGGTCTTATGTCACATGTCTCATTTTTTCAACGTCTCATTTTCTTAATCAGATTTTTTGGAAAGCACTGAAAAACAACATGTTTAATGTTGCATCAGCTGTTCGATCAGCTGATCTTAATCTGAGGAAAACAAGGCTGTGAGGGATAGACAACAGTCTTTACATTGACATGCACTGTATGAAGGTCTAGATCATGTAATTTTCAAAACCCACAACTTTAAAAAAAAAATTAGGAGTTTGTGTCTACTTTTTGAAGTTTTTTTGAAAGATGTTGCATGAGCTGAACAATTAACATGTTATAAAACAACAGTAGAAGAACCCATTGAACAGAGAGTACTTCCAACCCTCACAGCCTTGTTTTCATTCCTGTCAAAAATGAAATATGGCACTAGCCTATACCCTGACAAAACGTGCAATCACATTAGTGACATTTCAGTGAAATTTTAATGGTCCGTTGTCTATTGTAGCAATGTATGAAGCACAGCTCACACTTTCAATCCAAGCAGCTTTCTGATTCTGCAGTCAACACAGAGAATTGCAAAGTCTGTGTGGGGAAATCTTTCACCTTAATGCAAAATTCCTGATCACGTGAAAATATAAGTATAAGGTATAACACACTGAACAAACTGTACATTCCAAATTGTATATGGCATCTAGTCAGACTAAAGTTGAAGATGAAGTGTGTTATTTCAGATTCTGTGACAATTTACAAACACTTCCTTCAATTTCTATTACATGGACAAAATGCCCCCCCCCCCCCCCCCCCCCCCTTAAAACATAACTGTAGTTTATCACACCTGAGTTCAGTTTCTCTAGCCACACCCAGGCCTGATTACTGCCACACCTGTTCGCAGTCGAGAAATCACTTAAATAGGACCTGCCTGACAAAGTGAAGTAGACCAAAAGATCCTCAAAAGCTACACATCATGTTGAGATCCAAAGAAATTCAGGAACAAATGAGAAAGAAAGTAATTGAGATCTATCAGTCTGGAAAAGGTTATAAAGCCATTTCTAAAGCTTTGGGACTCCAGCGAGCCACAGTGAGAGCCATTATCCACAAATGGCGAAAACATGGAACAGTAGTGAAACTTCCCAGGAGTGGCCGGCCGACCAAAATTACCCCAAGAGCGCAGCGACGACTCATCCAAGAGGTCACAAAAGACCGCACAACAACATCTAAAGAACTGCAGGCCTCACTTGCCTCAGTTAAGGGCAGTGTTCATGACTCCACCATAAGAAAGAGACTGGGCAAAAATGGCCTGCATGGCAGAGTTCCAAGATGAAAACCGCTGCTGAGCAAAAAGAACATAAAGGCTCGTCTCAGTTTTGCCTGAAAACATCTTGAAGACTTTTGGGAAAATACTGTGGACTGACGAGACAAAAGTTGAACTTTTTGGAAGGTGTGTGTCCCATTACATCTGGCGTAAAAGTAACACAGCATTTCAGAAAAAGAACATCATACCAACAGTAAAATATGGTGGTGGTAGTGTGATGGTCTGGGGCTGTTTTGCTGCTTCAGGACCCGGAAGACTTGCTGTGATAAATGGAACCATGAATTCAGCTGTCTACCAAAAAATCCTGAAGGACAATGTCTGGCCATCTGTTCATGACCTCAAGCTGAAACGAACTTGGGTTCTGCAGCAGGACAATGATCCAAAACACACCAGCAAATCCACCTCTGAATGGCTGAAGAAAAATGAAGACTTTAGAGTGACCTAGTCAAAGTCCTGACCTGAATCCTATAGAGATGCTGTGGCATGAGCTTAAAAAGGCGGTTCATGCTCGAAAACCCTCCAATGTGGCTGAATTACAACAATTCTGCCAAGATGAGTGAGCCAAAACTCCTCCACAGCGCTGTAACAGACTCATTGCAAGTTATCGCAAACGCTTGATTGCAGTTGTTGCTGCTAAGGGTGGCCCAACCAGTTATTAGGTTTAGGGGGCAAGCACTTTTTCACACAGGGCCATGTGGGTTTGGATTTTGTTTTCCCTTCATAATAAAAAACTTTCAATTTCAACTTTCATTCAAAAACTGCATGTTGTGTTTACTTGTGTTATCTTTGATTAATATTTAAATTTGTTTGATGATCTGAAACATTAAAGTGTGACAAACATGCAAAAAAATTTAAAATCAGGAAGGGGGCCAACACTTTCACACCACTGTATAATGGCTTGCTATAACTTAATACTGCCATCATTTACCTACCCTCAGATCATTCAAAATAACCTGATATGACTTTCTTTTTTACAAACTCAATGCAAGTACAAGGCAGTACATTTGTAACTCAAGAATGTCAGCAAAAAAAATAAATGTGGCTGACTGAACATTTTCAAACCGCTTCAGTGATTTTAAGTGAAAAACAACATGATGCTTAAAGGGATAGTTCACCCAAAAATTAAAATTTGATGTTTATCTGCTTACACCCAGGGCATCCAAGATGAAGGTGACTTTGTTTCTTCAGTAGAACACAAACAAAGAGTTTTAACTCAAACCATTGCAGTCTGTCAGTCAATGGTACCCAAGGCTATGAGAGACAAAAAAAAAACATACGGTTACGCAATACTGATGTAGAAGGCAGGAAGACGAGGGAATAATCAGGTTCTTTAATCGTGTAAACGTATTCAACAGAAACATAACTTTGCACATCACAGAGGATCTCACCTGGACCACCAACACCATGTCACTCTCCAAAAAGGCACAACAGCGCCTACACTTTCTCTGCCGGCTGAAAAGAGCAAGCCTCCCTCCACCCATCCTCACCACATTCTACAGAGGCACCATTGAGAGTGTGCTGACCAGCTGCATCACTGTCTAGTATGGGAACTGCAGTGCTGCTGACCGCAAGACCCTCCAGCGGACAGTGACCACAGCTGCAAAGATCATCGGTGCCCCTCTCCCCTCCATCCTGGACATTTTCCTTACACGATGCTCCAGCAAAACCAACAGCATCGTGAAGGACTCCATCCACCCCTCCCACAGTCTCTTCCAGCTCCTACCATCAGGAAGACGGTACCGGAGCATCAGAGCCCACTCCGCCAGACTGCTCAACAGCTTTTTCCCCCAGGCTGTGAGAGCCCTGAACTCAAATCACCCCGCCCCCCTCTGAAACCCTATGCAAACCCCTACCTCCTGAAACATGGAAACATGGACTACCCCCCACCCCAAACCTCCAACCTTACCACACCAAAGAAAAAAACTGTATGGAACTTTTTTGTGCAACTTGAAGTGTGCTACACACAGGTGAGTGGGCCTGTACAAACCACCTGTGGTAACACACTCTCCTCTATGTGCACTAGACACTTTACACACACTGCTGCGTGTACACAATCCCACAAAAGACTCAGCAATATATGTATGTTTACATGCTCATGCACTACAAATCATCCTTCACTGTTCCCCAACCAGCTGCTTGACTCAAAATGTTTCTCAGTATTTACTGAGAAACATACAGTATTTGTTACAGTATTTGTGAAGCATTCGTATAGTTTGTATTTTTTATCTTTTATTTTTCAGTTTGTATAGGGTAAATATTTATTTGAAGCATTCATATAGTTTGTTATATGTTATATTTTTTAGTTTGTATAGGGTAAATACTTATATATAGTATACTTATAGTTCAAATCTGTCAGTAGGTTAGTTGTGTATAGGTTTATAGTGTTTTTTTACTTCATTGTTGTATGTCTGTATTTATGTAGCACTGTGGTCCTGCGAGGCACGACATTTCGTTCCACTGTATGTCCCCACATGTAGCGGAATGACAATAAAGCTCAACTTAACTTGACTTGACTTTAAGACACGATAAAGACGACTACTGAACTCAAGGCTTATAAAGAACACAAACTAATGAGGAAACAAGATGATTAATACAAGACAGGTGAATGGAATAAACGATTATTAACTAATGACAGGAAACCGACCAAATAAGGACAAACAGGAACTAAACAGAAACCAAACCGTTACACATACACAGACAAAACCAAATTAAACCCTGCGGCTCGTGACAATACATTGTGGTCTAAAGACTCGAAACAATCGGTCTGTGCAAGAAACTGAACAGTGATTGAAATACTGTTCAGCTTCTTGCACAGACTGATTGTTTCATTCACATTAATATATATATTAGGGGTTGAACGACTTCTGATTTTTTTAAAGTCGACTTTTATGTGATGAAAGTCGAGTCGAAGTCGACTTGTAGCTGATGATGTCATTAATGAACAAATAAGTCTGGAGCTGTGACAAACACCTTGTGCAAAGCTATGGCATATGACACAGCACTGCCCACATGGCTATTGCTCCTATAACAGCTTATTTTTTATCAGTTCTTTCGTCTTTGAGTTATATTTATCACAGATTTCTGATCTTTCTAAATCAGATAAGTAGCACAGTAAAGATTACATTCATATGAATGAATGCATTAGTGAGAACGATTGCATGTGTGAATTAATTCTAAAAGGCTATTAGAACATATTTTTGTCAGCTGGGTACCTGTGGTTCAGACAACTTTCTTGTGCCCTGTCACTGTCTCACTTATTTTTGCTCTCTCTCTCTATTTCACTAACACACACATACAAGCCATTTGCAACAACAGACTTGATCTTAAATACACCATTTCATGCTCTGGAGCTCAAACAGAGCAGAAAAATGAACCCCTGCAAAACAACTCTATCTCTCCGACGAGAGGCCCAACCGAAAATGAGCCCAAATGGTGTGAGGGCCAACAGAAGTTCTTAAAAGCATCTTGAATTTCTGGAAAAATGCACAATATTGAAATGCGGTGGGAGGCCAAGGCCTCCGGTGCATTTATCTGGCTTTTCATTGAAACATTTCCAGCCTGCTGCATTCCCACGTCTCCAGGCAATATCGGTGCGTGTGTTTAGGTGCAAAAGCATCTGCAGGGAAGCTCGCAGTAAAGCTCCGACAGTCAATCCGAACGGACACGGGGAGTTTCCGCACCGCTGGCGCTGCCGTATCAGTGTGTTTGCAGATGAGTACATCAGCTCTCGCTCAGCCGATATTACTGGAGATAAGCAGGCAATTTTCCCCACCCTGCACTATACAGCATCTCATTTCAATATGTATTTACGAGCTTGTGTGTGCACGTGTGTGCGCGCCTGTGATTATTTTAGAGCCTATTGGAACAGTGAGCGATTTCCTCACTAAGTTTAATCTACAAGAAGACATAAGGCTATATAAACACATCTACCTTTTCACACACAAAATACATACCCATGCATACTGCCATTCAGATTTTAAATGCAGTTTCCAAAAATGAATCTGTATCTTTGATAATTAAGTTGCATGATTACTGTAGGTCAATAATGTGCATCAAAAATGTGGCTGAAAATCAGTCCAATTGAATTGCACCTTCTGCAAATCATTGGCTTTAAATTGGAGATTCTGACATCATCTAGCCACCCTCATGTTGCAAAATGATTTGTGACCCTGGACCACAAAACCAGTCAAAAGTAGCACGGTATATTTGTAGCAATAGCCAACAATACATTGTATGGGTCAAAATTATACATTTTTCTTTGATGCCAAAAATCATTATGATATTAAAGATCATGTTCCATTAAGATATTTAGTAAATTTCATACCGTAAATATATCTAAACTTAAGTTTTGATTAGTAATATGCATTGCAAACTATTTCATTTGGACAACTTTATAGATGATTTTCTCAATATTTCGATTTTTTTTGCACCCTCAGATTTTCGAATACTTGTATCTCGGCCAAATATTGTCCCATTCTAACAAACCATATGATACATCAATGGAAAGTTTATTTATTCAGCTTTCAGATGATGTATAGATCTGAAAAAAAAACTGACCCTTATGACTGTTTTTTTGATCCAGGGTCACATTTAACAAAATATCAGCTGCTCTGTTCCATGTGCTCTACTCTGTGCTCAGTATCATTTAGTTAATTTTATTAGTATTATGTGAGATACACAGGCTACATATATTTCATTACATTTAAATATTTTATAACATTAAAGTATAAGTTCAGAATTTGAATTCTGAGTGCTAAATGAAGCTGTTTCGTGGCTAGATTATTTAGTTATACTTTTATTAAAATAAATAATAATTTGTTACGTGTGTTTTGTTTTTTGTTGTTGTTGTTTGTTTTAGTTTGGCCATGTATTTCAAAAAAGTACATGACTGCTGATTTGTTATATATTGAACATCATGAATACAACTTGAATGTCTCAAGGTCTGTACTTTGGTGACAAATGCAAGAGATGTTAGAACAGACAAGATTTTCAATTTGTATTTTTACTAAAAACGTATTTGTAACAAGGTATGCTTCAGATATGAATAAAATGTATCTATGTAAATCTTTGCTGTCAGCTGTAACACAGCCCAGAGCTTACTACAGTTTTGTATCAAGCCCAAGGGTAATATGATGACAAGGGTACTGAGTTAAAGTTACAGAAGAATTGATCTTCATTGCACTTAAGTCCCATCCACAGCCTGTTGCTCAGACTGGAGTCACAGTCTCCTAGATCCAATGACTCCACCAGACCGTTTTTTTCCCATCTCTTCCATTTCCTCACAGACCCAGTAAAAAGAAATATCTGTAACCAGAGACTTTCCTTCCAGGATCTTTACGTGTGTGCGTGCACGCTTGCCTTATAACTTAAAAAAGCACCTGTGTGTCTTCCTCATACGATTTCAACACATCACATTTAAGCCCTCTGAATTAGATGTAGAGTTAGAGTTAAGCTGAAGTTTGAGCTCGCCACTCATTTGCTGAGGTTCTGCTTCTCACGGCATCGTCTTGAGAGCGCAGATGCTGTTAACTGTCCAATTAGCTTTGCTCTGATGTACAAGCTCCATGAAGTTCACCATGATGACCTCATTTGAACACAATGAGATGCTTCACTGAATCATTTGCTTGCTGTGTCTATTGTATTCAGCCCATATGTTAATTTTTAAACAAAACTCTCCATGTTGTTTGGTTTGTATGACTGCTAGTGTATTTTTGGTTAATTTTGGTGGCAAAATTACTCAAAAATGTCCTCAGAAATTAACCAAGACATTCTGGAGAGCTCCTCATAGATTCATTTCTAAAAGTATTTTATAAGAGTTTCACTATAAAAATTAATGCAATTACTAATTATAAAAGAATGAATTATGAACAGTAGAATGAAGTCATCAGTTAGATTTCAGTGTGTGTGTGTGTGTGTGTGTGTGTGTGTGTGTGTTAAATGATAACTGTAGACAGGTTCCTGTGTGCTTTATGAAGGTATAGTGTAACTATAGTACTTACAGGCTAATAAACATTCTGCGCCAAAGCAGTACAGTCTGCTACATTATTACACTTCTCTCAAATGTATTACACACACACGCAAAAACACACACACACACACACACGTCAGTTTTTTTTTTCTTTTTTACAATCACTCCATTTACCTCCTGACAACAATGTGCACCAACATCTCTCAGCCATCTGTGTAACTCTAAAAACCTGACCATCAGTTCAGCCCACAAAAATGTATTAATTAATTAAAATGAATTCATTAATTAAAAAAAAAAAATCATCCTTGAAAAGTTTTCGTACACAGCGTCTGAAATTTTGAAAATTGTATCCAAAATCTGACTTCATGGAAAAAGAAAAATATTTTTTTTCTCCTCGAATTCTTCTAAAACAACTGAAACAAAGTTAATGCCTGAATGAATCAGACCTAGAAACCAAGCAACACTAAGAATCGCAATAGCCAAATGTCAATACAGGATGAAGACTTGACTGTGGAAAAGACCCCAACCAAATATCTGTAGCAACACAAAATCATTCACAGATCTGTGGATCAGTCCACCGAGAGCATACCTCAAACATTAGCCAATTCTGATCTAAATCCAGTCTCATACAGCCAATGAGAAGATCTCATGAAGGAAAGAATTGCCACAAAATGTGCAGAAAATTATGATTATCTGCTTTTGTCCTTTCATATTATTGTCCCTGTATTTTGTAACCCTGCCACTATGTCCTGTTTGGATGTGGATTTAGACAATCAATGAGAGTGGTCCGCCGCTGTCGGAGCCGGGGTCTTTCTCCTTGCCCTCATCCCTGCAAAGGCGTGCTGAGGCCGGCCACTGTCCCGATTATCTCACACCCCTCTATCGCTAATGACCAGACTCCTGGAGGCTGCCGCGTAATTATAATAATGAATAAACGTGCCAGGCATGCAAAGAGAGCGGCCGAAGGAGAAACGGGAAACAGAGACAGGAATAGAAAAAAAGGAGAGAAAGAGCGAGTGAGTGTAATCAATTGTTAATTTTACAAAGTCACTGAGATGTGTCAGCGGTGTCAATAAGTGAATTAATTTGTCTGTGGGGCTCTGGAGTGTAACACCGTATTGCCGTGTTCCCTCAGGAGCACGGCCGTCTAACCTCTCGCACTTATTCTCCCTTTCACACACAATGGCTTTTATACACATTAAGACTCACACACACTCAAATCGAACTCCCAAGTTACTCTTGGGAAAAAATCTTTGGATTTACATATGCTCATACACAGACCAGCATAAAACCCCAAACCCTAGCGGCTAGTGGTGTCTTTATCATTTTGCTGCTGGCACCAATGTATGAACACAACAAGACAATCGAGGCTGGGTGTTACTGTAACGCATGGCATTGAGTGGCTTATTGTTTTAATAATCAGGCTTAATATCTTAAACACCTTACACTGCACAGAGATGCACTCACTTCAATGCAGTGAACAAAACAATGCATGTGAGCTCTAGTTAATCACACAGACAATTATGCTAGCCATCATTCAGAACAACCACAACTGTTAGAAACATGCACATCAGACACCGAAAGAAGGGTAAGCTTGCAATCATAAGAGCACTTGTGTGTACAAGCAAAGTGTATAGACTTTCCACCTATTTATTAAAATGACATATAATATGATATATCCACATAAATATAATTCATTAACTGTGTGTGTGTGTGTGTGTGTGTGTGTGTGTGGTTTTTTTTGTGACAAATGAGGAATACATAAATTTGTATAATGACACAGGTATGACACAGGTATTACAAGGTGAAGGTGACTTTTCAGGACATTGACCCATGTCCCCACTTTTCAAAACGCTTATTAATCATACAGAGTGAGGTTTTTTGGGGAAAGTAGAAATGCACAGTGTCCTTTGAGGGCTAAGTTTAGGTGTAGGGCAATAGCACATACAGTTTGTACAGTATAAAAACCATTACGCCTATGGGATGCTGATTTTGCATAGATAAGATCCCTGAAGTTGCAAAGAATAAAGTCTCAAAACCAAAGACATATTCTTTATCAAAGTTAAGACTCTGCCACGCCCCCCTAAAATGGCTCGTTCAAACACGCCCCCCGACATCTTGACGTCACGATGGAGGAATATTTGCATAATGCAGCCCAAATGTGCACGCAAAGAAAGAAGGTGTGGTTTCAGTAACCGCAGTAGTGTTGATGCAGCCATGTCAGGGAGACGCTGTGTGTTTCTCGTGAAAGCAAAAGCACTTTATTTGGCCTTCAGAGAGTAGAAAACTAAGTAGTAAAACTAAGGGCATTATTTACTGTCTTTCTTTACTATAATTTTGAGGCTCGCGAATAAGAAAAGGGGCGTTACATTTCTGACGCTTGTGGTGTTCGGCCAATCACAATGCACTGTGCCAGTTGGCCAATCAGAGCAGACTGCACTTGTCGGAAGGAGGGACTTTGTAGAAATCGAAGTGTTTGAGAGAGGCGGGGCATAGAGGATCTACAATAATGTACAGTATTTGAAAAATAATGTGTTTTTTGAACAATAAAACATGTCAACATATTCTGTTACACCAAATACACAAAATAATGATCTTTAAAAAAGTATCATATGACCCCTTTAAATTAGCTCATTTTTCATATCAAGTCTCTTCATATAAGTGCTTGACACCTCTGAATACGTATTAAAACACATTTTATTACAGCTTGAGTGCTTCACAGTACCCAGTCTGGATTTTCATCTTTCTTTCTTTTTTTTTTACCTGAGCTGTATTTTTCAGCAGGTGTGCGTAGAAGAAACTCACCACCTCTTGAGCTTTCAAATCTCACAATATATTTGAAAGCTCATATGAACCACTGAAAAGACAAAACAAGTTAATCAATAGAGATTGCTGTGAGTTGACTGAGGATCTCTACAATTGAAAAGCGACATTTCTGTTCCATTTGCTTGGGCCACAAAAGCACTTAAAGCTGGCCACAAAACTGATGCACATTTAATAGGCTTATTCTTTTCGTTCACAGTTGTAACCTGAATACTGAAGGTATTGCTTCACCTTATGCCAAAGCAACCCAATCCACTAAAAGGAGTAACCTATGTTTTGGGGCTATAATGTTCTGTGGAGTTATTGTGTATGTTGTGTATGTGCGTGTGTGAGCGCAGGCTTCTGTTCTGGTGTGGTAACACCTCAACATATTTTAATTTAAATCTGACAGCTCTCACTGACACTGCTCAGATGAGACTGAATTTGACATATCCCATGCTAAAGCCAAAGAGCTTTTTCCTTTAGC
Source organism: Barbus barbus (assembly GCF_936440315.1). NCBI lineage: Eukaryota > Metazoa > Chordata > Actinopteri > Cypriniformes > Cyprinidae > Barbus > Barbus barbus. The sequence goes on along the minus strand of NC_136715.1, from coordinate 16,440,527 downwards.
CTGTTATTTAAAGCAAATCCCATTGAAATGGGTGTCATCCATTCTAAAAGGAATAAAGCAATCCAAGCCGCCACTCAGTGCAGAAAGCAGGAGGCTCTGGCGGTATTTAATACCATCAGAGCAGACGGTAAAAATTGTAAAGCTATGTCAAAGAAAAAAATAATAATGGATAGGAATATGAGCCAGTACACTTATAAAAAAGAGCAGAACCTTGATACAGTGAAGGTATCAGATGGTACTTTGATATTTGATACCATGTTATTAAATAATTACCATATTCATATCATGCATGTGGTACTACAAGGTATTTCAAATGGCACTACTGTGAAACACATCCAAAAATCATGATCATACTGTACCTTTTTGGCCGTTTTTTTATGTTAATTATTTCAATATTCTTCTTATTAGTACAGTATTTCTTGATATATACAATGAAATCTTACTACTCTTACTACATACAACTTACTGCTTAAGTATATTAGTGCTGTCAAACGATTAATCGCATCCAAAATAATATTTTTTATTATTATCGTTTTGTTTACATAATATATATGTGTACTCTGTATATTTATTATGTATATATAAATACACACACATACAGTATATATTTTGAAAATATTTACATGTATATACATTTATATATTTATTTTCTTATATTTTATATTATGTATAAATATTTTTTATATATAAACATAACATACTTTTCTTAAATATATACATGCATGTGTTTGTATTTATATATACATAATACATATACAGTATACACACATATATTAAATAAACAAAAACTTTTTTATTTTGGATGCGATTAATTCCAATTAATCATTTGACAGCACTAGTAAATAGTAAATAATTGAACACAAAATAGCACAGGGTTGGTTTCCAGGGACAGTGGTCATAATGTACAGTAATTTTGCAAGATAAAACTCTGTAAATAACTCATATATACATATCATGAAATGCTCAATAACTGTCGAAACGTTCAAATGTTCAGATGATCGATAATTATTTTGAATATTGCACAGATACTCAAAATTCATGAAAGTGATAGGTTAAAATTATTTAAAAAATTTTATTTATTATAAAACTTTGTATCATTTTATTAGAAAAATTCACAATGAACAAAACAATTAGCTAAAAAACAACACGAACATTATATACACAATATTACATTAATATTAATACTGAAGGTGATTTTCTATGCAAGATGTTGCAAGTTGCATTTGTATGAAACAAGAGAAAGAAAGGAGTGCTGGTTTCAGTTACTCAGGTGAACGGTCCAATATAGAGCATTGATATTTACAACAGCGAATATTTGGAAAGATCAGGCCGCTGAAATCAGGTATACCTGACAGCAGTGTAATTAAATTGAAATCCTAAGACTGGTGTGCTACAAGCAAATTCGCTTTAGCATTTTATACTGTTGATGTATTTTTCTCTTAAACTTTTTTGTTGACTAATGTGCCCTCTCAGGCCTCCCTTGTTTTGAAGGTTTCAGGGCCAAGTGGCGTGAAGTGACTGCGTGAGAGAGGGGGAAATACGAAAGAGCCTCCTGAGGCCTGACTCCCTCCAGTGTCTCCGTTTTTCACTGTCAGCACTTGCGGAGCTCGGTATTGAGACCCGAGTCCGGCAGAGCATTGAGGTTTGCGAGGGAAAGAAGAATGAGTGAACTGGGGGAGAAAATGGCCATCAGGGACAATCTCATTTACAGATGAGAGACTCCCCCATCACTGCCTTCTGTTCCTCGTGAATCTCTCACTCTGTCTCTCCCCCCATCATTAATTTCTTTCTCACCCCTTTCAATTTATATCACTCCCTCCTTCTCTTTAATAACCCTCCCACCATCTCTCTTTTTGTGAAGCTCTCTCACTCTGCCTCTCTCTCCCCGGTCCTTGTCCGTTCTAAGAGCATCCATCCATCACGGCAGCACAGAGAGGATCGGCTAATGCCAGCTCAGAGCTCAGAGAGCAGATCTGACCAGCTGAGCTGCTCACAATCTGTGCCTTATCTATCAGAGATCCCCTCGAGCATCCCTCATTCCCCCTCTCTATCCCAACACGTCCCTCCCTCCCTTGTATATGAACATAACTTGTCCTCCCACACACCTACAGAGTAAAGGAGAGAAGAAAAAAATATATATTTTTAATTATTAAAAATCATAAAAATTACTGCAGTTGTATGTGGGTAAATAAGTAAATAAAAAATAAATAAAATCATGATTATTGTTACGTGTGTGTGTGTTTGCCTTATACTGTATTTCTAAGTGTTATTATGAAATTATGATTTATTATTATTATTATTATTAATATGAAAACCTAGCTTAAACTTCATGGTGGCCAGTCTATTTTAAATAAATAAATACATTTCCTAAAACAAGATTATATATATGTAGTGAATATATGTAATGAACCAAATAATCGGATTTAATTTTTCTTAATTCAATGCTGGAAGTCATGTTGTCATGTGACAAGACAACCATAAAACACAAGAAAAGAAAAGAAAAGAAAAGAAAAGAAAAGAAAAGAAAAGAAAAGAAAAGAAAAGAAAAGAAAAGAAAAGAAAAGAAACTATGAATTAACAATGAAACACAGAACTGACATCAAAAGAAGGAAAACCAATCGACTGCAGGCAGCCGCCCAGATGTGCTCTTGCACAATGCACATGCCCTCTCTCTCTCCCTCTCTCTCTCACCGTCTTTCTCTCCTACATCTCTCTCAAAGACTGTGATTCAAGGCCCAAATGAAAGGGATGACTGTGCGTGTGACAGAATTGGAAAAATACAAGTGTAGCTCTTCTTACGCACAAGTTTCATTGGGCAATCTCCGCTGGGCTCAGCTGTGCTGCTTGGCTCTTAATGTGAGTGTCGATGACAATTAAGTCGCTTTACATTCTCACCGAACCTCGGCTCAACTACTGACACGACTGTCTCTGCGGCGCGCAGCGGAGGACGCGAAACAAAGGGGAAATAATTACTCGCTCTCAATATTTATCGGACAGAACAAATAGCAGGGAAGGGGGAAAGGGGTGGAGATGACGATGAAGAGCAATTACTACATGATGTGAGGAGGCTGGTGCGCTGTCAGTAGGCTACATCGCGCTTCAGCCGCGCAGCTCTATTGCCTCTCCATTTCGAAAGAATTCACAGCGCCGTTAAAAGCCAGATCAGCGAATCTCTCGTATAGTTACCGTTTCGTTAGGCGCTAAGCAGCTCAGAAACCCCTACTGATCGTTTATTTAGTCTCCTTACGCACTGAAGTGTTTCATCCAGTGTGCGAATATAATGGATTTAAGGTGAGGTGACAACTTAAGAATAAATAAATAAACTCTAAAAACTTAAGTTTTCGGATGCAATCTATCGAGGTTCGTCACGCGCTGCGCAAATCGTGAGCGCCACTAGCACGGTTAACTAAAAAGCAACTATTCAACTTTTTACAAGTGTATTAGTAATATGCAAATCAAACAAAACATTCATAATGTCTTATGCTCTGGCGAACACGACTTCAGGTTATGATTGTCTGACTTGTGATCTATGAACTTTCATGTTATCTATATTAATTTATATGTAGCCTACTTAGTTACATTTATGGCTGATTCTTTCACTGACGCGTAGATCTTTAGAGTAGATCTCAATCACAAATGCTGAAAACTGAAAATTTCCAGTATGTCCAGATGCTTGTTTTCTCAAATAGTGCGACAATACCGCCAAAATGAAAACGTCATATTGTCAATGCGCTCAAAGTAATTAAACATTTCAGAACAAATATCAGCGCGCGTTGTGTGGATCAATATAAAAGGTCCATGTCGCCCTAGGGTTGTTGTGCTACTTAGGAAGCAAACCTAACATTGCAATGAATGTTGTGTATTTATAGATCATTTGGTTTGAGGTCTATGCATTTCAAACATGCAATATGTGATCCTGCCACTGGAAGAAGAGGATGATGAGGAGGAGGAAGAAAGAATGGGAGGCGCTCATTTAGCACACAGTCACTCAAATAGTATGTTAAGTATATTTAGTTATTCATTTAAAAACAATTGCATGATTTCTAGTTGAAATAAATGTTATTAAAAACAAATTATAATATTTTTGCAATTAGTTACTTATGTTTATCAAAGGAGGCCCACACAAAGTTATGGCTTGATGCTTGTCATGTCAATATAAGCTTGTCACGTGGCATGTGCAGACTGCAGAGTATCGCTTTAAATGCGCTTGTCAAGACTTTTATCAAGCGTTTGAGAGTACAATAGCATTGCAATGATCAAAATGCATTCACAAAATTTGTCAAACGTCCCATTTACTCATGTACCGCAAAAATCAATTAAAACGCGATTAAGTTAAGGACTTAATTTAGGAGCGTCTTTACGCGCTACAGATAACGATGCATTCGGGAACGCATAGCCCAATACTTACGTGCGACTAATGCTCTACTTAGCTCTTCTGGAAACCCAACCAACATCAGTTTGCAGCCAACAACAAATCAATGTCGCTGTTTAAGCTGAAGAGCGAACCAAAAGCAATTTACCTCCTTTTATGAAAGCGAGGGCATTCTCCTTGCTTCAAAACGTGGCAGGAGTCCTGAAGACAGCTGTTTGTTTTAAACGAGCTTACTTTCTACTCACTCCAGCTCAATAGCCAATAGCCTGTCCGTCACACGGAGAGCCTTCACAAACCGAATGTGCCCATTATTTTACGAAGCTCTTCGCCGCACATCACCGACGAGATGAATGAAAGAGGACGGAAAAGAAAAAGCGAAAAGCACCGTCAGCGTTTGAATCTCAGAAAAGAAGTGCGTAAATCCATATGGGGGTTAGTAGACTAATGACCTTATAATGTTCCAGACATGCTTGTTAGGTTATTAACATCTGTCTTCCTGCGGAACCGCTGGGACTGTGAGTGATGGGGAAGTCTGCGATGATAACTGCGCCTCGCACACTCCTCCCGAGCTGCGATCGATTTGACAAGAGAATTGCGAACTTACCTTGCTTATTCCGTGCACGTGCGTCGGCTACACCCCCGCCCCGCGCGCGATCTTTCAAGTAGCCACGCTAACTGATGTCATAGATTACAAGTGTTGAAGTGAGCGGCCTGGCAAAAAGTGAGCGAAAAGGTTTCTAATTTTTTACACCTCCGACCCGCCTGCCTCGAAGCGCAGTCGGGGTTCTGCCGTGCGCTCAAACAGGTTAATCCTTTGGAGATCGATTTTATCTGTTTCGTTCAGTCTCATAGCCGGGGACTCTTTAGATTTCTATCATGTAGCAAATGATGTTGTCAATAGCCAGTCGCAGCCCGACACTCATCAAGGTTGATGAATGGCAGCTGAAATGAAATCTCCATTGTGAATTGCAAGGGGTTCCATCACAAATGCTAGTTCTGGATGCCCAATGCACCAAAAGGTCATGTGTAGTTTAGAGGTGTAACATCTGGTACTCCTGAAAGGGTGTATTTTCTCATCATCATGCTATGTCTGAATTAAGGAAGGATAAAAAGGCCTTGGTTAAGCCATCTATACCTTTGATATGCGTCTCCAATCCCAGCAGTCTCGCCTCGGAAATTGGAATCTTTGCCTCCTTCAGGTATAAAAAAAAAGAGATGAAAGGGTATTTGGTACAAAAAGAAATATAACCCATTTGAATCCTCATTTTAAAAGTATTGCCATTACACTCAATATTCCATGCTATTTGTTTTCATCATTGAACCTCCTCTTTGGCCCGGACATTTACCTAATAAAATATTAACCACAAACAACCTTGTGAAGCTCTCTAGATGTTCGCTACTTGTTTTCATGGACCATGGGCAAAATTGCTGGCCAATTGCACTTTTGCAAGAATGCACGGAATCAAATCACATGTCGTGTGGCGATGTGTGCAGAATATTTAGAAGCGGATCACAAGACTGGTGAAGGCTATATGAAGTGAGAAGCAAACGTCTTTGTTGTTGACCTGGCCATCCAGTTATCACTATACGGCCCATTCTGAGAGTCCGATGGCCCACATTACTGTAGATCTATTTGTTCAAAAGTATATCAGTAAGTATAGCCTAATCTGTATCAACAAACTTTTGTGCATTGAAAAGATTCCATAGATGTTATAAGTTCTTTAAGGAACCATAGATGGCAGTAAAATTTTATTATATTCTGCATTTTACTTCTATACGAGGAAAGGATTAATAAAATGTAGCTTAATCTACAAAGCAAAAACATAGCAACTACAACTGGATACAATAGAGTTTGTTTCAGGACCACGGACAGCACATCTTGCTTTCATGAGTGGACTTCCTTTCTTCAGTCAAGCAAGTTGGCGACATCAGGCTACTTCAGACTACAGCCCCAAGAATGAGTGTTTTGCGTATGGCTTACAGCATTTAATGTACAACTGGCATATGAGAGAATACAAGTCGTAATAATGCTGATAGAGTAGAATTGGAGGAAAGGGAACAAATGTCTTTTATCAGAGAGCTTGTGTTATAGGATCCCCGCTGAGACTTCTTCCTTCTGAGATTGTTCTCTCGGAGGACTGAGCATTATGGAAATGTCTGATCATAACTTGAGGAATATTTCTTCCAACACAATCAATATTTCCACATTTATCCTCTGAAAGAGAACGTTTTCTTGCTTTGTGGGTCGCCTGTAGAAGTGGGCATGTAAGATGAGCCGTTGGTAATTGATTTATTTCTGTTCAGTGGTGAGAATTTTTTTTCTTTGTGAGATCAATTAGATTAAGCCATGTTGATACACGCAGGATAATGGATATTATGCATAAAGACAATGGAAATGGGTGATGGATGATGACAAACAAATCTAATCTGGGTTGCAAAGCAGGCAAGAATGGGAGAATCATAACTGAACGTAGCACTCTGTCGAAAGTCAGAGTGAAAATTCATTTCCTGAAATATTGACACCCAGGGAAGACGGATAAAAGAGACTGTGTGTCATAGAACAAAAACACAGCAGGGCCAGACAGGAAAGTTGGGCCCACAAACATCCAGACAGATTTTTGCCGATAAATATTTCATTTATATTAAAACAAGAGCTGCGTTTTTGGGTCATTCCAAAACAAAGTGGACACATTCAGTGGCTTTACCGATGAAAAGCTGACAGCAGCTTTTACTTGATGTGTTAGCTTTATTTTTATTACATTTTATTTAAAAAAGAAGTACATTCTAGTAATTTATATTTTAAAATAAAAGCCAATTGCCATCTGTTTCCATTTTACTGCACATAATATTTTATATAAAAAACAATGTTACACATTCATAATAAAATGATGAACTCTTCTCAAAACCAAGCATGTCCTTTGTTGTTACTATAGCTAATATGTTTTGTCAGGTTTGTCCAGCATGATAGCACGAGTTTGTACAGTAGCTAAGCAACTTTCTACTGAAAACTAGATATTTTTCTCTTTCTAAAAACGCCTTACAGTGTCATGACCTTGAGTAAAAAGGTTAGCATGACTAAATGAAGTACAACCTTGTCTCTTTTAAAGGCACAGCTATATATCACCATTTTTGCTATCTAGTTACACTTCAAATAATGAAATAGTCATTTAAAATACTATAGCTTTTCGAAACAGAAATGGAATGACCCTTATAATCTCCTCATCATGTTTCATCTCCATGCCTGCAGAGGTAACAGCAGCGGCTCTTATGTACATGATGCAGGGTGTAGTGGGGATAGAGAGAGTTTAGGGAGCACAGCAGAAGTGAGAAGGGAATGAGGGTGGTAATAATTGCTCACTCCCAAACAATTCCACCAGTGACATCCCATTACTTTAAACACGACAAAATAAGGCCACCCGTGCGAGGAGAAAGAATTCACTGAATAAGACATGAAGGGAAAAGGCTGCCGTTATTAGCTGTGTAGGGTTCATCATTAGAAAGCAGTATATAACTCTCCCGTTACTAGCAGTAATTACAGCGCAAGTACAGGCCGCCGTTTGTAATAAACTGTCTGTGTTCGAGCACATACTCATTTAGCCTCTCTATAACAACCGAGAGACAATGAAAGCAACGTTACTTCATCATTTACTTCTGACAAGTGCGTACGAGCTACAAGATTGTGGCAAAACCCAGTGAGAGAGAAAGAAGAGCGTAACTAAAGTGTTAATATTATTGTCCTAAAATGCATATATAACGTCCTGGATATAATTTGACACATTTTAGCAAAGTTGCAGTTAGGAGAAATGCGCGGGTTGAGTCGGAATCATTAATGGTGTTATATCGCCATCTAGCGGACTCAAAATACAAGTGCAAGGGATTCTATGTGGTACATTTTTATGCCTCCATCATCTTAATGTAGTATTTATATATATATATATATATATATTTTTTTTTTTTAAATATGGAAATGTATATGTTGTGTTATTTTATCAAAATTAAGTAACAATAATGGGTTCTTAAAAATATTTTTTTGAGATGTTAATTTTTTTCTGCCAATGTCTCTGGGTGCTATGGATATAAAATTGAAATTTATTTGAAAAAATTGGCAATTTACTGAGGAATATTCTAGGTGATTTAGGATAAAGGCTTGATCCATCAATAAAGATTTTGTATTTGTCATTAATTGTCAATGTATGTGAGAATGATGATGCAATCACGTGCACAAACATGTTTTAAATAGCTTCATTTCAGTTTACAAAACCATTCAAATACAAAACATATATTTTCAAAAACAGCAACAACAAAAAAACACTTTTCAAATATAATTATTGGATTTTATTAAATACTTTGTCTTCAACTCAAACCAGCACTAAAAATTCAGCAACTTTTGTTACCATTTAGCCACTTTTTAAAGGGTCTGCTGATCTTAACACTGATATATATATATACTTTATAAAATGGAGCAATACTGAACCAATATCTCAACGAGTGCAACAGGACTGGAGTCATGAATCCCTTAACATAGTTTAACATTTACAAAATGACTTTTAACTGAATACAAATTAAAAAGTAACTGACACTGTAATAAATATGAAGCTGCTTAGCCTCCTTTGCCTTAATGCATTAAAACACAAAGTAAATGTGTGTGAAGTTTATAAAAAAAAATGCTACCAAACTATGTGGGTGACCTCAATGTTAGTTCAGTACCCAATCACTTGATTTTTAAACTAAAAAGTGTTGTTTAAAGACGTCTTACAACCTTGTAATGATCTATTGACCTGGAATTTACTCCCTTTGCCTTTATGAGAAAAAAAGCTGCACTCAAATCACGTTTAAAAGTGTAGTCTCTAAAAAAAAAAAAAAAAAGCCCACATATACTTGAGGAGGTATATCAGACCACACAAAATACATCAACATGTCAAAGCAATACATCGGAGTCCTTCAACAAAGTACTCAGCATCTCCACGTGCAAAACGTACTGTAACAGCGCAGATGTTTTGTTTTGTGAATTTAAAATGTGTTTTCACATATTAACCATGCGCTTTTCATAATCACTGCTACATTTACAGAGTGCAGAGAGTTGGTAGGAGTGTGTTCATCAATGGCCTGGCAAGAGAGCACTATGTCTTACAGGCTAGAGTTCATCTCGGGCCTGTTTTGCACGCCATGCGCAGTGCCGGGTCACATGTTCAGCCGCTAGAAGAACTAACCGCATGAACTCCTCTACATCAAAAGTGTAGTTTGTAAACTTAGGATGTTCTCCAAGAGTAGGATGATGACCCTAAGACAAGGACAAAATATCAGTAAACAATATATAAGAATTTTATAAATACACTGCCGGCCAAAAGTTTTTGAAAAGTAAGATTTTTAATGTTTTTTTAAAGAATTCTCTTCTGCTCACCAAGCCTGCATTTATTTGATCCAAAATACAGCAAAAGCAGTAATACTGTGAAATATGTTTACTATTTAAAATAACTGCTTTCTCTTTGAATATATTTTAAAATGTAATTTATTCCTGTGATCACAGCATCATTACTCCAGTCACATGATCCTTCAGAAATCATTCTAATAAGCTGATTTGCTGTTCAAGAAACTATTTTCTATTATTATTATTATTATCATCAATATTTAAAAGAGTTGAGTGCGTTTTCACGATTATTTGATGAATAGAATGACCCAAAGTTCATAATTTATCTGAAATAAATAGCTTTTGTAACATTATACACTATACCATTCAAAATCTAGGAGTGAGTAATAATTAATTAATTAATTAATAATTAAAGAAATTATAGAAATTAATACTTTTATTTAGCAAGGATCCTTTAAACTGATCAAAGGTTATGATAAAGACATTTATAATGTTACAAAAGATTTCTATTTCAGATAAATGCTGTTCTTCTGAACTTTCTATTCATCAGAGGACCCTGAAAAAATGTTTACTCCGCTGTTTTCAACATAATAACAATAAATATTTATTTCTGAAGGATCACGTGACTGGAGTAATGACGCTAAAAATTTAAATTTTAATAGAAAACAGTTATTTTAAATAGTAAAAATATTTCAAACGTTTTTGCTGTACTTTGGATCAAATAAATGCAGGCGGGGTGAGCAGAAGAAACGTCTTTAAAAAAACATTAAAAATCTTACTGTTCAAAAACTTTTGACTGGTAGTGTGTAATATCATAATTAATAGAAATTATACAGAATTTTTTTAAATAGTTAATATAACTTGCTAATAGGATGTTATGGCACTAGTTTGAAGGTACTAACATGACTTAAACTGAATGTGAATGTTACTGTACAAAGCAATACTGGGATATAGGGATATAGTAAACTGGAGTGAATCCAGGCAGCGGTGTGTGTCCTCTCCTCACCTTATCCTGGGGGAATACTTTGTCCCTTTTCTGCCAAGTCATGTAATGGACTCCCCTCAGTCGGGCCAGATCACGGTAGCAGCTCTCATCTTGACAGTTGTACCTGTGGAGTACAGAAAGAGGGATGTTTTATGTCCCAAACTTAGCAGGCGGTGGCCCACAAAGCCTCCGCAGACTCCGTTTGATGGATAACTGTTTAATTAGGCTGTATTTCACTGTCATACACATACAGACACAGTCAGATGCTTCCCTCCTCCGTAACACACATTAAAAAATACGTCGTACAGCACAGAAGCTTGACTGCATCCACATGAGTATTGGGTGGATGTATAACATGACATAAGTGTCAGGCGCACAGATGAACACTGGGGAATATGTCTTACAACACGTGCAGATAGGTGTCGAGGAAAAACAGCGCTCTGAAGCGAATTGTGATGTATTCATTTATCAGCAGAGAAACAGAAAGACGCTTTTTTAAAGTGCAAGGATGCAACCAAATGTTCACGATTGATGGTTGTCAGGGGGGTCTATAATGATACAATTGTAAGAATCAGTCATTGGAAAACCTGCACTGATCGCCCACTTTGCCTTTTCTGCTGTTCTTTGAAGAGTCATTGAGAATAAATATTGTTTATTAAAAGTTTCTAACCTCAAAATAATCTGTTTGGTTGTGTTAATACAAACATGTTCAAAGTGTGACTTCAGAAATGGTATAAACATTATTTAAACACTGTAAATTGTAACTAAGAACTGTTGATATGGTTTTAAAGTGCCTTAGAAAAAGTGAAGTAGTATTAACATTCCTCAGACTGACAGTGGACTGTATGGCTGTCCACACAGATCATTAAGAAAGCAGAGAAAAACAAAAGCCACGTACAATTCAAATATGACGGCCCAGTCGGGAAGAAAGAGGAGGTGGGTTAGTCCGGCTCCATGCATCCCAATGAAGATATCAGAGTTGTGTGTGACGCAGATCTGCTCCAGAAACGGCATCTCCCTACGAATACACATCGGCTTTCAATCACGCAAGCACCAAACTCCACCTTCTCCAAAGAAATCGATACATTTAAAACCAACATAGACTGAATCACGCACTTGTATTTGTAATCCACCAGCTTGACCTCGAATAAAGGCACAGTCTTCAGGGCATTGATAAGCTGCGCGCACACACACACACACACACACACAGCAGGGATTCAGAGGGTGATTAACGAGACCTCAAACTCATGTGGACAGAGGCCAAGTAAATCAAGGCTTTTTACCAAGCAGGGATCTCCAGCAAATAAGAGTTTAAATGGGCAGTTACGGAAGCAGAGTGATAAATCAATGATGAGCAAAGAGAGCGAGAGAGCACTCACCTCCTGCTGGTTTATTATCCTACGGTACTCAGTGCTTCTTGCCAACAGTGTGACACGGATTTGGCCCTCCTGACAGAGCAGAAGGACATCACAGATTTCATTCATATTTCAACACACATTTGTTTCTTAATGTGAATATTTAGGCTATATATATTTTATAACACTTATGATCCAGTTTCAGATATAGGAATGTATAATTTAAACCTTTATTTAGGAGGCAAAAGAGAAAGTAAAAAGAAAGAAAGAAAGAAAGAAAGAACCGGGCCTTATTGACAAAGCATAAAGACAATAAAATAATAAGTTGTCCAACACCGCCATCTAGTGGCAGATAGTGTAATCATATCAATAACTTACAAAGTACATTATATAACTACACTATAATATACATGACATTCATCTAAACATTACTGCAAATCCGCCTACTCAAAAGTTGGTGGCAAAGACTTTTGAATTCATGCCTAAAAAAAATTGTATTATAATATAATAATTATTTATTTAAGTTATAATAATTTAAATGTATATTTAAAATGGAATAAAAATAACATATCATGTAACAATTATTTAAATGTATAAGAAATACAATTAATCTAATATAATGTAAATTATAAATTAATTATTATTTACTTAAAAGTATAAGAGTTCAAAACATAATATTTAATTTAAAAAAAATAATATAACATGAAATTATAATTGAATAATTTAGTCAAATTGACTAAATTAATTTAATATAAAATTCATTAATTTAAAAATAATAATGATAATTTATTTTAACTTAATTATTTAAAATGATATATATATATATATATATATATATATATTAGTGTCAAATCAATGTGTTTATGTCAGGAGGACATATGAGCATAATTTCTAAATGAATGCATTAAAACAGTTCATATAGAGTATAAATTGTGTTTATATATTTTAGTATTTCATTCAGAGAGTATGACTGTTTGTAAATGCTACTATGAGAATACAGGGATCAAATCATGATCTGTATTTGTGTGTGTGTGTGTGTGTGTGTGTGTGTGTGTGTGTGTGTGGATTCAAGTATGTTTACCTTCGGTCCATCTTGTGAGACATCAAGTCGATAAAGTACATGCTGGGAAAACGCCTTGAACAGCCCCTCGCTGTGGCAGTCAGAGATCTATCAAATTACACACACATCTGTCATTTAAATCTTCTTTATATGTCATTTGCACACAGAGGGCAGGAGGCACACAATCATTAATATGAGAATGATTTGACCGACAGTACCAGATGAGTTCAGTCTCACACAAGGCAAATGTTCTATATCACACACACAGCATCCACCAGAGATGCATTAACACTGACAGATGACAGCAGATGAACATGATGAGATGAACAAATGCTACATGGGGGGGTAAACAAATGAGAGCAACAGAGGCATGTAGGATACATACAAGAGGAGTGTTGTAGAAAAGGCCATATCGCATTCTTGGAAGGAGTGAGAAATATGCGTCTCTGAAACACACCTGTGAACAACGCACTAAGTAAACACAAAAACAATCAGACGCTTAGAAAAATGTGAAGTGATATGGAGCAAATGCCTTTTACCCTTTTGGAGTCAAAGTTTTTGAGGTGAATGATGTCATAATCGGTAAAAGCCCGCCACATTTCGCTGAACAGGTCTCCATACCCATACAAACTCTGATAGATAAAACAACAAAATAAATGAGTTCAAACAGCAATGATCACAATAATCCACAGGTGAGCAACATGACTCAAGTCCATCAGTTAACATCCTGTGAAGTGAAAATAAATATATGTATCATTAAGGAGTCCATAAACAATAAATACTTTTCCATTTCCATTCCATGTTGTCCTTTCACATCAAAATCTACCTACATATTTGTTTAAAATCGTTTCGTCAGCATCTTAGGCTATTTTCATGACAAAATACATGTAAACATACACAATAAAAACCAGCAAAGTTATATTACACAAGATTTTTTGAAAAACAAAATCTTACTGACCCCAAACTTCTGAACAGTACCGTACGATAGCTTTATGAAACCAAATCTCATTCACATTTCTGAATATTCAAAATATCGGCCACTAGACAAACATCCTTTCATAATCTCTCTTCATCTTCTATTAAAACTACAATCCAACATGACCATTCAAAGTCTGGACACATGCAATATATTATTATAAAGCAGATTTTATTGGGCAATCTCATTCACATTGTTTCATGTAAAAAAAATAGTCTCATTCTTTCTCCACACCCCTCCATTCTTCCTTCTCTTCCTCACCCTTGAAATAACAGCATGTGAACAATAGGCAGGATAAGGTTTATTTTCAGCCCACTGTTTCCATTTTATCTTTCTCTTTTAGGATCTGCCCACCTCCTGAAACTGTGGCAGTCGGTTTAAACAGCAAAGCTTCTGTTACAGTGTTTTCTAATCCTGACAAGTAAGAAACATCTGTTTGTAAGAAATGCTCTCTGGTTGATTTACCGAAGGACATATTGAAAGCAAACAAAGTTTGTGTGTTTAAGAGAAATTAATACTTACTGTGTCCCACATGACAATGTTTATGTCACGGCTGAAGGAATTGTTGAGGTGCTGAGAGATGTAGAGGTTGACAAAGTCACAGAAATGATGGTACATGTTCACTCCTGTAAAAGACAAGCAAAACATGCACTTTTTTAAACCTTAGCTTTTGTGAAGACTAAACAAAAAATTCCACAAAAATATCACCTGCATCCAGCTTCATGAAGACGGTTGGCCTGTCGATTATAACATCACAATGGCCATCATCCAAGGCGTGGAAGTCAAGCTCGGAGTATGTCTGCAGTTCAGCAAACCTGAGAGAGAAAAACAACACATACTGTACTTAAACGTCTGTTTACTCGCAAGTTGTATGGGCCGCTTTTATAGCACTTTTTGGAAGTGGAAGCCAATGATCATGATCTATTATATGAAAAAGAGTTGCATGAACATTTTTCAAAATACATTTTTTGGTGAACAACAAATTATTTCAGGTGAGTAAATTATTTTGGGGTAAATATCAGGAAATATTAGCACATATACATTATTAAAATGTTTGAGGATGGTGATTTTTTATGTTTTTGAAAGAAGCCTATTTTGCTCATCAAGACAGAGCACTTATTTAATCAAGAATACCGCTAAATTGTGAAATATTTCTAAAATTTAAAAATAACTGTAACTTATATTTGTACATATTTTAAAATGTCATTTATTCCTGTGATGCAGCGCTGAATTTTCAGCATCATTACTGCAGTCTTCAGTGTCACATGATCCTTCAGAAATCATTCTAATATGCTGATTTGCTAATCAAGAGAAATGTTTTATCATCAATGTTGAAAGCATTTGTGCTGCTTAATTTTATTTAAATTTAAATTGAATGTATCCTTGCTGAATAAAATGATTAATGCATTTCAAAAATCTTACTGACCCCATTTTTCAAAGTATCTATTAAAATATTAATTTACCTCAATAATTAATTGCATATATATAGTTTGTCAATCTTAGTTCTTAAATGTCATGTAACACAGGTAATGAAAATATTAATACAAAAACAACCATTAACTCATTTTTTTTATTATTATGCATTTATTTCTGAACATTAGTTATTTACCAAGACTGAAGAGGACTTTTGTGTGTCCCTTCTGCGGCTAGAGCTTTACTATTAAGGCTGCAGTGACCACCGATCTCACCCTGTTCCAGGAAATCCTCTTTATACCTGCAGTGACAGAGGAAGAGAGATGGAAAGAAAGAAAGAAAAAAGACAGCTCATTTAGACAGAAACAGAAAGTTCTGCATTTTCCTTGACCTCAAACAATCCTAAAGGGGGTCCACTGACCTCTCATGACCTCTGCGGGGACTCCTCAAGTCCAGGTACAGGTTTATGGCCCTGCAGAACCGCATATGACTGGTGCACTTTAGAGAGGAATCGCCCTTTAAAAATAAAAAGTTTTTAACTTGTATTTGCAAGTTTGTTTCTAGCATTGTTTAGACATGTTGAAGCAGTGAAACAGCCCTTGTCTTAAGCTCAGTGCTCACTGGCTCAAAGCTCTGGAGGTGGGCCAAGGACTTCAGCTAGAGAAAATGAGGTGAAAAAGAACACAGAGGAAGATGATGTAGGAGAAGGAAACTCA
The DNA here is from genome assembly GCF_936440315.1 of Barbus barbus. Classification (NCBI taxonomy): domain Eukaryota; kingdom Metazoa; phylum Chordata; class Actinopteri; order Cypriniformes; family Cyprinidae; genus Barbus; species Barbus barbus. The sequence goes on along the minus strand of NC_136715.1, from coordinate 16,424,282 downwards.
CAGGACTCAACGGCTTGCACAAAGTCTTCATCTCACTGAGACGCTCCCTCACATAACCAAAATCTGCCTGTTTCCAGAAGAGTTCCTGGGCTGCCTGAATAGAGTTTGCCCTAAAGAAAGAAGACAAACAGTAGCACTATTTGGAGTAATACTCTCTGTATTGAAAGGAAAGTCCTAAGATAAAGTTTGTTATTAGTCCTTGAAGCGCTTGAGTGACACAGTGGAAGAATAGGCTGCACTCAAATGTTCAAACTTGTGTTAACTTGTATTAGTGCTGGATTAAAAGGAATGCAACTATACTTTCTGTGGGAAATAGAGTTTGCAGAGCAAAATAAGGAAGCAAGTGTGTAAGACACAGGTGTAGTGAACTTCAACAACAGTTGAGAGAACTCCAGCTGACGTGCGGCTTCAAACAGTGATTTGTCAATTTGTCATGGCAATTTTTCATTTCAAGACAAGTCTTGGAAGATTTATTTTCTTGCAAGAAAATGGTCTACAGTCATTCATGTTGGCTGCAGAGTGTGACAAAGAACACAAACTCTGCATTTATACAATGCATATTCAACATGTGTCCATTTAAGGTATCTATGTCCTCTAGATGAGTTTCTAAGTATTTAATGCAAATCATCTTCTTAGAAGTGAACATGTAGGATCTCTAAAATAACACTTCTCGTCTCGCTCTCAGCTACAGACACATTTCATACATTTCCTGTTGTTTTTTTAGCACACCAGAATAACTCGAGCATTCTGGTGAAGCACTCAGTCTAAAGAACACTCTTTCACAGAGTAAAGCAAATAATAATACAATTCCCCCCACGTTTCTAATTCTTATACAAACATAACTAGGTAACACTTTGCAATAAAGTTTTGAACAAAAACATTCAAATGCAGAACTGTTTTTAACACTGATAATAATAAGAAACCTTGAGTACCAAATCAGCATATTAAAATTATTTCTGAAGGATGAAATAAATAACGGCTGATGAAAATTCAGCTTTGCCATCACAGAAATAAATTACACTTTTAAATATATTAGAGTAGAAAACAGTTCTTTTAAATCATAAAAATATTTCACAATATAACGGTTTTTACTGTATTTTTTAACCAAATAAATGCAGGCTTGGTAAGCATAAGAGACATAAACATTCAGAAATCTGAGGAATAGTGTATATCTGCAAATACTGCTTGGTATTCACACCAAAATATCATTTCTGTCATAATTTAGTAACCTCATGTGATTCCAACCGTTTGTCGTCCACAAACAGAGATATTTTGGAAAAAAAGTTAATGCTCCAATTTTTCCACACAATAAAATTCAACCGTGCTCATTGGCTACAATCTCCAAAAAGAGGCCCATACAAACGTCTTTGAGTAGGTCAGCAAAGAAAAGCATACCATCCCGAGTCAAGACTGGTGCACACAGGATAGCTGAATCTGTGCTCAGGGGAGCAGCTCTTTTCATAACCCCAGCAGGCCTTCTTGAGCAGCAGAGCATCCTGCCAGCCAACAGAGACACACCTGTTTATAATCATCTACAGCATACGCACAACACTAAATGTTAGTGATAAAGTCACAAGCAACAGAGGCCAAAACGAACATTTGAAAACTATTATAGTTGACGCACGACAATGTCCCACTGATGTTTTAAACCGACTTCAGCAGACATTCCATCAGAAACAAGACAAAATAGCTTACTTTAAAAGGGCAAAGCAGGTCCTCCTTGCAGAATTTGGCCAGTCGTTTGTTGTTGTGCAGAAAGAAAGGAATATGCTGCTGAGGAAGCGCCAGGCTGCTGTAGTCCAGCTGTGGCGTGCGGCTGCTGTCCTGCCCGCTGTCTGCGGTGGAGATGGTTTTATAAGTGCAGACCAGGCACAGAGCTACCAGCAGCAGCATAGTCCCTCAAACCACATGGAAGGAACCACACTGGCCCTCATCACCTACAATCATTTATGAGAAAGGCAGAGAGCGAGAGAGAGAGAGCACAAGAGGTTACAGGGGAAGACAAACACCAAGGCTCACACTGAAGTAACCAGTGTGGGAACCTGCAAATGAACGGATCTTTCTCCATGTGGAACTCCTACCACAGGAAATATTAGTGACCTTTTTCCTTCAATTGTTTAAGCAATAAGGCCAGGATTGAGGGAAATTAATAGAAAAACAAGTACACATTCTGCTCATAGCTGATGCACATGGACCGTGGGAATTACAGACATATATAAGTAATGATGGAAATGGTGCATGTAATATGTTCTCTCATCTGGGGTAATTTTGAACCACAGCGGTGAGAATTTCTATATAAAATCATTATGAAATTCTAGTTTCTGACAGATTAGATATATAAAAATGCTCTGTACGATCATTAACTATTTTACTTATCCATAATGCCCAAGTCTGTTATTGTTTTTCATCAGCATTATCACAGTGTATCTGAATAGAATCAGCCATAATAAATTCACTGCTCACAATTGATCACAGATCATTTCTTATTCACACACACACACTTTATTAGTACTGTAAAAGCAAGTTTTAAAATGGTTTCATTTCCCATTTTTATTACAACCATTATTAACAACCTAGTTTGTTATGTGGTGTTGTAACTTTCCAGCAATAAACATTAAATAAATATAAAATTAAATAAATAAATGCATACATAACACACATCGAGCTGTAATTATCACTAAGCAAATCCTGGTAGATTTTTTTACAATACAAAATCCAAAATGCCAAAATCACCACAGATATTTGATGTGTTGTAAAGTTTTTTATTATCATCATCATGAAACCTTTTTTTCATAATAGATTAATTTTATATTAGCTAATATTTGATCAAATAAAATATAGTTATAAATAGTTACCACAGCATAAACATAAGATTTCTGACTTGAAATAAGTCATGGGACATGTGTAATGTGTCATTTACCAGTACAGTGATTTGTCTACAATTATAAATTAATATACTGTTAGCATATTAATAAAAAACAGTATTTTCTCTTTATAACCGATATTTAGGTAGAAGCTATGGTGATTTTTTTGCAAGAGAAATTTACTGCTGCCTTGTAATTATGATAACGTAATTACAGATTACATAATTATTAAAAACCCTTTGGGGACACACACACAACCACGGTGTGCAAATGCGACCAGAGAACTCCGAATGAACCTATTAACAGAGCAGTCTTTGCACAAATCACTATAGCAATCAAAGTTTGCAATTAAACTCATTGTGTTATATACACAATGACAGAAAGATTCTGACATGCTTCTGGCATTAATTAAAAGAGATGCCTTGTTCATTACTTATAATTTACAGTAGTAACAATAGTTGCACTGTATGATTAGCACGTGATGTAACTTCTCAATTCAGTGTCTAATGCGATCTGTCTAGACAGAGCAGATCAGTTAGATTAACAAAGACGCACTGTACTCCGATCCCATACGCCTCATGGAGCAGCTCAATTACAAATCCTGCAGAAGAGTAAATGTCCTGGGTTTTAAACCTCCGAGTTTCTGTACTACATTGGAAAAGTTAGTGATATCGTAATTTTTTTTTCTTGGTTAAAGGAAGCAGTCAAACTATAGAGCTACGATACCCAAAGACACACAACGATGCCAAAATAACACACAATAAAAATAATTCTAGTGCAAACTAAGAACCGCAGCAACCACAAAGACTTGACACGTTGCCAGGGTCGGGATATCACAGCTGTCCCAGCATCAATTATATCAGCTGTCTTTTCTAGCGCAAAACACACGACCAAAATAGTAAATTAACTTCTTTTTGACTTTTAGTAATTCTGAAATAGTTAAAGAGAAAAAAAGTCAGCGCGCTAACAAAAAAGTAATTATATGCTTACCTCCTTGGAGAAACTAAGCAGCAGCAGTGGGTGCATTTAGGGATGCAGTCGCCATACTACCGGAAACTATGAGCCGGCATGTGCTACAGTTAGGAACCACGAGAGGGTGCAAGAGGAGCAGATCCCAAATTTACACGGTGGTGGGGGAAAAAATACATTATCCGCGATTATGTTCTGTAAACGTCCGAGAAAGCTCAGGAATGAATAATAATAATCGTTCCAACTAAAAATACTAAATTAAATCAGAGTTTAATAAGCATAACACATTTGTTACTACATAATTAAATATCTTAACTATTAAACATTAATAAAGCTAGAAAACATGGAAGCAGAGATTAATAATAATATGTTCGTTGATATAATTGTAAAATAAATGAATAATAGTAGTAGTAATAACATATTCATTACCATATAATTAAAAACAATACATTAGTAAATATAGATTTAAAACAATAAATCTGAAAAACTAATTAAAGCAGAGATTAATAATAATATATGCGTTACTATATAATTAAAATTAACATTAATTGTTAAGCATTAAAAACAATAAAGCTGGATAACAAATGAAGGCAGATTAATAATAATAGTCACCATATAATTCAAAATATATTAGTAATTAATAAACATTAAAACATTGATAAAGCAGGAAAACAAATTCAGTCTGCCCAATTCATATCTTACTTTATTTACATGTGTGCATAAAACTGACATCAGACAGTCTTGACTGTAATTTATGATTTACAGAGATCATATCTCATAGAATATGACAGTTAAAGATTTTCCTGGATCCCCTTATCTTCATCACTAAATCTCAATCAGTGTGAGATGAGATAAACACTCGACTTTGGGTCTAAGGATGTGTGGCACTCCGCAGTAATCTGGAAAGCATATTTACTTGTCTACAGTGAACAGTAAATCAACTGCTTACCAGTAAAATGCACACTCCAGAGGAAAATATAGCCATTCATTCATTCAGATTATAATCCAGTCGTGTAAAGTCTGAACTAATACAGTCTCACTTCATTGTGCAAATTCAAGAGTTAAGAAACCACCAAACTTAAACGCCTATACACGAATAGATAACAATAGAATTTCCTAAACCAAACATGTTAACTGAAAAAAAAAGAAAAAAAAAAAAGAATAAAATCCCACAACCGTGAGAGGAATCTTAAATAACTATATCACTGATCCTTGAAATATGTTGAACGAACTCTTCTCTCAGAATAAAATAGATTTAAATTACTTGGTCTTTTATTACCAACACGCTTGAGATGTGAAGTTCTGTTTACAGTCAGTGTGCATCAGTCCATTTGCAGAGTCAATTATTTTTGATTTTTTAATAGTTCATCTATTTGCGTTTTGTACATGTTCTTCACATCCACTAGATCCAGACGCAGCTCTTCTGCCTCCTCTGCCTTCTCTCCATACATCTGCAGAATTGTGTTGTGCCTTTGTTCTAGCTCCTGTGATGAACACAAACATCTGATTAGTGTTTAACTACCAGAATAGAAGTCCAATGTGCTCGTTAGCAAACTGATCATCTAGCAGGCTCTATGAAGGAATGGTGAAATTGTTTAAACGGGATGGAAAACTCAATTCATTGTCTATACAATTTTAATTTTAACATTTACATTACCATTCAAAGTTTTGGTGTCAGTAAGACTTTTTTTTTATTCTTTCATCGAGCAAGGACACATTAAATTGACTTAAGAGACAGAAAGGTGACATTTTTAATGTAAAAAAAAAATCATTTTAACCAAATGCTGTTGCTCTTTTGAACTCTTTTGTTTTGTTGTGAACTTTCTGAAGGATCATGTGACACTGAAGACTGGAGTAATGGCTGCTGAAATTTCAGTTTTGCCATCACATGAATAAATTAAAACATTAAAATATGAAAACTTCTCTTTTAAATTGTAATAATATTTAACAATATTTGTTTTTACTGTATTTATCATCAAATAAATGGAGTCTTGATGAGCATAAAAAAAAAACATTAAAAAAAGATTTATATATTAATTACAAACACAACCTTCAGTTGCACTTTCAGTTTAGGGATTTCCTTCACATTACTCTCCATCTCATCGTTCTGATTGGTCAGTCGCACCAGTTCTTCTGCCATGACACTGCGGCTTCTCTCTAGACTAGCAATCTCCATCTTGAGGATGACCAAAAGAATTGAATACAAATTAGAAAATTAATTCCACAACCAGTTATAAATCACAATCTGGTTATAAACATGGAAGACATAATTAAACACAGAATTAATTAAGTGAAAGACCAAGGCATACCTGCAGCTGGGCAATCTCGCCCTCTCTGAGTTTGAGCTGAGACTGCAGGCTCTCAATGACACTGGATCCACCACCCAGTCGAGCCACCTCATATAGGTTAGTCCCACTGATGGACATGCTCATGGTGCTGAAAGAATGGTCAAGAGAATCCTCCTGCTGAAAAAAACAACCACAGAAGCCAGGTGAGGCGATGACAGAATGTGGGATATCTAGCAGGAAAAAGGTTTCACTGCATCTGAATAAGTGTGGACAGGGGTGAGATGAATATACTTGTGAGAAAAGGGAGGAAGGTAAGCCGGCATGCTCTGCCCCACTGACAGAACTGGAACGGGACAGTGTAGGAGTGGAGGATGCTGGAGCATCAGTCACAGACAGACTTAGAGACTTCCTCTCCTGATGAAACAAAAACAGAGACTAGTTGATTTTACTCTACTCAAAACGTTGATCTTGGGCCCCGTTTAAATTGGTTAAGTAATTAAGTAATTTCTGAGGAAAACATTATTAATTAAGCAGATTCAGAACGGGTCTTTTCATGCAAAACCTTTTCTTTGAGGGCCTCTTGTGCAAGGTAACATTTCTTCTTCTCCTGCTCCACCTTCATTTTCTCCATTTCAAGTTGGTTGGTGAGAAGCAACTGAAGAGGACCAAATAATAAAAGACATTGAGAATAAATATATGCGTGTATATATTTTCTTATAGTGGTCAAGGTACAAACAATACCTTCTCCTTCTTGGCCTCCTCCAATACTCGAGCATGCTCTCCTTTAAGATTCTCCAGCTCTACACGCTCCCTACAGACACAGAAATCAGTACTGGCACCTACAATAGCAGCTTCTTTTTCAATTTAATACACATCTCCTACCTGCTAAGGTCATCCTCCAGTTTTTCCCGCCTCATCCTCTCTGCATCCAGCTGCCCCTGCAGACGTCCCTTCTCTTGCCTCAACAGGGAAGCCTGAGACTCTAAAGATGCTATCTGTGCTCGGATGGCTAGCAGCTCCTCTGTAGCTGAACGCTCTTTCTCTACGGAAACAGCAAGCTGGGCTTGGGCATCAGCTGAGAGGAGACAATGACAAGTTAAAACATTTGGACAATGTCACATGTGGTTTATTGTTTAAAAACATGAGATTTAAGCAAATGACAGAAGCCATCGATATTCAATCAAAACAAGGAAGTCTCACCTAAGCGGTCAGAGATGTTCTTCTCTAGTTTTTCCCATGATGCTGTGTGGGCCCCAAGCGTTGCCTGGAGGTTCTCTATCTGTCGAAGGAGGGGCCGTGTTGTGGATGTAACACTTTGACCTAGTTCCTGGTTTCTGGTCTCTGCTTCTTGTAACCTCTGTTGAAGTGCAAAAATACAGCATAACCATCACTGACACTATCATTCTGAAGATTGGGGTCAGTGAGATTTTTTAAATGAGTCTTTTTTGCCCAGCAATCAAAAATACAGTAAGAACAGTACTACTATAAAATATTACAATTAAAAGTTAATATTAGTTTTCTATTTTAACAGCAGCCATTACTCCAGTCTTTGATGTCACATCATCTTTCAGAAATCATACTAATATGCTGATTAAATATGCATTTATTTGAAAAACAAATAACACCTTACACACCTGTCACTTTTGATTAGTTTAATGTGTCCTAGCGAAATAAAAAATGTAATTTCTTCAGAAATATTTGAACAGTAGTGTACATATTTAACGTGCAGAAAAATAAATTATTAATAAATGTTATACCTCTTTGGTTTTTAGAGAAAACAGAATTGAATTTAGAGACTTTTTCTCTCTAAAATAGAAAAAACAATCTTTCACCAAACAAACAATACGTAGATATCTGCATAGTTGTTCGCCTTGAAAAGTCTAGGTTTCAACACAACAGCTGATATGAAATGAATAGTGCAATAATTCATTCAATAATTCAGGAAGTAAAGTGCTCTAGTTACCTGCTGTAACTCACTGATCTCTTCCCTCAGGTAATCTTCCTTCTTGGCCTGCTGCTGCTCAGCTCTCTGTAAAGCCAACCTCAGATCTGCCACCTCAACATAAAAAAACAAGAGTCAAGATAGGCACAAAAGCTAACATTTGGAGATTAATCAGCCACTAAAATAAAACATGTGCAACTACAGGTAGATGAGTAACCCAAGAAAACACACTTAAATACTGTTAAAGCACAGAAAAATAAGTAATAATAATAATAATAATAATAAAGTAATATGATGCGATAACACAGTACAAGTAAAAAAAAAAAATACTAAAATGGACTCACCTGATTAGCCAGTGCCTCCTGATGCAAGCGGGACTCTTCTTGGGCTTTCTCCAAAGCCAGACTCAGCTCTTCTTTCGCCTGTACCTCTCTGCTCAGTGCTAGTTCCTGGGCTTCACTATCCTTGGTGGCATTGGCCTTGTGCAGCTCCGCCAGCTCTCTAGATAATAAAAAATGAATCAAAAATGGACAAGCTGGGAAAGAATGGGACAGTGAATGAGTGTGTATTAGCATTTGTGGCATTTATTTACTTGTAGGAGCTGTCGAGGGCTGCTTGCAAACTGCGGTTGTTTTCCTGAAGCTCCTCACTGCTGGTCTGCAGTTTACTTAATTCTTTCTCCTGATGCTCCACCACAGAATTCAGCTTCTTGATGTTCTCTCTGTGTTGCTTTTCGACTTCCTCTTTACCGTCCAAAACCTACAATAAACATTGAACAAATCTCAGCCTTCTCTTCTCATTTTACTGACATTTCATATGAAAGGAATAGTTCACCCAAAATTTATAATTTGATTCACACTCAGGCCATCCAAGATACCGTATAGATGAGTTTGTTTGTTCGTTCATCGGAACAGATTTTGAGAAATTTAACATTACATCACTTGCTCACTAATGGATACACTGCAGTGAATGGGTGATGTCAGAATCCAAATGATTCCAATCCAGTTACAGTCACTTAACATCTTGTGAAGAAAAAAGCTGTTTGTAAAAAACAAACAAAAAACAAATCCATCATTGAGGTGATTTAATTTTAAACCGTTGCTTCTGGCCAAAGTACAAGTTACAATTTTCACAGAAGCAAGCAATATTATGGATGGAGGACTAGGATTTTAGCGGGTTTCAGTTACAAAACGTTAACTGAAGGATTACTTGTGGATTGCGGTGATGTTTTTATCAGCTGTTTGAACTCTCATTCTGACAGCACCCATTCACTGCAGAGTATCCACTGATAAGCAAGTGATGTAATGGTAAATTTCTCCAAACTGTTCCAACGAAGAAACAAATCTTGGATGACAGGAGGATGAGTAAAGTTTCAAAACATTTTCTTTTTTGGGTAACCTATTGCTTGAACTCAACACTGAATGCACTTTACAACACTTAACACATCTTTGAAGGCTGTGTCCCTGACCTGCTGCAAATGTTTCAGCTCTTCTTCCTGTTCCTTCAGTTTTTTGGTCTGTTTGGTGATCTGTGCATCACTCTCTCTTTCTTTCACACGCAGTTTCTTTATGATGTTGGAGTGCTGCAACTGCTGCTTGGACAGTTTCTCACCTAATCAAAAGAAACAAGAAAACAAGCACGCATTTAACAATGACCCAGATTCTGCAAGGATGAAGCAATAAATGCTTTTTTAATAAAAGACTCACCTTCTTCAAGTAGCTCTCGGATCTGTTCCTCCTTCTCTCTTATCAGCTCCAAAGTCTCATTTGAATTCAACCTGCTCGCCAATTCTTCTCTAAGGCCCTTAATTTCCTGCGACAAAGACAAATGGTGCATTCCAATGCAAAATAAGACTGGGGTTTTAAGAATAATATAAATTCATGACAACTATAAAACATTTATACCTTTTTGGCGATGTCTCTCTCCTTGCAGGCGAGTTGAGCTTTCCTCTCAACTTCAGCTATACGCTGAGTGAACTCATCTTTTAAAGACTGTACAGTAGAGCTTTCTTCCTTCAAGCTGATCATCTCACTGTAAAACACAAGTATTGCTGACTCTGATTCAATAGGCATATAAGAAAGAAGAATCTATAGCACTATTGTGTGAACATCTAGTGCAATGAAACTTCTTTAACAAAGAAATGAACACCATAAACATGCCAGACTACACAGAATTTGTACAATAAGACCATTTTGTACCATTTTTTTTCCATTTACATGCTGAAAGGCGTGGATGGTTTTTATTAGCTAATCTTTTTATCTGCCAACAGTATGTGAACACAGCTTCCAGTTTTCCCTAAACTGTGTAAATACTGTTGCTGCCTCCACCTGTTTCTATGCCCTAGTTAGTTATTACAGGCGTTTGTCATTCAAGAAAACACAGCAGCAGATGGTTTTCTGGAGCACAGGTTCCTTAACTCACTCTTTGAGATTGTCACACTCCTCCTCCAGTCTGGCCTTGTCTTTACTGACCACAAGCAACTGTGATTCTCTCTTCTCTAGTCGACTAGAGAGATCCTCGATAATCTGGGGAGATGAGAAAAAAAGAACAGAATATAAATTCCATGGCACATACAAATAAGATGAATAAATATATATATATAAAAAAAAATATTATTACTTTTATTCAGTGACAAAGAATTAAACTGATCAAAAAAAAATTATAATGTTACTAAAGCTCTGGATAAATGTTGTTATTTTGAAGAATACTGAAAAATAATGTAGCAAAATTTCCACAACTTTTCCACAAAGATATTAAGAGCACAACTGTTTTAAACATTGATAAGAATAACAAGACTGAATGTTTCTTAAGCACCACGCGAGTATATTAAAATTATTTTCTGAAGGATCATGTGACACTGAAGCCTTGAGAGATAAATTATTGTTCACAATATTACTGCTTTTACTGCTTTTGCTCAAATAAATGCAATGAGCACTGAAAGAGAGTTTCAAAAACACTTACCAACCACTATTTTTGAAGGGTAGGGCATATCCAATACTTACATTATATTATATACAGTGCCCTCCAAAAGTATTGGAACAGTAAAGACAAAATTGCTCTGTTGGCTGTGGAGTCAAGACATTTACAAATATGATTAAAATATGAATATGAGACAAAACTACAGAATGTCACATATTATTATTGGGTGATTCAACACAAATGTTTTACCAGCTAAGAAGTTCAGCACTTTTAGAGTTTCATCCCTCTATCTGATGTGAGCATAAGTATTGGAACAGTTGCCTCACAGGTCTTTCTAAGTGATCAGCTGTGTCCTGTTGCATTAATTCTTCAGAAATTAAAAGCAGGGAATGTGTCGTATCAGTTATATCCATTACTTCTGCATTCTGAATCTTGCATTTGATGATGACACACAAACCAGAATGAAGACGAGGGAGCTGACTTTGAGAGAAAAGCAAGCAATTTGGATGCTAAAAGAAAAGAAGTCAGTTAAAGCTCTAGCAAAAACAAAGGGCATGGAGAAATCAAGAGTTTGGAAACCACCAGCAACGACCTGATCGGCTGAGAAAACAACAGTAGTTGATGACAGACAAATCATAAAAGCTGTGAAAATGAACTATAAAAGATGTGTCTGTAAAATCACCAACAACTTCCAGAAAGCTGGGTGATGCTCTGACAATCTACTGTCCTCAGGAAACTTTGACACAGAATTACAGATGCTACACAGCAAGATGCAAACCTCTGACCAGCTCCAAAAATAGAAAGGCAAGATTAAGAGTTTGCAAAAAAGCACAAAGATGAGCCAGAAGAGCACAAAGATGAACCTTTATCTAAGTGATGGGAAAGCAAAAATGTGGAGAAAAAAAGGGAACTGCAATGATCCCAAGCATACAGCCTCATCTGTAAAGCATGGTGGAGGTGTTGTCATGGCATGGGCATGCATGGCTGCCTCTGGAACAGGCCCTCTCAACTTTAATGTATGATGACAGTAGCAGATTGTGCGCATGGGATCTGCAACTAAATAATAGGTTTTAATCTTTTATATCTGCCTTATGTTCAACTGTCCCAATACTTATGCTCACATCAATGAGTGGGATGAACTCTAAAAGTGCTGTTCTTTTTATTTGGTAAAACATGTATGTGTTGAAACAGCTAATAATAAAATGTGACATTCAGTAGTTTTGTCTCATATTCATCTTTTAATCATATTTGCAAATGTCCTGACTCCACAGCCAACAGAGCAATTTTGTCTTAACTGTTCCAATACTTACGGAGGGCACTGTATTTTAACATTTATATAAATATTTATGAATAAGGCCAACCTTTTGCAGCTCAAAAATCTGACAGGGTGAATCTCCTAGATTCTCCTCAGTACTCTGTGAAATTACAGTTTCATTCATATCAGTTTTTTGGCTGGTCAGTGTGAGGTCAGTTTCAGGTCCCTGGTCCTGAAGCTCATCCATCTGCTCACAGTTCACTGGCGTTGCACTGCGGCCACTTTCCTCCATCTCGTTATAGTCCAGCGACTGGTCATTTACTGACTCAGTCATAACCTCCTCTTCATTCTGATTGGTCTGTGTGGCTGACTGAGCAGGAGCGGGCAAATGTCCGGCCGTGATGGAAGCTAAGGTGCGGTTGCCCGGGATCTCATCATCAGAATTCACTTCGCTGACACTACGGCTGTCCAACGACTGCACGCTAAACGAGTCGATGCGCTCAAAGGCGTCAGATGATGAGCCGCAGCTTTCAGTGAGTTTTGGGTATTCATCCAGACGAGGGAAGTCGGGACACGTTGAAGCGGAGAGCAGTTGGAAAGAGCCCTGCATTAGGTGGAGTCCAGCTTTAGCCTCTGCAGTCTCCTGCCTGGAGCTGGCCGAGCTCTCGCTTAGCACGCTCTCATGGTCCAAAACCTCTATGTCGCTGGTAGTGGAAGTACCAGAAGAGAAGGCACTAACAGGGGGAGACGGGGTGTCACTTTGTCTGTCCTCTGATTTAGCATCTTTGGATTCTAACAGGATTTCTTTAGGAGGGACAGGCAAGGTTTTCACTGAATTTTTGGTCTCGATGGTCAATGCTGCTTCAAACACTCCAACAGATTCAACCTCAGTAGCTGATAAAGGTACATTTGTGAGTGTGACATCTGAAGGTAAAACTAAGCCATCTGTCTCTGTCTGGTCCTTGCTGGTCTCCTGTTCAGCAGCTTGCTCTGGTGCAATGGACGAAACAGGGACAACCAGTTCCGGTTGTGACTGCTCCTCTGCCGAGAATGAATCGTGCTCCAAAATCTCTGTCCCAGTTGACTTTATCTCAACAGCTTCCAGGCTGCTGCGTTTACTGAGGTCTGTCTGCTCTTGCGCATCACTGACTTCCAGCTCCTTCTCCTTGTCTGCTTTTTGCCGCAGTCTGCGGTTCGACTTGGCAGGTGGCACAGACACCACTTTAGTGTTGCTTACAGTTTGTATGTCTCCATGAGGCAGAAAGGCAATAAAGAAATCTTCAGATTCGTCAACCATGGTCCGTGTTACAGGCTTAGTAATGGCCTCTGATGATGGAGGGAGAGTTTTGGCACATTCCTCAGAGGGCGAGTTCCACTGGTCCATGCCCCATCCTGTTGATACCGGCTTGCCTGGTGGTTCTGGAAAAAAAGGTTACTCAAATGTCAAGTCACTTTTATTTATATTGCACTTTATACAATAAAGAATGTCAAAGCACATTCACAGTAATAAACAGGAAAATAAGATGTTGTAGAATGCATCACTTATGAAACAAGTTCAATTTCAGCTATAAAGCAGCTTTACAGAAGGAATGGTTCAGTTCAGTGTTGATTCAGTTTAGTTCAATAACAAAATAAATAAATCAAGCATAAAGCTACTAAATCAAACATACACCGTTTATATACAAACATAAGCTTCAAATCCAACCTTCGGAAACACAATAACCTACATCAAAAATGAAAAACTCTTGTATTCTTTAGTGGCCGTTTATGGTATCAGGTTTCGTCTTGGAAATTCAATTCAAGTTTATTTGTATAGCACTTTTTACAGCACATTGGCCTACTCTTTCAAAGCAGCTTTACGTAAAAAATTATGTTTCAATGTTACTATACGGGAAACATGCTGTAATTAATAATGTCTGTAATGTCAATATAGTAATATATAACTATAAGATAAATAGGCCTACAAGTTATGTGCTTTGTCCTGTATCCAGTTAAGTAGACACAATTAACATGTTTTAGGAAGGGAAAGGAAAGGGAAGTGGGTGTGGCCAAGTATGGTGACCCATACTAGGAATTTGTGCTCTGCATTTATCCCATCCAAGTGTACATACATTAGTGAACATACACCCAGAGCAGTGGGCAGCCAATGCTGCGGCGCCCGGGGAGCAGTTGGGGGTTTGGAGCCTTGCTGGTGCCTTGGTCAAGGGTCTCACCTCAGTCGTGGTATTGAGGGTGGAGAGAGTGTTGGTTATTCACTCCCCCACCTACAATCCCTGCCGGACCTGAGACTCGAACCCTTCAGGTTACAAGTCCAACTCTCTATCCATTAGGCCACGACTGCTCATTTTAGGCAATGATTACAGCTTGCGACTGTAATGATAACATAAGGATAATATTTGATAGTTTGCACACTGAACCATGTTTTGCAAAACAAAGAATTTCTTGTTTGCTTTGGTTTGTCATTGTTGTTTTTTTTTAGTTGTGTGGGGTTTCCGTGTGAGTTGGGATATGGGATATGAATCACGAAAAATGTATGTTGTCAACTGAAAATACGTATATGTGTGTGCGTTTGGGTTAAAAATGCATAATTGTTTCACTAATGTTATGCTGAAGCCCAGTAATTGTCACTGATGATGTCACCCTGCACTGTCAATCACAAGTTTGTCTTCTTTCCACATAAAGTGAACCAATTTATAACTAAACTTACCAGTAAAGGTCGGTTGGGTCGTGTCACCCCACTGGTCCTCTTCTTTGATGTCCAAAACTCTGTCGATGGATTTCTGAGCAGTTGTCAGAGCTTGTTTAGCAAAACTCGACAGATGTGACGCGTTGAACCAACTCATATTGCGTGACAGCTCAGTGAACGTGAAAGTTACATGAAGCACATGATCAAAAGCAACCTAAATAAGAGCAGGTTTGTTCCACACTAAGAGCCGGAGCAAGTGGCTTGTGTTTGTATGTTAGGCCGCTATCCACATTAGCATGGCGGCTAATTCTGCTCGCAAAACAACTGGCAATTTGCTGACAGCTGACATAATCCTCCGCTAAAATGAAATTCGACTATATAAACAAATAAACGACGTACTGGGAGACATTTTTATTTGCTTTCGCGTTACTCGGCTTCTAAATTGGGCTTCTACGCATTGTTTTGTTTAGGTCTCCTCTGGCAGCTCGAGAACTACTTCCCATCCACGTAGCATCAACCTGTCCTGCACGTGACGTCAGGACCACGTGACCAATGTCTACAGTGTCAAATCTATGTCTATATATAAAAAACACTATAACGTATAACCCA
This sequence comes from Barbus barbus, assembly GCF_936440315.1. Classification (NCBI taxonomy): domain Eukaryota; kingdom Metazoa; phylum Chordata; class Actinopteri; order Cypriniformes; family Cyprinidae; genus Barbus; species Barbus barbus. Next base: position 16,408,750 of record NC_136715.1, on the reverse strand, counting down.
TATGAAGTAGTAACCCATATACTACTGATATCTGTGACTTGTGTTTATTTTTAATCAAAGTGTCACTTTTCAGCTGAAACCTCTGGAACATAGTTATTTTAGTAAAATATGAGTTGACCGAATAAACGTAAACTCAATTAATTTTTTTGTAAGTGCATGTAAGCACGATTTCTTGAAAATGTGTTTATTGCTTTTGAAAGGGGGACACCATGCGGTCTCACGATCCAATGTACACATATGGGTTTTTGCTAAAAACTTTTAACAAATAAACATTTTAAATTAAGAGTAAAAAATGGTTTAGTAAAATGAAGTGAACATAAAGCGAAATTCTTGCATTAATAAGATATTTATCTGAAATTAATATGAATCTAAATTAATATTTTACTTAAATATGAACTGAAGTTATTGCACTGTTGTATGATAGTTTTAAAAGTGCAATAGGTCACTAAATATAGCAATCAACGTTATCCAACAAATTATTTCACTGTAGCTTAATTAATTTCAGTTTGTAGCTTGTCCAACAACATACACAGTTTGATCCATTGTAGTATGTGGATCAGTCTGACCTTGTGAATAAGCATCTCTAATGTATTTCTACAAACCTGTATAACATGACAATGACAATGCCACATAAAACAAATAAAACAGTACAGTATACTTAATATCTCTTTCTTAATATTACATAGACAATGCAACATTCTGTATTTGCTTACAAAATGTCAATTTTAATTCTAGAGACTTTATATTTTAATACCTTGAGTTTCTTTAAATATTTAATCAAATATATTTATTCACAAATTGAGTAACAGTAAATTCATAGGAAAGCATTACCGGACTAAGACTTCAATACTTGTTTAAAATACCGTTTCCGAATTTAATTCAAAACATGAACTTTTTTTTTTTTTTTTTTTTTAAACAAGACATTGAACAAGATACTGTGAATGCACAACAAAATAAATAGATAAACAGTTTGCATTAAAAAAAAGAAATCCACCAGAATGACTCCTACGACTATAGCAGTCCAAAACAACGAAACAAAAGTCTCCTGTAAGTGTCTTTGATGGACAGAGTTAACCATAAAATCTAAATACAAACTGCAGGGATTCTAGCCGAGCATGTGCATGGGATGTCTCTGCTGATATGTTGAGTTTTTAATAAACTACATTTCCAAGGCTGCTTCATTTTGATGATGACTGCAAAAACAACTTGTAACTGTCTATAAGAATGAAGCATTATCCTATGAGATGAAGTTGAGCTTGAAGAGCACAGTCTGAGGAGTGGTGACATCAGCCACTGCCAGTTCCTGTCCATTGACTAGTCCAAGCTCTGCAAGCATTTAATGCATTAAACAACATCAATAAATTGGAAATACACTTTTTAAAACAGTTACATATACTACATATCATCACAATATACAACCCGAATTCCAGAAATGTTGGGACTTTTTTAAATTTGAATAAAATTAAAACTAAAAGACTTTCAAATCACATGAAATACATGAGTCAATATTTTATTCACAATAGAACATAGAGAACATAACAAAGGTGCACAAATTTTATGCACAAAATGAGCTCATTTCAAATTTGATGCCTGCTACAGGTCTCAAAAGAGTTGGGATGGGGGCATGTTTGCCATGGTGTAGCATCTCCTCTTCTTTGCAAAACAGTTTGAAGATGTCTGGGCATTGAGGTTATGAGTTTCTGGAGTTTTGGTGTTGGAATTTGGTCCCATTCTTGCCTGATATAGGTTCCAGCTGCTGAAGAGTTTGTGGTCGTCTCTGGCGTATTTTTCATTTAATGATGTGCTAAATGTTCTCTATAGGTGAAAGATCTGGACTGCAGGCAGGCTAATTCAGCACACAGCCTCTTCTACTAAGAAGCCAAGTTTTTTTTAATAGCTGCAGTATGTGGTTTTGCATTGTGCTACTGAAATACACAAGCCCTTCCCTGAAATAGACTTCATTTGGAGGGGAGCATATGTTGCTCTAAAACCTTTATATACCTTTCAGCATTCATAGTGCCTTCCAAAACATGCAAGCTGCCCATACTGTATGCACATATGAACCCCCATACCATCAAAGATGCTGGCTTTTAAACTGAACGCTGATGACACGCTGGAAGGTCTCCCTTCTCTTTAGCCCGGAGGACACGGGGTCCATGATTTCCAACAAAAATGTTGGAAAAAAAAATGTCAAATTTGGACTCGTCAGACCATAGAACACTTTTTCACTTTGAAACAGTCCATTTTAAATGAGAGACAGGACCGCTTCTGGACCATGTTCACACATGGCTTCCTTTTTGCATGATAGAGATTTAGTTGGCATGTACAGATGGCACGGCGGATTGTGTTTACCGACAGTGGTTTCTGGAAGTATTCCTGGGCCCATTTAGTAATGTCAATGACAGAATCATGCCGCTGAGTGATGCAGTGTCGTCTGAGGGTCAAAGACCACGGGCATCCAACAACGATCTTCGGCCTTGTCCGTTACGCACAGAGATTTCTCCAGTTTCTCTGAATTTTTTGATGTTATGCACTGAAGATGATGAGATTTGCAAAGCCTTTGCAATTTGACGTTGAGGAACATTGTTTTTAAAAGTATTTCACAATCTTTTTATGCACTCTTTCACAGATTAGAGAGCCTCTGCCCATCTTTACTTCTGAGAGACTCTGCCTCTCTAAGACATCCCTCTTATAGGTAATCATGTTACAGACCTGATGTCAATTAACTTAATTAGTTGCTAGAGGTTCTCCCAGCTGAATCTTTTAAAAAATTCTTGCTTTTTCAGCCCTTTTTTGCCCCCGTGCCAACTTTTTTTGAGACCAAATCAAATTTGAAATAAGCTCATTTAGTGGATAAAAGTGTAAAATTTCTCAGTTTAAACATTTGTTATGTTCTCTATGTTCTATTGTGAATAAAATGTTGGCTCATGTGATTTGAAAGTCTTTTAGTTTTCATTTTATTCAAATTTAAAAACGTCCCAACATTTCTGGAATTCAGGTTGCACTTTCAATCACCTTTCAGCGTTTTGTTGAGATTTGGTCGCGTTCTCTCTTCAATAGATGCTACGGTCTGAAAATAAAACCAAACAGATTCAAATGTATTAAAAAATAAACAGCTAAAGCATAAAATCCACGTTCAGAAAATCCCAATCTAAGTGAACTAAATATGACAAGTCTGATATATGTTAGAAATTTTCTAACCTGTAAATACAGAGTTTTGTTTTTTCCATCCAAAGTTGTCGTGATGGCAGGAGACTTCATTTGGCTAGTAGACAAAGGATTCAGTGTTATTACAAACAGGAGGAAACAAGAGGAAATAGCTTCAGAAAAGATAACAGTTAACACGTGAGGACAACACATTTTTTTCATTTTATCATATTTAACATTGTCACATTCAATATTTTTTTAACTAAAAGGAATATAATAAAATGTAAGTAGCAAGATGAATCAGATTCTTTCAGTAGGCTTTGTTTAGAACAGGAGAAGATATTATGCATTTATTTTGGTATTGCCATTTCGTTGATATGCAGTAAAATATATACAGTAAAATGATCATTTAATGGCAAGTGTATCTAACCATTTAATTAATATAGTCATAATTTAGGATGATAATAAAAGTTGTTGGTATGTTGGTAAGTTTGCAAAATAATACATTACATTTGTACGCCATATGTTTAGATAATCAATGAGCTTCTACTCTATTCTACTCTCTACTCTTCTACTTCTACTCTCTTTAGTTGCCTTCATTTTGTTAAACTATGTTATATGGTAAATATTCTAAGCATGTATGTATGAGACTGTACAGCATGTGTGTATGAGTATCCGTGTATATATTTTGTTTATGTACATATTTTGTTGATGTTTATTTTGTGGTAACATTTATGGTAAATTAAATACAGTCATGGCCAAAAATATCGGCACCCTTGGTAAACATGATCAAAGGCGGCTATGAAAATTAATCTGCATTGTTAATCCTTTTGATCTTTTATTTAAAAAATTCACAAAAATCTAACCTTTCATTGGATAATAAGAATTTAAAATGGGGGGATATATAATTATGAAATAAATGTTTTTCTCTAATACACATTGGCCACAATTAACGGCACCTTTATTCAATACTTTTTGAAATGCCTGATGAGGTTAGAGAACACCTGACAAGAGATCAGAGACCATTCCTTCATCCAAAATCACTCCAGACCCTTTAGATTCCCAGCTCCATGTTGGTGCTTCTTCTCTTCAGTTCACCCCACTCATTTTCTATAGGGTTCAGGTCAGAGGACTGGAATGGCCATAGCAGAACCTTGGTTTTGTGCTCAGTGACGCGCTTTCACACTCAAAATGCGCAAATGGCATCACGTCTGCATTATAAGCAAGCTGCACTCTGCATAGTTGACACAGGAATTGCCACTTGCACAATAGAGGCAGTGTCGCAACGTTACTAAAGTTTATAAATTGCTTTTCATTTTAATTCTTGTCAGTGTTTAACCATTCAGCGCTCGCGCGCTCTCCTGGAGGCCGTGCACTCATACACACTCACAGCGCACACAGATAATGCCAGGCTCACATTACTCCGTTTGCAGTGCGTATGGTGCGTATTTTTCTGCGCTCATGTTAACGGATCAGAGCATTAACACTGCACGCGGTTGCAGGAGCGGTGCGTCTGCAGCAGTGCCTCTGCAGATAATTTCTGCACCGAGTCGAGAATTAAATTAAAGTGACAGCACATTGTTTGCCGTAAATATGAACATGGATTGACACGAAAATGTAGCAATTACATTATAAATGCATATAATTAAAGTCAGAGTCATCACATGTGGCTTTTTGGCTAGGATTAAAGGAAAAAAGCACTTTTAGATAAACAAGGCAATAATAGATGGCACTCATGGAGGAAGGAAAACAAAGTTCTTTGTTTAGATGCAAAAGAAAATTCAGTAGAGCTGACTGTTTCTGCCAGTCATAAGTTAATTTAGAATGTTTGTGATAACATAAGAAAAGTAGTTTAAATGTTTTGCCACTTGCTTGAGCAACTTAATATATAAATCTAGAAGTAGCCTAAATGCAAAAGTAAAAAGCACTGAATAATGTGTTTCTTATATTTATTGCATTTAAACACTTCTATTGTATTACTGTAAAAGAAAAAAGAATCACAATGAAAAAGCATTTTCAGTAACAATGTTTGGATTTGAAATCAAAATAATGGATAAATGTCGTGTTTGTGGTAAACAGATGGATCAGTAGTGGACTCCTGTGTGAAATCAGGCTTGTGCTGTGTGTAAGCTTTTCTGCAACAATTGCACAATTGTAAAAACAAAAATGCACTGGATGATTAAAAATTTTTAGGTGAGATAAATGTATATTTTTGAAAAATGTCTAAAAATAAGCCCCCTCCACCCCTCAAATTAAAAAAAATCCTCTCTCACAAGAGTCACCTAAGAGGGGAACTTCCCTATTTTCAAAAATGAAATTCAGGCACTGAATAAATAAAAACTAAAAATACTGACTGAGTATCACTATAAATAATTCAACGTGATAAAAAGATTTAAAAAGATCGGTAATGGTGATCGGATCGGTAAATACTGCTTTCTGGGATTGGCAATCGGTGATTGCCTCAAAATTCCTGATCTGAGCACCCCCTAATAATCACCCTGGAGTGCTCAAAATTGTGAATATGAATGGGAATATACTTCAGAGATATTTTACTCATAAGAATTTCTAGGGGTGCCAGTGTATTTGAGAAAAACATTTATTTCATAATGATATTTCCCCCCATATTAAATTCTTATTATCCAATGAAATATTAGATTTGTGAATTTTTTTAATAAAAAGGTCAAAAGGATAAACAATACAGATTAATTTTCACAGCCTTCTTTGATCATGTTTACCAAGGGTGCCGATATTTTTGGCCATGACTGTAAATAAATAAAACAAATCTGGCAAAAGGGAACCACAGATGAATGAACATTGTGACTCACAGAGAGGCATTCTCAGTCAAGTAGTCCAGAATCTCTTGCAGTTTAGCTGAAGGTGGGAACTGCAGGTCCTGTGGCACCTGACTGCAGGCAGAACAGTTCTCCTACATGTGTAACAGAGACATTTAGCATTAATGTCATTTTTTTTAGTCATGTCCTTTAAATCACATTCAAATCATTAACCTTTCTCTCAGCCTCAAAGGTGTACGTGTACAGCCCATCCACATCATTGAACACCAGGTAGTTGTTCAAGGGAACATAGGCGCTGTTCAGCAGAAGTAAAAGAATAAATCAGACATGTGAATGAACAATGAATTCAATGCTCTCTCCTGGGGAATAAGTCGTTTTAACTTACCTCGTGGCAATTTTAAAAACCTCGCTGGCGCAAGCAGCTGAAATGTGAAAGAAAGCAAGAAGTTGTATTTCCAGTTACAGCTCAACTTTTTAAAAAATATCAAAACGCTTTCATGCATCATTAAACCAGAGAACACTTGCAATGTCAGCATACCAGCAATAACAGCATTTGTAGAAGCCACAGCAGGAATTATTCTCTTCACGACCCCTGAAACACAGGTGAGGCAGAACATCAACAATAGGAGCTTATGAACAATAACTTACAAACAGCAATGTGTAGGATTATAAATATAAACTTGATTTTGACATTTTCTAAAAGAAATGATAATATTGCTTGCCTATGCAAAATGATGCACCATGATGCTAGTGTGTTGTGGGTGGTTGCCAGGGCATTGGTACAGTATGCTGTTGCATACTAAGTGTTTTTATTTTGTTGTATCACATTGTTCTGGGTGGTTGCCAACTGTCAAAAGAGCCCCGGAATGAAGCACCAAATAGTTCTTCTGATATTCAGGTCTCTCAATATGGTTCAGGTTCCCAATCAGTGAACCTAGGACCTAAAATTTTTGGTTTCAATGTTTATACACTACAGTTTAGGCCAGGGTAAGGGGTTAATTTATATATTAAAAAAAAAAAAAAAAGTATCTTATGCTGACCAAGGCTGCATATATTTGCTCAAAATACAATAAAATGTAATAAGTGTAATATATTACTACAATTTAAAAGAACTTTCTTCTATTTTATTGTCAATTTTAAAGTGTGATGCAGCCCTGATGATGGTGACCAGGCGATGCTGAATTTTCAGCAGCAATCACTCCAGTCTTCATTGTCACAGAATTTAGAAAATTATTCTACTGCTTATTTGCTTCTGAACAAACATTTATTATGATTATCAATGTTGAAAACCATTGTAGTGTCTGATATGTGTGTGGAAACCATGATAGATTTTAATGCATCATTGCTAAATAAAAAAGTATTGATTTTTTAAAATAAATAATTTTAAAAGAGTATCTCTGGACATTGTCTCATCAAAATTGTTTACAAATGAGAGGATATTACAAAATTGCTAAATAAAAAGTCCCACTGAAAGGCCCTTCTCACTCACCCTGAGTGAGTCTGTAAGTCACCCCAGTGATGCTGAACTCTGCTGCTCTTTCCAGAGATTTCTGGTACACCCACTGGATGTGCGTTGGGTCATCTCCATCTAGGGAAACATCATCTGAGGAAAACACATTCAAATGTGAAATAACAGCAGACTACCTAGCAGCAATATAACCAAATATGCATTGGTTGTTTTGGATTCTATGCAGATACTGTGAATTCATGTACCTCCAAAAGGCTTTTCTTTGGGCCAAAGCAGCATGCGGATGTATTCAACACAATGTTCTGGTAACCGTGGCATAGAGGCTATAGTGCACATAGGGAAGTTTATCTGTGTAGGGGACAAAAATGAGTATGACAAAAGGCTTTTGAAAATCAACTTAACACAAAATCCCAGTGTGCACCTGTGGAGGGTAGAGCTCGAGGGTGCAATCGATGCAAGCTGTCATGCCAGGAAGAATGACTCGAGCATTGCCCTTGAAGCCTTCTGTGCCTCCATCTATTAATGGAATAATGGAACTAGGATCTAGGACACCATCTTCATAAATCAGCAGAGATAACTGAGAAAGACAAAACAAGGTACACTTTATAATAGCTTTCATTAAGAAATCATTAAGAAACATTTTATAATGTTTAACAGATCGTTAGTTAATAAATATTCAAATAGAAAAGTTTCAAGAAATGCATGATCATATGAATTGAAAGTTTAATGACATTTGTAAGCATTTCAATTTACATAAAATAATGATTGATAATCATTAGGTAATGTTTAATAAGTACATTAGTAAACATTAACAAGCACTTTATCTTATATTTGTAGCGATGTGAATATATAAAACAAAATGCATGAACTATAATATAAGCACTTCACACAGAATAGAAAGACTTTATTTAAATGACATAGAGAGGACTTTAGGTATATGCATTTATACAGACAGATTGTTAGATGTTCGGGACAATAAACACATACCAGCATCCCATTCATCCATCTTCTGGCAACAACAGAGTCCAGGCCACAGACTACTATGTGAAATTCTAGACAGTAATAATAATAATAAAAATAAAAAGTTACATTACTCAGATTTCCAAGCAAAAACTGCCCACAAAAAAAGTGTCATAATAAATGAAAACAACAGTCTCTCAATGCAGGACAAAACTGTCACACTGACAAAAGAAAAAGAGTTATAGGGTATTTACGCCTGTAAAATGTCTCGTCCAAGTCCTGGATTTTCTTAAAATGTCTGCATTGTTTATTAAGGTAAATGCAAATATTTTGACACATAAATATAACATATACACTCCTCTTAGCAAAATATAGTAAAAACAATATTTTGGAATATTATTACAGTTTAAAACAACTGTTTTACATTTGCCTATATTAAAATGTGATTTATTCCTCTGATGGCAGAGCTGGTTTTCAGCTGCCATTACTCGAAACATATAGCAGCATTTCAGCATTCCCAAAAATGAAAATGTCCCAAGGGAACGATTAAAGGAATGCTTTAGAATTTGAACCTCCAGGCTACATTTAATACACTTTGAAGGATACGGGACAACACTGCAGCCTGGGACCCTGCCATTTACAAAGTCTGCTGCAACCTCTGCCTTTGGTCGGCCCACATCCTTTGGTCTGTAGATACAACAGCGATCAGTTTACATTAATAAAAAAAAAGAACAAGAAAAGGCTCAAAAAGGCAGCTGACTAAGACTAACCTGAAGAGGAACTGTCTGTTGAGGTTAGAAACATCAATGGTGTCCATGTCCACTACATGAATGTGCCGAAAACCTGACAAGGCCTGGATGATAAAATTGCACCATGTATGAGCATGATAGGACCAAACAAAGCAATTAGCCTCTTTGTAATTACAAGGTATAGAGTATTGCAGCTGTCATTAAGCATTGAACAAACAAGAATCTGTCTAAAAACAAAATACAGCACAACAAAAACTGTACCAGATCTTTGAGCAGCTCACAACCAAGTCCACCAGCTCCAATTACCAGAATTTTGCATGTGTCCAGTAAAAACTGGAGAGACTAGAAGAAGATGTGCACAGTTTATGAAAAGAGTAGAGAGTAGAGTAACATTCAGGTTTTACAGCAAACCGACTGATCTCATGAAGCTAAAATAGCTCAAAAACTAGTCCTTTATGACAGTGGTGGATTATTGTGATGTTTTTATCAGCTGTTTGAACTCTAATTCTGAATATTAATATATAATATATATATATATATATATATATATATACACACACACACACACACACACACACACACATACATACATAATATATATATATACATACTCTCTCCTTGTTTATAATTGTAATTGTATTTATAATTGTAATTGTCTGTACTCACACTTTTTAAAATTAGCTTCTTCATACATCCTGATTTTTCAAGACAGTGGTTGAGGGGATGAATTAAAATGAGAAATATCTTGATTTTTAGATGTTTTGTTGTATTTTATTGCTTGATTTGTCATTCATCTTGTCATCTTAAGGCACCCTGGTTGAGAAACTGTTTTATGACAGTGACCGAACAGAACCTGAATCAAATATTCTGCATAAAGTTGTAAACAGAAGATATAAATATAAATAAATTAGCAGCCTGTCTCATTATTATTATTATTTATTTATTTATTTATTTTACCAGGCATTAAGTAATTTACGCAAAGCCAAATGAAATGAAAAAATAAAATGAATTGATGAAAATGTCTCCAAAGATGAACTTTGACTGATTAAACATTTTTAAATGGGGTGTGAAATATATATTACATTGAGTTGTATTATATATTATATTTAGCATAACAGAGTGCATTGAGATTTATGTCATACCTCATTGCTGGGTTCAAAATCCGGATGAGTGAAGGGTCCAGCTCTCTCTAAGAACTTTTTGACATGGTCCCATCTTCCCTGCCAGTCTGTGCGATCCCCACTCCCTCCATCCACAACCATACTGTGGAGAAATACAGATGCTTAGAAATACAGCACTCTCACTACTCAGTTTATTTAGTAATTACAAAACGCATTCACGTATGTGACCCTGGAGCACAAAACCAGTCATAAGTAGCACAGGTATATTTGTAGCAATAGCAAACAGTACATTGTATGGGTCAAAATGATAAATTTTTCTTTTATGCCAAAAATAATTAGGATATTAAGTAAAGATCACATCCCATGAAGATATTTGTAAATTTCCTACCATATATAGTAAAACTTAATTTTTGATTAGTAATATGCATAGCTATGAACTCCATTTGGACAACTTGGATTCCAGATTTTCAAATAGTTGTATATCTGCAAAATATTGTCCTATTCTAACAAACCATACATCAATGGAAACATTGATTCAGCTTTCAGATGATGTATTTAATGATTAATTTATGATTATGACTGGTTTTGCGGTCCAGGGTCACATATACCAACAACTTTTGTTCTTTCTTTTCTTTTTCTTTTTTTATGTACAATAATAATTAAAGTATGGCTTGAATGGCACTGAATTTAGGTGAATTTCATAATTAATAATAAGAAAGTGCATTATATTACATGTAATTAAAGAGCATTATGGTATGTGTGCAAACAGCAGTGTCTGGAGGTTTCGCAAGCTTTCAGATAGATTACATTATTTTATGTACAGTAGGCCTATATGCGGAGAGCTGTTCAAAATAATGTCTGAGCAATATCTGCAGTACAGATGAAGCTCATTATAAAAATCAACACCTCCCACCTGCCACATCTAAATTCTTATATTTCACTAACTTCTCATTCAGCTCCTCTATTCTCCTTCTTTTCTTCTCCCTAAAAAGAGAGAATAAAAGAAGGTTCATTCATGCTCTGCTACCCGCAAGTTAACGTTCTTGCGTCCTGTTGATTGAACTACAAGCACTGTTACGAGGGATTTATGTGCAGTTTTGTATAAAATTTCACTTACGGCTCCTCTCCTTCCGCCATATCGTCATAAACATTCGAAGTGAAATGTGCAACTTTATGACAAGACAAAGCTGCAATACACCTGACGCACATGCCATTTCAAAATAAAAGTCTTTAGTAATACGGTACAAACCTATTGTAATAAACAAAATTACAGCACAAATGAGCCAGTTCGTGAAATTAGTAGTTTGACACGACGACTTACTGATCTGAATCCAACAGAGCGCAGCAGAACCAGCGTCTGCCTCACTGCAGTGTGAATAAATAATTTTTAGTGTTGTCCTTATAATTAGAACTGTCCCGTATAATAAGGGATCAGTTGCGTTTCATTATCTCCATCATTCATTCATCTCCTGAGAACTTATTGTATGTCAGTCGGATGAAATGTGACCTAATAGGCTATTAATTTTATTTTATTACTTTAAAAAAACTATTAAAAACACTTAAAGCAAAGGTGAGCCTTTGTTTGGACTGTGGGGACAGGCGCAATTCTAGTGTTATAATTTGCGTAGGCGTAAAATGTGTGTATACAAATAGTGTGTGACGCTTCATATCACTTTTTTTAGCAACTGACATGTTAGTGAGTAAAAAAATAAATACATAAAAAAATGGTAAAGTGATGTCTCAGATTCATTTTAGCATTTAATTAAGTGCACTTCTTTCTTATAAAAAAATAATACACAATTTGCAGACAAGCGCACGACAATGTGATGAATAGAAAGTTTTTGTTTTTGAATGTTTTTATATAAAACGGCGATGTTCGTCTGCTGAAGTCGATTATAAGAAAAGTAATCTACGTTACAAGATGCTTATCGAATGTCATCATGTGTAGGCTACTGAAATATTATATGGACTGTTACTATGTAAAATAAATAAATAAAAACATTAGTCTACATTACTTCAAATGTAAAATGGAAGTTCCTTGCCCTACACATTCAAAGACAATGTCTTTTTTGTTGTTGTTTTTTTCTTTGCTGTTATGTTATAGGCCCTATCCCAAATTTTATTCATGTGTATGGTGTGTGGGGAAAAAAAAACTTAACTTTTCCAGGAATGTTGTCTGTTAAAATGTCTTTCATGTTAAAGTCTGATTACAAGCTCATGGACTCATACTGTCCCAGGGCATCTATGACAGATTTCTAACTGAAGTCTAGTTCCTTTATCAGCTAAATTACAAATAAAATAGTCATTGTTAACTATTTTCTAAAATAATCTCTATAAAAAGTGTTTTAAAAATGCAATAATTGCAGACTGTGTTTCTAAATAAATTGCTTTCTGAGGAAATTACACCTTTGGAGACAGCATTACAGTCAGAATACAGTATTATTTATGTGTACTTTTGAAATTTTATTTTTTCATTGTTCTGGTGATGGTGGTATGTATGCAGAATGCAGAGTTGAAGCTTCATTCTTAGAAGCACAGAAAAATATAGGAACATTTTGTTTACTAAAATGAGAAGTATTTACAAATATTAAAAAAAATAAAAATGTACACAAAACAGTCCTTGCTTATTTGCACACCTACTCTGACATATGACCAAAATAAAAGTACCCATCATTCTGCCAGGGAGCAATATTTGCAAATTTTGGCTATATCACTTGTGACTTTGCAAAAACGAACCCCCTGAAGTGCACCAACATCCCCCCAACTGTCTTCACACCTGAAAGGGGTATTCCTGCAAGTACAGCATCAGCGGCCGTGGCAGCGGCAGCTGTGTATGGCAATCTGTATGGCTGTTTATAGCGAGGCGTGTGAGGTGCTGTAATGTTGGAAAGGCCTGAGGTCTGTACAGAGGCTTCCTGAGCTTCAGCAGGATGCCATTGTCCTTTGACACCATGTGATGTTCTTCTTCTATCCTCTTCTCCTCTTGACTCATGGATGTATAGTGCTGCATGAGACTAGGAAGAGCAGAAAAGGACAACAGGCTAGATCGGGCTGGAAAACTGGAATCGAGACGGAATCGGCCGCTGTCATATTCGATGCGGACATTAGTGGGGCCTCTCCACGTCTGTATGGACAGGGTGAAGAGGTAGAGAGGATGGCTGCTGTCACGGACAAGGAAAGTCCCTTCTGATGCTCCGATTAGGGCATCCCTTGCCTCACTGGCTGTCATACCACCCCAGTACCATCCTAAAACATAAAGAAACTATATTAATATGACACACACTACCATCTGAGTTCAGTATGATTTTATATCTTTTAAAGTCGGCATGAAATCAAAATTGACTATTCTTATTTTTTGATGGAATATTGTAGTGTTTATTATAAAGAATTTATCTGTGCACTTATTTATTTTTTTTAATTCATGTGCCCTCGTAATATTTAATCAAAAATGTTAACCTCCCCTCCCCCTCAAAACGACTCTACTCTTCTGGTCATGAGTGATGGCGCAAGGGCAGAGCTAGTGATGTGAGGGGTAAACACTGGGATAAACCACAGGCTGATGCTTTACTTTTTTCATGAGAGAGCACGTTACCCTTAAACACTGAAAGGATATTATACAACATTACTCTTAGGGCATCTCACACTAATTTGTTTCATGAATATGATTTAACCTGATGGAGGACGCGCTCAGTCATTCAGGCACACTCTCTCTCTCTCTTTCTCTCTCTCTCTTGGCATGTTTTGTGCTGTTGATCGTGGTCGTCATCCCTAATAAATAAATCATTTCATGCTTGGGTGTCGGCGGTGAATCCAGTGGCGAGAAATCAAGTTTGTCCTCGCTGCAGCCTGTAGCACGATGACGTACTGGATCAGATCCAATACATAGTGGATGTTTTACACGCATGCACAGTATTTGATTTTAATGCGCAAAGTGGGGCTGTCATTAAAGCTAGTATTAAATGTAAATTAAACTGTAATTACAAGATATATAGGTGTGTTTCACAGATTTACACAAATTATAGTATACTGTGATTTTAAAACCGTAGTGCAGGCTGTTGAAACTTTTTTTAAGCAAGGATGGAAATACAAATTTTGGAAATACAAATCTACTAATTATAATTTAGTTTGTTCTTTATGAAAAAATGGGTTCTATTGTCTTTTTTTCCATAATAGTCTTATAGTTCTGTCAATAATCCATTCATGTATCAAATATTATTTTTCATTCTCACTCTCTGTGCTATAGGCCTACGTGACAGAGTATAAAAGTTATAGGCCTACTAAAATATGCAGGCATCTTTTTTTATACCGTATAAAAGTAAAAAGAAGAAAAATAATCCTGTCAGTCAGGGTTCTATTAGCCAATAGACCCGTTATTCCGGGTTATACCAGGTTTTCACAGTCAATCCTATGTCCTAAAAAAATTATTACACACACAGCCGGGGACAAGATAACAAAGATGACAATTTCTATTTTTTGTGTGTTATTCATATGCAAGTTAAATCCCTGGAGATAGATTTAATGGCTAAAGACATACCATCCATTCCGTTACGAGAGTGCGCTCTCTCTCTCTTTTGAGTGTTTTGTATTGTATCATCAGACGATATGTGAAAAGCAACTACTCACTAAAAATAGCTTGGTTAAAAATGACCCAACAGATAACCCAATTGTGGGTTACTATAGCACCTACCTAATGTTGGGTTATTTTAACCCAATGGATTGGGTAATAAGTTTTACCCAATGCATTGGGTTATAAAATAACTAATTTGTTAGGTTAGTTGGCCAAAATGTTTTAAAATGCTTTAACCATCCTGGTATTATTATTATTATTATCACCATCATTATTATTATTATTATTATTGCTATGTAAATAAATAATAATGTACAGCATACAAATATATGGAAAATGCTTTATTTCCATTACATTTAAAGTTGCAAATACTTCTATTAAATTAAATGACTGGTTGAAATTGTGTTATTAATTATTTCCTTATCACATTGGGTTATATGCAATTGTTTCAGTTTACAAGATAAATATAAATTCACAAACAAACAAACAAACAAACAGAACAAATCTAGTACAGACAATGCACTTACAGCTGCAACAGGTTTGGGATACTCAATGTTCAAAATGTAAAATAATTTAAAGCATGTATCAACTGCTTGTAAAAAGACGGTCTTGCTTCAGTGCCATTTATGCCACAATAACAAAGGCTTGATTTTATCCCAGAACTGCAGGACATGAGAAAATTGCCTTGGTTGCTCCTTCTCCTCCAAATACCGAATGAAATTTGTTCCAACCTTTAAACAGAAATTTAAAATGGTAAATATGCACACATACATTGGATCAAATAATACCAAACAATGTATTGTCATAAATGATGCACTTACCCACTTTGTATGACAATGAAGGAGGATATCTGGCAGGGTTTTACTGCAACTTTAATGCAATCTCCAAGACCAACTTAAATAGAAAAAACAATGGATTAATCTCCAAACAAGAATGGAGGGAAAGGGGGGGGGGATCTGCAAAGCACTTTCTAAGACATGGTAGCAGTTTTTCATTTGATTTCTTACTGTTGTAATAATTAATGTCTGTTATATATCAACTTGATTAGCCGAGTGTTACAAGAGTTGTGTTTGTATCATTGTAGACAGGTGTGGGAATTTTTGAACTCTTTCTGCATGTTATATTGTTATGCTAGTGGGTGGTAATGTGAGTGTATCAATGACATACTGAATTAAATTTAAGTTATGTAAAAGCTATATCACACTCGTAATCATGCTGTTAAAACTCTATATCAGCAGGCTGTGGTTATCTGTGGCCTCATACATGATCTAGAGTCTAATGCCAAATTCACACTACAAAGATGGCACAAAAGCACTTCTGAAAGTGGCATTTATATGTCTTTACAATACTGTTTAATGCCTCTCAGAAGGGCATAAATGCATTTACAGAATTACAAGTGCATACTCAGATTCTGAAACGGGTCAGAGCTGGAATTTAGTTGACCTTTTATGCTGCATTGCATCTATACAGATAATTTTACCTTAAAGCCTTAAAGGAGAAGTCCACTTCCAGAATACAAATTTCCTGTTAATTTACTCACCCCCATGTCATCAAAGATGTTCATGTCTTTCTTTCTTCAGTCACAAAGAAATTAAGTTTATTGAGGAAAACAATCCAGTATTTTTCTCCATATAGTCTCCATATTTCTATGGTGGCCAACAGGTTGAAGGTCCAAATTGCAGTTTGAATGCAGCTACAAAGGGCTCTTCACAATCCCAGCCGAACAATAAGAGTCTTATCTAGCAAAACGATCTGTCATTTTCTTAAGATTTAAATTGATCTACTTTTTAACCACAAATGTTTATTGTTTTAAGAAAATGACTGATCATTTCACTAGACAAGACCCTTATACCTTGGCTGGGATCATGTAGAGCCCTTTGAATCTGCACTTAAACTGTAGTTTGGACCTTCAAACTATTGGCCACCATTGGGGTGAGTAAATTATCAGGAAATTTTTATTCTGGAAGTGAACTTCTCCTTTAACTCAGCTATGTGAAACACCTTCACAGTACTCTTGTTTGTGTGAAATTGCTCAAAGGAATAGTTCACCCAAAAATGAAAGTTCAAAATATAATTAAAATCTAACTTATTATCTATCAATTGAAAAACAGAGACATGCATTTTTTATGGTTTTGTGGGTTCCATATATTATTCTAATTAACTAACTGGTTTTAATACAGTACACCAAAAATCACACTATGAAAAATATTAAACATAAATCATTCCAAATAGCAAACAGATTAAAACAGTACTACATTATTACAAGGTTATGACTTCACACAAACACATTACAAAAATAAAACAAATATAAACTACTTAAAGATTTTAAACAAGTTCTAGTGTAGTTCATATTTTCATTTTCACAAACTGTTACATGCAGTGCATATATAATACAAACTTTATGAACTTTTCAAATGTGATTATATGTTTGTGCTTTTGGAAATGAATCTTTAATTAGCCTTATTTTGCATTTAAGCCTCTTTTTGAACATAAAATCTAATTACATTCTGAAAATGTAATAGTTGCATGTCCAATTATTCAGTTGTATTTTCATTTATCCACATCAAGGTGTGCTTTCATCCAAGTGGTATAGTTAAGACGTGTATGGGGTTTTGACAGTGGAAATTTCTGTAACGTTTAAATTAAAATTGTGTAAAATCCAGCATCCTGTTCAGACCCTAATATAGTACATACAATCAGTATTAATTTAATTTAACATGAACAGTTTGTATGTGACTATACCTTGAAACCGATAGCGATGTCTTTTGATAATTGATGATAACAATGCACCACTCTCTTCCATGTTCAATTCTTCGTGGCTGAAGAAGCGACGCGTGTAAACAGTGTAGCTCGCAGCGCTCTCTGTTGATGAAAATAATCACTACATGATTGCTCTGGTAACCAGCAGTTTAGAGATAATAAAATTATTAATTTCTGTGTTTCGTAGTGTTTTAATTTTACACTGTAGTTTCCTAGGGAAATGACATGCAATTTTAATAAAAAGGCGACATACCTTCACTCAGAGTGGACACCGCGAAAGAGGCTCTGCTGGTCTTCCAGGTGAGCACATCTGAAATGTATGTAAAAAAAGATTCCCCAAAAATTGTCGAGACGAACAGAAACAGTAAGGAAACCGTTTTTTATATGTTTGAAAACGATCGGATACAAGCGCTCGTGTTGTTAGTCAAGAGTGCAGAAAAAACGGATTAAAGTTTCAGTCGACAGGGGAGATGTAAACATACTCGCAGGAAAACCAGAAATATTATTGTGTCAGGGCATGAAGACACTTTGTAACGTACACATTAATTTACCACTTTATCATCTGTCGCAGACAGTTGCACCAATCAACCACTGGAATTTAAATTTTAATCTGCAAACTGGCATTTCAGATCTGCGTCCATTTTGTTAGTAACGCCCCAACTTCCAACGATCCAATCAATTCTCGAAGGACGAAATCAAGTGCCACCCTCTCATTTCAGATGCCGTTTCACTCGATATATGTCACAGTAGAGATAAAAAGACGGTCGCAACTTCCGTTTCATGCCGACTTTAAAAGAATACCTTATTAAACAAGGGCACATTAAATTAAAACTAAAATATGAAGCACTACCACTGTTTCTAACATTGATAATAATAAGAGATATTTCTTGAGCAACAAATCAGCATATTAGATTGACTTCTGAAGGATCATGTGGATCATGGCTGCTGAAAATTCACACAGAAAAATATTTAAATAGAAAACAATTATTTTAAATTGTACAAACATTTCGCAATATAATTGCGTTTACTGTATTTTGATCAAATAACTGCAGCAAAACAAATATATAATAATAATTTACTAAACCCAAACTTTTGAAGGGTATTTTACATTAGGATTATTCTAAGAACTAATAATAATAATAATAATGTTAATTTAGAAAACAAACATAATTCAATTATAAATAATAATGATTTATTTAATAATTAAAAAATAATAATTTGTTTTATGTATTAATAATTTAATTTATCAGCACAGAAATAAACCTGCTGTTGTCACTTTAGCACCCTGCTCATAATCTATTCTTCATAAAACAACATACATAAATATAAAAAGACGACTTGAGACTCTGTATATGACTTGTTTATAGAATCCAGTATTAGACATAATCTTCAGTGATTGTTCAAATGAAGAGGGAGTAATTGACTTCCATTGTCTTTTTGTTTTTAACTAAACACATTTGTTCGGAATCTGATTAGGTTTTTATTGGCCAGTTTAATGGAGGGAATTTGACCTGATAGTTGCTGACACTGGAGAGATGCAATCAAGAAATATGAAGCATAAAAAAAAGAAGTGCACATCAGTTCCTTGAATACTTAAATACTAAATAATATATACCTGAGGTATGTAGGTGCTGAAAGGTGGTGGTGATGAAACGCAAGTCCTCAGCAGGGGTCCACAAGAAGGGAGCTGCTTGGGACCGGTGAATTTGTTGAACCTCTGATTCATCCCACTCATTTTGGGCACTTGTATGGCTAGCGACCATTCCTGAAGGTGGCTCTGGCATGAGAGCTTTCTTGTGGAAGAAAAAACACATTTCTTGAGAATAATTACTGTGTAATAATAACTGTGTAATCAACAGATTCACGATTCAAGATTTTTATTTGTCACATACACAATTATACAGGGTATAACCAGCAGTGAAATGTAGGTCAGGTCCGCTCCAAGGACAGTGCAGTTATAAAGAATACAAATATTAAGAAAAAGAAAAGTAGAAAAAATAAGAGGAATAAAATAAAATAAAAGATAAAAAAATATATAAATATAAATGTGCAGGTCAGTACAGGTCAGCATGTTGTTGATTAAATAGTACTAAGAGGAATGTGCAAAAAGAATGTGCAAAAAGTTGTCCAGGGTATTTAAATAGCAGCAATATGAGGTAGAGAAAAATTATGAATAGCTATTGATATAGTGGTATATACATGGAGTCATGTGATGTTATGACACAGAGTTAGAGTTTAGGAGCCTGATGGCCTGGGGGAAGAAGCTCCTCCTAAGTCTCTCACAGACTTTTTTTCTAAATCTACAAAACGATGTGAGGTGAGAGAGCGGAGAAAACAGCCCAAAGGTTAAAATTCTCTGTGCTCTCTATATCATTGCTTTGTCATTGTAATTTCAGTGAACTCAAAGAAAGAACAAACAAAGGAATTGCAGTTTGCCAAAAACAAGAGAATGCACTCACATTCTATTTACACAACGTAGCAAGAATTTCAGATGGAAAGCAACAGGGTAAATAAAAGATTTTACAAGACAACAAGGTACAAATATGTCATATCTAAAACAGTATACAGGTACATCTAAAAAAAAATTGAATATCGTGAAAAGGTCAATATTTTTTGTCACTCAGAAAGTGAAACCCATATCATATAGATTCATTACACAGAGTGAAATATTTCAAGCCTTTATTTCTTGAAATTTTGATGATTATAGCTTACAGATAATGAAAACCCAAAATTCAGTGTCTTTGAAAATTAGAATATTACATAAGATCAATAAAAAAGGATAATTTAAACAGAAATGTCAGGCTTCTGAAAAGTATGTTCATTTCTATGCACTCAATACTTGGTTGGGCCTCCTTTTGCTTTAATTACTGCATCAATGCGGCGTGGCATGGAGGCAATCAGCCTGTGGCACTGCTGAGGTGTAATGGAAGCCCAGATTGCTTTAATAGCGGCCTTCAGGTCATCTGTATTGTTGGGTCTGGTGTCTCTCATCTTTCTCTTGACAATACCTCATAGATTCTCTATGGGGTTCAGGTCAGGTGAGTTTGCTGGCGAATCAAGCACAGTAACACCATGGTCATTGAACCAGCTTTTGGTAACTTTGGCAGTGTGGGCAGGTGCCAAGTCCTGCTGGAAAATGAAATCAGCATCTCCATAAAGCTTATCAGCAGAAGGAAGCATGAAGTGCTCTAAAATTTCCTGGTAGATGGCTGCGTTGACTGTGGACTTCAGAAAACACAGTGGACCAACACCAGCAGATGACACGGCAGCCCAAATCATCACTGACTGTGGAAACTTCACACTGGACTTCAAGCAACATGGATTCTGTGCCTCTCCACTCTTTCTCCAGACTCTGGGACCTTGATTTCCAAATGAAATGCAAAATTGACTTTCATCTGAAAAGAGGACTTTGGACCACTGAGCAACAGTCCAGTTCTTTTTCTCCACAGCCCAGGTAAGACGCTTCTGACGTTGTCTCTGGTTCAGAAGTGGCTTGGTAGCCCTTTTCCTGAAGACGTCTGAGCGTGGTGACTCTTGATGCACTGACTCCAGCTTCAGTCCACTCCTTGTGAAGCTCTCACAAGTGTTTGAATCAGCTTTGCTTGACAGTATTCTCAAGCGTGCGGTCATCCCTGTTGCTTGTGAACCTTTTCCTACCCAAATTCTTCCTTCTAGTCAACTTTGCATTTAATATGCTTTGATACAGCACTCTGTAAACAGCCACACCTTTCAGTAATGACCCTCTGTGACTTACCCTCTTTGTGGAGGGTGTCAATGTTCGTCTTCTGGATCATTGCCAAGTCAGCAGTCTTCTCCATTATTGTGGTTTCAAAGAACAAGAGATACCCCGAATTTATACTGTAAGGATGGTCATTAATTGAAACTCAAATGTAAATATTCTAATATTTTGAGATTCTGATTTTTGAAAGCTCTAATTGTGATGACGGGTGCTGGGGTGACGTCATCACCACCGCGGTGGCGGGAGCATGTGAAGTCTGTACAAATAACTGTTTTATGTCTCTTTACATTTGCTATTAATGATTTTGCATTTCTGTCGACTAGGTTGTAGTTTATTAGGTTCATTATCCTTTAATGGTAATGTATAGTACAGTTTAAGATATCATGCAGTTTGTGTTGACTGCAGATAGGTGCACATATCAGTGGTTATCGCAACATGTTATGTCTACTACTGTTCCCTTATGATATATTTTTCTCATTAACCACACAGAGACAAGTTGTAGTTGTGTTATTTATTATTTCAAGTCTGTATTTATTTTTACATTTGTAAACAGCTATGTGCTACATGCTGTGTACTCACCATATCCTGGTCTTGTGACTCCTCAAAGGAAGAGGCGGGACTACAGTGTCCCTTTTTCTTGAGTTGGGTTAAACTATTTCTATTAATAAGGAGGGGGCTTAACCCTTGGTGATGCAGACATGAAGAGATGTCTTATGATGTTGCTTACATTTTGCTTATGTTAAAGAATTGCATTTGTTTTTATTTTATGTATTTTTGAAGTTTAATGGTCTAAATGGTTAAAAGAGCTTGTGTTTATGCTTCCAAGTTTTCTGATATTGGTGTCCCTGTAGTTGGTTTGGTCTTAGGTGTAATGAGTCTGTCTTAGGCTACATAAGCCAGTCTAAACTGAACTTTGAGAGGACAAGGTGGGGGCATTTTGCTGCCTGTAGCAATTTGTTTTCTTTGGTCGTTTAACGTCAAAGGGGACACTGAGTTGAGATCCTATTTATTTTTGAAAATATATATTTTTTGGTTTGTTTGATTAGTTTCCTAATTCTGTTTATATTTTTTTCCCTCTCTTACTGTAAATGTGTATACCCCTACTTCTCCACTGGCATTTAATAAAAGTCCTCTTTGGATGATATCTGAGTCCTGAGCCTATCTACCACCTCCCTTTGACCAGCACGGGACACGTTACAACACTAATCATCAAAATGAAAACAAAAAACTTTTGAAATGTTTTACTTTACATGTATTGAATCTAAAATATATTAAAGTTTCACTTTTTGAAATAAGTTACAAGAAAAAAAAAATAACTTTTTCGAGATATTAAATTTTTTTGAGATGTACCTGTACAGGTGCTGGTCATAAAATTAGAATATCATGAAAAAGTTGATTTATTTCAGTAATACCATTCAAAAAGTGAAACTTGTATATTAGATTCATTC
This sequence comes from Barbus barbus, assembly GCF_936440315.1. Classification (NCBI taxonomy): domain Eukaryota; kingdom Metazoa; phylum Chordata; class Actinopteri; order Cypriniformes; family Cyprinidae; genus Barbus; species Barbus barbus. Next base: position 16,385,999 of record NC_136715.1, on the reverse strand, counting down.
ATTACACACAGACTGGTATATTTCAAATGTTTATTTCCTTTCATTTTGATGATTATAACTGACAACTAATGAAAGTCCCAAATTCAGTATCTCAGAAAATTTTAATATTGTGAAAATGTTCAATATTGAAGACCCCTGGTGCCACACTCTAATCAGCTAATTAACTCAAAACACCTGCAAAAGTCTTTAAATGGTCTCTCAGTCTAGTTCTGTAGGCTACACAATCATGGGGAAGACTGCTGACTTGACAGTTGTCCAAAAGACGACCATTGACACCTTGCACAAGGATGGCAAGACACAAAAGGTCATTGCTTAAGAGGCTGGCTGTTCACAGAGCTCTGTGTCCAAGCACATTAATAGAGAGGCGAAAGGAAGGACAAGATGTGGTAGAAAAAAGTGTACAAGCAATAGGGATAACCGCACCCTGGAGAGGATTGTGAAACAAAACCCATTCAAAAATGTGGGGGAGATTCACAAAGAGTGGACTGCAGCTTGAGTCAGTGCTTCAAGAATCACCACGCACAGACGTATGCAAGACATGGGTTTCAGCTGTCGCATTCCTTGTGTCAAGCCACTCTTGAACAAGAGACAGCGTCAGAAGCGTCTTGACTGGACTGCTGCTGAGTGGTCCAAAGTTATGTTCTCTGATGAAAGTAAATTTTGCATTTCCTTTGGAAATCAAGGTCCCAGAGTCTGGAGGAAGAGAGGAGAGGCACATAATCCACGTTGCTTGAGGTCCAGTGTAAAGTTTCCACAGTCATTGATGGTTTGGGGTGCCATGTCATCTGCTGGTGTTGGTCCATTGTGTTTTCTGAGGTCCAAGGTCAACGCAGCCGTCTACCAGGAAGTTTTAGAGCACTTCATGCTTCCTGCTGCTGACCAACTTTATGGAGATGCAGATTTCATTTTCCAACAGGACTTGGCACCTACACACACTGCCAAAGCTACCAGTACCTGGTTTAAGGACCATGGTATCCCTGTTCTTGATTGGCCAGCAAACTCGCCTGACCTTAACCCCATAGAAAACCTATGGGGTATTGTGAAGAGGAAGATGCAATACGCCAGACCCAACAATTCAGAAGAGCTGAAGGCCACTATCAGAGCAACATGGGCTCTCATAACACCTGAGCAGTGCCACAGACTGATCGACTCCATGCCGCGCCGCATTGCTGCAGTAATCCAGGCCAAAGGAGCCTCAACTAAATATTGAGTGCTGTACATGCTCATACTTTTCATGTTCATACTTTTCAGTTGGCCAACATTTCTAAAAATATATTTTTTTGCATTAGTCTTAATTGATATTCTCATTTTCTGAGATACTGAATTTGGGACTTTCATTAGTTGTCAGTTATAATCATCAAAATTAAAGGAAAAACATTTGAAATATATCAGTCTGTGTGTAATGAATGAATCTAATATACAAGTTTCACTTTTTGAATGGTATTACTGAAATAAATCAACTTTTTCATGATATTCTAATTTTATGTCCAGTACCTGTAAATCAGATCCATATGGTATTGGAATGCTGGTGTTTTTATTTCAGTCTCAACATCTGTCTCAGTAAGTCAGAACCTATATGTTCTTTCTCACATTGTGAAACAATTATCGTGATGGTTAAGTTACCGTACATAAACACCCATTTCTGAAATGCCCTGGAAAAGTGAAATGAGAACAAAATATCGAATTGCCTACTTTTACAGACACTACATACTGTATTTGATTTTAAAGATTTTATTCAAGTTATATTCAAACAAACTGCAAAGCATGATCACAGACATCTTATGAGCATGTTATGGAACTGAACTACAATTTACATTTTCCAGTATTGAAACTGAAATAAAATAATAATAATAATAAGTTAAATTTAATTAAATTCTGGGCCTGTACTCAACAGCTACATGTCAGGGAAATACACGTTTTGATTTTAAAACCATCGCAATGTACATCAAACGTTTTCATGTTTGCTCAGACAGTAACTTGGTCACAAAACTTTCAGTGCATGTTTTCGCTCCCAATTGCACAACGCAACATTAAATATTGCTTTTGAATCAGCAGCAGAAATCGGGAATGGATTACGATCAATCATAAAAGGACGAGATAAATTATGTATATACGTGATGCAACCACTGCAGTTCATCACAAATGAGTCAAGAGCAAGCACACCAAACAGGTATGAACGCTTTACAGCTCCCATGAAACTTAAAGGACTTTAGGTATAAAACACATAGATTTCTTACCTTTGTGGGCATAAAATCGTCACCTTCTGTAGGTAACCAATAGGCAGCAGAATGTGCGATGGCAGTTTGGAAAGACTGTGAGATTTACGCGAATCCTGCAAAATGCCAAAGCTGCTGACATTGTTCCAGCAGTGCTATAATGGCGACAAAACGTCCACAACGTGAGGGAATCTGGTCAACATCTAAACATTTTACAACAGTAATCTCTGATGCTTTCTAAGCCGAGCGAGCCTTCTCTGTCAAATAGTCTCCAGGAAATCGAAGGCAGCGAAATGAGGACGATAATAACGCAAAACAACAAAAAAAGCTTAGTAGTAGTACTCAAACAAGAGTAATAGGTCGTTTGGCTAGGTGGATTGTTATTTTCCTGTAATAAGAACAATAAGAAACGCCTTTGCAGCACGTCTGGCTGTTTTATGAGTTGACCCGCGTTCTAGGAATCTCATTCCAAGAAGAGCGCTACATCTTTGCGCCCGCGGCCTCGTCACCGGGCGCTTGGTGTTTCGCAGAACTGCGCTCTTGACTGTCGCTGCGTTTCCATTGGCTGCATTGCGCTGCTGACGAAGCGCCCGTGCCGGTCTCATAGGCGGATGACTTTCCCAGTAAAGAGCTTTCCAGGAATGCTGAAATTGACCTCTGCGCCAGCTGCGTTAACTGAGAGATCTCTGGGTGACAGCGAGGGCTGTGATGGGAGGTGACTGCAAGGTAAGCGTAGTGCTGAGTAAGTCTAGTTCCAGAAAATGTTTATTGCCAGAATGTTAGTTATATGGTTAATTACATCCCAACATCCTGGTAACTGATAGAGCTGGCCCTGGATCAGCATGTGCATTAACCCTTTAATAGACGAACCCAGAAAAACAATGGAATAACCGTTTATTATAAATATTATTATTATTATTATTTTACATTTATGTTTTTAAAAACCTGGCATTTTTATGTGCTTCTACTAAACAACTAACGAGTATCCATTTTATATGAATTAAAATATAACTTTATTACTAATAAGAAAGTATTAAAGTATTATTGGATAATAATCACATACTAGTACTAAATTCAGTTGCTATATATATGTGTGTGTGTGTGTGTGTAGAGGCCTGTTAAAGTGTTAACTAAACATAATGCTTCTCCATGGTTAGACAAAAGGGAGATTTAACAAGACAGATTAATGGGTTTTATTTTATCTTTAACATAAAAATCATCATCTAAACAACACATTTATGTGGCCTTAAAAACCATGTGAGAATGTCTTTCAGAGTTAAAGAAGACTAGTTAAAATCTAACATAAAAAATAATAACCAAGAAAAGGATAGCTAAGACAATAAATAGGCTACAGGCAATTGAGGGTGAAATTAAACAAGTGTATCAGATGTCATTTTACATGTTCTGACTGTATGATTCTAGCTCTCATCTCCATTCTCTCCCGCTCCTCTGATTAGACGCTTGTTCCCTCGTTTCCCTGTTGGGCCCTTTGGCTTGGTGAAGGCTTGTTTCAGAGCATGCTGCTTCGGGTAAACCTCTTCATACAGGAAATCCTCTGTCAGGCACTCTCCACTATCAATCTCCATCTACACACATGACACATAAACAGATTTACTGAAATGTGGATAAATATGGGTACTTGATTTAATGTCAAAATGTTAGGGATTATGAAGTTATTATTCAAAGGTCTGAGTTTCAAAAGTTTTAATTTGTTTTTAAATATATTTTTACTTTTACCTAGCAACGATGGACTAAATTGATCAAAAGTGACACTAAAGATTTTAATAATAATGTTACAAAATGTAAAATAAATGCTGATTTTTTTTCATTTTCTATCCATCAAAGAATCCTGGGGGGGGGGGGCATATCACAGTTTCCACAAAAAAATTAAGCACCACCACTGTTTTCAACACTGATAGAAGAAATGTTTCTTGAGCACCAGATCAGCATATTAAAATTATTTCTGAAGGAACGTGAAAATTCAGCTTGCCATCACAGAAATAAATTACATTTTAAAATATATTTAAGTAGAAACAATAAAATTTTAGTTTGTTTTTGATAAAATAAATGAAGGAACTTGTTATATTGTAAATTAGTTAACTTCAAGGAACTGTGATTTTAATTGTTAGTTCAATATATAGCTTATTTTATGTCGTGATGACCAGCAAATTATGCACTTTGTACTTTGGAGGTCTATGTGAAATTGTAATAAGTAAAATATGATTTTTTTTCCATTCTCAAGTATCGGACATCCTTGTACTCTTCTACTCGGGTCAAAGCTTGGATTTTCAAAAGCTATTAAAAAAAAAACATATACTGTACAGTATTAGGACCAACTGTTGCTGTTATTGTACCTTTTTGGCGATCTCTATGTGATAGTCTCTCTCTACCTCATCCAGCAGTCGATTCTTACAGCTGGAGTACAGCATCCTTTCTTTGATGCTACAGCTATACCCAGGCATGGAGTAGATGAAAACTGGTCCACATATTCAAACACAAACATTAGCTTTGAAGAAAAAATCTCATTACCAATACTGAAAAGCCGTAATATTTTGGCACTAACCTACAACTTCCAGTGCCTGTCCTTGATGGGCGTGTTTGTACAGGAAAAAGTGGTATCGTGGGGCATCAGTGGGGATTCTGCTCGGCAGATCTTTGGTCTCTGTAGGACTAGTGTAGACCAGCTCAATTGTCTCTCGTTCAGTGTCCAGCCGCTTAAAGATGATACAGTAAAAAGTACTTTGTTATTGGGCTTATGGAGATTATGTGGAGTGCAGCAGGCATAATATTCTATGTGATAATGTAAAATTGTTTAACACTTATTCAAAATGTTCAGTAGGGTCGGTAAGATTTTTTAAAGAAATTAATACTTTTATTCAGCAAGGATGCCTTTACAATGTTACTAAACAATTCTGTTTCAAATCAATGCAGTTTTTTTATTTTATATTCATCAAAGCATCCTAAAAACAATGATGATTTCTGAAGAATCATGTGACACTGAGGACTGGAGTAATGGCTGCTTAAATTTCATTCTTTGTCATTACAGGAGTAAATGACATTTTGAAATATATTCGAATAGAAACATTTTTAAAATTGCAATAATATTTTACAAGATTACTGTTTTACTGTAATTATCAAATAATTGCAGCCTTGGTGAGCATACCAGACCTTTATTTACCCCCAAACTTTTGAACAACAATGTTTGTTTATTGCATTATGAATACTTTGAAGTTAGGTGTTTTGTTGCTGAAATGTAATATTATGTAGAGAATCCTGTTATAAAAATCATGCAAAATAAACAAGCTATAAAACAGCACCATGAAAAGCTTTTTATTTGTATGTATAATGAAGGTAATTGTTACTACATGTGCTTATTCAGTGCAACCAGTACTGTTAAAAATATACGTGGCAGTCTGAACATTTTGAATGTGTGTATGTGGAACTTACTAGCTGAATGTAATTGATGCGTTTGAGTTTAAGCTGCTGTAAAGCATGTTTAGCCTCTTCTTGCAATGGGAACGCCAAACCCTGCAAAGTCGGATTTTTACTCTCCACGCTGATCTCTGTCTGTATCCAAAACACACATAACAGAAAACAAGGATATATTCAGTGCCCTCCACTAATATTGGTACCCTTGGTAAATATGAGCAAAGGCGGCTGTGAAAATAAATCTGCATTGTTTATGCTTTTTATCTTTCATTCACAACATTCACAAAATTCCAACCTATCATTGAAGTAAAACAATTGAAAGTGGGGGGAAAATCTCATTGTGAAATAAATGCTTTCTCTAGTTCATGATGGCCACAATTATTGGCACCCAATTATTGCAACGTCCTTTTTCCAGGGTAACAGCTCTGAGTTTTCTCCTATAATGCCTGAAGAGTTTGGAGAACACCTGATAAGAGATTAGAGACCATTTTCTTCATACAGAATCCTTCAGATTCACAGCTCCATGTAAGTAGTACTTCTCTTCAGTTCACCCCACTCATTTTCTGTAGGGTTCAGGAAAGGCGACAGGGACAGACATGGTAAAAGATTCATTTTGTGCTCAGTGACCCATTTTTGTGTATATTTTTATGTTTGTTTTGGATTGTTGTCCTGGTGGAAGATCCAAACATGGCCCATTATAAGATTTCTAACAGAGGCAGTCAGGTTTTGATTTTTCATTTGTTGGTATTTGATAGACTCCATGATGCCATGCATCTGAACAAGATATTCAGGACCTCTGGCAGAAAAACAGGCCCATGACATTGAGGATCAAGCAGTATATTTAACCATGGACATGGGGTACTTTTTTTATCTCTGTTTGTACTAAACTCATCTGGTGGGTTTGCTGCCAAAAAGCTCTTTTTTCAGTTTCATCTGACCATAGAAGCCAGTGCCATTTGAAGTTCCAGTTGTGTCTGACAACTGAGTTTGTTTTTGGATGAGTGAGGATGAGAATTTTCCTTGAAACCCTCTTGAACAACATGTGGTGATGTAGGGGTTGTTTGATATATATATATATATATTTTTTAGGTTTCTGACCCCAAGACTCAACTAATCTCTACAATTCTCCAGCTGTGATCACTGGAGAGTCTTTGGCCACTCAAACTCTCCTCCTCACCGTGCATTAGGACGATATAGACACGTCCTCTTCCAGGCAGAGTTTTAACATCTTTAGTTGATTGGAACGTCTTAATTATTACCATGATGGTGGAAATGGGGGTTTTCAATGCTTTAACTCTTTTCTTACAGCAGCTTCTCTCATTTGTGAAGCTCAATTATCTTTGGCTGCACATCAGAACTATATTCTTAGGGTTTACTCCTTGTGATGGATGATTAAGGAAATTTGGCCTTTGTGTTCCTCATATTTATAATCCTGTGGAACAGGAAGTCATGGCTGGACAATTTCATGCTCCTAGTCACCCTGGTGTGCAAAAAATGTAAATATGAAAGGGAATATACTTCAGAGATATTTTACTCATAAGAATTTCTAGGGGTGCCAATAATTGTGGCCAACATTCCTTTTCACTGGAGAAAAAGGTGAACTTTCCTCCCCACTTTCAATTGTTTTACTTCCATGATAGGTTAGAATTTTGTGAATTTTTAGAGTGAAAGAGCAAAAGGATAAACAATGCTGATTTATTTTCACTTTGCTCATATTTACCAAGGGTATGCACTGTATGTATGCATGTATGTGTGTATATATATATATATATATACACACACACAGGTGCATCTCAGAAAATTAGAATATGGTGAAAAAGTAAACTTAAAACTTATTTCAAAAAGTGAAACTTTCATATATTTTAGATTCATTACATGTAAAGTAAAAGTTTTTTGTTTTAATTTTGATGATTAGAGCTTACAGCTAATGAAAGTCAAAAATCAGTATCTCAAAATATTAGAATATTTCCTAAGATAAATCAAAAAAAGGATTTGCAAAACAGAAAAGTTCAAGTTCTTTAAAGTATGTTCATTTATGCACTCAATACTTGGTCGGTGCTCCTTTAGCACAAACTCCAGCATCAGTGAGGTGTGGCATGGAAGCGATCAGCCTGTGGCTCTGCTGAGGCACTATTGAGCCCTCAGCTCGTCTGTATTGTTGGATCGACTGTTTCTCATCTTTCTCTTGAAAATATCCCATAGATTCCATATGGGGTTCAGGTCAGGTATGTTGGTTGGCCAATCAAACACAGTAATATCATGGTCAGCAAACCACTTGGAAGTGGTTTTGTCACTGTGGGCAGATGCTAAAGTCCTGCTGGACAAGGAAATCAGCATCTCCATAAAGCTTGTTAGCAGATGGAAGCATAAAGTGCTCTAAAATCTCCTGGTAAACGGCTGCATTGACTTTGGACTTGATAAAACACAATGGACCAACACCAGCAGATGTCACGGCACCCCAAATCATCCCTGACTTTAGAAACTTCACACTGGACTTCAAGCAACTTGGATACTGTGCCTCTATAGTCTTCCTCAAGACTCGAGACCTTGATTTCCAAATGAAAAGCAAAATTTACTTTTATCTGAAAAGAGGACTTTGGACCACTGAGCAACAGTCCAATTCTTTTTCTCCACAGCCCAGGTAAGACGCTTCTTACGTTGTTTCTGTTTCAGAAGTGGCTTGGTAGACCTTTTCCCGAAGACGTCTGAGCGTGGCGACTCTTGATGCACTGACTCCAGCTTCAGTCCACTCCTTGTGAAGCTCTCCCAAGTGTTTGAATCAGCTTTGCTTGACAGTATTCTCAAGCTTGCGGTCATCCCTGTTGCTTGTGCACCTTTTCCTACCAAATATCTTCCTTCCAGTCAACTTTGCATTTAATATGCTTTGATACAGCACTCCTTGAACAGCCACCCCTTTCAGTGACCCTCTGTGACTTACCCTCTTTTGGAGGGTGTCAATGATCGTCTTCTGGACCATTGCCAAGTCAGCAGTGTTCCCCATTATTGTGGTTTCAAAGAGTCATTTATAGAAACTCAAATGTAAATATTCTAATATTTTGAGATACTGATTTTTGACTTTCATGAGCTGTAAGCTCTAATCATCAAAATTAAAACAAAAAAACTTTTGAAGTGTTTTACTTTACATGTAATGTAAATATATATGAAATTTTCACTTTTTTAAATAAGTTACTAGAAAAAATTAACTTTTTCACCATATTCAAATTTTCTGAGATGCACCTATATATATATATATATATATATATATATATATATATATATATATTTAATATGTTACATTAACATTTATTTAGATAGCTGAGGCTACCTTTGCTTGTCCACTTATGGTGGCAACTCGTCTTCTCTCATCCTAAATAGAAAAGTTAAAAAAATGTGTGAAAATCCCCTTAATACTTACACACTTGAAAACAAAATCAATCGTAGTACACTTACCCGTGCCACTTTGTCCTGTCAGGTGCATTATTAAAAAATGCATTTGTTTATTAGATATTTAGACAGTCAAACTGTCAGATACTCAATTTTGGTGTGAGATGATTTGAAGTGTATGAACATTTTTGACCTTCCTCACCTCTGTTATTTTAATCTGGTGGAGCTGTTGCTCAGCGGTGGTGAGAGGAGCCGGACAGGAGGAGGAGGACAGGTGTCGTAGATAGCCTTGGAAGCAGATATCTTCCTGCAGATAAGAATAGTAAATAGTGCTTAGATGACACATCATCACACCTCTAAACATGTGACCTGAAGAAATCTGAGCAAAGGTGAGTGCAGGGCACAAGCAGAACAGAAAACATTGTAGGTTTAATGTTGTAAACCAGTATAAATATATATAAAAAACACAGAAATTAAAAAGAGTTGTGGCCACTAAATAAAGTTACAATCTTAAAGATGAAAATTCCAAAAGTTTTTCAGCAATGTCATAAAAATACCATTTCTGGTTCTTAAAAGAAACTTTTTTCCACCATGAAGAACCTTTTGTCCAGTGGAAGGTTTCCATGGATGTTAAAGGATGCCAATAAAGAACCTTAAGATTTTTAAGAGTGCAGAAAACAAATAAGCAAAGGTCATTTGTCAGGAAAACATTCTATTCTGTTCTATTCTGAGTGGTCGGTCGTGATTTCAGGCATCACATAATGCTGAATAATTAGCTCATATCTGGAATACTTGATTCTGATTGCTTAGAATATCTCAGAATTTCTGCAACCTATTTGCTCCAAAAACAAAAGAGAAAGTTTGCCCCAAAACACCCACGCAGCAGGGTCATTTAAAAAAAAGAAAAGAAAAAAATAATGTTATGTTAAACGTTTTGTACATTGATATGCACATATGTATGTAAAATACATATACTGTAATAGTACAGTTATAAAATAATTTCAACTCATCTGTATTTGATGTTCAAATAAACCCGTCTACACACCTGGACTGTTCCAAACAGTTCATCTTTCAGGTGACTTCCTCCAAACTCTTTCTTCAGTGTGGCACGGGTAGCAGCGTACACCATCTTTAACCTCACCTGTGTAGTGCAGAATGAATGGGTATGGTCACACAGATGGGTAACTGACAGTCCTTTAACCCAAAGGGGTTAAAGGGAACATAATTTATATAGTATGAAGTTGAGAGTTTGTATTGAGTGTACACATTCAACTTTATCATGTTTCCTACTTACTGGTGACTGGTCTGGTGACCAGGAGATAAAAAGCCACTCATATCCCAGCTGGTTCTGTGAGTCGAGGCGGTAAAGGATATAACATGGTTCCAGCCCGTCCAGCATGGGCAGGACACATGCGTCATAGTCCTGATCCCAGCTCTGAGATACCTCTCTGTATGCTCCCAACACCAGCTGTTCTGAAGCACACACAGACAGATACACACACATACACACCTTATAACACACACCCTGACTACATGCAGTAGCCCCAGATAATGCACTGACTATCACTCTGGGTCCAAAAACAGCACGGTGCCATGTTATCATACACTAACACACATGGATAACATTCCACAGTCAAGTTTATCTCAGCATTTACGGTACTTGACATTGTTTAGAGTCAACAAGTGACTGAAATATATTTGCTAGAGTAAAGGTATGTAGCCTTACATAGCAAAGCATCAAACCAAGTGTAATTTATTTTACAAGATAGCAAAAGCACACTTTTAAGCAAAACATCTATATGTTTTTTAGGTGTTAAATGATAAAACAACATCTAAATGATGAACACCCATGTAACCTAAGTGGTACAAACTAAAACAATATAACTAGAACTAAATTTATAACTAAAACAAAATGATTTAAAAAACTATTTATTTAAAACCTTTTTAAAGTGTACTTTAGAGTGTTACGAAACATGGTCCTAAAAGTGTACTCACTTTAAATGGCTATTTATTTCATCAATATTATCATTTTTAAAAACATAATTCTAAGATTTGAATTAAACAAGTTTACATCTAATACAATCAAGTGCAGCTCTTTTCAGACTCAGAAATTTAATATTTAAGTATGACTCGAGTGTCCAAATACTTTTCTACATGATATGACCAATATGTGATCTTCTAAGTAAGTTTAGAACTTGGTTTACTCTACAGTAGGTATTTTTATTACAAAATAATGAGGCCTGCTTCATTTATTGGAAAGGGTAAATAGCAGTAAACTAATCAAAAGCACCATCAACCTTTGTGCTCAAACAAAATCATCCTGTGGGTATTGAAATACTATTATACTACATATACAGATGGTCTCACAAAAAAATGCTCCTACTCACCGCTCCTTATAACAATCTTCACCACTCTGACTGCGCCCCTTCTCGCCTTGACGAGGAACTCTCTCAAGTCTGGAGTTGCTGGTTTCAGTAGAGAAGTATTGAACAGAGACAAAAACCTTTAACTTGCCACAAACCTTTAATCATCATAAGAATAGCGAGAGACGACCCCATTACATAGGCCTAGTATTTCATGTTATAAATTATAACAAGACCAAGAAAATGGACTGAAACAAAGGAAATTTTACACTGCTTCCACACTGCGCGGCCTGTGCCTCATTCTTGACCTCACCATGGTAACAGGGCATCAGGACTCATAAATGATGTAGGTGCAGGTGAGATGGATGAGGAGCGCTTCCGCCCGTAAGCTTAAATTACCTCCCATCATCATTCACATAAAACACAGCATAATATTATCTCTCTATTTCAAACCTATATAGACCACTATACTGTAGAACCAAAAGTTTGTTTGCTAAAACCCAGAATTAAGCAGAGCTATCAATATTCCTACTCAAAACATTTTTAGTAGTAAAATTTTCTTTTTTAATAGATAGTTCCTTTTGCCCATAGATGAACACATTTGTACATAGACTCCATGCAAATCAGAAAAAATTCAATGCAAGATTTTGATGCAAAATTTTTAATCTAGAGCTTTTAGAGTTTTTATTCCAAAGTCCCTCTTTTTTTTTTTACTTTTTGCATATCTTCATAGTATTTCAAAATGCGTGTTTTTCTTTCACTAAAAGGAGAAGATCAAGAAAAATATAAAGGAATTTATACTAAATTTACATTTTTTATAAACCTATATGGGCTGCAGTGTACTTACCATGAATACCCGTCTGGTGCGACATCCCAAATCCCCACGATGGTCCAGCTCAGTCTGAATTCCTGTCGAAACTCACACGTTGTCCTCCTATTGTCTTCAGTGGCACTGCTATCTGTGCCCAGCAGTGTGGTCCAACTCACTTCCGTACAATGACATCAACGCCCCTTAAGCATCTTACCTGGGGAATCCTGTTTGAAACTTGATCTGCGGAACTGAGGAAGATGTGTAGCCTAATATTACACCTGTCAAGGGATGGGTTCCAGCACACCACCTATCTAGTATTATTCATCCATCACTGGTGGCCCTTATGGGGTATAAAGTGCAAGACAACATCTGATATCTGTGATGAGCTGAATGATTAAGCTTTAGTGTGGAATAAAAGGAAGTAAAATGAGAGTCTGAACATTATCTGTCTGTCTCTGCTCTTCTACAAACAGTTATGCCATGCTCCATTTGTGAAAAGAAATGGCACATTACCACTCACAAACATCAAGGACCTGATAGGTGCATATAAAGCAGTGTCCTGTGGGAGCTCAAATTCCACCAGGCTGTCATGAGATACCATGCAGGCGGCTGCTGACCCCCAACCAACATGACAGGCGGTTCAATTAGACAGCCTAACCAACTATGAAAAGGCCATTTCAAACCGTAAACTCACTCTCTAGACCACACTTTTCACAGATTTTGCATGAGGTTTGAGATTTGTTTCAAGGAAATTATTCGTTCTAAAAAGTGTCTGAGGGCTTTTTATTTCATTAAAGCATATAACAGACAAAAGGGTTTAAATCTGATATTATGTATCTGTATAAAGACAGAAAGAGAAAGAACATACCTGTGAGTTTTCTAGTGCTGGCTTCATGTTTAATTCACAAACCCTGCCATTATTCATTATTCACGGCCAACCCTCCCTTCAAAGATACACACATGCTCAGCACACATAGATTCTCTTTCTTCTTCACAACACACTTAAAAAAAAAAAAAGACTATAATACTACAGACTTGTCCATATGCTTTTCTAGACAATATTTAGGAGGAATGCACCCTCTGTTTTCTCAAACCCCTTTAAGAAAGCATGAATGATAACAAACAATTTGCTGTTGTTCCTATATAGGCTACATTTTTGTAAGGCTGCAGCCCTGTTGATCAAACTATTTACTGACAACTAAGTCCAAAGTCCAAGTCTTTACTAGAGCTGAAAGTGTTTTTAAAACGGTTCCAAGTTTTTATGCCTCTCCTGTTGGTTCTTTTTAGTGAATCAGAAACATGTACACACACGGTCTGATTCTCTAACAAACGACTCTTTTCGTGAATCAAAACAATCTGTGAATAAAATATGTGAACACGTTTTTGTTTTTTGTATTTTTATATTGAATATATTTATTTAATATCACTCTGCCCAGTGCCTTTTATTTTGAATTGCACTAATGTCATCCACTAAAATTACATATTTCAGTGAAAAGAAATAGCTCAAAAGCTAAATTTGTTTGGAGTTTGTCTAATATTTTATCTCAATGATATTCATTTTAAGTCCAAAATACTTCTTGAGGTAGCTCCTTTTTTTAACAAATTGATATAAGGGATGATTCATGAATTGAAAATAAATAAAATAATAAATCAAAAACGTGACCAGTGACTATTATTTTGAAATGGTGTTCATTCACGATTACATCTTGATCAGCTGTCCATATTATTTATGTGTTTAATGTCTTCTTGGTTAGGGTTGCTCAGCTTTTCCTGTGATGCTAGCTTTTTTAATCGGACATATACGCCAGCGAGTAATGTAAGATAGGGGCTCAGATTTGAGGAAAGAGAGTTGCCTTTAAACTATTGATCTGTGAAATGCGCTCTGCACGTGAGGTGACATTTACAATGCTAGTGAGAGCATATGCCACAGCTTCAAAGACTGAGACTGTCGCTTCTAACGGGAAAGCAGAACTTAAAGCAGCAGATATCGCGAACAGACTCCGGACTGAAAAGGAAAAACAAACAAATGGCAAAATGAGGTTAGCTACGTTTGTTTATGCATGTTTAGTGCGTTTTGACTAGTGTCTAACTTATATGTGCAACCGCTTGGGTTCCGTCTTTTTTTCGTTCCTCTCCAAAGGTTCCGGTGTCACCTCTTCAAAACAAGAGTAAACGAACTCAAACAATTATCTCAGCAACTAATCTGTTCATCCCAGTGTGCTCGTAAAAGCTCTTTACAGGGGCATCCTTTATCAAGACCAAAACATAATCGCCATAAATAAACCATATGGTGTGCCTCTGCATAGTGAGTATTTCACTTCTCGTTAATCCTCTCATTAAAAAAATAATAATAATTGAGGTTTATATAGTAAATGCAACAAAAATGTACAAGTTTCATGCTATTCCGATAAAGTAAAATATGTATTTAAAAAAAAAATCTAAATGTATTTTTTTCAGAATTCTGAGGGCTACAAGTCCGTTTGAGTACATACCTGATAACTATGAGTCTTATATGACTGCATAAGACAGGTCTTTGGATATACTAACGCAGGGGTTTTGCTAAGGGGGTTTGGGTGTTGGGGGGGCGCGAGTGAAATTAGACAAACTTGGGGGGGCGCATGTCCTAAAAGGTTGAAAACCCCTGTACTAACGTACTTAATTTCCTTGTTCCATTCTCAGATGTAGATGGCATCAGAAACAGCATGGTAGAATGTCTGCCTTTGCTAGCAAAGATAACTGATGGCATGCAGGCAGGAGCACAGTTGCACCTTTGCCGTAGCCTGGAAAAAGAAAATACTGGAGTTTTGATCCTGGCTAAAACAGAGGAAGCTGCTGAACATGTCCAAACACTCATCAGATCACACAAAATGGAAAAAAATACTTGCAAGTCAAAACCATTATTTGTTGCTTGTTTTCAGTTCGATGCAATTGGTTTTGAAAGGGTAATTTATAAAGGTGTAATTTATTGTGTTGTAATGTGATGTGCTGGCCATGTCATGGTTGTCCAAGATGAATTTCCCAGAAATGGGACAATAAAGTATATTCTATTCTATTCTATTATTTGTGGCATCCCATTAAGCTGTCTAGTGCAACATATTTTTTTGCTTATTGATAACTGATTCTTTTGCAGCAGCATACGATAACTTAAACATAATCCCATTTGTTTTGTTCAGGGCAGTCACTGTAGGTGTATAATTCCCATTATAGAGAAGGTGGTCACGGGACCTCAGCCGCATTTTAAGGTAACATATTATACCATCTCTTATTCTACCCTGTTTTTAAAAACCATATGAAAAGACTATTTATATTAAAATGCTCACCCTCAGGCCATCCAAGATGTTAACTAGTTTGTTTCTTCATCGTTCAACAGATTTGGAGAAATTTATCTATGCATTACATTACTTGCTCACCAGTGGATCCTCTTCAGTGAATGGGTGCCGTCAGAATGAGGGTCCAAACAGCTGATAAATGCATCATAGTAGTCCACAAGACTTCCGTCCATCACTTAACATCTTGTAAATTGAAATGCTGCATGTTTATAAGAAATCAATCGAGATGCTTTTAACTTCAAACAAGTCCTTCATATTGTTTTCTCCATTGAAAAAGTTGTCTCGTCTGACTCGGGAGAGAAATATGCACAGATCAAACACTATTTACAAGTGAAAACAGTCCAAAACAGCTCTAAACAGAAAACAGTTGTGCTGCTTAATCCTTTTTTTCATGATGCTTAGAAAAACAGAATTCATTTGAAATAGAAATCTTTCGTAAAATCTTAAACGTTACTTTTGATAAATTTAATGTATCTCTTCCAAAAAACAACAACTTAAGGAGCCCAAACTTTTAAACAATATTAAAAGTATTTGTATAATAATTAGCACTTGCTTAACCCAAGTTTTAGATGCACAACCTATTCAAGTCTAGGTCCAGTTTTACTACAGTATTTACTTAATCTATGAACATAGTGTTGTGTTAATAATGAATAATCAAGAGGTGGTGTAGTGTTTTCTTGAGACATGACTCACGTTTGAAGACTGACCACACACGGGTCTCACATTTCGAATTACAGAAGCTGCCAGAGGGCATACTGCGACGGCTGGGCCTGGTGCAGAGTAAAACACGATACCTCCCTCTTCACCTACACTCCCGAAGGATCATCCTACCAGGGGTCAAAGGTCACAGTGACATCACAGTGTCCTGTCCCCTTCCTAAATACTTCACCAACACCTTAAAGAGATTACAGATCCCACTACCGGGAAAAGAATGAGATGGATCACAGCTAGCAACTCCATTTGAAAAAGTATTACATTTGTATTGAGAGATGATGAAGTGGGGTGGATTTGACTTTGACTGTAGGAAAGGTCATGTACAAACTGGACATTACATTGTGTATTTGATAATTTGTAATAAAAGACCACTGAAAGTGTTTTATGAAGAAAATTAATATCTCCACTTCACCTGTGAATTACGTAATGATTGTGCAAATTAGAGATCCACAATATACATGTACCTTATAACTTACCAGCCAACATTAGATTTTTAAATAATCACTGTTGGTTGATGTATATTTCATTGTGCATACACATTTGCCCTATTTTTACATTTATATCACCTTTTTCTAAAACAGATTTTGAATATCCTGTTTTCATACTTTTTATTATAATGCTGAAATTCACATATAGGCCCAATAAAAATAAAAGGCCCAATGACATTTCCAGTTTGTGATTTTCTGCATAAGAATTTAAAAACGTTTAACTCAATTTCTTACAGGTCTAGAAATAGTACTTTAATTTCTGGCTTCAGGGTTTTGGATAGTGGGAATCCAGGTTCTTCTAAGAAAAACAAACTGTTTTTGAGGGGAAAAATTTAAATAAGAAATATCTTTTAGTGATTTAATGCACGTGTTGTCTTTTTAAATTAATCACTTGGATGTTTACTGAAGCCCCCTGGTTGAGAACCTTAATTTATTTTAAATTTCTTCCTTTATTTAGGGGACAAAGAGTATAGATTTGAATAAATTCTCACCAGCTAGAATTTTAATCCCAGCATATCCCTTGTGCAAATTCTTTACTAAATAGAGTGAATTGCTGCATTCAATTCAATAATGCATGTAATAATAGTTTTGTGAACTACTTGTGCAGAAATTTATTCTGTTTCTGTCATGAGGCCCACTTGTGCTTGTATGACAGAACTGACCAGGGACTGCAGAAAGGGTCAAAGACGACACATACAGGTAATCCACTGTACAAAAAGGCATGTTTGAAAACAGGCTTCAATTCTCCAGCACCACTATAATATCAATACATATCAGGTTATCATAGATGCATGTATATATATAAAAAAAAAAAAAAATTAAAAACAGAACCAAAAAGTCTTCATGTATAATACACTCCTCAGGTACGTGAACTCTGCTACTGCAAACTCCTGGGGGTGAGTGGGGGTTGTGTTAGGTGTTACAGATGGATGAAGCCATGTTTTTAAATGTGTTTATGCCTGACCATCACATTGTGTTCCAGTCCACTGCCAATAATCACTTATGTTTAGTATGCAGTCTTAAAAACCACCAGGTCCTTGCAGTTCTGCACTTAGAAAATAAACAGAGAGGACAGTGGGAAGAAGGATGGAGCGTAACATACATGGCAGAAAGAGAAACTGCACACATCAAGGGATCTGGGCAAATACGTTTCAATGGTCATCAGAGGAACAAACAGTTCCTGTATCTAAAACAAAAATGTATGTATGTCCAGTTCACTGAAAACCCCTCTTGAACCTCTTCGCTTTCCTTTTAATCTTGGGTGAAATATAAGGAGACGCTGCAGAGGCTATTTGATTCAGTCTCTTGAGAAAGGAGAGGATGGTGGCATGATGGAGCGCTGGAGAAAGCCTCTCTCTTATTCCATCTTGCTTTCTTTCACTTGCCCTTGTCTTTTCTCAGTGTACGTTGGCCTGCGCGATGGAGATTATCTCCTGGATTTCCCGCACCATCATGATGCGTGTTAGCATGTGCTCCAGCTGCTCGCTCGTGATTGGCTGAGTGGAGTACCAAATCGGGCTGTTGGGTGCCACAACAGGCTCTGGCGTCAGGTAATATGTGTCATTACGACCCTTTGCAGTCTGAGGGCTGAGGACAGACAAAAAAAAAAAAATGAGGAAGATACAGAAAAGCACATTTTATTTATAATTAAAAAATAATAATAATTGCACCAGCTATTGCATTAGCATATGATAAAATCAGTGGCTCACCATTTGAAGAGGTAAAAGTCATAGAGCTTGATAGGACAACGCAGGGGGTTCTCTGGGTCTTCTGCCTGCTCTGCGTACATGTCATCTGTCACTAGAACAATAATTGATGTGATTTATGACTTCCCGCATTTTTTGACCAATGAACTTTCTATAACTCTTCCATTCATTTGTTCATGCCAAAATCACAACTATAGATAACACACACACACACACACACACAAAACTATTACGGACTATTATAATTCACTGTAGAGGTTTCCATGGCCAGGATTGGAATTTCTTTTTTTTTCACAAATATTTTGTAATTTAATTGAATATGCAATGTAGTGTTTCATTTGCTAGAAATATTGTAAAATTTCCAGTATTACATCCGGTTACTCTAGATATAATTATTGCATTGGCTGAAATCCCATAATGGTTGATCACTGATAACTGTATAACTTTGGAAATGCTTCAACATAAAGCAGGTCAACTCTTTCAACACTGATAATAATTGTTTCTGGAGCATACAATCAGTATATAAGTATGATTTCTGAAGGATCATGTGACACTGAAAATTGGAGTAATGGCTGCTGAAAATGAATAATAAATTGCTTTTTAATGTATATGAAAATAGAAAACAATTATCTTAAATGTATAATAATATGTATTTCTTTTCTTCAATAAATGCAGTCTTGGGAAGCAACAATAAAAAAAATTACTGACCCCAAACTTTTGAAAGTTTGTTTACACTATGCACAAGGGTAAAATTTATATTTATCTTGTAACATTTGGAAACATCCGGCCTGATTTTGTGGCTGCCTCCTAACCTTTCTGCCCAACATGGTGTGGCCCGACTCCTTTCAGGTAGCGGATGCTGGTGCTCTTGTCTTTAGGGTTGGTGGGATTCTTTTTGGTGTGTCTGAGCACTTTGGAGAAGGCCACTTTCATATGCTGCTCCACTGTGGTCAAGTGGAAGTACCTGTGCAGAGACAACATTTATAACCCCTGAGCACTCACTGCCATCATCTTTGAAGAGAAGGAGGCTCACTTGGTGTTGAAGTACATCAGTGTAGTAAGTAGAGTGGATGGAGAATGAGCTCCCAGCTGCTTACACTCCCAGAGCATCTCCTCTGTCACATGACTTGGGATAATGTAGCCTGGCAAATGCAAAGGCAATAAACAAATTTTACAAAACTCAAAAGGACATCATTTAAAAACACACACAAATATCTTACCAAGAGGGTGAACACTGGGCCTCCACTCTTCAAGAATTTTATGTAAACACTGACAAAACCGGCTGTAGTACTGATCAGAGAAGATGTCGTCTACTCTGCCGTTCTCAAACATGTACTGTTCAAAACAAAAAAAAAGAAGGAAATCAGCTTATGCAAACTAATGATCCAACATAATCAGCAGAAAACAAAATATGAAGACATACTTTCTGTATACATAAAAATACATAGTATAGTGAATCGGGTTCAAATGGCTCCTCCTCCAGCCCACGAGCCTCTTGGGTCATCAAAGACAGAGCCAAGTTCAGCTCGCCCACTGAACTTGACACAAGATCATCCTGGAAGCGCAGCGGCTGTCGACCTGCAGACACAGACATTCATCTTGCTGCAAATAAACAGCTAGATGCTTAACAGAAACAGTTCAGTTTTGACCATGCATTATATATGGTAAAGGGACATTTAAGACCTGAACAAACTGAAAAATGTAAGCAATTTAGCAAAATAAATAAATAAAGCATATACACTACTGTTAGAAAGTTTTGGAGCAGGAAGTTTTGTGTTTTTGAAAGAAGTCTCCTTTTCTCCCCAAAGTCTGCATTTCTTTGATCAAAAATAAATTAAAACAGTAACATTGTGAAATATCATTACAATTATAACTTGTTTTATTATAATTGAGTGCTAGCTGCTTTAATGCTTACAGGCATGTGTACATGCAATTACGAAATGTATTAGGATATTACTTTGTTTATAGCAATATGTTAACACAACCACCCTATTGTGATTTAAAATATAGTGTGTTCATGTGTTTTTGACAGTTTAAGCGCAATAAGATGTGAAAGGGGACTCGCGTGACGCCATCTGACACCCAGCTTTCTGTGCAAGTGTGCTCAGAAAACCATATATCAGAAGTTTAAACTTATATGACTTTAAAACGTGTGCAAATAATAAATTTACATGATGTCAAAGAACGTGAACATGATAGATATGATAATCATGACCAAACAGATGTTTTGTATTGGCAGAGTATGCGAGTCAGGAGCTGTAAGGCACAGCCCTGTTCTAGAAAAGTGGGTGGGGAGCAGCAGCTCATTTGCATTTAAAGATACATACACAAAAAGAGCATGTTTTTGCTTCCTGTTAAAAAATTGTCTTTTTCAGCATGGAATGATAAATTATCTGTGGGGTATCTAAGGACATCTGAGATCTTGTGAAAGGGGCATAATAAGTCCCCTTTAAATATTGCATTAAATCACTGCTTGTGTTCCAAAGCTGTGGTATCAAATATGGAATCAAGAATCATACAATTTCATTCATATTGCTATCGCCTACTAAAATTCAAATCTAGTGACAATCTCAAATTCAGTGGCGGTATAAAGACAGAGGTAGCGATGAAAAAATTAACTCACGTCCTATAGGTGCCAGCTTATTTTGTTCATTCTTGTCCAGCTCAGCATTTTTGCGCTGAACCCACAGCCTCCACACTTCTAGCCCTTCCTCAGGCTTCAGCGTGTTGGGAAGGATCAGCTCTGGAGGAGGTTCCACCTGTGGTTCTGCCTCCGCCTGCGCCTGAAAACACAGAACACCATCATTGCCACGTTGTTTTGATATGCATAAGTGATCCTTCACAGATAGATGTGCACACACTCTAAGAAATGCAAAAAGACTCAGCCTGGGGGTTATGAATACTTAAGTATGCAGAATGTGTTCACCTGCAGGTGGAGCTGTTGTTCCTGAGCCTCTCCATCCTGAATGTGTTGATGCTGTTGCTGCGGATCCCATATGTGCAAGGCCTGCGTCGTCCCAGAGTAAGCACCCCCTACGGTCTGCACTGCTACAGGGATGTGAATGTTTCCATTCATAAACTGCGCTGGGAACAGCGAATGTACAACCTCCTCCTGAGCGGTCACTCCTGAGCCAGACACTGGAACGGCCACTGCACCGGCAGCCTGAGATGCACCAATTACCATCTTGTCCTTGTCTTTATCGGCAGGCGAGGCATGTACCTGCACGGTGCTGTAGGCCTCCTGAGGGATGGCGATGTGGGCCACACCTTGCTGCTGTGGGGCAGAGTACACAGGTATGGTCCAGGTCTCACCGGCTGGGCCTGTGATAGTACCAGTGGCGCTGTAAAGATGAGTGCTATCAACGGTCAGCAGGTCTGGTCGGAGTGACAAGTAGCCCTGCTGTTGGCCCTGTGGGATGGCCAATACAGTAGCCAGCTGCTGCCCTTGAGGAAGTGAGTAGGACACAACTGTTGGGACGTCCACCTTGCGTTTCTTTGCAGGCTGGAGGACAGCGGGTGAGCATCCAGGTCGCCGCTCTGCCTCCCTGGGGGAGCCTTGCTGCTGAGGAGGGGACAGAGCCTCCACAGTCTGGATCTGAATCTGCTGACCTCCAGCAACCGCTGCCACCAGTTGGGCTTGGAGCTGTGAGTCAAATACACATTACGATAAGAATCTAAAATGCATAAATGTAGAGGCCGATCATGTATTGGTGTGCATTACCTGTTGCTGTTGTTCCTCTGTGAGTTCTCCCTGTTGTACCAGCTGTGTAGTGGTAACTCCTTGTAGCTGCTGTTGGGTGGGAGAGGCCACCTGAAGTACCTGACCAACTGTCTGACCCTGCTCCCCCTGGATTTGCACCTGCCAATAAATAGATGGAGAGGTATTTAGATCAGGGTTCAATAAAAAGCACATCCTGCTGATCTGGAGTAAGGTCTCAATCTTGTTTTGCCATGCATGTTATAATTTTCCTGCAAAAGGGAAAGGGGGGGAAGTGGTGTGTGGCCAAGCAGTGGTGTGGTGACCCATACTCGGAATTTGTCCTCTGCATTTAACCCATCCAAGTGTACACACAGTAGTGAACATACACCTGGTGCAGCGGGCAGCCAATGCTGCGGCGCCTGGGGAGCAGTTGGGGGTTCAGTGCCTTGCTCAAGGGTCTCACCTCAGTTGTGGTATTGAAGGTGGAGAGAGTGTTGGTTATTCACCCCCCCCACCTACAATCCCTGCCGGACCAGAATAAATATATATATACAATTTTTTTTATGAATATGTAAAACTGACAGGTTGGTGTATATCAAATACGTATTTACTGGTCAGCCAATTATTACATTTAAACATTATATTGTTGATTTTTATTATATTGTTGTTTTTGTTTTATTATTTTTCCATTGTCGTTTAATCTCTTGATGTGTGGTTTCAAGGGCTATTTATCTTCATGAGTAAGTGATAAGAGAATATCTTATTTTCAAGGTTTTCACAGGCCGATTGTGAAGCAGTAATTTTCCATTGCTGTTGCAACTGCAACAAACGCAACTAAGATTATTCAATAAACTCTGCTCCTTTTTTATTATCGTCACTTTATCTCCTCCTTTATCATCCACTTTATCTGTTCTTCACTGGCTTTACTCGGTCAACTTAGTTGATAGAACATTGTTAATAAAGTTTTGGGTACCAGACAAGACTTGCCGTTCACAGATTTTGGGTACACAATTTTGCTGATCTGGCATCTGGGGCCAGATCTAACACATCAATGTTTGTTTTTTTTCTTTAAGAATATTAATTCTAACAACTTTCAAGAATAAGAACAGTTTTTATTTAATACCATTTATTAGTTCTTGCAGTCTCTACTAACGAGCTGATGAGTGGAATAAGGCGTGTTAGGGCAGGGGGGACTCCAGGACAGGTTTGGGAAGCACTGCAATAGAAGATATTTTGACAAGTGTTTTTTGTTTTTTTTCTCCACACACTGGACATCAACGATCCCCAAAACTGTCTGGCTCCCAACATTCTTAAAAATAACTATATTTGTGTTCTTTAGAAGAAAGTAAGTCATACAGCTTTGAGACAACATGAAGGTGAATAAATGTTGACTGAATTTTCATTTTTGGCAAAACTACCCCTTTAACCCAACAACCACAGTAAATGTTGTATAATTGCCCTGCACAAAAACAGAATAAAAAAAACACAGAGTCAAACCTGTACTTGGATCTGCTGTTCAGATGCTTGATGCACAGCTGCAGCCAGCTGGGGGGAGATCTGTGTATTTGTCACCTGCACCTGTTCAGAGGTGAAGCAGAAATCTGACCACAAGTTTTTGCTGTTTAAATCACAGCTGAAATGACAACGAAAAGCAATTATTTTCCTACCGGACATGCCAGCTCCAACAATGAGCCTGCCACCTCTGTGCTGTCCGTGTAGATGCAGTTGGCCCCCTGTTGGTACACCATAGTGGTGGTGGTGCCGCTGGTCTGCTGACTGAACTCCTGCAGAACCTCCGGGCCTTTAGAGGCCAGCGACTCCAGAAACTCTTTCATGCGGTGCTGAGGTATAGTGCGCGCCTTCTGCCGCACATACTCGTCAAACGAGATCGCACCGCCTTCAATGGGCTCATTCATGACAGGTCAATCCACCCTGCACAGGAGCCTTGAACACAAATGGCATGAACACAATACAAGTCAAAATTTGGCACAACCTGAATGCAAGTTTCTCATGACCTTTAAAGTTTAAACTAAAGGCGTATGCAAAAAAAAATAGTTACATGGACCCTTTTCGAATTTCTGGGGTCCTCAAAAGTCTTATTGTTGACAAACACAAACTACACCAAATAGAATTTTTGCATTCCCGTTTGCTCTGATATCAAGAAAATATCCACAATAAGTTTTTTATGATTTTATAAGAAAAAAGAGAAAAATATATAGAGCGAGAGATTATGACGGTCAGAAGAGAAACAGATGTCAAATTTGATTTCACTCAGTAAAAACAAAAGCAGCAGCATTAACCAATTTTTTTGTAATATCATGGCAATATAACAAGAACTATAATTTTATAAATGTAGATTACATTTTTTTAAATTATACATGTATGCATATATAAACTTACTATATATACAAAGTTAATAACTGTGTAAACATGTAATTACAGTTTGTGAAAAGTCTGTCTACATTTGCATATGAAGCATTGAATACAGTCTCTGCACAATGCAGATGTGATTTCATTTTGTTAATAGTGCATCAGCACTCAATCCAACCATAAACATGAAATCTCCATGCAGTTTAGATTAAATTGTATAAACTGGAGGCTAAAGGTGTTTCATGTGATTTGGTAATGATGAAGAGCTCTGTGTTTAAAAGCATTCAGACTGAAATAGCCTCTACCCTTGCTGGACGTTGGACCCCTCAAGCAAAATAAAGGAGTTGCTTTGAGGTTGCTCTCAAATCACAAAGCCAACCTCATTCTGAATGATCAAATATGACAATTTTTAATTAATACACAAGCAATGATTATAATTCTATGTGACTGTAAGCCAGCTCTGCTTATAGTCAATCACATACTGGACCACTCAATGCTTCTGCCTCGAAAATATGCTAGCATCAATGCTAACTCGCTAACCTTTGTAAAATGAAACTCCAAACCCCCAGAAAAAGGGTGCAAGGAGCTGCATTACGATACTAAATAGATTTACGACACGCCGCTATGCGATTTTATTCATTATTCCCGCAGTAAATGTGGCAACGCGCGCGCAGTTGTGTAGCTAACGTGAGCTCGCGTGCTAATCGTCCCATGCTACCTTAAATAAAAGCCAAAGCAATTTCCGCCAAAACACGCCGTTCAAAAAACAAAAAGCTGTACTAAAGCTGGCCGTGCACATGTAAAGTCCGTTTATCTCCTTATTTCTGCACTCAAACACATTTGTCAATATTTTAGAGCGGTTTATGTCGTGACGTGTGCTTATTCTGCTACACATATAAATGAAACGGTTTAAACCCCGCTGCGGCCGGTTGCAAACATGTCCTACCGTATTGAAAAATACACAAACGCGCTGCTTGGACGGCTTGGATGGCTGAAAATGTTGTTTTTGAACAATAATGTTTGCGATAGAGCTGACGGAAGTAGGCCTGCTGTGACAGCGCTAGACCCCGGGCTGTCCTGTAGCGTGAAGGCGGGGACGCAGCTCCCCCTTCCGGCTCCACCGCTGCCACAAGCACTTTCACAACGACATGAACGCGGAGCGGACTGTTGCCAGATTGAGCCATACCCCGAAAAGAAATTGCATTATTAAAATCCAGGAGTATATGGGAGAAATTCACGGGGTATATTGATAGGCAACCCATATATGTTGCCCAATAATACATTGAGAAGAAATTGAGAAATCAATTAATCTGTAACACAAGGGTAAAAAGAAAAATAGAAAGAACATATAACAACAATATCTAATAAATCACATTATAGTAAAATATGAATAAACAGACAAATTGAAAATACTAATTTAAAAATGTATAATATACACATTACATTTTACATTTATTCATTTAGCAGATGCTTTTATGATTTACTAAAGAGGACAACAGAAGTGATAAAAATCAACAAATAGCCGTGACAAGTTAGTCTAACACTATATGCAGGGGTTTTTATATAATAAATAGAAAGAAAACAAGTCGATAGGATAGAAAAAAGAAGAGGGAATGCTAGTGTTAGAGGGTATTTTTTAAAATAAAGAATAAAACATGTCAATAGAATAGAAAAACAATAGAGAATGCTAATGTTAGAGGGTCGCTTTTTATTTAAATTTTTTTATATATAAATAAAAAATAAAGCAAACATAAAATATAATTAGGAAAGAGAGTGCTAGAGTTAGATGTTCAAAATAAATTTCCACATTATAAATATGTAAAGTATATACTTAAGTCTTAAGTGATTTCTGAACTAAACTATTATATTGTCAAGTTTCAGTCTTTATTTATGGTTATCTTTAGATTATCAAATTGCTGAATATTTATTATTATTGAGTTGGTGATAGGCCTATTTAATAAATTCACTTAGTGGTTAGTCACTTTATCATGCTTATAGTGACCAAACGCCAACAAGCCCAAAAGTTAATGTAATTGGGAATACGTCCAAAAATACAACCAGCTGCTTATTTATAATCAACTTTAAAAAAAAAAAAAAAAAAATCCGCTTATAATTAGCGGACATGGCAACACTGCACGGGTGCGCGCACTCGCCATGTATGACATTTTACATTAATCGGTTTCACTGGAACATAAAGAACAGACCTACTACGCTTTACATTGATATTCTGTTGGTAAACTTATACATTAATATGTTGAAACTCATTATAAAAGGCTGTTTGGTACTTTAAAAAGAGATAAATTAGATGCGATTTGCCCATGTGTTTATTTTCCATATTCTCTGTGAAAAAACTGCTTGTGATTTCAATGTAAAATACTTTATTTTTAATTAGAGTATGTTATTAAATTAATATAGGCTATAGAAAAGAACGTATTTTATGTATTTTAATTACGCTGTGTATCATTATGTACGTAACAGAGCGAGAAAAAGTCATTGTGTATGTCATTTCAGCGTGCTTGTGCCTTTAAGCGGAGCTTTATTCGCTCCAGTCCGCCTTAAAGCGCTAAGCATGTGTCTGTGAGGGCCTCCCCCTGATCGCCCTGCAAAAGGCTGCCTGACTGAGCTCTTAAGGTGGACCGGGTGAGATATGCTGTATATCGCTTAATCATATGACTGTTCTGAGTTCAGAAAGAGTTAATTCCCACGGTCTCTCTCTTAACCCCAGAATGACCCTGTTCTATAATTAGGATAAACATATAGCTATTCACAAGTCGTTTAATAATTTGCATAATAGGAGTCAAATTATCTCAGCAAATCACATTTGTAAATATCAGAAAATCAGTATAAGTAAGCCTAAATATGTGATGTCCTGTGCTCATTATTGCAAATAGCAGAACATTGCACTATTAATAACACAATCCAAATAATACAAATTTTAAATGATGATTCAATGTTAAACTCAAACACATTCCAAAGCACTTTTGTTTTTGTAGAAATTAAACGGATAATTCAAATTTATGAAAGCATCAACATTTAAAATAGAGTTGACCAAATACACTAATGACTTAAAAAGACCTCAAGCTAATAACTTAATCATGATTTTTGAATATGATTTTTATGCGTACAATTTGCATAGAACCTCTTTGAAGAACTATAAAACAATAATATACTCAGAATTACTGTTACTTCAGTATATAGCCTATTTTTTCAATGCAGTATTAAGTCAAATACTGTACATGACTTGTTTTGTACTTAACTATTTTTACTTTAAAATATACAACCCAAATTCCGGAAATGTTGAGACGTTTTTTAAATTTGAATAAAACGCAAACTAAAAGACTTTCAAATCGCATGAGCCCATATTTTAGTCACAAGAGAACAGAGAACATACATGTTTAAACTGAGAAATTTTACATGGTTATCCATTAAATGAGCTCATTTCAAATTTGAAGCTTGCTACAGGTCTCAAAAAAGTTGGCAAGGGGGCAACAAAGGGCTGAAAAAGTAAGAAATTTTTGAAAAGATTCAGCTGGAAAAACATGTAGCAAGTAATTAAGTTAATTTAAATCAGGTCTGTAACATAGCTATAAAAGGGATGTCTTTAAAAATAGGCATAAACTCTCCAATCTGTGAAAAAGTGCGTAAAAAGATTGTGGAATACTTTAAAAAACAACCTTCCTCAACATCAAATTGCAAAGGCTTTGCAAATCTCATCATTTACTGAAACTGGAGAAATCTGTGCGCTAGGGAGAAGGCCAAATACCTTTGTTGGATGCCCGTGGTCTTCGGGCCCTCAGATTACACTGCATCACTCATCGACAAGACTCTGTCATTGACATTAATAAATTACATTTAATAAACTGTTGGTTAACACAATCCGCCGTGCCATCTGCAGATGCCAACTAAAGCTCTATCGTGCAAAAAGGAAGCCATATGTGAACATGGTCCAGGAGCGCCATAGTGTCCTGTGGGCCAAGACTCATTTAAAATGGACTGATTCAAAGTGGAAAAGTGTTCTATGGTCAGATGAGTCCAAATTTGACATTCTTCTTGGAAATCACGGACGCCATGTCCTG
Source organism: Barbus barbus (assembly GCF_936440315.1). Classification (NCBI taxonomy): domain Eukaryota; kingdom Metazoa; phylum Chordata; class Actinopteri; order Cypriniformes; family Cyprinidae; genus Barbus; species Barbus barbus. The sequence continues at coordinate 16,357,413 of NC_136715.1, read as the reverse complement.
GCTAAAGAGGAGGGAGACCTTGTCAAGCGTGTAATCAGAACGTGTCATCAGCGTTCAGTTCAAAAGCCAGCATCTCTGATGGTATGGGGGTTCATAAGTGCACATGGGCAGCTTGCATGTTTCGGAAGGCATTATGAATGCTGAAAGGTATATAAAGGTTTTAGAGCAACATATGCCCCTCCAGACATCTATTTCAGGGAAGGCCTTTTGTATTTCAGCAGGACAATGCAAAACCACATACTGCAGCTATTACAACAGCATGGCTTCGTAGTAGAAGAGTCCGGGTGCTGAATTGGCCTGCCTGCAGTCCAGATCTTTCACACAATTGGCGCATCATTAAACGAAAAATACGTCAAAGATGACCACAAACTCTTCAGCAGCTGGAAACCTATATCAGGCAAGAATGGGACCAAATTTCAACACCAAAACTTCAGAAACTCATAACTTCAATGCCCAGACATCTTCAAACTGTTTTGAAAAGAAGAGATGCTACACCATGGCAAATATGCCCCCATGCCAACTATTTTGAGACCTGTAGCAGGCATCAAATTTGAAATTAGCTCATTTTGTGCATAAAATTGTAAAATTTCTCAGTTGTGTAATCTATGTTCTATTGTGAAAAAAATATTGGCTCATGAGATTTGAAAGTCTTTTAGTTTTCATTTTATTCAAATTTTAAAAAATTCCCAGATTTCCGGAATTCGGGTTGTAATAATAATTTTTTTTAAATGTCTGAAAGAGGTCAAATCTAATGTCTCTGTGGTTTTTGTGTGTGGGAGCATTTGACATACATTCAAATAAGATCTAGTTAAATCCATCATGTAGCCATGTAGCCTCTGCTGTGAGTAACCATGTTAAGCCCCACATGGCAGGTTTGTATCAAGAACCAAGCAAGCGGTAGATATTATTCTATAACATGGTGTTGGAAAAGACAGAATTACTGTGTTGAATCAGAAAAAAAGATGTGAGAAAATAATTTCCTCACATTACGTCAGCTGTCTTGTTTGATTAGCTTTCAGTGTGCGGAACAGACTTGTTTACAGACTAATGGTCTTACTGAAATCCTTTATATTGAAGAGATTACCTTTACACATCTGTGATACCAGAAGGGAACAGATGCACAAAATTGAAAGAGTAAACTATCTATATTTTCTGAAGACTACAAATTTGGTGACACTAACTTGACATATTTCATTTTACACTAACATTTCAAAGCTCCTAGGGTTTGTTAACTTTTGTTGTTTGGATTGGGGATCAGAACTCTGCTCAACCAGATGGCAGAAAGATTACTGTGAAACGTCAGGTGGGCTGCACTCTAAGCATCACCACAAAGAAACAGCAGTTTTAAGAAGACAGCATTCAATGAAGACTGCACCAGCAGTACACCAAAAATTATTTGAGAAATACTTTAAGGAACTGAGATATTCATTTTACAGCTGACCTCAGGAACTTCAGGTAAGCGTTCAAAGGGTTGACTGAGGAGTATTTGGGTTTCTGTTTCAAATCTAACAAATCTTTGTAGTCACTTAGGTCTACAGACAACAAGATAGTTCACCCACAGTAAGCTGGAGAGGTAGACATTTACACAAACATTCAAACAAATACATTTACTATGAGAACAGTAGAAATAAATAAATGTGACTGGTTGAAGTGCCTAGAATGATCCAGTCTTTGATAATGCCACTTTTTATTTTTATAGGCTATGTGCAATTATATATATATAATTATATGTAATTTACTGGAACCATAAGTTTAATACAGTTGTACTTCAGTTGTGCTATCAGAAATATAAAAAGGTATAAGAATTTCGATAGCAGCCTTCACACCAAAACCTATTTAATCTATGTAAAATATTTAAGTAAGTTACTGGTTCATCACCTCTTCATATAGCAAGTTACAAGCTGTTAACTAAAAAATGCTAGAATGCAAAAAGTTGTTACATTAGTAAAGTTGTACAAACCAATCAAACATTATTGTACAATCCAGTAATTTATATGCATTGTCAACCAGAACAATGTATGTAAATTGACAGATTATAATCTATGTATAAATACAGTGCAGAAGCTGTAAGAAGCACCTGGTGAAAATGTAACAAAAAGAAAAAAAGTGATAGTGCAGATCATAGTTACTTTAGCCCCTGCTTTGGGACCTAAAATCTTTACATTTTAATCTTTGCAATACTTATCACTATTTTCATATTCTGTATAAATATGCTGTACATTTTTCCAGGTTTTGATTTGGGAAATGTTATTAAGTATAGCTAAGTAAGTATAGCTATTAAAATTCTTCATAAACCATGTGTATCCTGTTCTGTCACCATTTAGCTCCTGGCACTGTTTTTACTCGACAGCCATTGGAAATTAACAGGACAAAATGGTTTGGCTCCTCACTCTAATATTAGGACTGCCTCTTCTCCAGCAACCTGTCACTTCCCTTGGCTCCAACTCAACACAACCCATAAGCCACAACAACCTGATCATCCAGGCAATTGGTGACTTCCCAAAAAATCTACCCGCATCACATAACACAAGCTGGATTGAGGAAAGTGTTGACAACAGATTTACCAAAGACTTGCTTCCCCTTCAGCCTAACTCGAGCATAAATGAGGGATCTGGGGAAGGAAGTGGACTTCAGCAGAGCCTTGAGGTTATGCTGCCCTCAACTGGTCTACTGGAGATGGACATGTTAATTCCAGACAGAGCAGAGAAACAAGATTTTGGCATACAAGAGTTAGGCGCTCACCCTGCCCCTCCAACTCCACTTAAACTAACCCAGCATATTGGCGAAGATGATCAAGATATAATTTTAGAAAATAATAACAGTGCCTCTGATCAGGCTACTTCCACAATGGCTGTTCAGTTGACTACACACATCCACACCCACATAAATAACAATGAGCGATTGAACAAAGACCAACCTTTGTTGACAACCATCAAACCAATTACAGAGACAAACAGTACAGGAAAGTCTCCAGTCAATATGCATTTAGTGACATTTAGTACAGATATAGAGATGAACAACAAAGAAGACATGGAGGCTTCTCAAGTTACAGAGTATGTTACACAGAATTTAAACTCAATCCCAAAGCCTGAAATGTTGGGAAACAATGGCACCCTTGTGACACAGTCTGGCTCCATTCAAGGGTTCTTTGATCTCACAGTCAGAGAGGAACATTATGGCACCAACCATAAGCCTGCTGCCATACCTACATTACAGACTGGTAAGTATTTATCTGAGAGGCTTATTCTGTTAAACAGTGGTGATATTTTTGAATAACCACTGCAATGTCAGTTCTGAAAAAGAAAAAACAGAGCATGAAAGTCAGGAATTCATGGATTGTTCTTATGAATTTCAGGAAAGGAGAGACGTGAAGAGACTATATCTAATTTACCCATGGGGTCATCATCTACAACTACATCTGTTTTACAGGCAACAAATAGAGCCACAGATTACTCAAAAAACAAAGGTAATCATGAATATTGCCAATTTATTAAAACAGCATGTAGACAAAATTTACACTCTATTAGTAGAGAGAAAACAACTAACTAAAATGTTCTCCACTTTCATTATAGATGATAAAAAGCCAAAATGGTTTGGAAGTTTATTTGGACTATTAACAGAGCACAACCTGTCTAATAATGTAATAGGTACATGCATTCTGGGCCCATGTGTGGTCTCCACTGGTGGCAATGTGACTCGGCTACAGTGGGAGGACTTAAAACGGACACTAACCTTTGCTTGGGAGCTCCATGTGTATAGCTCAGCTGTATTGTTTCTGTTGGTGGTCGTAGCTGCAACTTTTGGAGTTATCGGTGTGGCTAATAGGCTCCATCCGTTTTGCGATTCCTTCACCCTTGCTAACATCCTTCTTCTGCTAGCAGGTCTGCTTCGATTTGTACAGCTCATAATTGACCCATATGGTTCCAGAAACATTCTGCCTCGCCCTGCCCTCACAGCTTTGCATAACTTACCTGTTCCCTTATTGCTCTGGGCCCAAGCCACACTGGCATTTCTTGCTCTGAGAGAAGAAACATCACCTCAGAGGCTTTCGGTGACTGGAGGGCTGGCAGCACTGCACTGTACCTCCCTCATGTTGGCCGACCTGCTATCCAAAACCTTATCGCCAGCACTGCCATTAATGCTACAGACACTTACTATTTGTTGGGGGTTACCGCTTTGTTTAGGAATCTTTTTCCAGTCTCTAAAGCAACTCTACATCTGCCACAGGACCCCACTACCAAGGTGGAGTGCCCCGAAGCACTTAGAAAACAGTGTCAGGCGTGTGCTGTTGCTGTGTGCCCTCCTCGGAGTGCTCTCTTGTGCACTGCAAATATATAGTTTTCTTTGGCTGTATGGGTTACTTGGTGACTGGCGCAGATTTGGGTGGGACTGGTGGCTCGGGCAGCTCTCAGCACGACTGCTTGAGCTGGCCTGGAGTTTCTCTCTTTTACTACTGGGATCTTGGGTGTTCTGGAGACCACAAGGAAGTAAGCAGACAGCTAAGAGAGCAGGGAAGAGGAAACCGGTGGCACATTGGAGCAGGCTGTTGGACAGGTTACCAATGGGGCCTTGGAGGAGACCGGATAGGAACTGGGCTGAACTGTTGCCGAATAACTGGAAAGATCACAAGCAGTCTCGTGCAAATGTGAGTCATTCGGTCATCCTAAACCAAGCAACTCCAGCGACCTCAATAATGAGTGTGCATGACAACGCTGGAGGTCTTAGTGAAGGCGTCCTATACAGCAGCAGTTATAACCATCACGCCTCTCCTCTGTGGACTAGTGGTGTGGAGTGGCAAGAACACGAGTGCTTTCTCTCACTTATTGAGTTTGACCTTTGCCCCCCTTCACCCGTCAACCTCCATCACAGCTTTGACAAGGCCCTCCATCATGCCCACGTGCTTGGTGTTGGTACCCTTTTCACACCTTCAGCACCCTCCTGGACCCAAAATGAAGGATCAGGTGGTCTGCTCTGTGATAATGTTGTATCACCCTCCTCCCAAACTAACAAAGCTTACACGTGGGCCTTAGAGAATGGCTTGAGTCCTAACTCTCCTCAGCATCTTGGCACTGCAGTACAACAGACTCAAGTGTCTGTGATTGAGCCCCTGGCTTCCTTAACTCCAGAGACTGTTAGAAAAGTGTGGGAGAGAGATATGGCCATTCTAAGAGTCACTGCGGATGATGACTGCACCAGCATAGCGAGTGAAGATGACGTCACTAGTTTTTGAACAGCTAAGAAGTTTATCACTTTGGCACTTTCCACTTGCAAAATTTAAATGATTTAGATTTAAATAGATAATCTTACTATGCAAGTAATTTGACTCTTATTGACTGGAGTATAAGGAATACATTAAAGAGGAGTAATTAGTCATTTTTAATAGCTTTCCCTTCATGTATAAATCTGTTTAATACATGTTCTATGAAATCTCTGCATCCTGTTTTTACAAACTGCATAAAAATAAATAAAGTAATTATTGTAACCTACTGACTCATAGTAATCAAAGCACTTAATGTTCTGTATGTTGGCTGAATTTCAAATAGCACACACGCATACTGCTCTGCAGTCATATACTAGTGCAGGGATACTCAAATCTGGCTTGCGAGATCCATTTTCCTGCTAAGTTTAGCTCTAACCCAAATCAAACACACCTGAGCATGCTAATCAACGTCTTCAGGATCATTCGAAAATCACAGGTAGGTGAGTTTGATCAGGGTCGGAGCTAAACTCTGAAGGAAAGTGGATGTCGCGAGCCAGATTTGAGTATCACAGTACTAGTGTGTTTCAAATTCAGCTCCTGGCTGCGTTACACTCCACTTTTAGACACGCACTCGTGAACTTCCCCAAGTACTTCCCCTCGGGGGAATCCCTGCTGCCATTTTGAAGTACATTCCACTTTGTGAAGTGGACGAGGGAAGTATATATGGTGTCATGGCAATTTTAAACTCTCAGGTTCACATTGGAGACTAACCCTGGGAGGATCTCAGAATTTTTGTTATTTAATATTCTTTACAGCTTAAAATGTTTTATTTATTTTATATTTTATTTTAGAAATCTTTAATTCGCAGAATGGACATCATTGTTCACAGAAAAAATGTAAGACATTTTATTATAGCCTAAGACGTGTAAATGTTTACTTTTATATAGTATGTTACATATAATCAAACTTATTTATTAACATCTTTAAAAGAAGAGAATGATGTGTTTTATAAGTTTCAATAAACTTAAATAAATGCTGAATATGTTTTTAAAATGTGTGATGAATGAATTGCCTTTGTAACATGCTGTCATATATAATTATATATGTATTACCATTTGGTGTTTTTCAGAATCTTAAAAGCATATTAATAAGTCTGATTATACTGCTCTACAATAATATGTGAGCAGCATGAATGTTCATGTATGTGTGTTTATATAATTTATCAGTACACAAATTTAAATAATGATGTGGGTAATACTCTGACAACGTAAATGTGGTTTATGATGAAATTTCCTGAGTCCTCGTAATTAAGATAGCTTGCAAACAATATTTTATTTAAAAAGGCGTGTATGCAGAATTTTGGTAGGCGTACAGTACAAAATCATTACGACTATATATGGAACGTCCCCAGAAAACATTAAAACCAACGTGTGTGTGTGTGCGCGTGTGTGTGCGCGTGTGTGTGTATGTAATAATATGTTAGCATAATGGATATACATGCTTGTGTTTTGTGATTTGATGAAATTTATTGAGTTTTCATAATTAAGATAGCTTACAATCAATATTTTATCAAAAATGACTGTATAGGCAGACATTCTTGAATAATGTGTAATGGGTAGGCGTACAGTTTGTACAGTAGTGTTCATGAAAATATATATAAAAATAAATAAATAAAATAAAAATGTAGAAAGTTTACTGTCATGGGCAGGTTTAAAATCAGAATCAGAATAAGAATCAGAATGAGCTTTATTGCCAGGTATGTTTACACATACGAGGAATTTGTTTTAGTGACAGAAGCTCCACAGTGCAACAGAGAGACAGTGACAAGACAAGACACAGATAATAAAGAGAATAAAAAGAATAATATACATATATACAAAAAAGCAAAAAGGGGACACAAACCCAATGTGTAGTAATACTCCAAATAATTGTCCCCACGATCATAGCAGCTTTTTATATTATATTAAATAATGTCTATGAAATTATAAAATGCAGAAAGTTTACTGCGATGGGTAGGTTTAGGGGGATGATAGAATATAAAATTCATTAATATAATGCAAATATGAATATAAAAGTTTGTAAATATGATGTAGAAACTTTACTTTTCTGTGAAACTGCTTTTTCAACAATTTGTTTTGTGAAAAAGTTATACAAATAAATGTGAATTGAATTTAAATATGTCCATGGAAATAAAAAATGCAATGTTTATGGCTTTCAAACATAACAATGGCATGCCCTGACATGTTGAGTCCACTATATCCCTTACCATTTGCCTGTTAAATAAAAAAAAACACGCAGACGAGGATGTAACTCAAAATAACAGTCTTTACTGAGGACAGGACAGGACAGGACAGGACAGGACAGGACAGGACAGGACAGGACAGGACAGGACAGGACAGGACAGGACAGGACCACCGGGGAGTAACGAGTAGACCAGACAAAATCAAACTGAACAGACAGGACTATAAATACACAGGTAAATCATAGATAATGAGACAAACACAGCTGGACAAGGATTAACTAATGATCACATTAAACAAGGACAGGAAACAAACCAAATAAGGAAACATGAGGCGGGAACACATGACACACACGACAGAGGACTGATACCCTCATTAAAAATTGTTGTTACCTAAAACTAGTGTCAATGTTTTGCTTTGTTTCATTTCGTATGTGTGATGATCGCATAATTGATTTATATTCAATTAATTTAAAAGACGAGAGTAAGACTGTTGTATGACAGTTGAATGTGTGTCTATGTTGTTTAACCTACAGTGTGGGGGCAAGCATCCTCTCAGAGAGAGAGCGGGAACTTTTTATTGAGCCCATGAGTAAATTACTTTTAAAGCACATGAGTTATTTATTTTCTTAGATGTAAAGTTTTCTGCAATGAGTTGTAACGTATAATTATCTGTAGATAAAAACATCAGGATTCTGTGTAATATCACCATTTTAGATGGCTACGCAAACGTGTGAGTGTGTGTGTGTGTGAGAGAGAGAGAATTAAAGTTTACAAATTTTTTGTAATCATTTCATTTGAGACCCACTGTGAAGACGTGTATTTTCTGTTTTTTCCCTGAACCATTTTATTCGTTAATTTGTTATCCCTTCTCATTGATAGCCTTTAAATTATCAACGTCTTCATTTAAATTATTTTTATATAATCAACAGAATATATGTGTGAGTGCTGGGTGTGTGTCTTAAAACTGATCTCTTAATGTCCTATAATTTTTAATATTGCATGTTCATTATTGTTTTTTCTCACGGACCCCATAGAGACAGAGAGAGAGCGGGAAAGAGAGAGAGAGCGCGCCTTGGAATTCAACCGGACACCACGAGCGCCACACAGATGTTCCTATGAGGAAGTGTCACGCTTGACCAATTTCCGCATTTGAAACTCGTTATGAGATCAAAGGTCACATATGGAAATTATTAATGTTATTATGAGGTCCCAAAGGTCAAAGCCATTAATCAATTTGTCATTTGCTGCCAGCTATCACTACTCACGGGCAACTGACCCAATCAGATTGTTCCTGAGCTTCTTTCCGTGCATACATTATCTGCTTAGATATTTTGTCACATCAGGTATTTGGCATATACAAAGTACATATACAAATTTTATCTACTGCACGGGTTAAGGTATCGAATAAAACATCCTACATTCTAAATAATCACACCAAGCATGTGATACCAAACACTAGTGATCTACCATCAGTTCCAATAACACAGCAAGCTTATAAATGACATAAAATACATCCTGAATATATTGTCTCTTGAGAATATTGCTTTAATAGCAGCAGCGGTTACAGGTAAATCTCAATAAATTAGAATGTCGTGGAAAAGTACATTTATTTCAGTAATTCAACTCAAATTGTGAAACTTGTGTATTAAATAAATTCAATGTACACAGACTGAAGTAGTTTAAGTCTTTGGTTCTTTTAATTATGATGATTTAGGCTCACATTTAACAAAAACCCACCAATTCACTATCTCAACAAATTAGAATACTTCATAAGACCAATAAAAAACATTTTTAGTGAATTGTTGGCCTTGTGGAAAGTATGTTCATTTACTGTATATGTACTCAATACTTGGTAGGGGCTCCTTTTGCTTTACTGCCTCAATTTGGTGTGGCATGGAGGTGATCAATTTGTGGCACTGCTGAGGTGGTATGGAAGCCTTCAGGTCATCTGCATTGTTGGGTCTGGTGTCTCTCATCTTCCTCTTGACAATACCCCATAGATCTCTATGGGGTTCAGGTCAGGTGAGTTTGCTGGCCAATCAAGCACAGTAACACCATGGTCATTGAACCAGCTTTTGGTAACTTTGGCAGTGTGGGCAGGTGCCAAGTCCTGCTGGAAAATGAAATCAGCATCTCCATAAAGCTTGTCAGCAGAAGGAAGCATGAAGTGCTCTAAAATTTCCTGGTAGATGGCTGCGTTGACTGTGGACTTCAGAAAACACTGTGGACCAACACCAGCAGATGACATAGCAGCCCAAATCATCACTGACTGTGGAAACACTGGACTTCAAGCAACATGGATTCTGTGCCTCTCCACTCTTCCTTCAGACTCTGGGACCTTGATTTCCAAATGAAATGCTAAATTTACTTTCATCTGAAAAGAGGACTTTGGACCACTAAGCAACAGTCCAGTTCTTTTTCTCCACAGCCCAGGTAAGACGCTTCTGACGTTGTCTCTGGTTCAGAAGTGGCTTGGTAGCCTTTTTCCTGAAGACGTCTGAGCGTGGTGACTCTTGATGCACTGACTCCAGCTTCAGTCCACTCCTTGTGAAGCTCTCACGAGTGTTTGAATCGGATTTGCTTGACAGTATTCTCAAGCTTGCAGTCATGCCTGTTGCCTGTGCACCTTTTCCTACCCAAATTCTTCCTTCCAGTCAACTTTGCATTTAATATGCTTTGATACAGCCAACATGCCTGACCTGAACCCCATATGGAATCTATGGGATATTTTCAAGAGAAAGATGAGAAACAGTCGATCCAACAATCCAGATGAGCTGAGGGCTCAATAGTGCCACAGCAGTGGCACAGGCTGATCGCTTCCATGCCACACCTCACTGATGCTGGAATTTGTGCTAAAGGAGCCCCGACCAAGTATTGCGTGCATAAATGAACACTTTAAAGAACTTGAACTTTTCTGTTTTGCAAATCCTTTTTTTTTTCTTATTGATCTTGGGAAGTATTCTAATATTTTGAGAAACTGATTTTTGACTTTCATTAGCTGTAAGCTCTAATCATCAAAATTAAAACAAAAAACTTTTACTTTACATGTAATGAATCTAAAGTATATGAAAGTTTCACTTTTTGAAAAAAAAAAAAACTTTTTCACCATATTCAAATTTTCTGAGATGCACCTGTATTTTCCATAATAATAACCTTTTGTCAGGCAGTACTCCATTTCATTGTCCGCAATGGACTCATAATAAAGTAAACACTTTGGGAGATATCTATGATGATAGTGGTTTAAAATCCTTCCAGAATCTTAAAAGTCAATAAAATCTGCCAGGCACCTCCTTTATGTATTTGCACATTAGATCGGCCCTATGGGTGTATAGGGTGCCTTGGAACTCTCAACTGCCTGTTCACCCTTTGCACAAACTAATCCTTTCTTCTGAGGAATCTCCCTCCTCTGCTTCAGTCATCTATCTCTTTCTTCTTGAGCATTCATACCTTTATCTATTACAACTGTTTGGGCTAAGGATCTTAATGAGGATGTGCATGTCTTATTTTCCGATCAGGTATGGGGTATGTTTAAAACCCCAACCACCAAATAATTCATTGGAAATTGCTGCATAGGGTTTACTTGACTCCAATGAAACGTTTTTATATGAATCTGTAGTCTTCTCCTACGTGTAATCTCTGTTCCCAAGGAGTTTTAGGCACATTTTTGCTTTTTTTTTGGGAGTGCCCCTCTCTCTCACCTTTTTGGACTCCGCTCTCACAGGACCTATCATATTTGTTTGGTACTGAGATATGTTTGACTCCACGCCATTTTTTCATGAATGACTTTTGGGACTTCACCTTGTCTGTCCAACAAAGATCTTTACTGTTAGCTGCTCTCACAGCAGCAAAAAAATTGCTCAACCGTTGGAATCCTCCTCACAAAATGGACAGACGAACCTGGACCGTGTATTTGTTGGACATTATCTCAATGGAACTCTCTACTTCTCTTATACATGGCTCTAACGTGAAAACTGTAAATGCATGGCATTCAGCTTTTAATGTTGTGTATTCTTTTTTAAAATCTTAAAATGTAAAAATATTTTATTGTTGTTTTTTATCCATTAATATTAATTAATATGTGTTTATTATTGTCATTTATTTTATTTTATTTATTTATTTATTTTTTAAATCAATCAAGGGGTGGGATGGGTTGGGGTGGGTTTTAAATTTGTGCAGCTCCTTTTTGTTTGGTATTACTGTTCTACAAAATAAAATTTAATAAACCGTTGTTAACAAAAAAAAAAAAAAGAACTCATCATGCCTTGGGCAATGAGCATCTTACTTTTCACAATGGCTGTGGTGACACTGAGCTCTTCCTTAAGGGCTGATACTGAGGCATTTTCTGAAGCAGGTGCTGCTTATGGAGCAGTTTCTGAAAATGACTTTTTTTTGTCTTTTTTTAGTGAGAAAACAGTCTTTCTCACTGAAGCGAGTACGTAGGGATGTCTCTCTTGTTGCTCCATACTGGGGTTGTCATGTCAGACAACAGGTTAGCGATGATAAAGGTCACAATTCCACTGTAATGCTTCAACCATGTGATGCCTTGCATGAATTTGCTTGAAGCATATCACTTTCTCATCTCCTAACAGGGTGGAATGTTTATTCTGCCAATCATTATAAGGGGAAAGCCAGCGCAAATGTCTTGTCCTGTGAGTCCTCGCCTCCCTGCCATGTCCTGCTTCTCCTCTGGCATGATTGTCACACTTGGGGTCAGAGCAGATGATGTTAAACTTAAAGGCAAGTCCCCTAATTCTTTATATTCAATCTAAAAGTTGAAAGACCCTTTACGGTGGTTTTTGTGGCGGCTTCTGCCTTTTCTATGAAGAATCACTCTCAAAGTCTTGGGGTTTTAATGCCAGAAAACAGACTTTATTACAAAATGAGAATAAAGCCGAGAAGTTTTCTGCAGAAAAGATCTCCAGAATGTTTTCTGTGTCCTCTTTCTGTATCCTCTGTGTCCTCTAGGCGTGTTCAATACATTTCATACATATGTGTTTTACCTTTTTTGTCTGTTTTCCTTATACATGCAATTCGATTCCTCCCTAGAGAGAAGGGGCTCCTAGACGTGTTATAGTAAGGAAAGAGGCCCCCTTTATATTTTTACAGATGTTTATTATTATTAATTATAATGGAAGAATAATTTGATACATAATTGGCTAAATTCACATTAATTATACTTGATTAATTCATATTTTGACTAATAAAAATATTCTACATTTTCTGCTTTTAGTGGATGGATCATGGCAGCCTTTGCTTCCAACATGCTCATTCACATTGGAGACTACTGGTGGTTTGCTGGTTGTCACTGCACATTCACAGGAAGCTGTTGGGAAGTGACGGTAAAAATGTTGCACTTGACAGGATTGTCATTCATAGCATGTCTAATTATACTGTCTTTACTCTAATTGAGGTTCATGTCTTCCCCAGGATGCTGAATAGCAACTCCATTTGCTGTACGGTGACCAAGAGGTGACTCTTTCCTGTCCTCTGACACAGTCAACGATTGCCCCAACCACGCCTGTTGTCCGTGACCCAGACATGCAACAGATGTTTGACCCTTCCCGTTTTGGAAGACCCTGGTGGTATCCTCCATATTATCCTGGTGTACCTGCTACCCTGCCTCCTGTTGTGCCATCTACAACTACTCCTTTTCAATATCCTATCCAGCAACCCCTCTTACCATGAATCCCAGGCCAATATTTGATCTGTACTTTTACTCTAAAGGTGACCCAGCTGCTCCCCCAGCACGACCTCAACATCCCTGGTACACAAAGTTTCTTCCCATGTTTGGCTTCCAAAGCCAGGCTGAAATGACCACTCCTGCAGCTACACCTGCCCCAGCAACAGTATCAAGGTTATCCGATGCACCTGCCATTCTATGGTTATCAACCCATCAGGTCTTTTGTGCCTCCTGTCTTGAAATACCCTTTCATGCCCCAGTATCCCAAGGATCCAGTCTTTGGTCCCCATAGTCCTTAATCTTGTCCTGCAGTGTCATTCTCAGTCTACATGTCTCGTGCATAACTGCTTAAATGGATAAGTGTACTCTGAAGTGGCACTACTTTTGACCAGAATGTACCGTCACAGTTTGGGTATAAGCCTAATAAAGCCTTGTGACCATCATGAAAACGTTGAGCTTTGCTATTTGATTGACTGCAAAAAATAAAACTTGCAACCTCCTATTCATTTGAAGTTTATTTAACTTGGTTCTGCTGCTGAGAAACCTGGAAATTTGAAAGGGTTATTTTGCTAGTGAATGTAGTTCCAAACATAGCTAGAAAAGAACTGTTGTGGCTTGAGCATCAAATTATCCAACTGCCCACACCTATAATTTGTCTGATTTTAGATGATACTTGATCGTAACAGGATTCAAACAGTTGTGGAAAAGCCATGTTTCACAATTGACCGTTTGCAAAACTGTTTTAAAAGCACATGGCGCCATAGTTTCATCACTTTAGAGTGTTGCAGTGACGGTCTTTCTGCAGTAAAGGACCTGTTGTCATAGTTTAATGAGTGGGAAGATGACATGAAGTGATGCGAAGTTAGTTGCATTGAAAACCGATGAGCTCACATGTGCATAAACGGCTCCCGATCGGGGCCAAGTTCAGAGGATTTTGTCCACAGAATGATAAGAGCACACGTTTTAACAATTTATTTAACACTCAGTATTTAACTTAAGCACTGCATACAGTATATTAAACCATGCATACAGCGCTGGACATGACAGGTACTTTAAAGGAATACCTTATTACCGTTACTGTGGCAACCAACAACAGCACAGCTTAACTCTCTGCACATTTTTCTATTTAGTTATATTGAAAAAGTTTCAATTCAGTCGATCTTTTTTTTACCCCGTTTTAACATGTATTTGTATGGAGTCCTGTCGTAGCTGTCGGGCAAGATGCCGGATAGCAGCGACGGCACATAATATATGCGTTCTGATTGGTCAGATCGCCTGTCAATCAAGCTCTTTGCGAAAGGTCAATTCTCTGTACAATAGAATTGTTTAATCAGGTCCTGAATTTCAGTGCGGGATTGCGCATATATCGCACTGCTCATCCCCGCAGCTTTCGACTTTAAAATGAGGGAAATTCCTGCAAAGCATTTATTCAATATAGCGTGTAGGTTAGATGAGTAAATAAATTCACAAACCATCAGATCAAATCAGTCATTTGAAAACAGCGTGAGTGATTCAGCTGTACCGCGTCTTTGACCTATTCACATCGGTGCATCTAGAGCTGAACACTGCGATACAAGACTTTTTTGCTTTAGCTCACATTTTGGGACAGTCGACAGAATTGTTAGTTGCCTAATAGGTCATTGTTGCATCGTCATAAAAATGTATTATTTGCACGTCTTTTTAAGTCTTTCTGTAGCCTACTCGCGCGCTCTATGTGCGCGCTCAGTGACAGGGCTCTGCGAGTACCAAATTGAAAAGCTTGTTGCGCTTAATGGCTCGTTTCCACTGAGCGGTACAGTACGGTACGTACTCAATTATGTCCGTTTCCATTGTCAGAAGTTGTGAATGGTACCAAAATAGCGAACCATACCGTACCACTTTTTTGGCAAAAGTGACTGATACAAGGGGATTAACCCAGCTAACACAAATACGTAACTGTTACGTAACTGCAACGTAACCTGGTGACCAAAGTTACGTTGTGGCAATGTAACTAGTTAAATTGTGTGGCAACCGGAAAAGTGAAAGGTGTATACGTCGCCACGACGTAACATTGTGACGTTGCCAGTTCGTAACTGCGACGTTGTGGCAACGTTGCGGATCAATAGTTGTGTGCTGGTAATCAATTGGTAATTTTTTATAATTATTTATTTTCTATGGGCGGACATGCTGTAGTTTAACCTAATTTATGTCCTCATATGCCCAAACTAATTTAAAGGCTGTTTCAACAGCTGTGAATGATGAATAAAGACTCGAAATTAATTTAATTTATTTATTTTGAAAAACACACAAATATGAACAGTAAAATACACCCAAATTATTAATAAAAACATAGGATATACAGCGAAATATGAATGAAACATTCCGGACTTTCCGTGCTCAGCATCATTATAAACAGGTATGGTAGCATAATATTTGCTAGCAGACATTTCAGATAATTAAGGAATTATACCATAATCACAGATGTATAAATTTAACAAAAGTACTTAAAGTAGACTGTATAAACACCATTTTTCAAAATAATAAATCTTTAAAATATTGAAAATGTTTGTAAAACAGAACAATGACCAATTATAACCACATGTGAACATATTTCACACAAAAATGTAAATTCTGTTACTTACCCTCATGTCGCTCCAAACCCATAAGACCCTTTTGTGCAGAACACAAATTAAGATATTTTTAACAGATGTCTTGTGTACGCAAAAAACAGCAACAACAAATATATTATGTTTTTATTCACAAATTATGTATATCCAACGCATTTTCACAAAAGCAGCATGAGATGACCAGTTCTCACGCCAACACAACACTGATGCATCATGGTGCTCTCGTGAACATGTTATTTTGTAAATAAAAATGCAATGTTTTTTGTGCACAGAAAACATTCACGTCACTTCATAAATTGAGGTTAAACAACTGGAAAACCACCTAGCAACAAATTTAGCTATTTTTAACATTTATTTGGCAATTTTTTTAGCAACTTTTGATAACACAAATTCCACCTAAATTCCACAAAATTAAGAAACCAAAGATGCCTTATGAATAATTGTTAATTTACACCTTAGCTTGTACCTGTGATTGTTGATCAGTTAGTAAGTACACTGTAAGGAAAATATCTAAAAAAAAAAAAATGGAAAAGTTACTAGTAATTTTTCAGGACATTATCTGTTGTAACCCTGTAATCCGAAAACACAAAAAAACAATGCGCAATTTAAAATGCAGGTTAAAAAATGTGAAAAAATCAATACGAAAAATTATTTAATATTAACATAGTAGATTGTGCCCTATTTTTAAAGACTTTTCTTAGAGTGTAGCTGTAGCATACTAATCATTACTAATATATTGCTTAAAGCTATAAATGTTCAGAATGTGTTACTAGTTTATTAGCTAATAAAAAAATAAATAATTGTAATGGTTCAAAACTGTTAATGTTGTATTAAAAATAGTTATTTATATTTGAATATTATATAATGTATTAATTGCCTATTATTTTACAAACGAATCTAATTTAACATGTATAAAATATATTTTTTGCTGAGATTTGATAGTGACACATTTTTGCGTCATAATTACGCAATGAGGTAATCGTGCAATGACATCACAAACGTCATTTAGCAACAAATCGAACTTCCTTTAGCAGCTTCCCCAGAAAATTAGTTGGTAACACTGTGTGTGAAATATTCCTTTAAGCGAAAGTGAGTGCACTGACTACGTTCTGCTCTTGAGCCTCTGATGCGGTCACTCCGTCATATCGTGCCACGCTCCCTCGCGCGTTGTGAGCGCGCCGCTGACGTCACCTTGGGAGTGTTTCATCGGGAGAAATTAACGGACATCAGCATAATTCTCTCTCAGCGCTCATGTAAGTTGTAACCGCAAAACGCGCACGTTTTTGCCTTCCATACTTATACAGAGTTAACTCAAAGCCATCGCCGAGGTGTTGTAGCTCGGATTGTGGGTCTGGGCACAGTCGGCCAGTTTGTTAGCTGAGCTGTTAGCGAGCTAGTCGGTTTTAGCCTGTGTTGCTGATGACATTAGCAGCCTAGCCGCGGCGCGAGATCAGGTGCAGCAGGTCAGACAACACCAAAAACTTACATTTACGCCAAAACATCTCACTGCTAACCGCTCCTAATCACACAGATCTAATATACTAAGTGTACACTTTAAGTGTCCTTTCAAAACAATACAAAATACAGCACACAGTACAAAATATTGCATTGTAGCCTTCATTCATATAAAAACAACGGTGTTATTGGGAATTTGTCAATTCACTACTGCAGTAAGTTACCTTAAATACACTTTCAGTTAAAAAACAATAAACCTTCATAAACCAGTATGTCCAAATAGATTTGTTACCAGTTATATTAAAATGAATGATTACGTGATGAATTATTGTGTAAATAGTTGAACTTCCACGCAAAGGGTGCTTGTTGGTAAAATGAGGATAATGTAGCAGGCTAAGTTAGGTGATAATTTGTATGATCACAGATCAACACACATCTCAAGCCACCCACTCGCATGTAAATATATTATATGTATGCTGCTGATATCAGGTCCCATTGCGTGGTGCCACCCAAACAAGCTCATTGGCTTGATCAGATGCTGATGCTGTCTGTTTGTATGACTTTGACAGGCGTTTACATACAGCTTACGCTGTAACTAGAAGCCGGTTTTAAGGGTTGGTCGTCCTTCCTTCCGTTCGAGCGGATGAGCGTAATGTTTCCGATGAGTGTTTTTTTTTATTTTTCAGTCTCTGCTGACGATAGTGTTCAGCGGCGCGTTATATCGACCATCTAATAGTATTAGCCTGGGTTGGGCGTTAACTGCCCATTTACCAGCTAGCCTGGCAGCTAACTCAGCTAGCGAATGCATCAACGGACAGTCCAGGGAAATGATCGGATTAATTCAGCCTTCAGCCACGTTCGCTTGTCTCATGAAGTGAAATGGGTGTGTATTTGTGTTTTAGCCATCCGTGTGACATGTCATCCTGAAATCTGACAGTGACAGCTCGAGTTATAATGGCACGACGAGAGAGTTAGCTTCGTACACTTAGCTAGTCTTGTGTTTCAGTTGCAGCTTTTGACATGTTATTTTAATGTTTAATATGTAGACGTGCGTGTTTTGTGTACATTTTCTGCGTGAAATTCTCACACATGTTTGATTGGTTGTAAAATGGTCTAGTTAAATATAAACTCCATAAAATATTATCGAATTTTTGTCATTTTAACACACTAAGATTGTACTGGACAAATATTTCCTCCACATTTATTTTGAGGAAAGCTCTACATGTCTACTTTACTAATTTACATGCTTTTTTTTTTTACTCTTTTCAGCATGTGATAATCCTACATTTATGAGGGGTAAGCTGACTGAAGTGTCAAGAGGACAGCATACCCCGCACTGAGGGTCGTTGTCTGTGTGCAGTTTTGGATTTCCTCTTAGATTTATCCACAGTATCATATTTCTGTGTTGAGAAGAAGACTGAGCAGGATGACTGGAACTGAAGGTATGGGGAGCTGTTTATGTCACGTATAGGCCTATATGTTTTTATTCGGGAAGGATTTTGCAACAGATGTTTAGCCAATTAAGTTATCCTGAACATACCGGCAGATAGATGCATGGAGAATTATAATGCCACTGTTGTTGGATGTGCTGAGTGTCCTGAATGTCTTGACTGTAGTGGAGTGTATTATTGCTCAAAGGCACACACACACACCCACAGACAGACAGACGGTGATGTGACCTTGGGAAGCTATGAGAACGGGACTGGGGGAGAGTGATGGAGAGAATAAGCTGATCCATTTCAGTCCCATAAAATGCAGTGCTTTTGAAGGCGTAGGGGTGTAACGATTCATTTGTTTTCAAGACAGACTGGTTACAAATCATACAGATGCACTTCATCCATCTTGAAATATGACTTTTAAAGAAACACTCCACTGTTTTTGAAAAAAGGCTCATTATCCAACTCCCCAAGAGATAAACAGTTGAGTACCTGAAAATAGTCCCGAGCTATATCATAACTAGTTACCTAGCTGGGGACTATTTTCAGGTGCTGCGTAATATCAAAACTCTTTGGTCATTTTTGAGCGAGATGTGAGCCAAAAACTCATCACCAAACACCAATGACTTGTATAGACACTATAAGGACAAACGTGTTGGGATACCCCCTTCTTTAGAACAGAAAAAGGCACTAACAAAACTGTGACAACAAAGATGGAAACATAATTCATGTATTTAAAAATTGTATTTCCATCTCTGTTGCAACAGTTTTGGACGCATCAAAAATGACAGTACCCTTATGTACAAGTCATTGGTGTTTGGTGAGTTTTTGGCTCAAGGTCTGCATATAAAGTCACATCAGAGGTGTTCAGGACTTGGCTTTCTGCAGACCAGTCAAGTTCTTCCACACTGACTGAATCAATCATGTCTTTTTGAACCGTGCCTTATACACAGAGGCACTGTCATGTTAGAATATAAAAGGGTCCTGTCCAAACTAGGGGTCGACCGATTATCGGCCTGGCCGATTATTGGCACCGATATTAAGCATTTTTATGATAATCGGCATCGGTCATTTTCAAAACCGATGTGCCGATAAAATTATTTAATTTTGAAACGCGCTATTTGGCTCTGATGCAGCCTGTCGGAACTCACCACTCTGTGGCCTAGAGCAGTCTCCGCCCACCGCGCATCTGATTTGTTGAGAGTCAGGAGTCCAACCAATCAACGTGGAAGACTAAAGGCGCTCTCACACCGAAAGCGCTTGTTAACTGGTGCTGCTTCACGCATCAGTTCTCTCTCAAAGGCAGCAGCAGACGTTGCTCAAGTTGCAATAAATTACAATCCACTACACTGTTAAAAACCTCAATATTATCTATTTATGGTTTCCGAGATGGGGGAAACGCAGGGGGAATCGCGGAATCCAGTCATATAAATAGCATTTACTGTATAACGCGGAGTCACGGAATTAGTCAAAGTTTGGATGAATTAATCAAAATCGACTCATGATATGGACTAGCTGTAAACATTAAGCTGCAAAAAGACTATTTAAATATGAATTCTGCATGTTCGGCGTGTCTCTGTATATGTGAATGGCACAGACGCGCGGTTTTGACACACACACACACACACACTGAAGTGCGCGACGCTCGCGGTGTTTTCCGCATCTGCCATGTCACTAAATGAGGACATAAATACATGAACATCATCCCCAGAACTGCTCTGAGAGTTACTTCATGAGCATTTGACTGTTTCGTTTGAGTAAAACGATCGTCATATCATAAATAGGCTACAGAAACTTAAGAGGTCCTCATGGCAACCCGTCAAAATAAAAGTTCGGTTTATTTACTAATGCTACTACAATTATTACAACTTTTGTTTAAAAGAACAATCACACAATACGCTATTTCTTACATGTTTTCATTTTAATAGTAAACATTTGACAAAAAATAGTTTAACTCTCATTTGATTAAAAGATAAATTAAATTAATGTTTTATGCCTTCATTTGCACTGCTCTGTAAATTAAAACTAATGGAAATTACTGTCACATAGGCCAAGACTAAGATACTGTCACATAGGCCAAGATTAAAATACTGTCACATAGGCCAAGATTATGATGACGGAAATTGGGACATTTCAATAGGCTATTGAACCAAGTGAGCCTATAACAGGCTATTAGTGTTATAGTTTCATTAAAATAGTTGCGGTCTTCTTCACAACTTCTACAATGGAGCTATGAAGACAATTAAATTATTTACACTTATTATATACATTGCGCTTTTTAAATTAATCAACGGATGTGCATTAGATGATGAATTGAATAGCCCCCTCTTGTAGGTTATGATTTAGTCAACCGAAAATAATTAATGAAGAATTATGAGAGGTTATGCTATTACACATACATTTCTAACATGTAAATTATTGAAGCCAAATACTTACATTTCCCCAAGCTGTTTAGCTGTAGTATTTAGTATTCATAGGCTTAATCATGAAGCATGCAGTGGCCCCACTTTTAACTCTCTCTTTATATATTACCCTTATTGTAGATGGATGCATGGGGGAAGACAAGAGTAAGAAGTGCAACCAACACTAGGGAAGGCGGTTTTTGTCAGAGCCCTTGTTATTCTTAATTTTGACATTCATTTTAATTTTTACACCAGACATATATATTGGTTCAATATATCGGTCATCGGTCTACTTGGTCTGTAATAATCGGTATCGGCATCGGCCCTGAAAAACACATATCGGTCGACCCCTAGTCCAAACTGTTGCTATAAAATTAGAAGCACACAATTCTGTAGAATATCATTATATGCTTTAACATTAAGATTTGTACTCATAGAAATTACTAAAGTAGTCAAACATGTTCATTAGAAGGGGGTGACCCAATATTTTTGGCAATATAGTGTATATTAATATTGTTCAGCAGGGTGTACACTGAACTTTAACAACCTATAATAAATGAATAGAAATGATGATTCTGTCTGAGCTATGCACTAGTGTAAACTGAAAACTTTGTGTTGGATATATTTTGTTCCTTTGTGCAGTGGCTCAGGAGATGAGTCTTTGGTTTTATTTTTTCAGCTTGTTGACATTTATACAGACTCAAAGTTTTTTGAGATAATGTAATCTTGTTAAAACTAATTTAATAAAATTGGTATCGAAAAAAAGTATCGTTCAGGAACCGGTATCGATATAGAACATTTTTGAATGATACTCAGCCCTAATCATAAATCAAATTGAGTTCCTGTAGCTCAGCTGCCTGGTAGAGCATGGCACTAGCAACAGAAAGGTCATGGATTGGAATTCATGAAAACACATAAAAATGTATACCATGAAAGTCGCTTTGAATAAAACCACGTGTTAAATGGATGAATGTAAAAATATTATTCTCTGTCAACATGCATGGCCAACGATGCATGGCCAAACGATGCATGGCCAACATTGGAAAGTTTAGAAAGAGCTTTATCACAGTGTAATATGAACACATGCCCGTGACACATATGCCACTATTGACTTGTTGTGACCTTTTCTTTCACCATTATGAGATGAAGGAGAGTTAAACATCAACTCTAAACTACTAGAACAGACTGGTGACAAGAATGTTGCTCACACAAGTCTCTGAAGGTACCCGTCATTACACTCTTTTTTTATTTTTTTTATTTTTTTTTGGACTAAAAGAACTGGTGTGACAGCACCCCAGGGTGTTCATAGGTGTGTGCAGGGTCTGTTAAACTGCTGTTGTGTTGAATATTATTGTGTTATAGAATAGCTGTGCCAGGCATGTGCGTCACTCTGTCACTCGTTCGTTTAATTATGCATGTAGGACACAGACACATCAACACTCTTCTCCGAGTAAAGCTTCACAGACATGGCTGTTCATTCACTGCATGTGTCACCTTGCTATTGTGCCACTCCCACATCTGGAGGATACTGTGTTTCTGAACTAATTAATGTCAGGGTTTGTTTACTGCTAAACTAGGTGTGGGTTTGTTTCCTGCTTAACTAGATGTAGGACTTGAGTTAAGTCTGGATGGATGACATATTTCTCATTTTCTGTTTGACCATGGATGGTTGATCTTGGTGTGGTTGGGATTTAAGTTCACAAGATGGTTTTTGGCAGTGCCGTCTGTATGCAAAGGGTAAGAACAATCATTTGTATATTTCCCATAATACTTAAGATGGTGAGCTTGACATTCATGAAGTGCTTTAAACCACTGGTGCATTGAACAACAGTAGAATTTGGATATGAAATCCCATTCATTTTCAATGGGACATTTTTTATGCATGTAATTTCATCTTGAAGTGAATTGGTTTGGTTCATAGCTTAGTATTCTTTATAGAGTGCAACAGTCAGGTTCCGGAAGTAAAAATGCCATTCGTTTTCTCCATAGGAAAATTGATTTTTAACGATAACCTATAAACCTAAAGACAGACCTGCTGTGAGGTGCGCTAGTTGATGTTTTGTACCTTTTGTTCAATTTTCAAATATTTTTTCCTTCAAATCAAAGTTTGTAGCAAAATTCACTTTGTTGCTAGACAGTTTGGCTCATGAGTCATATTGCTTTAACAAAGACCTTTAACTTTATCCCCTGTTGGAAAAATACATACAGAACCAAGGATGCGGAAAAAGTAGCTGGACACTTTTCCACTTTGAGGGATTTATTGGAATCCAAATGGGAAATTAAACAAAAGCTGATGAAGAACTGGGCAGTAGCTGTTGAACTTATGGAGCGCTGTGGTAGTAAGAAGGTTCATGTGCGTTAAACTAAGCTGAATAAAGAGGATTACAGCTGGCTGTTATTCTCTCCATCGAGGCCCATGTTAAGCCTGAGCTCCACCATCAGACCAGTAGCGGCTGCTGGTCTTTCAAAGAGTGGAAGCTCATTTTCGGCCTACATCATAAAAATTGTTAATTTATTTATATGTAAATTCTGCCCTACGTTCCTTTTCAAGAAAATACTCTGCGACCCTGTCATACCAACTTGCCGTCTTTTCCAGTGTTCATTGCTCTTTTCATGCCTTTTATATGCCCTGTCAAAGTTAGACAGATCTCCAAACCCCACCTTTGACCAGACAACACATCCGTGAGATGGTTTCATCAAGAGGCATGGCCAGCAGTACATTTTCTTTGTCACAGCACTTCCAGTCAGCCAGCTAACTTTGTCATACCAGGAGAGCTGAAAAGACCTGTTACTTTTCCCTAGGGGTGTGCGATATGACGATTTTTGATCGTGGACGATAAAAATGTCTCCACGATCTGCTTTTGAAGAAATATCGTAGTATCGTGCTACAGCACACATTATGTCAAATACAGTTCTGGCTCCTCCGTCTCTATTTACTGTACAACAGGACATACAGCAGTAGAGTTACTCAGACAGGACACTGCACACTTATTCGCGATCGCAAAAGTACATTATTTGCACACAAGCCTTGCTGGTTAAATGTTTCATTCGCGCGCTGCTGTGACGTGCTCTTTTTCTGAGCGCATACACCTGAAGCACGCGCACTAAAAAGCCTGTCTAACAGCGCCTGATTACTCAACTAACTTGTCGTTTGCGGTAATACTGTCAAAACACACAAGGTTTACATACAGACTGAGTTGGTTATCTCTAAAATGAAAGTAAATAGTTAAGAGAGAAACAGATGCGTGCCTGTACATTAGATGCGAGCAGCTCTTAAAGGGACAGGACACTAAACGTGCTGTCGGCTGTCATTAAAGGGATAGTTCACCCTAAAATAACATTTCTGTCATTATTTACTCACTCACATGTTGTCCCAAACTTCTATTAATTTCTTGTGCTGAACCCAAAAGAAGATATTTTGACGAATGAGGGTAACCAA
The DNA here is from genome assembly GCF_936440315.1 of Barbus barbus. Lineage (NCBI taxonomy): Eukaryota > Metazoa > Chordata > Actinopteri > Cypriniformes > Cyprinidae > Barbus > Barbus barbus. The sequence goes on along the minus strand of NC_136715.1, from coordinate 16,332,953 downwards.
ACAGTTGCTGGTCCACATTGACTTTGATAGGAAAGAAAAATCCTATGGAAGTCACTGAGGACCAGCAACTGTTTGGTTTTCCACCTTCTTCAAAATAGCATTTATGTTCAGCAGAAGAAAGAAACTCATTCAGGTTTAAAACAACTTTTGAGTAAATGATGGTATAAAAATAAAACATTATGACAGAATTGACAGACAGATGACAGAATATTTATTTTTGGGGGAACTATTAATTTAACATTAACAAAACAACAAAACGCAAAGAGAAAAATCACTCACTATTCTTGACTGAAAAACATTAATACCGTTGCTTTAGGAATCAATCTATCTACTGTTTTATTTTTATATTTGTTCAATTTCATTGAATGCTCTGCTAAAGACACCTATTGTACCTGAAAATAAAGCACTGTTTGTTATATTTGTATATTATGTGTATTTGTAATGTATATCTTTGTTCTTATTTTTTAATAAGAAAGATAAAATTATGACACAGATTTTTATCTTCGCCCACTTTGGCCTAAATATCTGCCATGCATCTTTGTCTTTCTAGTTTGGCTGTAATGCTCAGACAACTTGTAAAACCAAAATAGTAAAACCAACATGACAAAGAATCGTGATAAAAATCGTGAATCGTGATAATTCTAAAAAAAATCGTGATATGATATTTTTCCCATATCGCCCACCGCTACTTTTCCCTATCTTTTGCTCTAAATCAATCTAAGGTGTTGATCTGCCCTGCTGTTTAATTCTAAGTCTCTCCTCGTAAGGAAGACTTTCAAATGGCTTCGCCAGAATCAGGTCGACAATATTAGCACTGTCTGCCATCGTGTGCAGTTTTCTAGCTGGCTAGTTCACCCCTACAACGCTAGCCAAGCCTACTGTATGAATGATCTAAAAAAAAAAGATATTAAACTCGACGGAGGAAATGTGGGAATTAGGTTAAACTGAAACAAGGAATGTGGTGTATAATTGTGTGAAATGTATGATGAAAATTGCCTAGCAGTTTCGCCAAGCAAATACCAAGAAATAGATTGCAGCAGTTCTTCTTTCGACTACACTTGCAAAATCCACTATGGGACTGAGCTCGAATAGCTTCAGTGTCTTTTTATAGTACAAAATCGCTGTCAATCAAAAGGAGATGCAGTCTTTTGACAGACCCTCCAATCATCACGCAGAAGCCCGGAGTCCAGGCCAGCCCACTCCTCCATTCACCCCCAGAGACGCTGAGCGTCCGTGGGTGTGACATAATCGCAGCATTTATCCAATGACCGTCTAGTTTTGAAGCACTGAAAAAAACTGTTCAAAGCAGCCCCATTGAAGTCAATGGACGCTAGGCTTCAACAGGGAAATACACTGTGATGCTACGGGAATGTATGAGAAGGAAATCGAGTCAGCCGACCTGCTATATGTAGCTGATTCTGAATGAACTCGTCTTCGAGATGAATGTGTTCTAACGCATTTTTAGTCAATAAAATGTTAACACAGTAGTACACATTTGACCATTAATTTTTTGACATTATAGGGGAAGCTAAGCTTCCCTTGCAGTCTTAAAGAAATCCCCACTGCATCAGACTCAACACATCTGGATTCAACACACCTAAAGATTGAACTTTGTTTTATAAAGGTTCATTTTAGACTTTGGAATGTTTTATGCAACATACGCCATGTTTGTTTGTTTGTTTTTGTCCACGGGAGCTTACAAAATTTTTGCAGCAAATTTGATCAAGAAAATAAAAAGCTTATTTACACCGATAATACACTGTTGTCTAATGATGTAATCAAAAATGTAATGTAAACGTTCCCGGAAATGATTCAACTACGGCTGGCAAAATTATGCATCATAATCCAAACATGGACACACCCTGTTGTCACTGTGTGAATCTGTAAAAACCTTGAAGTAAATGACTATCATGTGTAATTTGTGTGTCAGAATAAGTTGAGTCCCATCTGACAACCATTTTTCTCCACAGCCAACCCTGAACTGTGAGCCAGTGGAAGTCAGGCTGGACTAATGGTAGGAGACATGATTTACTTTGTCATTGTTACTTTTATATCATATTTATCGTTTTGAGATCTGATGTGATATTGTCCTGTATACAGTTCTATGTCAGTCTAAACTAATTTGAGCACGTCCAAAACAAATAAGATGAACATTTAGATTGGTTGTGCTTGATGGACAAATGATTTGTTGCTAGGCCACCTGGGGTTGTAGTATTGCCTCGGCTCCACTGAGGATTTGTCAGCTCACCTAAGTTCACTTTTGTGTTAAACAATGCAAAACCCATAACTCATCACCTCTACTCACCTAAGCTTTACGTTAGGGCTGCACAATTAAATTAAACAAGATCTTTATGGCTTAGTGCGATTTATCAAATTGCTGATTTATTTGAATAAATTTCAGAGTGAGGCATGGTACTGTGCTCTTACACAAGAGCATTTAAAGGTGCAATAGGTGATTGTCTTCAGAAACATTTTTGTTATGCTGGTTCAAAGTCTCTTCACATCCTGATAGCAATCATTAAGTTAAGTTGTCTAAATGTATTTGTATGTATTTATTATTGCTGTCGATCGATTAAAAAAAATTAACCAATTAATCACACATTTTTTCTGAAATGAATCGTGATTAATCCCATTAATCGCACGTGGTAAATGCAGCTCCACACAAACTGCATCTCTGCATCTGCTCTGAGTTTTGGTCGTTTTAACTTTCATTTTGGAACATCTTCCCATACTTGTAATGAGAAGCACTTGCCAACAAAACAGAGGTTGAAAATAGCCATAAATATTAGTATTGTAATTTTGTAGTTGCAGTGTAAAGTAAAATTCTATTAGAATAATTTTTTCTTAAATGCTTTTTTTTTTTTTACAGTGAATTATTTAAATAATAATAGCCCATTATTTTGTTTTTATTTTGTGTTTTATATTTTTATTTAGTAGTAATACTAATAACAACAATTATTATTTTATAGTCATATTTATAAATTAGTCACAAAATTTTAGCCAAATTGTACAGTCCTACAAACAAGCACAGCTAACTTGGAATTTAATTTGCAACCGCAATTTTTTAATCAGAAAAATCACAATTCATTTTTTTCCCTCAAATTGTGCAGCCCTACTTGGCGTTCATGCTTCTGACCTTGTTCACAAAGGATTTTGATAATGATTTAAGAAATTTCTGCAGTGGTTTCCATTTAAAGGGTCTAAAATTGCGTAAAATACTGCGTGATGTTGTTGAAGCTCTCTAATATAATTTGACCCCGAGACCCTTCGAGCATTTCAGAAATTAGCACCCTCATGTTTTCTTTGTAGTTCTGTCACTCCTCATTCGCTTGGCAACACCCATGGCTGTAGACTGCTAGTAGTCTGTCAATAGTGATATTGCTAATGTAGTTTTTGTTGGTTGGCTCAGAACCTTCAAGGCGTGGCTTATTTAATCCATGACCTCTGCCATCACTCTCATTAATAGATTGGCGAGACTTGAACGTGAATGAAAACGCAATTCATCTGCAACAGGCTGAAGCTGGAAAAAAAATGTCAGCTGCAACTTTTTGTCTCTAAGCCAACCAATGCAATGCTGCTGTTGTGATTTGTGCTCATGTAGTTGTTGCTTGTGTTCCATCGCTCACAGCTGCATGACATAATCCATTTTATTTTCCTTCTGTGGTAGACAAGCATGACTTTGCACCAAACCACAGATGCATGTACGCTCTCAGAGTCCACCTGACTGCTGCCACCCTCTGCTTCCTGGCTTTTGAAACTGCCTATCAGAGGGCTGGTGGAGGCGGGGCTTAGCTAGACCCCACCCCTGTGCTGACCCTCTGAGTGAGACTGGCGCCTCCTGATGGACCAGGGTGGTAGCGAGCAGCCTGGGGTGGAGGAGCCAGACTCTGGGGGTCGAGCAGAGCGGGAGGCGAGCAGGAGGGCATCCGAGCCTGATCATGGCCTGTCTAAAATTACCCACAATGCCTTGGAGAACATGGGTGCACTGGGCCACGGCCTGAAGTACTTCTTCCAGCCTCAGCGCAGACGCTCTTCCGTCTCGCCGCACGACTACACCTCTTCCTTCACAGGCCCCATCCTTGAGCCCCCAGAAGCAGGGTCAGAGTTGGGGGAAGCGCCTGCCGTGGCGGTCGCCGCCCCTAACTCTGACCCCCACGCTTCCGCCCCCCCTGCAGCTCTGAGCCGAGTGCTGCAGCAAATTCGAGGCCCCCCCATGATGAAGAGAGGGACCAGCCTGCAGAGCCGCCGCAGCAAGGCAGGGGGGGGAGGGGAGGCCCCCCAGAAAGGCAGCCCCCAGATCCACAGGCGCAGTACCCAGGAGACCTTGCTGCAGGCGGGACGGCCACGCTCTTCCTCCACCACCGATACACCCAGCAGCCCAGCTTTGGCAGACATGTTGCTGACCTCGGGGTACCACTCCACCGAGGAGGCTGATCGGGTAAGTGCCACATGAACGGCACAGGTGTGTCAAGGTGATTTCTTCCATGATTGCGTTGTGATGGTCATTGTTGGTTGCCAAGCTGCAATTTCCCAAAGTTTCATGGACAGAAAAGTGATGTTGGACAGGAAAAAAATCATGAACCTCTTTTAAATAAGTTGTCAGTTAAGTAAAATGACCTTGCTGGGTAACAGTGAGGTTTTCATTAAGAATGTGTTTAAAATTGCAAGCCAATCAATACTATTTTTGCTATGAATGTCTTTGGCTGTGTCCGAAAGCTCTAAAATGCTGCAGAGGCAGCATTCCAAAACTTCCCTCGGCATCAAGGCATGTCCGAATCCAAATTCTGCTTTGCTTCTTCCTGTCTCCGGAGGTACCTTCTTCTGATCTAATTATGAAGGTAGCATGGATGTATCCTTCACTGCCTTTTGATATCCCATAATCCTGTGCGTTCCATTCCGTGATAGTTAAGCAAAAAAAATAAAGATGGCTTCTGAAAGTTGCATTTTGTACAGTACCAATTCAATTGACCGTTCGCAAAACCCGCCCACCCTTAGTTACTGTTGCCATGACCGACAAGCAATGCCGCTCTCACACTACAAGTGTTCTCACGCAGTGAAAAATACATCTCAGATCAAAGAGGAAACTGACAACACACAGAGAAGACAGAGCAGGTTACTTCTGATATGTAACGAGGTCTCAGGACCCTCAGCTTTTAAATGGTAATTTCTAAAGAAATTCAAACAATAAATATCGTTTTGTGGCTCTTCAATGTGTCGTGACAGATCACTGTATTGCCTCAGTTCAAACACCTGAACTGATCGTCTTTTCAGATTTACTTAAAGCACGAGATGAACATAAATAAACATCAGAAAGTGTTTTATTTCAACTGCAGAACACACCATTTTTCAAGTTTGATTTGTGGTTAAGGCTAGAAGGAGACAGCTGCGGCTACTGGACATGCACATTTACATATTGTCCGAGCTGACAATATTACGTGAAACCTCTGAAAATGGTTTTAAAAACTACATAGCGCCATAGTTTCATTGCTTTAGAGTGTCGCAATGACCGTCTTTTTGCAGTAAAATACCTGTCATAGTTTAATGAGTGGGAAGATGACATGAAGCGACACGAGGTTACCTGCATTGAAAACAGATGAGCTCACATGTGCATATAAAGCTCCCGATCGATCGGGCGAAGTTCAGGGGATTTTGTCCACAGAATGATAAGAGCACACATTTTAATCGATTAATTTATTATTTAACACTCAGCATTTAACTTTAGCGCTGCAAGCCATGCATACAGCGCCGGACATGACAGATTTTCTGGTAGGCAAAAACAAGTACTACCTTATTACCGTTACCGTGGCAACCAACAACAGCACAGCTTAACCCTCCGCACATTTTTATATTTCGTTATATCGAAAAAGTTTCAATTGTCAATCTTTTTTTACCCCGTTTTAACATGTATTTGTATGGAGACCTGTCGTAGCTGTTAGGCAAGATGCCGGATAGCAGCGACGGCACATAATATATACGTTCTGATTGGTCAGGTCGCCTGTCAATCAAGCTCTTTGCAATCAGTCAATTCTATACCTGATTATAGTCATAGTTATAGTGTTTTATAGTGTTTTTGTGTGTGTGCTTTGGTTTCGAATTACAGAACCACACGTTTATTTACATTGTGCTTTGAAGTGTTGAGTATTGTAGCCAATCACAGACATCTCTGTTGAAAGCAATGGCCAGTCCAGAGGTGTTTTCAGTAGGTTAGTTAGAATCTGCTCTGAGCTCATTTTTGTTTTCATAAGTAGAGTTCTACACGCTTGCAGATCTACTTTTTAGAACGGTAGAGGGAAAAGCATACACACAGTGTAAATTACAGGGCTCTACACTTACTTTTCTTTTTAGGAGTGCTTGTGCTCCTAATTTAAAATTTAGTCAAAAATTTAGGAGCACCTTCAAATCAATAATCAAAAATTCTGAAAAAAATGAACCTTCCCATTACAAGGTGATATTTGACTCTTCTAATTAAAACAACAGAATAAAACAAGTAGAATAAGATACCAATCAAATGAAATCAGTATTTACGAAATAAATTAGTACTACAGAGGTGGCACAGAAGAACACACAAGTGGCTTGTAGGTGTATTTCAAATGTTTAATGAGGCTCAGAGGTTGCATAAGTGCAATTAAATTCATAAATTCATGTTTAGGTTCATGTTTTAATACAGTTTTGAATGTAGAAATAGGCCTATTAAATTATTTAAATAACAGAAAACATACGTTAAAAATTAAACTAAAACTGCCAGTAGGTGGCGGTATGTCAATGATTTGATCACTGAATCATTCATTTAATTGATTAATTCGAACGGCTGATTCATTCAGGAATGAAGTATGTGACTGTCTTTATGAATGGGTAACTGAATCATTGACTCACTAGATTCGTTTAAAAACGCAGTTCATTCATAAACTAAACACCGCTGTGTTTGAATGGAGATGCGCAGTGGCTCAGCTGGGACTTTGTTTGAAACTATTTTCGTTGATGAAATAAAGCAAAATAAGGCTATATAAGCCAATTAGTATTAACTTCTTGTTTAATTAACTGTTATTAAATTAATATAACATTTTTAAACTCCCTTAATAATCATTAAAAGCTGTCACTCATCTTAGTTCATCGCAATCTCACAAAAGTCCATTATAATCAACGAAGCTCCTTACACTGCACAATGAATTTCATATTTACACTCTGTGTACACTTTGTTTTTTGTTATAATGAGAGAATATGTCTATGATACATTACTCAACGCTGCAAAAACACGCAAGTACGTTAGAAACCTTTAAAGCTTCCTCAGCAATATGCTGATCGGGTCAGTCGCACTGGTGCTCCTAAATATTTTTTCATAGTCGCACACAGTAGTTTTCAGTCGCAAATGCGAGATTGATTGTGTTAGTCATTGATTATATCATTGAGTTTTCGCGTAATAAAGCTCAGTCAGTTGCGCGATAAGAGAAGCCCTTTGCTTGGTTTCTGAACATATACAGGTGCATCTCAATAAATTAGAATGTCATGGAAAAGTCCATTTATTTCAGTAATTCAACTCAAATTGTGAAACTTGTGTATTAAATAAATTCAATGCACACAGACTGAAGTAGTTTAAGTCTTTGGTTCTTTTAATTGTGATGATTTAGGCTCACATTTAACAAAAACCCACCAATTCACTATCTCAACAAATTAGAATACTTCATAAGACCAATTAAAAAATTTTTTTTAGTGAATTGTTGGCCTTCTGTAAAGTATGTTAATTTACTGTATATGTACTCAATACTTGGTAGGGGCTCCTTTTGCTTTAATTACTGCCTCTATTCGGCATGGCATGGAGGTGATCAGTTTGTGGCACTGCTGAGGTGTAATGGAAGCCCAGGTTGCTTTGATAGCGGCCTTCAGGTCATCTGCATTGTTGGGTCTGGTGTCTCTCATCTTCCTCTTGACAATACCCCATAGATCTCTATGGGGTTCAGGTCAGGTGAGTTTGCTGGCCAATCAAGCACAGTAACACCATGGTCATTGAACCAGCTTTTGGTACTTTTGGCAGTGTGGGCAGGTGCCAAGTCCTGCTGGAAAATGAAATCAGCATCTCCATAAAGCTTGTCAGCAGAAGGAAGCATGAAGTGCACTAAAATTTCCTGGTAGATGGCTGCGTTGACTGTGGACTTCAGAAAACACAGTGGACCAACACCAGCAGATGACACGGCAGCCCAAATCATCACTGACTGTGGAAACTTCACACTGGACTTCAAGCAACATGGATTCTGTGCCTCTCCACTCTTCCTCCAGACTCTGGGACCTTGATTTCCAAATGAAATGCTAAATTTACTTTAATCTGAAAAGAGGACTTTGGACCACTGAGCAACAGTCCAGTTCTTTTTCTCCACAGCCCAGGTAAGACGCTTCTGACGTTGTCTCTGGTTCAGAAGTGGCTCGGTAGCCCTTTTCCTGAAGACGTCTGAGTGTGGTGACTCTTGATGCACTGACTCCAGCTTCAGTCCACTCCTTGTGAAGCTCTCACAAGTGTTTGAATCAGCTTTGCTTGACAGTATTCTCAAGCTTGCAGTCATCCCTGTTGCTTGTGAACCTTTTCCTACCCAAATTCTTCCTTCTAGTCAACTTTGCATTTAATATGCTTTGATACAGCACTCTGTAAACAGCCACACCTTTCAGTAATGACCCTCTGTGACTTACCCTCTTTGTGGAGGGTGTCAATGTTCGTCTTCTGGATCATTGCCAAGTCAGCAGTCTTCTCCATTATTGTGGTTTCAAAGAACAAGAGATACCTGGAATTTATACTGTAGGGATGGTCATTAATTGAAACTCAAATGTAAATATTCTAATATTTTGAGATACTGATTTTTGACTTTCATGAGCTGTAAGCTCTAATCATCAAAATTAAAACAAAAAAACTTTTGAAATGTTTTACTTTACATGCAATGAATCTAAAATATATGAAAGTTTCACTTTTTGAAATAACTTACAAGAAAAAATAAACTTTTTCACGACATTCTAATTTATTGAGATGCACCTGTAGGACTGAACATCTACGTATACAGTTTCAGGAGTGACAAATGCGAGGGTAAATAATTATGTGTGTGAATCCACTAAATTGTTGCGCCAGTCATTGCTATGATTGACAGTGATAACTGTAGCAAATGACAGAACGAACTATGACAAACTGATGTCAAAAATAGACCTGTGCATTAAGTGATGCAGAGTAACATAACTACAGCATTAACAAGTCTGTGTTGGCTGAATATATTAAGGATAGTTAAAGTCCGTGTAAAATGATATTAAAATGTGTTCTGAGTCTGTCACACAACAGAAAAATGTGTTATTAATCACCCAGCCAAATTTGAATGATAAAGAAAAACGCCAAGTAACTAAAATAAGTTATCAAAATCTTTGAAAAATAAGCGGGACTCTGCTCTCAAACGCTGGGGGCGTGTCCGGTGTCGGCGCTGAAACCACGCCCATGACCACACGCCCAGCGCCCATCTCTCTCAACTGTCAAAACCTGAAATATAAATTCTCATAAATTGTATTCTTTGCCAATATATTGAACCATCTCTTTATGTTTTTCTAACCCCTTAAAATAGAGTCCAGATATCAGAAAAGTTTCAGTCTATAAACCTGTTTTATAATTTAAATGAGGGAAATACACATGCGTTACGGACGTGACAAAAAAGTGTCTTTTTTGTCACGTCCGTAACGCATGTGTATTTCCCTCACTCCCTCTTGTGAGTTTCTGGGAGACAACATATTTGGTAGACTTTCTGCGAATTACAATGCATAAACCAGAAGCAACAATATCTGCAGAATGGAGAACGGTTGGCCATTTATAAAACCTAAAATATCAATTTTGTTTAAGTTTTCGTTTTTGTGTGTCAGAGGAAAAATCAATGTTACGGACGTGACCGTTCTGAAAGCGGAATTTATCCAACTATGGAAACACGTATAAAATGCTTTAAAAACTTTAACGGAGACGTCTAGAGGGTGTTTAGTAAGGCTGCCCCCCACTAAAGATTTTTCTAGTTAACTATAGTAGTTCTTTTAAGCCATTATTTCACTAATCGCACATTTATATTAAATCAATAGGCCTATAATCCAATGAGCTTCAATATATTCCGCTCAAGCACACGCGTAAAGTTTTCCACAAAGCACAGGCAAAAGTAGATTAAATTAATGATTATTAATGTATAGAAAAATTAGACATTTTAATTATTTATCAATAAACTAATGTTTTCTTGTCGGCTGCAAGATGAAATTCACAGTGCTGACTCGTCTCCATAGTAGCCTACTGGACGTGCCTTTAGAGAGAAATGTAACCTTCATACAGATGACATAATCAGGGAGTATTTCATTTTGTTTTTAATTGGTTTGTTTAACAGTATACATTTCAAACTATAGCTATGTTTCTCTTGTAGCCTATGTGAGAGAGTTTTGGTTCTTTTTTGAGACGTGCTCCAGTTCAGTGACGGACGGCAAAAAGCCTATCCTATTTGTTTTCATTATTTACAAAATTAAGTTTTTTTGTCATTATAAATTTACATAAATTCAGTTTCGAACTGATTTCTGAAAAAATGCAAGTGATCGCGCGAGCACCTTGCTGTCATGCATGCGCAGATGCAGTTCAAACCTGCAAATTGAAGGCTACATTTGACATTTTAAAATGATCTAACGGGCCGATGTCGCTCCTATTCGTTGATCATTAGTTGCTGTTGATCAAGATAACGCCGATGTCGAAGTCATAAACTTGTTTTAATGGCTCTCATAAACTTGTTTTAATAAATCGCTTATGCATTAATTAAAGGTACAAAACAGGTTGTTAAATATGCTGAATATATTGTTCAAATATTTATAAAATGTGAAACTGTAGCTAATCTTATTCGCAGTCTAGCATTTTGCATCTGCATAACATAGTGAATTATTTCAACATGCAATGATACAAAATAAAACCAAACAAGATTTGTAATGAAGAAAAAAATATTTAGACAAATAAGAATGATGTAGCCCAAATATCTTGAGCATGCGCGTGCCGAACACGCAAAATCTTGCTCTCTGCATGAATTCTATGCAGATAGCGACACAAGTTTGTTTGAAACACATAAATAAGATTTAATGTTCATTGTTAATATTATTATGAAATCATATGACATCGGAGGGGAAGTCGTGGCCTAATGGTTAGAGAGTCGGACTCGTAATTCAAAGGTTGCGGGTTCGAGTCTCGGGCCGGCAGGGATTGTAGGTGGGGGGTAGGGCTGCACGATATTGGAAAAATATGCGATATGCGATATTGTTGTTGAATATTGCGATGACGATATTTCTTGCGATATAACATTTCCCTAGATAAATGCTATTTTTATTAGCTTTTTTTTTTATCATTTATATATGTAATGATCATACTAAAATAAACAGGATATTCTTCAGATCTAATTAAATCTAATTCAGGCTAAAAAAAAAAAAACTGTCAAGGAAGGTGCAAACATTTAGACTTTAAAACACTATGAATGATTGAAAACCTGGGCAGATATTCTGATTTCTGGTTTTGTGTTACCATAGACCTGCAAACAAAAATCGCATTACTCTCAAACATTACTTTTTATTCACATGTAACCATGCAATCATCAAGAGCATCTTAAAACAAGAGCATCTTTTAAACAAAATATTTCCTTGCCTTGACTGTTTTTTAAAATAAAAATAAATATTAAACAAATTAAATAAAAAATAAGTGTGAAGGGCTTAAATAAATTGGTATGTAGTGGAAAGACTAACATCTTGTCAACATCCACATACATAAAATAATTATTAACATGCAAGCATTATTAACATGTAAACATTATTAACATGTAAACATTGTTATAACATGTAAACAATGCAATGCCAAATGTTTATTCCAGGTTTTTTGCCAGGAAAACTAGCATATTGACTTTGGTAGGTTTTAAACATGTGCGTTGGCACGTCACAACATTTCCTGATGTACTAAAAAGTCTCTCTGAAGGTGAACTACTTGCTGGTATACAGAGATACTTCCTGGCTAGTTTACTCAGGTTTTGAAAGTTGACCTGATGGACTTGCCACCAAGTGAGAGGGTCCATCTCACTGTCTATGGTGGGAGACATCATGTAGTTGTTTAATTCAACTTCCACAGTGTGCGATGGTTCCATAGATGACGGAGCTGGGGATGTCTTGAAGAAACTGCCCAGGGATTTTTTGGCCTTCTTTAGGGTGACATCTGATGGACCCATGCCCTGGTGATCTTGATTACTTAGGAACTGCTCCTAAAATAGAGTAATAAAGTAAATATTGTAAACAAATCTAGTTATAGTGCATTACTTTGTCACTTACTACTGTCATATTAACATTTACCTGTGGCACAGTTGCTTCAATTTCAGACATCACCCTGGCTCTGATGTCTGACACCTTGTCAGAGCTGATGTAGTTGGCTTTGAATCTGGGGTCCATAAAGCAGGTCATGTCCAGAAGTTCTTGAGTTGCAGGGATGTCATACTTGGTGTTCATGTACTCTAGAATCTTCCTCTTTATGGACTTTGTTAAGTCACTGTCTTCTTCTTTTGCAGCAAGAATTGAGGTCTTCATCAAGTGAAGTACAGGTTTCACATATGAAACACTTACGTAACTTTCACCTGATAGAGCATCTGTAAATTCTTGCAGAGGCTGCAATGCCTGGTTTATGGACTCAAGTACATCAAGGTCCTGCCAAGTAGGAACTAAATGTCTTGACTTTTTGTCTGCTGACAGAACGTCGCTTATGGCCCGCTGCTGCTCTAGAACTCTCTGAATCATTCTCTGCCTCGAACCCCACCTTGTAGGGCATTCTGTGATGAGGGAGTGCTCCGGGAGGTTGTGCTCTTTTTGTGCTTTTTTCAGTGCCATCTTCCCCTTCCAGGTGTGGGAGAAATGTCCCACTATTTTTTTGCAGAGACCAACAGCTCGAGTAATGCGCTCATCACCTTTAACAGCATTTTCTGAAGAGTTAAGAACAAAACAAGGACATACAGGGTGAAATAACACTGCAATATTATAATTACAATTTTATATAACAGCATTTGAGATAGAAAACTGTCAGCTACAATTTACTAGCCTCTGTGGAATATATTTAATATAATAATGTAAATAAACACATTATCTTAAATATTACAATATCCAAAATCATGTCTAGTCTACATGCAACTATACAAACAAAACAACTGAACATTTTTTTTCAGTTATTATTGCAAATATAAACATTCAACACTCACCGATGGCCAGATGCAAGCGGTGTCCAAAGCATTGTAGCCTGACCCAATTATTAAGTTCGGTAGCCTTCACCACATTGGCGCCGTTGTCCGTTGTAATGGACACTTGATTTTCCTCTTTTAATTTCCAGCTGGCTAAAACGTCCCGCAGTCCGTGGGCTATGTTTTCACTGGTGTGGGATTCAGGGAAATACACAACACCCAGACAGCGTGTTTTTAATTCAAAGTCTTGAGTAAGAAAGTGAACGGTATAGCTCATGTAAGGCTCAGTCGTACGACTCGACCACAGGTCAGTGGTGCTAGCGTAGAAGTCCACTTGGTGGAGCTCGGAGCTCACTGTCTTCACACAAGTGTCATACATCTGTGGAATTGCGACGTGAGAAAAAAAATTTCTCGATGGCAGCTGATATCTTCGGTCCAATTTGTTAATTAGACCCACAAAGCCTTCTTTGCTCACAGTGTTAACAGGCATCATGTCTTTAGCTAAAAAGCGTGTGATAGCATCTGTTATTTCCTTGTGGCGTTTCGACGTTTTTCCGTAAGGCGTTGCATTTGTAAAACTTTGATCAATGGTTGTCTGTACGACTCCCTTATTGTTACTTGGCTTTTCGTTAGCCGTTTTGGTAGATTTGGCCTTACATTTTCGGAAGTCTTCATATAGCTCCCTGTGGTTGTGTTCCAGATGACTGTGGAGATTCGTTGTATTTCCTCTCGACGTGACCACAGTTTTTCGGCACGACTTACACAGTACCTGCATTTGTGACACGTCGTCTTTCTTGAAGCCAAAATACTGCCATATTTCAGACGTACAGTTCTTTTTAGGCACAAGTTCTTCGCTGCTGTCACTTTCCTCGCTTGTCTCTACTCCCGCCATATTTTCCACTTTCTGCTCTGAGCCACTAGATTCACCTTTGGGCCCGGTCTAGCCAATAACATATAGCACCTACTTGGGAGGCGGGTATAAACATGGTAAAGCCCCTTCTGATTGGTCAAATTTGGACAACCTATGCATGCAACAAATGCTTGGCACATAAAATTAATTTTAATTATCGCAACTCTCTGCGATACGGATATCGCATATACTATTATCGCGATAACGATAATTTTGCGATATATCGTGCAGCCCTAGTGGGGGGAGTGAATGTCCTGCACTCTCTCCACCCTCAATACCACGACTGAGGTGCCCTTGAGCAAGGCACCGAACCCCCAACTGCTCCCCGGGCGCCGCAGCATAAATGGCTGCCCACTGCTCCGGGTGTGTGTTCAAGGTGTGTGTGTGTTCACTGCTGTGTCTGTGCACGTTGGATGGGTTAAATACAGAGCACGAATTCCGAGTATGGGTTACCATACTTGGCAGTATGTCACTTCACTTCACTTAAAATAGTTTTGGCGATTTTTCCTTCAGTCCGCCTGTGCATTTCTGACCCAAACAGCAAAGCACTGTAAATATCCACAATTTTCTCGTTAAATATGCAATTTCTGAAATGTCCACCCCTCATATGTGGTGGATAAACATAGCGATTTCCTTAAAATTTCTATTAAAGCACGTTAATGCAGTAAAATACAGACCTAAACGCACAACTTAAACATGGTTTTGTTCTTTTGGTAAAAACTTTATCTTTTCATGGTAAGGTTGACATTTGCATGGAATTGCTGAGGTGCCTTCATGCAAAAACGCTGCCTGCAAAGTCATTGCCTGAAAGGGCAGCGAGGCAACTCGCCAACTGCCAAGGCTTTCAGACAAAGCCTTTGTTTTCCATTTAAAAGTATTTCTTTGAGTTTCCTGTATAATTATAGCTGAATTTAAATAATCTTCTTAAACATCTTAAAAATTATTTAATAAAAAATATTCAACAGAAAATATAACTTGAATTATATTCATTTGTTAAAAAGACTTCTAAATTATTTTAAGTAAATATTAAATAATGTAAAATTCATACATTTGAAATGAGGAATTTTTAAATTCTAAATGTTAATATAAAAATAATAATTTAGATACTTCTGCCCTGACCAAGCATACAGACAATAAATCCTTGATGTTGAGTTTTACAAATTATTTCCACATGCCTTACACATACTAGCAATCATTTTGGAAGGGGAAAGGAAGGGAAACATGATCGGTTTTCAATAGGCAGTGATAGTAGGTTGTTTGAACGTGAGGGGAAGTTAGATTTGAATTTAACAGCAATCTGGGCAGATGGCAATCTGTTGCCCGCTGCGTGTGTCTGAAAGAAGCCTCCAGGATGGATGGATGAGTTGACAGCATTCACAGGTCAGGAAGCTTGTGTGGCAGGTCACTATGTTCTTAAGCCCTACTATATTTAGCCAGGTCTTTGGATGCACTTCAGTTCAGAGCACTTCTGTTGCCAGCATTGAGCATAAATTGAGCATAAATCATAGCCTTTGTGCTTTTTGTCCAACCAGGATTTGGGATCAGGGTAACTGTTTGCTTTCCTGTATCCTCAAGGATACAGTCAAGGTTGAGTTTGCTCTTTCATGACAGGTGCAGCAACTTTATTTAGAACCGCAGTTTGGATAGTTGCAAAACCAGTTACTCTTCTGCTTAGCCTTTCCCCATTACTAGATGCTTTTTCCTGCTGCTCACTCAAAATAGCATTCAGAATTCATTTACCTGGAGCAATGTTGTCCAAGACTACTGTATAAAGTCTCTCGAGGGTAATTATGCTTACATAGTACTATGCTTTTAAGCATGCCTTTTTCAACAGCTAAGCATTTCTACCAGATAGACTAAAGGGTCTGGGTGACTGCCAAAGTGATTCAACTCACCTGTTGCTGGAGAACTTAGCGGCACCATCCAGAACATTCCTCTCTCAGGGGAGTGTCCAAACATAAGCCCTCTCGTTTATTTCAGACCACTGTTTTAGCCTGGCTAGGTCAGTAAATGGAGTTTATGATGATTTTAGCTGGGTATGGTGTGATGTTTTTTTGTTTGCAAGTTGAAAAATACAGCAATTTGGCTAGTCCATCGGCTAGCCCCTATCTGTGATTACAGTTTAGTTTTTACAGTTTAGTTTTGTTGTCAGTGAAACTTGAGGTCAGCGTATTTCGTCACAGAGTTAGCTCATCTATGTAAGAGGCTTTAACACCTTTGTTAATCAAACAGATCTGCGCTTCTCAGATAAATGGAGAGAAAATCCTCTGATGGCCAGTTAGGTGTGAAAAAGCATCAAAAGTCAGCTGTATTGTCTCTACAGGCATTGTCTGGGTCTTATCAAATGGGCTGTATGCCACGTTATCAGTTCACCTAGTTTTCCTAAATGTGTGTCCTCATCGACCCATGTGTCTTATTGCAATAGGGGAACTTAAAATTTGCAGTAAACACCTGATTGTATTGGCAATAATTCCTTTTTTCATGGTCGAACAATGCTGGTGGGGCTTTTAGCCAGTTTATAATGACTCGTCGATGCTTAGATCATCTGTAGCTCTTTATCTACAATCAGTGAAGGCCATATCACTGATAATCTGGTTTCAACTCATCTGTCAATGGGTGGAGGGACAGAGTTCATTGCATTGCAAGGTTGTGCTAAAGATTTAACTAGATCAAATCTTACTTATAAACAGTATATCAATCATACAAAAAGGTAGAAACATTTAACAAATGTTACATTCTTTCCTTAATGCTGGTTTCCTTGTCATCTTCCTTAGTTGATGAAGTGGTGCAGTCTGCCATTTTTATTTTTATTTTTTTTTATCAGTGAATGTTCTGCATTATCTCAGAATTTGAGGGCTATGTCATAGTACAGAGGTCCAAACTGTCAACGTCATCGGAGACTGGTATAGTCATTCACATAGTTCCAATGTGGCATATCTTTCAAGATGGACTGCACTGAAAGTGAACCATCGTTAATGGTAATTTATTTCAGTTTTTTCTATTGTTGTAGGAAAATAGAGTGCAAAATTATTTTGCAATTAGTGCAATTATTTTAATTTAAGTTAATAATTTATGTCACTAACGTTCCTAAGGCTGGGTCACGGTCATGGTTGAATACATTGCAGGGAGTAACAATAACACAATTGGATCAAATGAAACTTTGTGTCACTCTTGTTCAGTACAAGAAATGTACTTATTTTGACAACCTTCTTCTTTATTTGGTAAACTGTAGTAAATTATTAGAGATGCACTGATGTTAAAATTATGACCTATAATTATTTTCATGTTTCAATGAGTTCAGTGGGTTGATATTAAAATTCTATTTTGCCTATATTAAAAAGAAAATGCTAAAAACTAAAATCCGTTTAAATGCTACTCGTCAAATTAAGCATTAAGTCATTATAATGTACAGTATTAAAAAATATTTTTTTCTTAAAAAATAAGATTTTTTCTTAAAGGTTATAATTAATGGCATTTTTAAACATTGCTTTAAAATATTACCTTTGCAATCATCTAGCACTCACTTGAAGTTAATTTTAAATAAATAGTGGGAGAAAAATGGGGGATGAGTATTCAGAAATAAAAATCTAATAATGGCTGATAGTGATTAAATGACAAATATCTTTAATATCGATAAACGATATGACACTAAAAACGATATTGTGCATTCCTAGAAAAGATTGACACAACGATTTAAACTAGAGTATCTCCAAATAAAGAAATGCTTCAATGGCATGTTTTTTTCTTTTCCTATTTTCCAAATCAAAGGTCATCACTAGGACTGTGTATTGGCAAGAATCTGGCGATACGATATGTATCACGATACCGGGGTTGCGATACGATATTGCGATACTGTAAGCAAGCCGATAAATTGGGATATTTCTTATTTTAGGAATAGGATATATTTTTAGGAAACCTGTCATTAAGAACACTACCATATGCAAACCTTAACAAAAAATAAATAGGCTAAATAAAAATTGTTTAACCAGAACACACTGGGATCTACATTTGTAATAATCAGTCCCTGTAACATTCAACGTTATTGAACCACTTTTTGTGCAGTACGAGTAAAGGGGGGGAAATCCAAGTGCTTGCAGGATTCTTTAGTTAAATGTATGTATAAAATATATTTGATAAAAAGACCATATCTATTTTTAGACCCTACTTTAAAGGTTCACATTTTAAGTTTACAATTGTGATATACAATGTCATAATATTTTGATCTGAACAAAAAATTACACCTGCTTAATATCAATGAAAAATAAAGAGCTTGCAGGATTCCTAAAGAAAACAAAACAATTGTAAAACAATAAAATAAATACAGATGTTAAACATTCTCAGAATCTTTCAACTTGGATTTCACAGGTTTTACAGTTTGTATTTATGTTCCACATGGAATCGCCGAGACTGCAACGCGAGCACCGCCCCAATTGCACAAAACGCCCCCAACACGAGAGAAAGCTGCAGCCACACGGCGACCCTACCGCCCGTCGCGCCCCGCGGCAGTCGGCGGAACCAAGGCGGACATTGATACAAAAGCCCAAATGATGCCACACTTCAGCTTTGTACACCGAAACGGGAACTGGAACAATCCTATCATCCTCCATTACTGACAGCGAACTATAGTAACACTAATATTAGTGGTGTGCCCTGATGCTAGTATTTCCTGTCACTGTTTAAGTTCAGAGATGAAGCCTGCCATCTAGCGGTAGGGATATGAACTCAAAACGAAACAACTTCCATGAATCTTGTGTTTTTTTAAAAATATTGATATTCCGTTTTTGAGAATCGATACAGTATCGCCAAACAAAATATTGCGATACTCACGTGTATCGATATTTTCTTACACCCCTAGTCATCACGGGCCAACTGTGGGCATATCTGATCTAAATTATCAATGCAGTGACATGAACTTTATATGATTTTATCTGCACAGCACTAAATCTCTCTCTTCTCTTTGCAGCAAGATCGTTTGGATGTGTCGGGCCCTGCCGTGTCTCCCAATGCTCTGTCAAACAGCACAGACGGCGGTCAGTACGGTGTGGATTCAGTGGATGGAACTCCAGACCCTCAGCGCACCAAGCAGGCCATCGCTCAGCTACAGCAGAAGATCCTCAAACTCACAGAGCAGATCAAAATCGAACAAACGGCAAGAGACGACAATGTAGCTGAATACCTGAAGCTGGCTAACAATGCAGACAAACAGCAGAGCGCTCGCATCAAGCAAGTGTTCGAGAAAAAGAACCAGAAGTCTGCGCAGACCATCCAGCAGCTGCAGAGGAAGCTAGAGCATTACCACCGCAAGCTCAGAGAAGTGGAACACAATGGAATACCACGCCAACCCAAAGATGTCCTGCGGGACATGCACCAGGGTTTGAAGGATGTGGGTGCCAAGGTAAACTGTCTACTTTCTTTACATTTTGGTACATTGAAGGTTGTGTGTGTTTGGAGTAGATGTGTGGTGATCTAAAATATTTTCATTCAAACTGGAGTTTTTAAATTAAGCCCTGTTCAGCCTGCATGATTTTAGCTGATTTTGCCATGATCTGCTTGACGCAGGATGTCGTGGGGATTCGTAAACGACAATGGGCGTCGGGACGCACGATTCAATCATTTCATCTCGTGTAGTGTGTCATAGTGCATGACACCTCTGTGATGCTTCACGTCAACACAGAAAGACTAGCATGTTTAATTTTTTTTTTTTTTCTGTCGTACATGACAAGTTCCATCACATCTGTGACACTGCCCAATAGGAGCACAGAAGTGCCTTGTACAAGCTTTCAAACAAGTTGAAACGAAAGAGAGAATGGTATCGGTATTGCTAGGTGTAATTTTATAATGGAGGAAATGTTCGTGGAGCTACGGTAACGATACTCCAGCATTTATGATGAGGGACTACCGCGACAAAGTGAAAAAAGATCAAATAAAAAGTATTATACCTCAGTTCTCTTTGACAGTCCATATCATCCTCTTCATGCAATCCAGATGTGTGTCCATTGTCAGGTTTTCTTTCTTTTTTGGGCTTTTCTGCTGACAAGACAGGGCAAAACAAGCTGTTTACTAGCCATTGTTTGTTTACGCTCATAGCACCTTCTGTCTTGTCCAATGACAGCACGTTCGTCGTTAATGACGGCATGCGATGAATCGCATAATCTGAGACAGTGACTGTCGTAACCGACAAAACAAAACTGTGACACTCTAGTCTGAACGGGGCTTTAATCGTATGACAAATGCAGTGTAGACCATTCATGCACTTTGTCAACAAGGCACGTTTGGATCTTTACAGTGATTTAATAAAATGTTGGATTTTAATTGATGGAACCACAAAAATCATGGTATTGTGTCACCAGCTTATACTGCCTACTAAAGACAGGAATACACTACATTACTTTTGCCCAAATTTCAGCCCTGTTTTTCAGTCTGGACAAGCCAACACTAGTTGCTGAAAGCAAGGGTCAGTCTGCAGATTTTGGGCAGTTAGATTTGACAGATTTCACATAAAAGTGGGTAGTATATGATGGACTCAGACTCCAATTTCTTTTAGTTTCAAACATGTTTGGTATTTTGAGCTGATTTTAGAACACTTTTTTTTTTTTTCCTCATGCGTATCCTAGCAACAAGGCACATTTTCTTTGAGAGTTTGTGGTGTTTGGAACAATATGAAAGTCTGGTAGTGTGTGATCCTCAGTGGTTTAGTGTATCATGACCAAAGTCAGCAATTGTATGATGCCTAATGTTTTAAAATCTTTTCCGGATTTGAAAAAGTTGTGTAGTGTTTTCCAGCCTCAAGGCAGTATCCTAACGTAAATAGAACATCACTAGTGACTGATTTTAAAATGCTTTATATAAGTAGCAATTGCACATGCTATGGCAGCCAACAAATGTAGAAATTGCAATATGCATATTGCAAGGCTTGCCATTAGAGCCCTGCGCGGGACTGTTTTCTTAAAAATGCACCCGCTCCTGCTGAATTTCTGACCAGGACCGCCCGTTCCCGCAACCTGCGTGTTCCAATCCCGCCCGTACCCGCAAAGTTTGTGTCTACTCCCGCGGACATTCTCTCAGAGCTTGTAAAAAATGTTGGCTACACAAATACTAATATTCGTTCAACTTAACATCCAGAATAGCAGGCTTTAAACATGATTGCATTTAAATAATATGAAGTAATGCTAAATCAAAGCACCACACTAGGGATGGGTGATATATCGCATCTGGTTGCATGCGCATCTTGTCAGTAAAGCCGGTTCCTTGATTAGCGCTAAATCTCCATCACCTGTTTTCAAATGGAGCGGCATTTAATACACAGAGCCGTAGTTCACTGACAAGCTACGCAATATCGCTTTCATTATTGCAGATATATCGCCTTCGACAATGAACGCAAATTGCGTAGCTTGTCAGTGAACTACGGCTCCGTGTCTTAAATGCCGCTCCATTTGAAAACAGGTGATGGAGATTTAGCGCTAATCAAGGAACCGGCTTTACTGACGAGATGCGCATGCATATCGCATGCGATATATCGCCCATCCCTACACCACACCTGACAAAAACATTGGGTATTTTTTTACGGAGTGTCTATTTACACTAAGTGCAAATAGCCCGACTTGTTGGCAAAGGCTATTTACACTAATTCCGCCCACTAACTTGTGATTGGGTTAGTCAACACTGAAAAAAGACGCTCGTTCAACATCAGTTTCAGTGGCGTAGATGGTAGAGCACGTACTTTTTGACGCGATCGACCCAAGTTCGAGCCTGCCTTTTACCGAACTCTTTTTCTCCCTTTTCAAATCTCATATCGCATCAGAAAGGCATTTATTTTCAATAAAAATTAAGTAAATAATTAAAAAGTTAAAAATAAATGTAACTGGTAGGGTTAGGGTAGGTGTAGGGAGGGCTTTTCTGCTGGAGGTCCTGGACATCTTGTTTAGATACATGGCATCATGGATTCTATCAAATACCAACAGATAAAAAAATCAATAAGTGACTGCCTGTGTTAGAAATCTTAGAATGGGCCATGTTTGGATCTTCCAACCGTACAATAATCCAAACACAAACCTCAAAGACAACACAAAAATGGGTCACTGAGCACAAAAAAAAAACAAAGCTTCTGCTATGGCCATTTCAGTCCTCTGACCTGAACCCTATAGAAAAAGAGTGGAGTGAACTGAAGAGGAGAAGCACCAACATTGAGCTGGGAATCTGAAGGATCTGACGAGATTCTGTATGAAGGAATGGTCTCTGATCTCTTATCAGGTGTTCTCCAGACTCTTCAGGCATTATAGGAGAAAACTCAGAGCTGTTACTCTGGGAAAAGGACGTTGCAATAATTGGAGCAAATAATTGTGGCCAACATGAACTAGAGAAAGCATTTCTTACACAATGAGATTTTCCCCCCACTTTCAGTTGTTTTACTTCAATGATAGGTTTGAATTTTATGAATTTTTGGAATGAAAGATAAAAAAGATAAACAATGCAGATTTATTTTTCACAGCCACCTTTGCTCATATTTATCAAGAGTGCCAATATTAGTGGAGGGCACTGTATGTGTGAAGGTACTATTGACATGGAGGCATATATTAGGATTGTACTGGGATATATAATGCTATCAAGATGATGTAATTCATGGAAAGTCCATGATTATTTGATCAAGACAATGCCAGCTCTCATTCTGCATGTGCTATAACAGTGTGGTTTCGTAGACACAGAGTGAATGTGTTAGACTGGCCTATCTGCAGTCCAGATCTTGCTCCAATTGAAAATGTATGACCAGACATGAAAAGGAGAATCAAACAACAACGATCACAGACTGCTGAGCTTCTGAAGTCTTATATCAAGCGAGACTGGACAAAAATTTAGTTTGAAAAACTTTAACAATTATCCTCAATTCCCAAACAATGAAACATTGTAATTAAAAGGAAAGTTGATGTGACACTGTTAAACGTGCCTCTTTCCCAGCTTTTTTGTAGTGTTTCAGCCATCAATATCAAAAGTTCTTCATATTTACAAAATACATTTACATTGGCCAGTGAAAACTTTGGAAATCTTTTCAACTTTTGTCAATTAAATAAATGTTAAAGAGAATTGACAAATCACAGATTCTTGATTTTATTGCATTTTACAAAATGTCTCTACAACGCTGTTTGCACCGTGCCCTTCTGTCTCCTGATCTTAGTATAGGAGATTATGATCCGCACTCACGAGAACAGTTTTCTTATATATATACATTCAATGGGCCTAATTCTTGAAACATTCGTAAATGTATGAATAAATTCGGAGTAATTTGCGCGTAAAACGGACCTTCCCGAAAACTCTCCTCCAGATTCACAAACGCTTCGTACACATCAGATTTGATAGTAAAATATGTGTATGTTAATGAATTCCAATCATTCGCAAATAGGGCGCTCGTGTACGCTCATTCAGAATCAGCATGATCCCCGCCTATGAATTACAGATACACAAATTGCGTGTCCAGGAACACAGTGGAATATTCTGGTCTACTTTCTCAGGTTTGGCTCCAGTATATTGCAAAAAAAAAAAAAAGACTAATAGGCCATATGCCTAACAATAAATATTCAATAACATGTGTCCACCAAAGCGTTTTTAGCCCGCTGAAAAATTTCAATGTGCAATATCCATAGCAGTAACGTATTACTAGTATCTCATTTTGAAGAATATTACTGAATATAAAAATGCAATAACCAGCAATATTCTCTATTGTTGTTCAGTTGTTGTACAAGTAGGATAATTGGTCGGTGTAGTATTTATTAAAGCGTAATTTTCATGAATAGTAATTTTCATGAATTCAAAAGTTTACTTCAGAACGGCTTTATGAAGGATTTACACAAATGATGATCAGCAATGAATGTAAAATAAAACGTAAAAAGAAAACTGTTCTCGTGAGTGCAGATCATAATCTATACTATTTTACAAAACGTCCCAACTTCTCTGGAATTGGGGTTGTATATAAAACAATCATTATTGATCCTTGTCTATGGCCTGAGACGCTGTGAAATCTATGGCCTGAGACCCTGTGACCCTACATGCTGTAGGGTGAGCAGTTTGGAAAAAGTATGGATGGAGGGAATTTTTTATGATACTTTATGATATTGAATGACCATTCATGGTCCACCATCTTGAATGGATTTTCTTGAGCTTTCTCTGTCACATTACATTATGGTATCCTTCTATGAGAAGAATTCAGTGTAGCCTTTTGTAGTGTTGCTGCCTACCTTTCAGAACAGCCTGCGTGTTGGAAGCGTGCCTATGGTGCCTTAAAATGCTGACTGGGTAGGCGGCTTACTAGCATTTGGAACAGAGCTTTATCACTCTTTATATGTATCACTCTTACCCTGTTAGTGAATTTCCTTTGTTTTTGTTTTTTTTCAGGCACATTTGACCAGATTTTAGTCATAAAATAAAAGCAAATTTTGCATATTTGCAACTACTTTTTGTCTCTTTGTGCAACTTCGGGTGACAATGATTTTCATATCACCCACCCACAAAGCCCATCCAGATACAACTTGGTGTCACTGCTAAATGTATTTGACTAAATAATTTGTTTCTCAGGTAACCGGTGGCCTCTCTAGTATCTCTCAGGCAACTCACTCCGCCGCGGGAGCAGTTGTGTCCAAACCTCGCGAGTTTGCCTCTCTCATTCGCAACAAGTTTGGAAGTGCAGACAACATCTCTGCTCTGAAAGACTCTCTGGATGAACCACAAGGGCCTGATGAGCCTGTAACAAGTACACGGACAGCAGGCGCTAGGACCCCAGGACCTGGGCAGCTGCAGTCCAGCCCAAAATATGGCAGTGAGGACGACTGCTCCAGCGCTACGTCAGGGTCAGCAGGAGCAAATAGCACCACGGGGGCTCCCGGAGGCCCTCCGAGCTCAAAGGGTAATACACTGGAGCATGGCCAGAGCTCAGGCTTTGATGCACTGCTACACGAAATCCAGGAACTGAAGGACAACCAGAGTCGACTAGAAGAATCCTTTGAAAACCTGAAGAGTCACTATCAGAGAGACTACACAGAAATCATGCAGGCCCTGCAAGAGGAGAGATACAGGTACATGTTACTATAGAAACTGATTCTGCTGGCACTGCTGTGGTCTGTGTAGGTTTGTACAGATATTGAAGGTTTCACAGTCAAAACAGCATGCTTGTTGAGAAGGCACTGGAGAGAGGATGATGATTTTCTAGTTGTCTGGCCTTTTATTTTTGCTATTTTATCTCATTTTATATGTTCATGTGTTAGGTGTGAACGTCTAGAGGAGCAGTTGAATGATTTAACAGAATTGCATCAAAATGAGATTCACATCTTGAAGCAGGAGCTGGCCAGCATGGAGGAGAAAATTGCTTACCAGTCTAATGAACGAGCCAGAGACATACAGGTGCTCATGTCCAACATCACTGTTATTTTGTTATCTTTTAGATACTATTATAGTATATATTATATAATTTTTATATTTTCAGTTCTCATTTTAATTTTCTCATTTTTAAAGAAGAGCACGATTTCTAGTGAGAGGGATAAAATAATTTATAACACAATCCCTTAAACCTGTGGGCCAAAATTTTTTTTCATTTTATTTACTGATTTTCACTGATGAATTTAAAAAAAACTAAAAAGTTTGCTCAGTCTTAAAAATTGTGATGGACCCTTTTCACAAGACTGCGATGACACATTTAATGGTCATCTTCAGCATCATAAATCTTCGAGAAAAAAAAATTATATTTAGATTTTTTTTTTATGTTTGTACATTTATAACACTATACTTTGTAATATATCACCTTTGCATCAAGTAAAAAATAAAAACACTAATGCAAGGGTGTTTGCAACGTCTATGAGAAGGATGGTAAATTTGACATCGTTCTCTGTTCTGACTGCCTTTATCAGCCTCTCTTATTTTTTTTGTCTTTTTTAAAAGTCATGAAAACGCTGTTGTGGAGTTTTTCTTTTGATATTTGAGCAAGTGGGAATTAAAAAAAAATATTTGTTGTACTGTCCCATTCACTGCTCTTGACGTTAACCCAACTATAGCCCTATTCAGATGGTAATTGTTTCTCAGGGGGGCGTAAGTGATTTTCACCATTTACAGGGGGTAGTCTGTGATTTAATTGCCGTCCGAATCCAGAATGTTGGTGTTTTTCTCTCACCATCCGCGTAAAAATCCCTGGCCAAATTACCTACTCTTTTTTTGACAAACACCAAGGTCATGTGGTAATTTAATTGCCGTCCGAATCCACATCTCTTGAGTTTACCAGAAGAAATTGATTCAAAATTCAGTGTTTAAATCCTTTTTGAGCACTCCCGAACACCGTACGGTAACTGTTGTAATTTGCATACATATTTATTTCTGAAATGCTAGAAAGTTTTTAAAAGAACAATACTTCATAACTGCTCCACAGCGACTGAGAGCAGAAAGAGAAGAAAATCACGTAAACATTCGCAATGGGTCTTTATTATGGCAGCAGCAGGTATGCAATACAAGTTTAAAATGTGTATTATAAACAGATATATACATAACTATAGCGCATCTATTTTCCTATTTTTAAACAGGAGATTTAAATAATCAAATAATAAATAGGATTATATATTATAAAATATGCTTGGAATAAGAAGAATACATTTTACATAAGTATTTTTAAATACATTTTAATAATAATAATAAATTTGTAAATAAAATTCTTTTTTTTTTTTTTTTTTTACAGACATCCATATGAGAAACAATTAGTGTCCGAATCGGGCTTATGACAACTTCCGCTGCTGAGAAACATGGAAATGTGAAAAGGGTCCATTATTCAAAGATATTTTAACTTTTTTTTTTTAATTATTTTTAATAATAATTTTTTTTTTTATTTATTTTTTTTTTTTGCCAATCATATTTTGGGTATATGAACTTTTAAGTGAAACAGGATAATGTTAATGCTGAGTTTTCTAATGGGAAAGAACATTAGCTGTAATCATAAAGCTATTTTGTATCGATCTGGTGGAAAACATTGTCTTCTAATTCAGTTTTCATAATGCAATCCATATGCGACTCACTCAGAGTCCTCTTTGAGGGCTTATTCTTAAAGGTCCCATGGCATGAAAATTTCACTTTGAGGTTTTTTAACATTAATATGAGTTCCTTTAGCCTGACTTTGGTCCCCCAGTGGATAGAAATGGCGATAGGTGTAAACCGAGCTCTGGGTATGCTTTGAGAAAATGAAAGCTCAGATGGCCCAATCTGGAATCTTCCCCTTATGCCGTCATACGGGGAAAGGTTACCTCCCCTTTCTCTGCTTTGCCAGCCCATGAGAAAATGAGCTACGCCTGTGCGAGGTGAGCGTAATATTTTTTTTCCTCGAGAGACATCATGGCTTGCAAACGAGCGAAGCATTGTTTTTTTGGCACTTCAGATCCGTTCTACTCTATGAACTGTCACATACTGTTATACAGCTGAATGCCCATTAAAGCTGTTCACATTTACATATTTTCTGTTGTCATACATAAAACAAGTATAGTTAGTAAACACGACCCATTAATAATACGTTAACCCTGAATCACTCTCACTATACTCCTTAAATCCTGATTTATAATCGCAACATCGTCTGATAAAATCAATATACATCTAACTTACACTAAAAAGCCATATGCAGTGGTTTTGGCTATATTACTGTTTTGCGTCTGAGTAATAAACTGTGCATATTAACAGACAAATTACGTTCATATTTAAGTCCAAACAGCCAGTAAGCGACAAGTGCTTGTAAACGCTGTTTTGTAAATGATTTATTGATGAGTCTGCTGCTTCTCTGCCGCTCGCTGCTCAAAACAGATGCCGAGAGAGGTGACACTGCTCACAGGGCAGTACTGGAGACATCTTCCAATTGAATCATAGCTAAGGTTTTTTTTTTATTTATTTTTTTTTTTTAAGTCGCTAGGTTTGTACGCGTTATGGGGAAAAAGCCACCTAAAGGGTCTAAAAGTGACTAAATATTGTTCTAAAGTCGCGCTCGTGTGTGTGAGACACAGGAGCTGATGGCAGCGGGCGGTGGATATTGTTGCGGTCCGCCTGGGTAAAGTCTGTGTGTGGGAAACACTGACCGTATCCAGACACAATATTTTAAACTATCCATTCGGAGACGTCCTGCTGTAGCCGCTGGGTTGCAACTTCTTCATCCGGTGCTTCTCCATCCGCATCAGATTCTGGGTCAAACTGAAAAGCTTGAAGGACTGCGTGTCTACAAGCCATTGCGATACATCCACTGTCAACATTAGCGCATGGTACCGTGGCTGCAAGCTGCAGGCCACACCCACCATCCACCTTGCCTCGCCTCTCTCCTCATCATTAGCATTTAAAGCTACAGACACAGAAATGGCACGTCCTAAGGAAAGCTCATTGTGGGACTGGCTTGTAGTGGCTGAAATTCTGCACCAAGGCTGAATTTCGGGAACAAGACTTCAGATACAGTACTAGGGACCACTTAGGCATCCAAAAAACAGCATGTCATGGGACCTTTAATGATATGATGCAGCTAAAATGTACATGTTCTAATCTGTTACCCTTTATTAGCATTTACGTCTTACATTATCTGAAATGGAAGTTTTGGATCATCTGCATTTGCTCCATGTTGTTTCTCTCAAAGGGATATCTTAGCTGTCAGTAGCAGCTGTTACCCTTTGCTTATTTACTATGGTAAAATGAATGAATATAATGAATTTGTTAACATATCCACACAAAATAAATAACCACCAATACGTCTGAAAGAAAAACATTCTAGAGCTAATCGGCGCAAACAATTACGACATATTTATTCCAAGCATGTTTCTTAACTGCAGATTTGACGAAAAAATGGCGTTAAGACGTTTTAGTTTTGATTAGAATGCATCACAAAAGTTCAGATATTTCAGCACAATGAAAGCTCAAATCAGATCCAAAAACTTTGCATACTCGTATGATTGTAACTCCATGCAGCTCCCATACTAGTCTCCATTTGAGATTAATAACTTAAGGTGTGTTGTTTTGTCAGAGATTGTGACAAGGCGGCTTTACTCGTAACATGATTCTCTCTCCCTTCCTGTAGGAGGCGCTAGAGGCCTGTCAAACACGCATCTCTAAGATGGAGCTTCAACAGCAGCAACAGCAAGTGGTTCAGTTGGAAGGTTTGGAAAATGCCACTGCACGCACTTTACTCGGCAAATTCATCAACGTGCTGCTGGCCGTCATGGCGGTGCTCCTAGTATTCGTCTCGACGGTCGCAAACTGTGTAGTTCCGCTGATGAAAACACGTAGCCGTACGCTTTCCACATTGCTCCTTGTGGTAATCTTGGCTTTTCTGTGGCGGAATTGGGAAACCATGTCGCAGTACCTGGACCGGTTTCTGCTGCACCCCAGATGACCTGCAGGGGCACTATGGTTGTTGTTTCATGAAGGGACTGGATGGTGGGAACTTTGATTCAAAGATGGAGACTAACACTGCCTCAGTTGCACTTAGTATGAAGGGATGCGGCACAAGAGTGGAGGACACGGACAAATCCTACAACCTCTTTTTCTAATTTCTTTCCACCGAAGGAGTGAATTTGTTTACATTTTGATCTTTTTCCGTCTACATAAATTGTATTGCTGAGTTTCCTTTTATTTGTTGTTGGAAATGATGCAAGTCGTGTTGTTCATTGTTCTTGTAATTATCGTTAGGATGTACATTTATGCAATTTCCTGAGTGTTGCATTGCATTAAATTGACTGGAGTGGTTTTAACATGCACTGGATGGAGATCTTTCTCCTCCTTTTTAATACCATAGCAACCGCTCTTTTCCCTCCTAACTTTTTAATTTCTCTCAGTCTCTTCTTCTGTCGTCTTGCTGTTCCTCTTAAGTGCATCTCTAACTCAATTCATTTCTTGTGCTCATCGCTTCACTTTTCCCACTCGAAACCATTTGCTGCTGTTTGGACTTCACTGCAGTTGTTGCTGAATGAAGGAAAAGATGGATTCGTTGGAGAGGAGGCATCTGGAGTTCGATCGAATGGGCTGAGGAACCCGAGTCAGCCCCATGCCCTCAAAGAGGCACAGTCCCCTTGTGTATGAACAGAACGAACATACTTGAAGAGCTAGAAATGCTCAAAGACTCTCAGTGCTTCCGTACTGTTTCTTATAGCGACAACGAAATAGTCCTTTTTAGTTTTATTTTTTAATTTTTAAAATGAAATGAATAAACATGCTGTTTTAAAAATGCTAAATCGTGTGATTGAATATTTGTTATAATGCACCCAGAATGCAGCAATTTTTTTGGATCAGGTTTATCATGCATTTCACATAATCAGCCTCTTTTGGTTTTAGTAATGTTTATTTAGCGAAGTTCCCTTTTTGATATACAACGCTTTTGTTATAAAGCTGAAAAGTGTATTCGTGCATTTTCTGGTCAGACAGGAAGGTACAGATGTCCAGTTCCTGACAATATGAAACTACTTTTCTTAACATTTTCTTGTGGCATGTAGGTAGCATCTTTAATCTTTTTGAAAGATAATTTGTAAAAGACTTTGGTCTGCTATTGTGCAGCAAGTAGTGTCATCTAGTTTATCTTTTTATAAATTTAGTTAAATCGGACCCATTTTGAAAATCTAATCACAAAGTAGCTTATTGGAGGTCTGCTTACATCTCTGTATTAATATTGGGCACCATCTGCTGAACAGGATGTATCATATTGTACAGTATGCTTTGATTTTTTTTTATAAAAACTATACTGCAGATAAACAATATATATATATATATATATATATATATATCAGTATTTGCAATAACAATTCATAGTTTCTTTTTTTCATTGTTTTAGTTGTTGCTTAGATTTTAGATTTTGCAGTTATGTGGTTTGGCACATTCAGACAGTTCAGCTTTTTTTTTTTGTTTTTTTTTTTTTAAAGCAAAATAATTGAGGTAATTTGTTGGTTTAATAATTTATAAATAAATCCTAGATTGTCAAATTCAGTGAATGTGCAACAAAGTTTGCAGGCCATCTGATATTTCACGAGTTCACACTTACATATAATAAACTGAGTAAAGGTTATGCGTATTTGGCGTGCTGTCTGGGGAGAGGGGTCCGAGCTCGGCATTTAGCCAGGACCCAGAGCGTTTTTATTTATCCAAGTCATAAAATACCTGACAAATTAATTTACAGATGGACTTCAGGTCTTTTTGTCACTTAATCAGCTGATTGCAATATCCCTGACAGAATTACCATGCAACTTCATGCAGTTGTGGGAGTTGCTTCACTGGTGACGTTAAAACTGTCTGAGGGATGTACTAAACCGCTATCCATTTAGAATTTCAACCCAAACTTAACAAGGAAATCTTAGATGACTACATCCTTTAATGAGCGCCTATTTCCATTTGTACTCCACCCTCCTTCCTCAAATTTGCACAAGCAACAATTTCATTACATCGCTAATGTAATATTTGTTCACATGGTTTGAAACGACAGACTTGTTTGTATGCGGCATGACAGAGAAATCATACTTGGTGACTCAGAGACACTTTTAGCAATTTTTTAATATAGAAAACATGACACTATAAACAAGTTTTTTTTTTTAAGTGCAACATGTTTGGCATCAACAAACGGTATAAAAAAACACAGTAATACTTACAAACGTGACATGATTATCCAAATTACAGTTGATTAATTCATGATGTGGATGCCAAGAGTACTCTGTGTGCTCACGGACATACATTTAAAACCCAGAGTCCATTTGTCCATTCTGCACTCATTTGCCAAACACACTTCCTGATGGAGGCTTGGGTTTCTCAAGCACTGTCTCGCCTCCAGATCGTACTCCACTGAAAACAGATGGTGCCACCTTCCCCATACGTTCTACACAACAGACAAAAACACAAGTCTGATTTCAGGGATTTTTGCAGGTGAAAACTTTTTTTCCCGCTTGAATTAAGCGTATTTTTTTCTGAACCCATTGGCAGATATTTGTTCTTATTTGAATCATAAATGTAAACAATAAACTCGCTTAATTTTGATTAATTTCTTAATATTTCTCAGAAATATTAAGAACATTTGCACTGGAAAAACACAAGACAAAAATCCTGAGGAAGAACATCACTTTTTGCAGTGTGATCAAAAAGTAGAGTAAAAGTTAGGCTTATATAGTTAGGCTTTGTCATTATATTTACAATACTGACTTATGTTCTCTTTCATTTATTCCTTAATTTTCATTACTTGGTCTTAAAAGGGTCTTTAGAAAGACTTAAATTGAAAATAAATTGAAAAACCTACAGGGACCCTGATCATTCATTATATACAATACTATCCTATAGCATAACTGTACATTACTATTATCATTGTATTAAAACAATATACCATAGAAGTTTTCTTAAGTCTTCTAATCTTTGTATTATGATCAAAATGATATGAAAAAAATGTAAAAGTTGCAAAAGGTATTACATTTTTAAACATCATTTTCAACAGGACAATCCCTGTTCTAATCTAAACTATAATAGCTAATCTATTTACGGTCCAAACAAGACAAATTTACCACACTCCACCATGACCTCGTATGTTTTGCTCTTGACCTCTCCCTTCAGCCCCAGTTTACTGCGGGCTCCTTTCAGGTCCTCCTCCTTTACAACTGGCCTCTTCTTCTTCTTAACCTCTGGCTATATCAAAAGAGAAATGTCAACAGTAGTTAGCACTTATATTGTTACACATACTTTTTGCAATACAGATTTCTAATCTGCTTACTGAATAGATATATCTTCATACCTGAGACATTCTGTATGTTTGCGGGACGGGTCTGGTTTCTGGACAAGTTGGCACCTTGTGTGCTTTGTCTTCTTTTCGTCCTGGCTCTTTTATACTCTTGTCACCAGCTCAGTGTAATATTACAATAATATTACAATAAAATGTTTTACAATAATAACCAATATAATTCACTACTTGAATGCTGAATAAGTTTAAAAAAATTAAACCTTGTTGGTTGTGACAAATGTGTGTAATGATGGAGAGGTTAACATGCCACACATTATATAATCAAACCACTACACACTTTTCTGGGCTGGTGATCAGCCTTTGTGAATGAGCTGGAACCGATGTCATGCACCAATAAAAACAGATATTCAGAAACAGTTTTTATGTCAGGCATTGTGATTGTAACTTCTCTACAAGGATCTAATGTGAGAACTATAAATGTATTGCATTCAGCTGTTAATATTGTATCATCCATTCAAAACCGTTGAAAATTATACCATTTTAAGTTGAGTGATATTTGTATCTCCCCTATTGCAATACTCAGCTGGGGTTTTTTTCTTTTCTTTTTTTTTCAGATATTTTGAGAAAAAAAGTATTTCTATTTAACTTTGAACATGTCAAAGGAGAAAGAAAGTTTAATTTTGATATAAACAATATCAGCATGTTTTTTTAAACAAAACAAAATAATTTATCTACAACAAAATTCAGTCAGAAAACCAATTCAATTTGGTTTTCAGAGACAAAATGTATTAAGTTCCTACACTTTCAGAAATATATGCCATTTGAATTATATATGCCAGAAATGATTGCCATTTACTAAAATAGACACTTGTACAACTATGCCGGGTGTATTTATTAACATTTTTATGCTTTTCTTTAAAAGTTGTAATTTACTGAACCGTGCTTGGGACAGTCACACCATAGGAAGATTTTTATAGCATTTTAAATAATGACAATATTAATTATATTCATTTTTATCCTGTGGGACAGTGAAAATGCCATGTCATGTCAACAACCCATATGTGTGCATACTGTGTATATTTATTATGTATATATAAATACACACACATGCATGTATATTTTGAAAATATTTACATATATGTATATTCATATAATTTATAAATATATTTAATATATAAACATAACATATTTCTTAAATATATACAGTACATGCATGTGTGTATTTATATATACATAATAAATATACAGTACATACACATATTATGTAAACAAATACTTATTCTGAATGCGATTAATCGCTTGACAGCACTAATATATATATATATATTTGGAAATATTCTGCATAAATCTGACCCAAAACATCATCAGATTTTCAAGTCATATAAGTATCAGTCATTTATTTATTGAGAAAAATGATCCAGTGTTACATGTGTGCTGTAAAAGTATGTGAATCTTTGCTTTCAGTACCTGGTGTGACCCCGTTTTGCTGCAGTAACTGAAGGTAAAGTTTCTTGTCAATGCTGATCAGTCCTGCACAATAACATGTAGGAGTTCTAGCCCATTCCTTAGTGCAGAACTACTGTGGGTTTCCTCCTATGAACTGCTTGCTTAGGTCCTTTCACAACATTTTAATTGGATTACGATCTGGACTTTGACTCAGCCATTCCGAAACATTAACTTTGTTCTTCGTTAACCATTCTTTGGTAGAATGACTTGTGTGCTTGGGGTTGTTGTCTTGCTGCATGACCCACGTTCTCTTGAGACTCTGTTCTTAAACAGACTTTTTGGACAACAGTGGCTTTCTTCTTGCAACTCTGCCATGCACACCATGGTTGCTCAGTGTTCTCCTGATGGTGGGCTCATGAACATTAACATTAGCCAATGTGAGAAAGGCCTTTAGTTGCTTAGAAGTTACTCTGGTAACTTTTGCAACCTTGCAGGCTATTACACATCCTGCTTTGGAGTGATCTTTGTTGGTCGACCACTTCTCGGGAAGGTAACAGTGGACTTGAATTTCCTCCATTTGTACACAATCTGTCTGACTGTGGATTTGTGGAGTTCACTCTTTAGAGATTTTGTAATCTTTTCTAGCCTGATGAGCAACATCAACTCTTTTTCCGAGGTCCTCAGTAATCTCCTTTGTTCGTGATATGATTCACTTCCACAAACATGATCAGACTTTGATAGATCCCTGTTCTTTGAATAAAACAGGTCACGTACTGACATTTGATAGTCATTGCACTGACTGAATACACCTCTGCACAGATGGACTCTAATTTCACCTTTAAATTAACTGCTAATCCAAGAGAGTCACATACTTTTGTCACTTACAGATATGCAATATTGGATAATTTTCCTGAATAAATAAATGACAAAGAAAATATTTTTGTCTCATTTGTTTGAATGGGTTCTCTTTGTCTACTTTCAGGAAAATCTGATTATGTTTTGGGTCATATTTATGCAGAAATATAGAAAATTCTAAAGGGTTCACAAACTTTTCAGCAGCACTGCTGTATATAATTCAATGCTATTGTACTTCATTCACTTGAAGCTGATCTGCTGTCTGCTAATGCTTATTGAACACAGAATCAAAGAGGATACAGCTGTGAGCGTCAGGAGAGGTCAGCACAAGTTCACATCGGATATGGGTAATGTCAGCAATGTATAACTGTACAGCTTACTCTGCTTACTCTATTGTACCATAGTGTGTTGAGTTGTTTTGTACACCATAGCATTCCATTATACATATATAACATACAATATATCCAGGTGCTATTTCATTTACACTATTTTATATTTCTCATAGGCTATTGCTTATTCTGTTATATTCATTGTGAAGTAAAACGTATTTATTTAATTATTTATTTTTAATTCAGTGGCGAATTTACACACACACACACACACACACAGGACAATAACTATAATAGGTTGTATTCTGTAGGCTATATTAGTTGTTCCAAATGTTCCACAGTGCAGTTAAAATACTCATTAAAACATATTTTTGATAAATGAACAGGTTGCACATCACTGAAAACACTAATAGAACATTTATCAATAAGTGGAAAGTGTTTTTCACAGCAATGTCGTCGCAAGGTCACGGAATATGAGGTGTATGTGTAAATCCGGAGTGGTGATTGGCTGCTGGGGCTACTGAGTACGAATCTGCATTATCCGGTGTAGTGCCGAATTCTGACCCCCGCCAGATTATTACCCCCCTTGTATTGGTAGGTTTAGGGTTAAGTGTGGGGGAGGGGTTAGGATTAGGGGTGGGGTTAGGATTAGGCAATCAAGTAGCGATTTCAACTAGGGGGGTAATAATTTGGCAGGGAGTCGAAAGGCACAACACCGGTTCTGAGCGTTTCTCGCATTTATTTCTGAGAAAGTGCTCGTTCAATCCCATCACTGCGCTGTAGTATGCATAAATTATAAGTGCGGTATTATGCACGATAAATTATCACTGCTATCGCTTCTGTCTTCCCTCATGGGTCGTGTGTGTTTGTTTCCTCAGTGCCACAAACCAAAAGTTTTGTTTGCGTTTCCCCGCGACGCGAACAAGATAAAGAGCTAACATTTGGGTGCAGGCGGTGGGTTTGCAGTGGCCTACCAACACATGGAAAATATGTTCGTAGCAAACATTTTAAACTGGAGAGCTTTTAGAATTTGGGACTGCTGGAGCCTTTTTGAAAGAAAGACGCTGTACCAATTCCTGTTGATTTTCCATCTCCACAAATTTGGTAAGTGTTTGCTTAAATATACTGTATTTATGTGTATTCATGTATTTATGTTGTCTGTTGCTAACAAAGTGAAAATGAATAGACAGCGTCGATTGTGGAATTAAATTAAGATTTGCTCATGCTGCACCGTATTTCATTTTAGGCAAATTTAGGCAGTTTTTAAAGTGTTGCACATTTGAACAAATCACACAGAGTTCTGTTGAGTTTAGGAATGCAGTGGCCAATCAGAGGCGTTCAGATGAGTCATCGCTGAAACTCATCAGTTTTGAGTGCAGATGTAACGTTACTTACAAGAGATTCATTTCACAGCGTCCTTCGGTGATTATACCTATAGTTTTTTTTTTTTGAGAGAGAAAGTGCTTAAACTCGCCATAGATCTAAGTTTTATATAGCCTACCTATAAAGTATTCGCTGTTTGAATAATCGTGGAAAGGAAACGTTATATAATTAACAATTTCTGTTTTTTTTTATTAAATTGTAATCACGTTAAATTCAGCCCCATAAAACATATTTTATTAGCCTATGACACCCATGTCTGGTTCTTGCCTAAAAAGACGGATTTATGATGTTTAATACATTTGGCTGCTTTTATCCTTACCCTCCGCCTCTCTCAGTTTGGGGAGCAGACATAGTCTGGTTATATAGGCTACAGTTAGATGAAGTAGGATTTGACCTGTGTTGTGTCTTTATCATACATTCTGGAGCAGTTGCCATACAAACTGCTGCTGTAAGATTACATGAAGCACGTTTTTATAATAAAGTTTTATTTACTATTCCAGTGTTTACATGCAAAAAAAAAAACAACAACAAAAAAACGTTAAATTAATCATACAGCTACTGTACATTTTATAAATATAGTCAGTACAAAAAGCTACTGGTGCGAGACTTCATGTTCGTCCTCTCTTTCTCCTGCATGCATGTGATGGTCCAACAAAAAGCGGTGGATTCAGGTGAGGAGAGGCCCTCAACTTCCACAAGATCTCAGAACCGCATCGCTATCCATCTCACGCATGTGCAAACTAGCCCTGCGTCCCAATGTTCATACTATCCATCCTAAATTCTGTGTGGTAGTAGTAATTTTCAATACTATTTAGGGCAGATGGGGTGAATAGTATGCACATTGGGACGCAGGCTAGCTCTCTTATGCACTATCAAATTTATATATATATATATATTATATTATATATATTTCCACTTCTCCGCAATGTATACATAATCCTGTCTGGTGTTTTCCTACTAATCTTAAGCAACTATTTAAACTTGTGTGCCCTATTCTCAGCTTTGTTAAAGGGATAGTTCACCCAAAGATGAAAATTTGATGTTTATCTGCTTACCCCAAGGGCATCCAATATGTAGGTGACTTTGTTTCTTCAGTAGAACACAAACAAAGATTTTTAACTCAAACCGTTGCAGTCTGTCAGTCATATAATGTCAGTCAATGGTACTCGCTTATAAGTGCATTACCGCCACCTATCTCTCAAATGGACCATTGACAATCCTAATCGAGTTTGTAGATGGTGTGTCAATGGTCCATTTAAGACCAAGGTGGCGGTAATGCACTTATAAGTCTGCGATCCGCCGTAAAGCAAGAAGACGACGAAGCGTCACGCGCCTGCTTTTGTGTGTACGAGCTCAGGACAGTTGGACCGGGCGGCGGATCAGAGGTAAAAAAATTATATACTCTTCAGTTTCTTGCACAGACCGATCGATTTGTGTCTTTTAGATCTCAATGTATCGTCACGAGCCGCAGGGTTTAATTTGGTTTTGTCTGTGTATGTTTTTTTTTCCTCTCTCAAAGCCGTGAGTACCATTGACTGACATTATATGACTGACAGACTGCAAAGTTTTGATTTAAAAATCTTTTCATTTGTGTTCTACTGAAGAAACAAAGTCGCCTACATATTGGATGCCCTTGGGGTAAGCAGATAAACTATAGTTTGGGTGAACTATCCCTTAAAAATTGTTTCCTCCTGCTGCCTCAGATTACTACACTTTTTAACCATCACTTCTTTCTGAACGCTATATAAATGTGTTCCTTTATCCTCCTGATGTCTTTATGCACTTTATGAAACTCCCCTTTTTATGCAAACCCTTTCCTCTTTTCACACTCTACCCTCCCACCTTATCAGTTAACCACGCCCCCTTTTTTGGAACGGTGTGAAAAACGACTGCTGATGCAACTTGTTTCAAATGTTAAAACGGAAAGCTTTTATGCAAAACTCACTTTTACAATGAACCTAATTTTTCATCTGCAGTGTGAGTACACAACCACCCTATGATGGTAAAAATCCACCTACTCCTTTAGAGTTTTTCTTCTCCCCATTTAATCAGATTTGGGCTGACAGTCTGAACGAGGCTTTTGTGTCTGCAACCCAATGTGGCGTCACATTGGCATAAGCACCCGTGACGAAAGCTGTCTATTAGCTTAGCTCCTCCCCCAAGTTAAATGAACAAGAATGTCTCAGCTATGTGGTAAACGATCTAAATGTGCTGTTCTTAGCTGTTACAATGAACACAAGATATTCATTTACTCCCGGCATCTGAGCCAAGACACAGTGGCTCCATTTTATTTTTTGAAGGGAATGTGCCTAAAAATCCAGGCAAATACGTGTATGTGCTAACCATTTGACACCAGACTGCTTCGTAAATGAAGGTCAGTACAATGCAGGATTTGCATCAAAGCTGTTAATCAAGGATGGATTAATACCAACTCTGCGTGACCCCACCACTTCACAGCCTCCTTATAACATGTATCTGAGAAGCACGAGTTGTTGGCCATTTCTCAAACGCAGGGCTGCATCCTCCGGAGGTCGCATTTGTAGGCTGCGTACGTCATAAATATCTTATTTTAGAATATTAAATTATAAATTTGACCATTATTCTTAATTAAGTGTAAATTGCTGTAATATGCTTTTGACTCGCAAATGTAAAACGGAACAAAATATCTTCGAGTCATCCAGAACTACACGCGTTTTTGTCCAATCAGATGCTCTGTAGAATGAGACTGTCCCTCCCACTAAATGATCTCTCTTCTCTAATCATGGTTCGTCGGTGTGTATTTGGCTGTTCTAACGCACGTACTTTATTTTGTTTCCCAACCACAATCTGGTTACGAAAAAAGTGGCTGGAGTTTATACATTTCGAAGAAGGGGCTATTTGTGCCAGCTCGCGGCTTTGTGACAGGCACTTCTCTGATGAATCCTTCACTAATTTGGGGATGGTTAATGCTGGGATAACGTGCTACCTTACGTTAGCAAACACGGCCGTTCCCACCCTGTACACTGTAGGCGCTTCCCCTCCCGCACGAGTAAGTATTGTTTTCTTCAGAAGCTTCTTAGACGTTGCACTTCTTTCATCCAAATATAAATCACTAGGCTCTCCGGAAACAACCTTTCTTGTATGCTCGTAACGTGACGTAGCGGCGTCATGACGCAGGAATCATTTGAACCGGATCCTTCGAACCGATTCTTTGAAACGAACAGTTCGCGCCACGGTAAAGAGTCGGATTCACAAACACTGAACGAGCATGGCAAGCGACGGACAGATATGGTGAAAAGGTGCATTTTGGGTTGTTATCCGCACAAAACATTGTTCCCTTTCCCCAAGCTGCCGTGGTTGCGAGCCCGCTGGCTTGAATTTTTGCATTTTGAGGAAGGAGGAATATCGGAGAGCTCGCGGATGTGTGCGAAGCATTTCGCCCCAGAATGCTTCACAAATTTACAGCAGTACAAAATGGGCTTCGCGGACTTTCTTAGCTTGATAGATATGGCTGTTCCGACAATATACACCGTTGGTCTGGCACCGAGTGTGAAGGTAAGTAGTTACGCCTGCCTGGTTAACATTGCAGTTTATTCTATCGAAGAACCGCCCACTCTGACCGGAAGTAGCATGTTAGTTTTTTGCTTTTAAAGGGACAGTTCACCGTAAAAACGAAAATAGTCATTTACTCCCCTCATAACGTTCCCAACCTGTATGACGTTTGGTTCAGTGGAAGAGAATACAATATAGTTTGAAGAATGTTTGTACCAAACAACAACAAAACCAGTTACCACTGACTTCCATTTTATGGACAAATAAAAAACACTGAAATTCTCACACTATCATTCATAGAAGAAACAAATTGGCTAAGTCTGGATAGTAGTCTTTGCGAACAGGTTTTACAGGTAATGTTTAAAAATGTGTCAACTTTAAGGTCAAAATGTCTGTGGTTCATGGTTTTGTTGTTTTCTCACAACACACGAGCTATAGAAAGAATTTTTTCATTGCTTTATTTCTGTATTGCTTCATCTTTCCAACAGCCAATAACACGCGAGATGGGCTGCCAATGTAATGCTCCCATTCTAAAGAGCGCTGCGGTCCAAGCAGTACGCACCCAGAAAAAGCCAAAACGGAGAAGTAAAGGTAACATATTTTTAATTTAATTTGTGATTTTAACAGTTTTATGTTTTGCTTCACTGCTTTGATTTTCATTTTTATGTGGTTTAATAACAGCCATTCAAGTGAGACCTCTTTTGAGTCATTGTGCTAGTGTGTCCTGCTCTGATGAGGATTTTCCCGTCAAATCTGAATCTTCATTTACATTAACACCAATTAAAAGGCCACGCATGGAGGATTCCCCTGAGGGGTCACCATACAGCTCAGAAGAGCCAACAGATGACACCCACGTGCCTAATATAATTAAAGATGACGACATAAAGTAAGTCTGTCCATGTTTAATTTTGGGAAATTGTTTTGTAAACTCACAACCAGCTATATGTTGGTATTGAACACCCATTTTTCATGATTTAGTCAAATCCAGAATATAACTAAAGTTCACATCAAGAATGAACTATATTGGGATACATTCACACCGCAGACAAATGTGGCCCAATTTTTTTGGCTCACGTGACTCAGATCGGTTTTTCTAATGACAATGTGAACAGCACAAACCACACAGAATCTGATCTTTTCAATTCCGATTTGTGCTACTTCCATATGTGGTATTAAATCCGATACACGTTAGACATTTTACAATGTGACCGCAGTCTAAACAGACATATCGTAATTCATGCGACTTGTCACAATTCTGCGCTCATAGGAGTCACTTCAAAGATTTTACATACCCAAGGTTATAGAGTGACTGCAACAATTATTTTTATAGTTGTGGCGTGTACTTCCCTAATTGTATAGAATTGGAATGATTATTCAAACTTTATAGTTATCGTCTTTAGCTTGAATAGTGTGCATCGGTCATATTACAGAAGTTCAAAAAAGTATGCCATTTAAAATGCTCTGAATTACAATTCGCAAGCAAATTTTATTTTCTAAAATGCTCACACACACACACGAATGCTTCAATCACCAGAATTTGAACAAATTCTGGTCATTGAAGCATTCTTTTGTTGATAAAATATGTAAAAAAAAAAAAGTTGTGGAAGAGAAGTTACACAATTAAATAACATACAAATAGCCATTTTTACACTTTATTGAAAAAGCATACATAATCCGTCAGTAATTAAGTACTAAACAATATTAGATGATTAACACCCCTCTCCACATCCAATTTGTTTCATTCTCCAACTGCAACCAAGATTGCTCTGTAATAATAGTCAGAATCAAACCCGAAAAGGGAAAGGCAGTTATATTGCCACCTAGACAAAATCCTTATCAGTAACCGTGATCATTCAGCAGGCCTGACCAGAAGGCCTGGTTTCAATTCATCCCTGTAAAATAAACACAAACCGTGTGCAAACATTACTCCCACAAACTTGGTCCATTAAATATCAGTTGACAATACAAGTGATAAAACAACTGGTCCTGTACTCCCAATTACATTCACTCCAACTCTAACCCTGCAGGCATCTTCCTCTTCACATTATATCCATCATCAGAATAAAGATTACAAAGACTAATTTGGCATAAGCAGTCTCCGGTTTAAGATTTTTGCAGAGAATGCATGGTGCAAATGCATCATTCTCCAAGGATTTGTGCTTTTAGTGTTGGAATAAAATCAAATGCTCCGTAGAGCAGAAAAGTTTGAGGGTGGATGAGAAAGCATTTGGAAGAAAGGCCTGCTGGTTTAGGGTTTAGAATTTGACAGTGTCTGAGTATATAGAGGCAACAGGGAATGCTTAAAAACACAAAATCTGAAGGTAATACCGCATAAAAAGATATCACAACGTAACGCCAAACTGTGCAAGAAGTAACAGAAGCATTCGCACCACAGCATCTACCCTGCGATGAGTAGCAAAACAGAAACATGACGGTTCACCCAAAAATGAAAAGCATCGTGCACTCTCCATGTTGTTCAAAGACTGACTTTTGTTCTTCTGTGAGAAATAAAATTGAAAAGTGCCTTTTTTTTTTTTTGTCCTTTTTTTTTGTCAGTTGGGTCCAATGATTTTTGGACCTCAATGTTCTTAACTTTCTACAGAAGAATGAAAGTCATACAGGTTTGGACGACATGAGGGCGAGTGACTGAATTTTCATTTTTGAGTGAACTGAGTAACCTTTTAAGAGGCCATACAAACAGCAAAATAAATACAGGGAAAGTTAGTGTTAGAACACAGTGACACTGAATTGAGGCAGATACACTTTGCAATGCCAAACAGTCAGACAAGCCATCCCCCAATCTGGGGTCTGAAACGGCCATCCCTGGATTTACGTACCTTCTCAGAACGTCTGCTGCCAAATGGTTAAAAACATACATTGCAAGCAGACTGTACCAACTGTATTGTAATGCTAGCTCATAACACCATGCTATTAAATGTTACAGAATAACACTGGTCAGCAATTTCCTCACAGCTGACACGCACAAAACTTTCTGCTGCAGCTACACTCACAAATGTGCTTTGGAACCGACTTCGAGTGACCTTGAACATTCGTCCAAGTCAGTGTTCAATCACATGCATATGGTTAAAGGTACTTATGTCAGAGGAACAACATCAGTATGCTATTTGAATTGCTTTTTTCAGTTTAAAGGCTGGATAGATGCAAAGAGGAGATGTAGTGTGTTGTATATCCACTGGAGAAATCACATTCTTTAAGCATGACAAAGCACAAAAAAACCTTTACAGACTGAAAATACTATGTTCTACCCTTTGACATAGGGTAGCAAAAATCTTTCTAGTGCTGTCCGGAGGCTTGGGTCCTTTACCCCACTAATCATAGGTTGAGTTAGTCTTAATGGCCCTCACTTTCTGATCCATGTTCAGGTAAATGAGGTGGGGTCATGAGAATGAGAGAGGCCTCAAGTCTAAATTGATCTGAATTCAAACTGGAATACCAAACCGGTGCTTCT
This sequence comes from Barbus barbus, assembly GCF_936440315.1. Lineage (NCBI taxonomy): Eukaryota > Metazoa > Chordata > Actinopteri > Cypriniformes > Cyprinidae > Barbus > Barbus barbus. The sequence continues at coordinate 16,289,122 of NC_136715.1, read as the reverse complement.
TTTTCTTAACAGGCTTGAGCCCTGTGAGTCTTCGTACATCGTCGTCACCATCTGAATCCTCCATTTCGTCATCTGCAGAGAACAGAATCTGACCAGCACAAGAGGAAGAGGCCAAAGAGAAAGACGGTGTTCAACTAATCATTTAAAAAAAACAAACAAACAGGTGATACTGAAAACATATCATCCTAAAAAGTGGAATACACCTCGCAAACCTAAATAAAGTAGGTAATATTCTCCATTACATTCTGAGTGAGCTGCTCATCCCTTTACAAGTGAGAAAGATGGACTATAAATCATCTCAAACATCTGGCATGTCAACGAATTAGTATTTGACAGATATTGTGTGTGGATGGAAATGTTACACTCGAGATGACTGTTCTCACTGTCAAGTTCCCTCCTCAAATGACTTGCCTTGTCTCAAATCTAGCACTAGCACAGGATATACATGTATTCAAGAGATGTTATTGGGTCAAACATCATAAATACAGAAATATTAGTAGCATGTTAGCAAACCACATACACGGTGTTCTATTCATCCTTAAAAAAAAAGTCTTCCACTGAAAGTCAAGTTTGACCATAGTTCATAACTGGATGTCTTGTTAATCAGAACAGTCTGTCCAGCCTTTTCTTTAGGGCATACCTGCTTTGTTAAATTGTAAACTCACTGACTTATGGTTATACACACTTCAGGTCTGAAATGTTGGGAAACATTAAGGAGCTGTCATGTATTTGTACTCGGGGGGGGGGGGGGGGGGGGCATGTAAAAGGGGATGTCCCATTTACGACTTGGGTAGAGGGATGATTTTGAATTTAACACTGTAGGTCAAAGGAAAGCCCAAAATATGAATTCTGCCATTTAAAGATGTTCAAGGAGCAGCAAGAGTGTCTTGCCAAAGCAAGTCTCTTTGGATTCAGATCTCAAATGTTTAGACTTTGTTGACCGTTATTGTTTTATACATTCCATAAACTAATAAATGTTATTTATGTAATCACGTCATCAGTTATGATTTTCTTTAACGTAAAAGGTTTTAATCTGTGGTTTAAACATGCAAATCATCTAATTTCCAATAAAAATGTTAACATTACAAGGTTTTTTTTTTCCCTCCAGAGTGTGACCAAATCATTTAAACCAGCTATGTTGCTGGTGCTCATGTCTAAAATTATGTAATTATTAATTATTACTCCTACTGAATGGGAGCCTATGGCAGCCCTATAAATGGAATGAGAAAGTGAGGAAATTTGGCACAATTGTAAAGATGGAAATGAAGAGTGATTTGACCAATTTTGGAATCTGTAGAATCAACTCTGTGGCACCACCACCAGTTCAAAAATTCACTTTTCTAAAGCTTATACATTTTGAAACCTTTGTTCTAGGAAAATGAAGCTTAGTTTCTTAATAATCTCCTCATTCTGATTGATCACATTTAATAGTTTACAGTAAGACTCCACCCATAACAGTAGTGGCCATTTTATATGGTACAGTATTACGTTTACCGTCACTAAATTTGCCCAATTCTTACGAAAATTGGGGAGGATCTTTGGACTAAGCTGGACAGAAATTACTAGGGCTGCCACTAACGATTAATCGAAAAATTAGTCGATACGATTAATTTCTAGCCAAAAAAAAAGTTAATTAAAAATGAAATCCAAATTTCTATAAAATCCTTTTTTTTAAAGCAAAAGTGAAGTGCAACAGAGTGCAAGCAGCAAAAGTGTCCATCTCATTGTCCAAATCACTGAAATCAAAGTTCAGTGTTATAGTGTGAGAATGACAACATATCCACGCGTTCTAGACTACTAATAAAATTATAATCAAAACTTTTTAAAGGAGTATTTACCAGAATGTTTAGGTGAAAAATGTAAATGTGCAGTATTTCTGTAAAATACTTTTTAATATAAAATCAATTTAATTGGAGATGCTTTTTATTATTAATTTAATGGAACAATTAAAATGGAATCCAGAAAATAATGGAAAACAGAATTTGGTACAGGTAAAACTCTAATTAATTAGACAGGCTTTTTGATTAATAAAATTTAAACTGAATTTGGAAATAAAACTGATTTCATAGGGCCCTATAATTATAATAACACGATACAATAGCTTTTAAAATGACTTAAAGTACACACAGGTCCTTTTCAAAAAATTAGCATATTGTGATAAAGTTCATTATTTTCTGTAATGTACTGATAAACATTAGACTTTCATATATTTTAGATTCATTACAACACAACTGAAGTAGTTCAAGCCTTTTATTGTTTTAATATTGATGATTTTGGCATACAGCTCATGAAAACCCAAAATTCCTATCTCAAAAAATTAGCATATTTCATCCGACCAATAAAAGAATGGCCATTATGTTCATTAATGCACTCAATACTTGGTCGGGAATCCTTTTGCAGAAATTACTGCTTCAATGCGGCGTGGCATGGAGGCAATCAGCCTGTGGCACTGCTGAGGTGTTATGGAGGCCCAGGATGCTTCGATAGCGGCCTTAAGCTCATCCAGAGTGTTGGGTCTTGCATCTCTCAACTTTCTCTTCACAATATCCCACAGATTCTCTATGGGGTTCAGGTCAGGAGAGTTCAGGCCAATTGAGCACAGTAATACCATGGTCAGTAAACCATTTACCAGTGGTTTTGGCACTGTGAGCAGGTGCCAGGTCGTGCTGAAAAATGAAATCTTCATCTCCATAAAGCTTTTCAGCAGATGGAAGCATGAAGTGCTCCAAAATCTCCTGATAGCTAGCTGCATTGACCCTGCCCTTGATAAAACACAGTGGACCAACACCAGCATCACTGACTGTGGGTACTTGACACTGGACTTCAGGCATTTTGGCATTTCCCTCTCCCCAGTCTTCCTCCAGACTCTGGCACCTTGATTTCCGAATGACATGCAAAATTTGCTTTCATCCGAAAAAAGTACTTTGGACCACTGAGCAACAGTCCAGTGCTGCTTCTCTGTAGCCCAGGTCAGGCGCTTCTGCCGCTGTTTCTGGTTCAAAAGTGGCTTGACCTGGGGAATGCGGCACCTGTAGCCCATTTCCTGCACACGCCTGTACACGGTGGCTCTGGATGTTTCTACTCCAGACTCAGTCCACTGCTTCCGCAGGTCCCCCAAGGTCTGGAATCGGTCCTTCTCCACAATCTTCCTCAGGGTCCGGTCACCTCTTCTCGTTGTGCTGCGTTTTCTGCCACACTTTTTCCTTCCCACAGACTTCCCACTGAGGTGCCTTGATACAGCACTCTGGGAACAGCCTATTTGTTCAGAAATTTCTTTCTGTGTCTTACCCTCTTGCTTGAGGGTGTCAATGATGGCCTTCTGGACAGCAGTCAGGTCGGCAGTCTTACCCATGATTGCGGTTTTGAGTAATGAACCAGGCTGGGAGTTTTTAAAAGCCTCAGGAATCTTTTGCAGGTGTTTAGAGTTAATTAGTTGATTCAGATGATTAGGTTAATAGCTCGTTTAGAGAACCTTTTCATGATATGCTAATTTTTTGAGATAGGAATTTTGGGTTTTCATGAGCTGTATGCCAAAATCATCAATATTAAAACAATAAAAGGCTTGAACTACTTCAGTTGTGTTGTAATGAATCTAAAATATATGAAAGTCTAATGTTTATCAGTACATTACAGAAAATAATGAACTTTATCACAATATGCTAATTTTTTGAAAAGGACCTGTAAATAATAGCAATGATGCAATAATAATTAGTTCAAATATAGTATCAAAAGCAAGAAATCATATGGGTTTTATTGAGCAAAACTGTTAAAATACAATGTATTATAAACAATAGAGCTAATGTAGATTACGCATAACAACAAAGGCCTGCAAAGGGCGCCGACGCCTGACGACTGTTTTTACACATTACTGTTTAATATTGATCAAGCACCATTTAATTCAAACGTACAAACTTAATCTTTAATATTTGGCCATTTCTTTAGGACAAATGCTACAGCCACTGTACATGAATGTGTGGAGATCAAACCGTGTAAACTCAGAGTGAGGGTTTGAGCTTTTATTTTGAAATCGCGATGTATTCTCCTGTGTTTGTGTAGATTTATAAATGATTTACCTTACAAATCTGATGAAATGGCGCACGCTGCGTTCCCATATGAACGTTATAATAAACCCAAACTCACAACATCATGCAGAGATGGAGTATGAGACGCTCCACATGTAAATGACAGTTTCTGTGGAGCTACTGTGAACGGAGCCGTTATGAGACGCACGATCTTAACCTACACGCATGTAAATAATTAAAGGGCATATACTGTATTAAAACCGCTTCGCATATAATTATTTAATCATAGCGTTTGTGAATTCACAAATATGATTTTTAAATGGGTTTAATATATCATGCAGCCATGGAAAATAGTCTAAAAATGTGTTTTATGGATTCTCGTCCGTGAAATGCGCCACTTCCGCTATTTTGCCGGTTAGTCGACGCGCGCAAAATGAAGTCGATTTTTAAAAATCGGCTAGTCGACAAAAATCGACGAATCACGACAGCCCTAGAAATGACTGAACAAAATTCTAATATTTTGGTCAAAAGTTATGGTGTCATGAACTTAATTTGGTAGGCTGAGGGGACATACCAAAGTTCGAAACAGTGCCACCTATGGGTCATGAGATACCAAAAATTGACACACTTGCTTAAAACTTAAAAAAAAAAAAAAATTCAGAAATCTTGATCTTGAATTATGATTCCATGATGTTACCTGAGAAGTCTGAACAAAGTGCGACCTAGTGTTCCAGAGATGCAAAGAATTTAGCAAAAATGCTTATAACTTTCGACACTTGTTTTGCTTCTGCCAATTATGAAGTTCTCTCATCACTGGTTAACATACTAACCGGTTACCATTCTTTCTAATATGACTCTTCAGCTATCATATTAACCATAAACTACATTAGTAATAAATTAGCTTATCAAGCTAATCTGGTCAACATGTTAAGCAATGCTTTTGTGTGCTCATTCTCACACTGAAAGCTCTCCCCAGCAGCCTGATGAATGTACATCAACTAAGTAGTGCACTCTGCTAAGACTTTCAAGTTGTGGGTTCTAATTCCTGTGGAACGTTTTTGGACCCCAAGAAGTACTGTGGCAAAAAAGTATGCAGAAGTTGCTTCATTTCTAAAAGTGATCTGATATATGCAGGGATGCACATAAGTGGTGCGCAATAATAGTTATTCAATTATTACTAATTCTTTTATATAGTTATATTTAATGGGTCACACTATGTACAGTGTGAACACCAAACCAAATCTCCAGGTGCTCTCGTGAGAACCGCACTGAAAAACTTATGTACACCCCTGGATATACATATAGATAGAGGGCAATATATTGGATAGACAGATGCAGGCAGGCAGGTTGCGTAGCTGGCTTGGCACATATAACTGCTTACAGTTCTTGTTCAATTAAAATATTATTTAATTAACAGCCATAGGAATAATCCTTTTCCTATCACATCAAAGTGACTCAGTAAGAGTAACTTACTTCTGATTCAGAGTCATCGTGTGACAATGCCCGTCTATAGCGCACTTTGCTGCTGCCACGAGGGTCATCTTCTGCTTCCCTCTCCTCCAATTTGGCTTTTGTTCTGCCCTTCTTCATTAGAAAGTTATCTACCACCCAGAACATCAGAGCCTGGATACGCACACAAACAGGGGCAAACATTCAGACACAAACAGATGTGTTGCAAGAATGACAGAACCGCCTGTCATATAGATTTATACAGAAGATTTAGAGCAGGGGTTCTCAAAGTCTACATTCAAAGGTACAAATCTGAATTTTCATCAGTGTCAAAGGTCCGGAACAATTGGTTATAACAAAACGTGTTTTTAATAAACATGCATAACATATAACAAATAAACACTCATTTAAAAAAAAAAGGTTCCCTTTGCATTCAAAATACTTTAATAACAAGTGCAAAAGTGGCAAAACAATTAATTTAAGTGTCAGCAGTAGAAGTCGACCTATAATGTTTTTTCTCTGGCCAATGCCGATATTTAGAAATCAGGGCAGCCTATGGCCGATATATGATGCAGAATTTTTGGGCCGATTTTCTCTTTTTTTCCCTTTATATCAAAAGAGAGTTTGCGTAAATGGTTATTGCAGGGCACAAGATAGTAATAGTAGTAGTAGTAGCCTAATTCATAGTAATAATACATGGCTCAAAACTTAAGCACCTTCTCAAAACAGTTCTGAAGCATGCTTTTTTGTTTATGTTTGCTGACAGACACCAGTGTTTCCCGCAGACTAGCAAATGCAAGTTGATTCTCTGCCAGCAGGAGGCGCTGTTGGAGCGTGATATATAGCTGTTTCCCCGGTAACGACTGTAATCAAATAAGCGCTACTTTATCAGCCATTACAGGAAAGACCAAATGAAAATTGGCATCAAAGCTTTTCTGAAGAAAACGGACGGTTCTTTTAAAAGATACATTCATATAAAAACACCCGCGCAGCATTTTATTTTTGAAACGCGCAGTGCTCAGTTTATTCAACGAAGTATAAGCCTTTTGGAAAATCTATTTGTAGCGGTCAGTTTTGATATTGTGACAAGCCGCCACAAATAAATGTATACACTGGGCACTGCTATAAGACAAATTGCCATAATATAAGTGATAGCAAAACAAAACAAAAAAATAAAAATATTAGCGGTGAAATGTCGCCGATTATGTCAAACGTCATACGCTCACTGGATGTCATGATGGCAACAAATGTCATGAAGGAAAAGTTTGAATATCTCGCCTGCAATTTCGGACCTTCTCCAAATGACATAAGAATAAATAAACAAATGATTTACAAGTTTAACGTGCGTTTATCAAAGTAGGAAATATAATTAGTGTTCTTGAAATATGAAATAGAAGCAGGTCCGGATTGAATTCCCTCCGGGTCCGGATCCGGACCGGAGTCCGGACTTTGAGAAGCACTGATTTAGAGCATGTAAGCCACATTTTCTCTACATAAGAAACAAGCAGTGAGGAAAATACAAATATTTATGTACAAATACATAGCAAAAATATATAGAAATCACAACAAAATGCAAAAATAAAAGTAATCATTACATAACCAATAGGATGCTAGGATTTTTAATGATTTACGTAAATAATGTTACAAAAGGTTTCTATTTTAAATAAATGCAGTTTTTTTTTTTTTACTTTATACCAATCAAAGAATCCTGATTTTTTTTTTTTCATAGTTTACACAGACAAAAAAAAAAAAAAAAAAAAAAATTATCGGCACAATTTTCAACATCCATAATAATGTTTCCTACACAAATCTGCATATTGAAATGACTTATTAAGGATCGTGTTACACTGAAGACTAGAGTAATGTATAATCACAGGAATAAATTACATTGCATATTTGATTAAATCAGAAAAAAGTTATTTTAAAACTTGTTTCACAATATTACTGTTTTTACTGTATATTTGATCAAATAAATGCATCCTTGATGAGCAAAGGCACAAAAAAAAAAGCATATGAGCATTAAAAAAATTAAAATTCTATAAAAAAATAAACTAACCTCAAACCTCTGAATGGTAACAATACATAGAAGTGTCTCACTTACGTTCACGAAAAACGGGACAATTAGCATAACGATAGCTAGTTCCAGATGAGGGTTTGTTATGGGGTTGAGCGTAGCCAACTGTCCAACACACACAAATACCAGTCAAATACATCATAAACCAAATAATTAAAACAACCATAATTGAGTGACAATTTTCAGTTTTGGGTGTAATATTTCCTTAACTGCAAGTTAGTAAAGCAGTATTATAATGATACTTGATGATAATACATTTTCTCCAAACACATCAGTTAGTTCAGAACATGAAACACAAACATCCATTAGTATTTGGACACCTGACTGACCTTCTTCCACTGTGGCAGGAGGAGGACCAACATGATCATGACCTTCTCAAACATCATGATGAGGATGTAGAGAGCACACTGACCCACCCAGGCACTGCACTGAACCGGCTCACCTATGTGCAAACATTAGAAATACAACACTTCAAAACAGTGGTTCTCAACCAGGAAGACCCAGCAAACCTCCAAGAGGGCCCCAAGATGACTTATAAAATAAGGCAAAATAAGCATTAAAACATAAGTGTCTTTAATTCCCCCCCATTTTTATTTTAAAGAATCAGGATTCCCATGGCCTTGAAAAATGTGGATACATGAGGAAGCCTAGACCTGGAAAGTCATGTAAATGAATAAAATCATAATTATCTTTAGAAAGAATACTTATTTGGTAAATCACATAAAATATGAAATCACAGGTTCTTTGAATATTGTTATGGGAGTGGGGCTGGAGTGAAAAAGGTTAAGAATCACTGCTTGAAAACAATTTCCTGTTCATTAATCATCATAAATGCATCTTTCACTGTCAATGAGATCCCACAACCCTGTATGTGACTAGTTAAGTTAATCTCATGAATTAATTCAACATAATTTCATTACAGTGCCTTGAAAGATGGTCCGACTAGTTTCTTTTGGGAAGAAAGGGAACCTTGATATAAAAACACTGTTAAATCATTGATTAGACTTATTGTTTGGTTTTAGACAGGCATTATATTCCGTGAAGAACAAGATTTCGATCCTAATTTGAAATGAATTTAATTCAGGGAACACAAATTGAACAATGGCAAGGAATGAAAGGACTGATTCAATTTCCCATTCATGAGTCTGAGGACTGTCCTCTTTATACGAGGCCACATTCACATAAAGAAGCTCAACGGAAGTGTCTACTGATCCATGATTAACTCACGGTTCCCACTAGATTTTCAATTTACTCCTAACAATTGATGTTAAGGCTCATACCATACTCTCCAAAACGCAGCGAATCCCACTGTCTCCATTCAACCACAGCACTAACAGCCTTCACGCCGCCATAGATCACCAGCATGCCCAGTGTAGCATCCAAAAGGAAGTTGATCAGGTATCTGCGGAAAACAACACAGGGAGTTGGTCGCTGATAACAAATATGTAAAAACCACAAACACAAAACACTACAGGAAGTACAATGATGTGTGGGGGAAACATTGAAACGACAATGCGCACACAGACTCACAGTGAACATGGGTCCTCCTCTGTGAGGTCAGACAGGTAGACATTGGCAAAGTGAATGAAGAGCATCCCTATGGCCTGTTTGGAGGTGTCCAGAAACCTGAGAGAGGTGAAGGGGAGGAAGGGGCGGTGAGAGGGAGGAGACCTGATTAGAACTCACCGTTAAATCATGAGGGTAACGGGGCTACAGAGGGCTGCTAGAAAGATCTTGGGTTAGTGGAGTGCAGCATTGACCGTGCATGTGTTTAAGTATCTAGGGCTTGCTAATGACACAAAATGGTGTTTTACCAGATTCTCCAGGGTCTCCGTTCGTGCTTGGGCTCCCTGAAGCGTTTCACTGTGGAGAGGAAACACAAGCTTTCATATTGGAAGCAGGAAAAATGGGGTGATCAATAATGTCTGCCACATGGGGGTAGTGCTACTGATGCTAAAAACTCTTTCCTGGCTCTAGCAGATACAGAGCTATGAAAACACAGAGGTCAATATACAATACATGAGATTAACATTTCAAAAGGGGAAGAGCTAAATGAGGAACTGCATCACAGCTTTAAAGAGTTTTCTGCTTTCACATGCAAAACCAAAACAATGCGCAATTGTAGCAGTCATTACAATTTTATTTCCCTAAGAAAAATAAAATATTGCAAAAAAAAACTACTTAATGTTTTATTTTTTATTTCCATGCTTTTAATAATGCCATTTTCTTTATTATATTATACAATATATTTGTTCTTTATATCCCCCAAAATATCAAAATATAATTTTAAAGGGGTGCACTAGATGTATGAACTGTATGTTTATGTTTTCATATAAATATTTAGATTCTGACAACAAACATTGTGAACCGCATCGGAGAGGACAATGGCTGGCAGTGTTGCTTCAAAGAAGAAGTGAGAACTGCTGCTTTTTAGGCTGTGGAAACCGCTAGTGCAGCCACCCTAGTTTCCAAACGTGACCCAATGGTTCACACAAATAAAGGGCAGCCTGTTTCACACAACGGCTGTTTGTTTGTGTACAGCTATTAACTGTGTCCCCTGAACACAATCTCTTACTCTTTACAATTACAGCTCACATAACCACTGAGAGATGACGACACATAACTTACAATTTCACACATCTCGTATATACCTCTGGATTACCCTGTTCTATTGGACTGTTGTAGTGGGGTTTTTTTCTCTATTGAGTTATCAAGAGACCTAAGAGTCAGGTGATCTCTGGGTCAAAAAAACAAGGATAACTAGTAAAAATCTATCTTCAACTTTAAAATGTGCTTTAATAAAGTCTATTCTATTTTTTGCTATAAGTTCTCTTATGCATGCAAATACAAAATTATCTATTAGTTATTAGTCAATGAAATTAGATTTTTTAAAAAAAAGAAAAAAAGTGTCTCAAAATGATCTCAACAATACCATTCCTCTGTCATTGTTGTGGTTTTGACTCCAATATATTTAGTTATTTTTTAAACTGTTACAGTCATCGTTCTTGGTATGAACACCCAGCACAGATTCTTTCATGTCAAGTGTATGAAAGTACACACATGCCCAAAAACCTGTAAATTAGTCTGTAAATTATGTAAACAAGTTAAGAAGATCTGAGAGAGTGTGGCCAAGCAAAAACCAAAGATCCAACATTATGTACCCTTTAAATGTGCTCTCACACTGTCCTTAATTAAAGTACTGTGACAGGTTGACAGTGGTGAGCATGCAGGTACAGCACTGCACTGCATGATTCAGAAACATGCCTTGACCTGTGCGCTTCTAGGACCAAACCCTTAAAGCTGGGGACACGCTACACAACTAGCGGAAACATTCTAAGACTGACCTCAACACACTTAAAGACCGTTACCATCGACCGGAGCAGATTCTAGTCTTTGACAGTCAGAGAAGAGCACAAACCTAACGACTGAGTCAGTCTGCTACACAACACACTTAACGACTGCAGGTCACGATTGGACAAATTCTGCCTAACCAAAAATAAATAAAAATTTAAAAAAAAAGCACTCACAAAAACGCGTCTACCCGCTTTCCCGCAGCTGCTCCCTCCCCGCCACAGAAAACACCGGTGCTTTTCCCTATTGAGATGTTAAGGTTTGTTTGACTTTTCCAAGTTTGTGCTTAATATAACAGAAAACATTAGCTTTCCTGCTATGTTGGTTTTCCAAATAAACGCCATAGCAATGTGTCTTGAATATGTTTTGCATTATAAGTCCAATGCCTCTTTCTTTTTGCAATTAGGCCTAGGTCTTTTCAGTTCCCTTAATTATAACATCTCTAGTGCTATTTTTAAATGTTTAGTCAAGCAACCATATGTTAATTAATGTATGTCTAAAATCAGGGATTAACAATGAATTGGTTCTAAGTAAAAACAGCAGGCTACTTTTCCATAGGTTTGAATGAAATAAAACATTAGGCTACTTAGGCTAATAAATTCATGGCAATGTAATTTCCTCATCCATTTGACAAAAATATTATATAATTAATATATAATCATTTAATTTCATATGTATTTTTAATGATTTTTTTATGAAAACTTAGTTTTGAAGAATAGAAGCAATAGGCTATTCGTTGTTCCTATATTGGTTATGAAGAAAATTCGTTGGCCTAACATATTTGTTATTAAATTGATTTAAAAATCTTCATAAAATTTAAGAAGTTCAAAGTTACGTAAACTTTGATTGGACTGCAGATCGAAATAAATGAATTCTTGATATTCTTTAAAATGAGAGAAATCACTGACAATTTAGGCTAGGGGCTAAGGGTCATCGACTGCAAAAAAAAAAAAAAAGACGTTAATTTGCAGTGTTAACTTATGAATTAAAAGAATGACAAGAAATTACAACAAGAACAATCCAATTTTTGTTCTTGTAATCAAAAAAAAAAAATTACAAAATAAATGCTGAATGATGTTTGACAGTGAACATCTCCACTGCATAACCACGTACAATCGCGGGTGTCAGTCGCAAATATTAAATATGTTTTAAAAAATCTTTGTGAAAACGACTGGCAACAACTGGTTCTTGAATTCTAAGATTATAATCTTTAGACACCACACACTATGTGATTTTTCTGCTGACTGCAAACAGCGACTGAGCCCAACTGGAACAGACCCGGTCCGACTGGGCACGATCAGCTGCCAGTAATTAATTCCATTCATAATCGGCCTCACAATCGTGTAGTGTGTTCTCGGCTTAAGTCTTCAATGAGTCAACCTGAATTGATAAAGTTTCTTTAATATTGCAAAAAATAAAAAATAAATAGTATAGACAGATCTGTTTGTCCATATTATGACATACATTTGAGTGTAACAGATTATTGGTGGTGGTGGTGGTGGAGGAGAGACCCCCCCACACACATGATTGTAAAGCGCTTTGGGTGTACAGCAATACACCATAAAGCGCTATATAAATGCATCATTCATTCATATTGAAAAAATGCATCATTGTTTAAAAGATTTTGAGATGTGACCGTTGTGCTCAAAAGTGGAGGCAAAGTAATGAAAGTTTGAAGGGACTAAATGACTGGATGGGTGCTATCAGAATGAGAGTCCAAACAGCTAATAAAAAAAACGCAGTAGTATTTTTTTTCATGATGGATTTGGGTATTACAAACATGCAGCTTTTCGCTTCAAAAGATAGTAATTGATAGACTGCAGTCATGTGGATTATTGTGTGTTTTTATCAGCTGTCAGCACCCATTCACTGCAGAGGATCCATTTGGCTAGCATGTAATGTAATGCTAAATTTCTCCAAATCTGTTCCGCTCAAGAAACAAACTCATGTACATCTCGGATGGCCTGAGTGTGAGTACATTTTATATTTTATTATCTACTCCTTTAATGAAGACAGTTACCCTATACTTACACATAAGGGTGCTGAAGGCCACCACTCCCAGCAGGCCCTGCAGGAAGATGCCAAAGGAGTCCATGAAGTCCCCGTTTGAGCAGCCCCTTGTATCAGGATCAGTGGGCGAGGAGTTGGAGGATGCAGACGGCAGTTGACCCCGCGACAGCACGCTGACCCCAACACCCGCCATTGCGCAACACTTGATGGTTCGAGTGGTTTAAAAAAGCCAGAAAATATCAGTCTCGAGAGGTGGAAATGATCGACAGGACGATGACACAGCTATGATACATAATGAAGGCTCTCCTATGAGCCTCAAGTCACGGTTACTGAAGCGCAGATGTATCGTGTTTCATACTGGTCCTCGATGCGTCGCCATCCAGTTGTGAGTTACCTAATGTCTGTCAGCAGGTTGTGCTGTATAAACATCTCCTTCAGCATCGAGTAAACATGCTACAGACTCAGATGTGTTGCGGTAGATGCTCTCAATACTACAACACACACGTTGTCATGGAGACATTTATCGGTTATATTATTGTACAGCGCGTGCGGTTAGCTGCTAGAATAAAGATACTGTGGCTTTACGGTTAAATTAAAGCGGTTAAACGGTTACGGTTAAAGTAAGTCAAGAAATAAGGCCTTCACAACTTCACTTCCCGTTACAACGCCGTTTGAAAGGCAAATAACACGCGGAAGATTCGGTAGCGCTAGCTCTGCTGTTTTATAGCAAGAGTCCGGTCAGCCGCTCCTGCTAACAAACCATCTGAGGAAAAACCCGCCACCGCTGCTTTCAAGAGAACAGTTGATTCTCAATCTGCTCAGATTCAAGAAGGTCGGCGCCCAAACCAATCACATAAGTATCTGGTAAAGAGAAATAGTATCCATAAAGGCAAGACACTTCCTTTTCCAATGTATTCAGGTGCCGTTTACACTCATTTACGCGACGATTTATTGCGTCATCACTATGGCACGTCGTACTAATGCATGATGGGATATGTAGTTCAAAGAAAATCCCTTGTAGCAGCAGGTGCAATTCATGAAATTCCAATAGATCTTAGAATTTACTAAGTGAACAGCAAAACTTATGCATTTGTATTGTAAAATGCATTTATTTAACCCCGTTTAATCAATTTGTATTCCCAACCAAGGAACCACAATTTAATAAATATAAATTCATACATTTTTAATTACAAGGGATGTTGTGGGGTCTATAATTGTTATAATTACTAATTGCGTATTTTAAGTAAATTCTCTACTGTATAGGAAATTGCAGCTTTTATTTAAAATGGATTCATTAAAAATCAGTAAAACAAAATATTTTTATTTCAAATAAATGCTGTTCTTTAGAACTTTCTGTTAATCAAAGAATTCTGAAACCTTAACTAATAAGAAAGGTTTCCTGAGCATCAAATATAACAGAAGGATCATGTGACACTGAAGACTGGAGTTATGGCTGCTAAAAAATTCAGCTTTGCCATCACAGAAAGAAATAAAAATGTAAAATCTATTAAACTATTTTAAATTATAATATTTCACAATATTACTGTTTTTACTGTGTATTTAAATGCTGCCTAGTGTTAGTTAGCATAAAGGACTTCTTTCAAAATATCTTATGAACAACTTTTGAACAATAGTGTACACACAGGAGACCATATAATTAGAATGCAGAAACATCTACTTAAATATTGATATCTATGGTCTATAAATGTATATTCTGAATTTTTTTTTTTTTTTTTTAAAGCCATCACATTCCCAACCACTTTATTTAAATTCACCCCCTAAAAAAGGAATCAAATGCAAGATTCTGTTCATTTTATTTTTCTTTTAAATAACGATTTCCACCAACATATAATTAAAAGTAAACCAATATTATTTCAACAAACTTTAATCAAACGGATGAAAACCAGCAAATGAACAGAACAGAATGTGGCAAGACGAGGTTTCAAAACCATCTTTCACAATTCCAGCACAAAATGCTTATAGAAGAAGGATCAAGGGAAATGGGCTGCTAAATCAAGAAAAGGGAGACTGTTGCATATCTCATTATCAATTCAAATACAATCCATAGATAACAAATCAAACGATGCTATTTGAGCAGGGGGCATAGCTTTGCAATTGCAAGGCCAAATGGTTTATTTAGACCATTACAACATAGAGGCCCCTCAAATGATTTAATGCAGTATATGCATTTAAACACAGATGCTGCATTCTACTTAATATTAAAAATATTACTTTTACAAGCAGACACGTTTGTAAGAGTACAAGACTCTTCAGTTTGGTGTTGTTGATAAACCCTGGATTTTCCATTATGAATATCATCCCTATCACAGTCACTGACATAACCTGAAATCTTTGTGTGCTTATGTCTTAACCACAACACCTTGTAATTTTTTATTACTCTGCACTTTTATTTAATAATGCATCGTTAGAATGATTATTAGTATTTACAGAAACCACAATGGCCTCATCTTTTACACTGTTGTGTTAGTGTAATTCCCAAGCTTTTTATAGAAAAACCAAACCGAAATGGGAGCATTAAAGCAGTCCCACTAAAATTAACATCTGCTTATTTACAGACGGTATTTACATTCACGTTCCAGTATGTACACGGTTGCATACCACTTACAGTACATGGGCAATAGTTTTTTGTGCTTAAGGTAATTGCATTGTCATCCGCTCTACAGTTAATAAAGTTTTCAGAAACAAGAGCTTTGCTTATTGTTGCAGACACTGAATGGACTAGTTCCTCTGACTCAGGTCTAACCTTACCCTGAGCTGAACTAATCTTTAAAAAAAGATCACAAACTTAACAGTAGTCCAGGCTTAATTTGAGAGGGAGAGCCCAGCTGTACAAGTACCATATTCACCCTGTTGAAAAACTCCCCTCCAGCAGTATCTAATGGTAGGAGAGGCGTCTAAAGAGCTAAGTGATGATCCATAGAGCACAAGGAAGATCACAAACATTAGGAATGTCACCCAAAATGTCAAATGCCCTGCTCTTCTCTATAGAATGTCAACCTCAGCTGGCAAACTGTTGGTAAAATGCTAGCTTGACCCGCTCGATGTGATGGCACAGCTTGATGGCGGGGCCGAGCTTCAGGTCCATACATTCTTGGACAGTGGGAAGGTTCAACAGAAGCAGCGCTTGACCGTCAATTTCCTGGAAGGTAAATGAAAAAGAGAATCACAATAAGTAAATCACCAGTAATAAGCATGTGAGCCAGGAAGTTTAGTTTAGTGTAGGGCCCAAAAATGTCTCAAACTACAAAGCTGGCCACAAATGAAGAATTCTCACAACAACGTATTAATTTGCTGTACTAATTAGTTTCCTCATTTTAATGAAATCAATTATTTGCGCTGTACTTATAATGTGTTACTGCAAGTAATCTAAGGCCCTTTAAAATCCAATCACAGGTGCTCACAGAAGACTACTACTAGGTATAAATGGCAATGTGATTGGATGTTCATGTACTGGAGCTGTGGATATATTAGAGGTGTGTGTTTATTACTTGATCCATAAAGATGCGTGCCAGTGGAGCACAATCGGTGGTCCTGATGAAACGAACAACATCTGTGACACTCCATTCCAGTGGACTGCTGTCCAAACACAGCTTCGGAGGAACTTCAGTACGTGGACTCTTCAGAAGAGAGCGAAACAGTCAGTACTGCATTATGTGTTATCATACACAAAACCTAGTTATGGAGTTATATTGCTAAATGTTAAAAGTATACTGTAAGTCAGCAGTTCTCAACCTTTCTAACTTCAAGGCCTCTCAAAGATGAGATTTATAGGGCCCTGTGAGATTTGTAGTGTTTGTACTAAAAGCTGCTTTCCATTTTTCCACAGAAACCCATAACAATAACTATGATGTCAGCTTACATCTTGACCTTTAGTTGTTTTAGCTTAAAGCATATTTATTGTTATTTTAAATCATTTTTAGCAATTTTACCACCTCTTGGAAGTGTGCTGAAGCTCCCAAGTAGGCCCCAGCCCCATGGTTAAGAATCACTGCTGCAAATTAATATTAAATATTACATTATTGTCTAATAGTTCTAGAAACCCCAGTGTTACCTTGGGTGAAGGAGGTCTGTTCTCATCATCTGAGCAGGACGGTGAGCGAGCTTTGCGCCGTCTACGTGTGGGACGGGGGGTTTCTGGAGGGGACGGGGAGGGGGTGGGAGGCTGTGACTTCTTCTCTGAATATTCAGAGTCATCCATCAGCTCATCTTGCAGTTCAGAGCCTGTGTCTTCACTTAGAGAGTCATCCTCATCCAGATCTTCTTCATCACCACTGCCCTGTAAGACCAAACAGTGACTTAGATTTGTAGATCCAGTTTAATGCTCCTTCTGGTTTAACTTGCATATATTTTATATTAATGGCCAATATGTTTATTTTGATGGTAGACACATCTGAATTCTGCTCATGGGCTGAATCTAAATGGCAATGACATTTACTCTGAGTGCAAATGTTTCACCAGATTGTGCATTTCACATTCTAATGAGCACATTAAAACAGACGGAGGAAGAAGGTTCTTGTTGAGCAGTTACTCCGAACATATTTGATTCGTATTTAGTGTAGTCCAAACATCTAAAAATCTGGGTTCAAGAGTCTAGTTAAACCTAAAAATAATCTAAAAGGAAAGCATTATGATGTAAAATAAAGCAAAAATGTTTTAAGAATTTGGACTATTTGTAGAACACTCATAAATTGAGAATGTAATACAAAAAAAAAAAAAATCATGTTATTTATTTTTTATTTATCTTTTTACTCAAATGATGAGATGTTTATAATTAGAAGCATTTGTATTAAATTAGAAAAATGCAAAATAGAAGCATTTTCACTAGAGGTCTCAGATTTTGCAGTCCCAATATTGCTTTTGTTACCTGAGGGGAACCTGCCGGAGTGTTGTCAACTGAAGCAGAAGAACGTCTCTTTTTGTGGACGAAGAGCTGCTTCCTCCTCTTCCTCCTCCTGCCTCGTCTCTTCACACCTCCCTCTAAGTTGGAGTGTCCACCGGGAGGTCTGCCCACACGCCTGCTCTTTTTCTTCCCATAGTAATATGCTATAAAACAGGTACTGTTAGTTTTATAGAGCCAGTCTAAACAGAAAGTAAAGGAAAGCACATCATTTATACTATCATACAATTTAAATAAATCATGGATTGATTTGTGTATGTGTGTGTGTGTATATATATATATATATATTTAAAAACAACAGTTAATGCTGTAATGTTAAAAATGTAACTGTTTATAGAGCACTATCAGCATTAAAGGCTGCAAAGCATATATATTATTATTACAAAACAACTTCAAAACAAATGTACACAGAATTGTTAAAAAAAATAGGAGTTGTAATATAAAAAAAATAACTTTTTACGGTAATGAAGTCCTCCTTGATTGAGACATTGGAGTGTTTTCCTATGTAACTCCTATATGTACTGATATTGATAAAACGGAGAAAAGAGGCTCACTGTATTTGGTTTTGGTGAGCACAGAGCAGTTCTCTGAGCAGCGCTCCAGCACCATTCGTGGGCCGAACAGATTGGGACAGCACTCCAGCTTAATGCAGGTTTTCCGACAAAAATCAGCCACCTGGTCTGCAGTGCGCACAATTTCTACTGTTGCTCTGTAACTCTTCCCTTTGTACCTGTAAAGCACAAAGAAAGGTCAGAAAACTGCAAAAAGCAAAATTATTTTAATTACTATAAACAATGATAAATAACAAACTTGTTCCAACAACCTGTTTAATCAACCTTTTACAAGTACCTCTGTAGACATGTTTTTTTTTTCCTCTTCACTTTTGCAGAAAATAAATGTTTAGGGCACCATATACTAACTTGGCTTTAAGTGTCTCTCCATGACCCTGCCAGCGGCCCTCCTGGTCCAGCTGCAGCTCTCTCAGCACTCGACTGGGCTTATAGGCAGAATTTATCAGCAATGTCAGCACCTGGACAGGCCACAGGTCAATAGGTCAGCATTACCAACACACAGTCAAAACAGAACAAAATAGTTCAGCTCCAGTTTCTGAGCCATGTTTAAAGTTACTACAAAATGTAGATAAAAGCATATACATATTGTTTCAAGCAGCTTTACAGAAAATTAATGTTTCTACATTTCAATTAAGATTGATCTGTTATCAGAGGTGACTTTGATATGATTTTATGCAACTCATGCTGTTAGTTAAGGACACATATTCATTGTGACCGCCAGCAACCATAAACACCTACACTATTATTTTACTAGCAGAATACATTTTCAGATTTTTACATCTGGCTATAAAGTTGTTAAGATTATTATTTTTATTATGTACTGCTATAAATGTATTAAATTTTTTGTAATGCTTTTGAAAAAAGTCTCTTATGCTTACCAAGGCTGAATTTATTTGGTCGCAAATACAGTAAAATCAATAATATTGTAAAAAATATGTTTTCTATTTCAATAAATCTGCAATTTATTCCTGTGATGCAAAGCTATAGTTTCAGCATCATTGCTCCAGGCTTCAGTGTCACACGATCCTTCAGAAATCATTCTAATATGCTGATTTGCTGTTCATGTTCCTGTTATTATCTATGTTCAGACATTTCGCATCATGTCTTAGAACACATTTGATCACTGTAAAAATCACCATTATACATTTTTGCACATTTCCATTCGAGTTTTATACAGCAGAATAGGAGATTTTAAGTACTATTAATAACATTCACTCGTTACATTTTGTAATTTAGAAAGAACAAATTTAAATACTACTGCAAATCAGCAGTCTGTTATGGCTAACCTCCTTCAGCACCAGGACACAGTTCCCAGGTCCCACACACTGCGGCAGCTCTGCAATACGGCCCTTATTGAGGTAGGGCCCTGAAAAGCAGCGATGGTTAAAATAGATCTTGGGGCAACAGTACTTCCCATTCGCCTGGCCTGTTGGTGACACAAACCAGATTAAAATAGCACCATGTTAGAGACCATCAAGCTTTTATTAGTGTGTAAACGGCTGACAAGGAAGATCATGCATGTGAAGAAATGTTCAGATGTGTATCTAGCACTTACCTATCTCAGCCTGACTGCTGTTAATCTGTTGTTTGGTAGTATCAGGTGAGGGGTCTTTGGATGGTACCCGGCTGTGATGAAAGAGATAAATGAGTGTTTTTCCATAATCAAAAGTAATTGAATTCAGTTCAAACACTTTTGTGTCTTTCTTACTGTTTCTCTGGCTGAACAACTGCAACCTTTCTCTGTTTCTCCACTGCAAAGAACACATAAAATATGAATTTAAGTCTCTTAAAAAGCCAACCCTGGTAAAAATAAAATAAAAATTATATATATATATATATATATATATATATATATTTATTTATTAATTTAAAATATATTTATTTCATACAAAGTATAGTTAAAATCTATTAACATATTTAATGACATAGCTCGAGATCACAGAATAATATCGGTCTTTGAATGCAAGATACTTGCAATAGTTCCACTGTAGCACAATCAAATATACGTCAGAATATCTTTAGTTGTACTTCAGCACTACTTCTGCACAATTAAAGTGCAAAATTATTTGTTCCAATTTAGTAGACCAAATGTACAACTGCAGGGTATTTTTATTGAGTACATAAATAAATGTATTTGTAGTATACTTACAATGAACTAAATATTTTTAAAATACATTTTGTTTTCTTTACTTTTCACTAGGGAACATCAAATATAAATATAAATTTAAGAAGTAATTTGTGTGCATAGCACCTTGGCTGTAAAACTGACCTCTGGGCTTGCAGGGGTTCTGAAGAGGATAGCCATTGGTCTCACACCAGCTCACTGGAAAAATATCCATGGAGTCTGTGTGAACTATGATCTCTGGGATGGCTTGCTTCAGGCCTGAACAAAGAGCGGGAGGGAGAGATAAATAAGCCGACTGACCTTCTGTGATGTCTATAAAGGGTTAAGCCCTATCTTATGTTAGTCCACTAGTGGTCTTGCTATTTTTAATCAGGGTCTCTGCTTTGTTAGTTTCCTCTGAAGCCAGTTCAAGGAAACACTGCATAATTATCTTTGGTCATTCAGAGCTGCCATGCTGCAGAAAAAAAGAATGTTGACATCACACCTTCCAAACGAAGCCACATGTGTTGACCTTTGACCTTGGTAACAGTTGCTACGTGAATGTTTTCAGGGCAGAGTGGGTTAACAGCCTCCAGCATCATGGACTCTTTAATGCACTGATCAGAAGGGTCCTACAAAGAAATTTAAAAAGCGAGTCAGTCTTGCAATAAATTCAAATCTTTATAAAGAAATAAATACTATTATTCAGCAAAGATTACTTAAATTGATCAAAAGTGCTATAACATATTTATAGTTTCTTTTGAACTTTCTATTCATCAAAGAATGAAAAAAAATCCAGAAAAATATACAGCATCACTGAAACAAATAGATATTAAATGTTTCTCGAGTAGCAAATCAACATATTAGAATGATTTCTGAAGGATCATATGACACTGAAGACTGTAAGAGAGTAATGATGCTGAAAATTCAGCTTTGCCATCATAGTAATGACATATTTTGGTCAAATAAATGCAGCCTCGGTGAGCATAAGAGACTTCTTTCAAAAAATATACAGTATATACATATATTCAAAATATGTAACCATATGCATTAAATAAACATGCTGAAAAAAAAACACCACTGTTTTTTCAATCATTACTCTCAAAAAAAGTCATTTAAATATTTGTAAATGTAAGAAAAAAAAAAATTATAATATATATATACTAAGAATCACAATTTACTGTCAAATCTTTAAGTCAAATGGTCTGATAATTTCTTCAAATTAACTAATAATTTTTTTATTAAAATGAGTTTTCAAAAATGTAAAGCATGAAGTGAAGTGATATACTGCCAACCATAAAAGATGTATATTGAGGTAGGGCTGGGTGGTATATCGAGTTTGTACGATATAGCGATATATTTTTTTATGAGCAATACGGTATGAAGCAATACAGTTAATATCGATATAGGCCTACAGTAGTTTAATCCGAGCACATCTGAAAAAATATCTAGGGAGAACACAAACTGAACTGCTGCGGAGAAAGTGCATAATCCAATTTGTTCTGAAGAATTACCAAATTTTGTCATAACTTAAATATATTAAGTTTCTACAATATATAAATATATTGTAGAAACTTAATTTCCTGTAAAGCTGCTTTTCCATGATTTGTATCGTAAATTGAATTGTTCTAAACATGTAACATACTTTAAAAAACTCGTAAGATATAGTAGCCTATAATTTATATGGTTTATAGATTGAGTTTAAAGCGGCTCTGACAGAAAGGCTGCGTGTGCCGCTGTCAGAGACTGTGCTGTATTTCACAGGTATATCCTCCGTCTGTAACTGTTAGAAAGCCATGGAAATATTTCCATTTTGCTGTCAGAAGTGCATGAGCTTTTGCTTTGCGATTCTCCACTAAACTTCACAGTCTTCATTTAGAACGAGCACCGCCGCCTGCATGCGCGCCAAACAAAGCGCAATGAAATAGGAGCGCAATAACTCTGACTAAAATATACATTTTACTGAAATATTTGTAGTTGGACAATATAAATGTGACATTTAAACCTACAAAGAAGTGATAGCACTAATTGTAAAGTGACTGTAATGGGGTAATCAAAACAGCCTTTTTACTCAAAATAGCCTTTTATTATTTTCATTTTTAGCTTAGTAAATTTAACTTCTGCTTTAAAAGCATTATTTTTGTTTTTAGATTACATTCTAACATTGTGACATTGTAATGTGATTTTAACCCTTTTTTTGCACATTATATATGCCTACATGGTTACATTCACTTTATTTGTTTAATCCAAATACAAAATATCAAGATATATACCGTATACCGCAAATCAGCCAAAAAATACAGAGATATACATTTTTGCTCACATCGCCCAGCCCTATATTGAGGCATATCATTTTGTACGTAAAATTTGCATTTTTAATGCATTTGTAATGTGTTTTGTAATGCCTTTGCCCCATTAGAATGAGAAACTCACAGGAGGAAAGCATTGCTGAGGGGCTGCTTCAGCTTCACACTGCTTTAGATAGTCTGCCCAGTCAAAGTCCTGACCTTGGAACCCTACACACACAAACACACACACACACACACACACAAAGACAAAGGTCAACAAGTGCACCTGAGAAACTGTCAACAGCATGGCTCGCTCCCTTAATATACAGACAGATTAGAAAATAACTGAAACACTAGATGAAACAAGATTTTAACTAATCAATATGTTGATTGGCAATTAGCAGCATGTGAGGCATAAAAGACATCTGACAATAAACACTTTGATATGTGAATGCTCACAACAGCAAAGGTCCAAAAAGGTCAAATAGTGTCTCCCAGACTAAGACCACAGTATATCAACACAACCTGGTGTCAAAAAAAACAAAACAGATCAAAATAAATAATGAATCGCATTAATGGATTTCTCATCCAGATGAGTTGATGCTTGGCTGAAGTTTCAGTGTCTGTTTCCAGCTGTTAAAATTGGGATGGATCCATAATGACATGGCCAGCATGTCCCACGCCAGCCATTAGGTCTAATGACTGCTCTGCTGGGCAGTAAAACTGCCAGAGAATGAAGCTATTTTTCAGGACAGAGAGCATCCTACAGTAAAGATGCTGCTTGCTCATGTGTGCGCATTACCACAAAACCAATGTTTCATGGACAGCAGGATGAAGTGAAACGCTTGGTGGCATATTCAATCACCAGATCTTTTAGGCATAGTTTTTCTGTTCGAGAAGAATGATGCTATTTTCCCTTACAGACAGTTCAGAACTTGTAAGACAGCATTCCAAGAAAATAAACTGTTCTGAAAAAAAGGGTGGACCTCCTTTCTGTTAGGCCCTTTTCTTAATAAATTGTTAGACATTTGTGTTATTTGACTTTCCTTACTGTACATGATGTATAAAAGCAGGCTAAACGTACGTACCTGGAGGAGGACTGAGCTTGACTCCGTTCTTCAGACTCCACTGTGTAGGGAAGATTCCTGGACTGTCTCTGTGACACAGGAAAGAGTGTCCGCCTCCCTCTTTCTGTGCATCGTCTCTCATATCATCCATTTTCACCAGAAAAAAATGGTCATTAAACACCTGTCACAGACAGACAAACAAGTAAATGAATAGAGCACACAAAGATAAGAAGAAGGGCACAGCTCTACTAATTTTCCTGTTCATCCTGAGCTCAGTTATCTGGAATACACCCATGTTTATGAAAAACACTCATCCATCAGTGTGAAATGTCTGACCTTCGTGTGTGGTAACGCTGAGGAGACTAATTTTCTTGACCCTTCTGAAGGCCTGTTTTTAGCCAACATCATTAATAACAGAAAAAGTTGTGTTTGATATAATACTAACCGAAAAATAGAGGTCATTTCTGGTTTATAACCCCAAATTAGCACTACATTTGTCGATTACAGAGCTATATGTAATAGCACAGTATTATTGCAGCAGGTCCAAAGTACAACAGTTTAGTGTGTTGAACACTTTTTGGCAGTTCTAACTTTAGGGTGCATTACGATACCTTTGTCACAGTGGCTGGACTGATGGTGAAGGGTGCAGCTGGGTCCACAGCTTCCAGCTTCATCCCTTCAGTAAAGGAGTGTGGATTGATGGCTGATCTGTCCTGAATACAGAAACAAGTGTATAGTCTGAATATGACTGAATAATTTAAAAACAAAAAATAAAAAAAGCATTGTCATGGTTTCACACCACAATATACACCCACAAATTAATTTTTTTACACAAAATAAATAAATAAATAAATAAAAGCAAACAATGGGCCAGATTTACTAACAGCTTGTGTCAGCACAAGCCATCTTTTGTCGTTAAAACAGTACTGTCAGGATTTATTAAAGACGCGCAGTGAAGAATTAGCGCTGAAAAGGCATTGACGCAGTTATTTTCGCGCCTGATCTTATTGAATACGTATTTGTAGGAGTTTCCCCTTTCAGATGCAAAATTTATGGGAGGAGAGTATTAAAATGAATCATGCAACGCGATTTACTAATGTTTGCGCTCATCAAATTACTGGTATTTGCGGCATTATTTAATGCCCAAAAAAGCGCGTCTTAAAGCAGGCGGTAATTTGCTCTTCTCTTGGTAGATTGCGCTGGTCATTATGGAAATGATCTGGTTACGTCTGTGTTCTTTAATGTGCACATCGTCAGTAAATAACACACATAATTTTCCCCTCCCATCTGCGCTTTTATGGAATTGCTCTGTAATGCTAATTTGCCCTTAAATTCAAATTAATTAATACATACTGATATTAATTTAGAGAGTTTTTTCAGTAGGATTTTTTTTTTATTAAATCATTTTTAAATACCAGAAAATCTGGAACAACTTAAAATTTTGATTTTTAAAAACAGTGTGTGATATAGGACACACACAACAATAAACAATAATCAAGCAGCAGTACACTAAACTGTTGTCACGTTACTTTTTTACATTACATGCTTAGTTCATGGTGTGTCAGACCTCTGTCGTGTGTGTCATGTGTTCCCGCCTCATGTTTCCATATTTGATTTGTTTACTGTCCTCGTCTAGTGTGATTATTAGTTAATTCTTGTCCAGCTGTGTTTGTCTAATTATGTGTGATTATCCTGTGTATTTATAGTCCTGTCCATTCAGTTTGATTTCGTCTGGTCTACTCATTACTCCCAGTGTTCCTTTCTGTGTCTACCTTGCCTTGTATTGCCCTGCCTTGCCTTGTTTGGATTTATTAAAGACTGTTATTTTGAGTTTATCCCCGTCTCCGTGTTCCTCGTTCATCCCCGCTGTGTGCACCGTGACATGGTGTCCACCCAAGTAAAAAAGTAATATATTTAAAATACATTTATTTCATACTAAGTATAGTTCAAATCTATTAACATATTTACAGACATATCGCTCAACTTTATACACACTTTATAAAGTTACAATAACTACTTGAACGCAATGCACATTTCTCAATATTAAGCCTAAAATGTCACTTTTGATGAGGATTGTATGATCTTTGAATAACATCAGTCTTTAAATGCAAGATATTTAAAGTGTACATGAAGTATACTTGCAATAGTTACACTTTAGCAGAATCAAATATCTTTAAGTATAGCCTATATATTTTTAATTGGACTTCTGGAAATGATTGTTTAGTACAATACATTGCGAGGTTCAGTGTTTAACACAATGTATTCTGATGATCATAGTTATGGAAAAGGTTACATAACATGCATAATATATATGCATCTAAGCTGAAATACACTTTGGGCTTAAGGGATCTTTCACACAGAATGCCTTTTTTGGGGCAACACATAAGGCACTGGAATGGGAAAAAGTTTCAAGAGATGTTTTTTTTTTTTCAAGTTGATCTTCATTAAACTTGACGCAGTGTTCATGTGCACATGCTCCAAAAGACGCTACAGCAAGAGTTAAAGAACTCCGTCTAGTGCATGTTTACATAGAACACGTTTTTGTGTTCCACTGCACAGCTTTTTCTGTGTAAGCAGCTCCCAAAAATGCCTTCATCCAAGCTGACTTATAATACATTTACTACGTGGATGGTCATCCTGGCACAACCTGCAATTAAGTGCTTTGCTCAGGGGCACAAAGGTCACAGTGAATCTCCATAACTCACCAGTTTATGGATCGCACCAACATGGTTCAAACAAGCAACCTTAGAGTCAAAGTCAAGTTCTACTAAACGTGGTAGTTAATCAGCCTGTACAGACCCTGTAAAACTCCTCGTTGATGCTGGAGTCCTGCACCTGTGAGGAGATGGTCTTCTTAACCTCCTCCCATTCAGCTTCAGTGTGCAGGGTGAGCAGGGCTACAAACAAACATGCACAAAGACACGATCACCTCTTTGCTGACCACATCACATGTTTATCTTCTAAAAGCTAGTGGACTCTGTTATAAGCCCCTGTACACCCTTCCCCCATCCACCAATCCCTACTATTGATTAGCTGAATTGTAATATGTGGGTCTCCTAGGGCAAAAGTACTTAAGCAGCGCTTAAGAGGACAATACAGGCTACCTGCCTTTTTGTGCACAATCTAAACTTCCAGCATGGAACAGTTGATTTGAACATTAATAGGTCAGGAAGAATCTGCTGTGAATCCTTTTGGTCTGTTCATTCAATCATCTAGCCACAGCAACCCTAAACATTCTCATTTATTTCTAGTTTTAGGCTTCTAGTTTAATGCATTACTATTTATTTCTGCTTCTGTTTCCATGGTTTTAGCTGCACTGAACACTTACGTTCTTCAAAAGCTAGCTAGTGCCTGGATTTGGTACAGCATTGAGCACATAAACATGAAAACTGGCCATGCTAGTAACAAAATCATACACTGTGTAGTTCATCCTAATTATTAAAAAAATGTAATATATTGCACAATCAAATGAAATTTCTAAGGACTTTTAATTAGTGCTGTCAAACGATTAATCGCATCCAAAATAAAAGTTTTTGTTTACATAATGTGCGTGTACTGTGTATATTTATTAAATATATAAATACACACACATCTATGTATATATTTAAGAAAAATGTTACGTTTATATTTTAAATATATTTATATATAATATAAATATATACATGTACATACATGTAAATATTTTCAAAATATATACTGTGTGTGCATTTATATATACAAAGTGTACACAGTACACACATTATATAATATGTACATATTACATATATTATGCAATCAAAAACCTTTATTTTGGATGTGATTAATTGCGATTAATCGTTTGACAGTACTACTTTTAATTTGATTTCCATTATTTTAGGATATGAATAACAAAGATCTTTAGAAATGATAAATCCCTCACCCACTGGTGGTCTAAGGATGCAGCTGTGCTCCTGTGCCCAGCCTGGCAAATGAAGCAGGGGGTCCAGGTAGTAGACCCATGTGATAGATTGGGTGTCAAGGAGCCCGTCTGTTCCAGCATATCGAAGCCGTAAGCGACCCCCTATGTTCTCCTCAATCACTGCAGACCAGACCACCTCAGCATCTTGACGGTCCACTAGCGCAACGTTTAGACCCGGAATTAACAGATCTATAGGATTACAGCCACGCTGAGCCTACAAACACACAAGCAAAAGTTGCATGCATGCAGATAATGTAATACATAATATCTTAGCAATAACTGTGGAAATGTCATTGTTGTGCTACAAACATCAGTTTAAAAAAAGAAAAAAAATAATCCAAAAAATAATCACAGCTATAACAATGTGTCATTACTTTATAATTGTAATTAATGTTTTTGTTTTTTTTAATACTGTTTGAGGCTATATTGAGTTTCAAAAAAAAAAAAAAATCATGTCTTTGCTACCTGCTTTTTTCCCCCCAAGAATTTGCAATTAGTAATTATTCTCATAATTTAAATCTTAATATTTTGCTTTTTAAATTGTGCAGCACTTTGGGTTGGTACAATGTTTTAATGTTTTTGAAAAACGTATCTTATACTTGCCAAGGCAGCGTTTCTAAAATACAGTAAGATACAGTAATATTGGGAAATATTTTTATATTTTTTAAAATGTAATTTTTTTCTGTGATGGCAAAAGCTGATTTTTAGGCATCATTACTCCAGTCTTCAGGGTCACGTGATCCTTCAGAATTCATTCTAATATGCTGATTTGGTGCTCAAGAAATATTTCTTATTATATTATCAATGTTGAAACAGCATTTATTACAAATAGAAATTAAATATCTTTACTGGCACACCAGTTTAATGTGTCCTTGCTAAATAAAAATATTAATAAAAAAAATAAATTAAAAAGTCATTTAAAAATAAAAATTGTGTAAATTGTGTAAATACTGCATCTGCTGAGTTTACATACTTGATCCTAATTGGTCAACTGCAGAATTTAGCTATCAGATAATGTTGTATAATGACTATTAAACTGTACACTTAATCTTGTCACTCATGGTCCCTATTTTTCATGCAATTTAGAACAGCTAATCGCCTGCAATCTTGCAACTCAAAACACTGAGATACTGACTGCAATAAAAACGGTCTTAGTTGACTTGAAATATTAATTTTAGTATATCATGCTATCAGATTATTTTGCAATAATGACCAGTTCTCTATACATTTTCTCCTATATCTCTTACCCCTTCCAGGAGACTAGCAGGTACACTGCAGGATTCAGCCAGAGCTTTCTCCAGCATTGCTTCCCAGTCCTGATGCTTCTCACGGACACCTGAACAGAAATTCAGAGCATTTTAAACACATAATAGATCTTTAGACTATCCTGCTGACAGATTTATGCCATTATACGCTCATGATGGCTTCACCATTGACATGGTATTTTGGGCCATAAGCACAGCTGTCAATAAGGCACAGGCAGCCAGAAGCAAAATGCCAGCAACCATCTGGACTCCCCCACGTCTGTACCTACTGCACTCTATTGCAGGACTTTATTAATAAAAGAAGCTTTAAGTATTAAAAACGGGTCTTTTAATAATTTCAGAGGAGTAAAGGCCATGCCCATCAGCAAGCTGCAAGCTAAATAAAAGCCCCAACACAAACACCCCTCCCCCATTTTCTGAATATGCCCACAAATCGACTGTGAACAACCACCTACAGGAATTAGCACTGTGCTGCAAGCAACATGGCACTTGAAGAATATAAAGAAATATGCAAATTTGGCACTGTGTGGATGATGCGCACAAAGCTTTTTTGAAATGAAAGCATAACCTCTGCAGAGACTAAATTCAAATCATCTTTACCTAAAAAGCCACATGTTTTCTTAAGTGAGTGAGTAAATGAAACAATTAGGTTCTAATCATCATAAATTAGACAGCACAGGGAAACTGCTAAATCTCTGCTCACCCTCTGGAGGTCTCATCGGTCGACCCTGCTGCTTGCTCCATCCAATCGGGTGCAGGTCAGCGGTCATGATGTCACACCAAAAGTCGGCACGCCGGTCATCTTGATAACCCTCATATCGTAGCAACAGCAGCTGTCCGCAGGTGGTGATTATTGTGGCCACCCAGTATGCAGTTTCTGATTCAGTACGCACACACACCTCCAGCTTCATACCAGGAGTCAGACCAGTCTCCAAGCCCTGGTCCACCTGCAAAAAAAAAAACCCTTGTCTGAGCAGACGACAGAGCAGACACCCGGTGAGTAAACTACAGGGCAGCATGAGTGTAATTTTGGTCTCACAGTATTTATATACTACTAAATAATTGATTAACAATTTCAATTAGCTTTTAAGTTTATATCATTAGTTTTCTTTTTTTTTTTTTTGGTTTGTTTGAATACTTTCGTCAAGTGTTATTTATGTGCTTGTGTCATTTTTATTATTTTTTTTTCGTTATTTTTATTTTATTAGGGTTTTTATTATTATTGTTTTAGTAATTTCAGTATTTAATCTTAAAGTTATTTCTAACTTTTTCATTAATATTTATACATTATTTAATTTTTAAGCTTTATTTTAATCACTTGAAATGATTTCAATAGATTTAGTTTTAGTTAACAATAACAGCACTGCTTGGAATGAAACAAGATTGCAAAAGTAATTACCGGTTTGAAACAGATTTTACAAACACTCCCTTGTCTGCCATTGGTCAAATACTGATAGGCCCTCTCTCAACTACTTTTTGATCTACTGTTGCTGCGCTGGGCTTGTCAGGAGGCACAGACAATCTACCAATGCATTACTTATAGCTGTTTTTGCATATTAATTAATTTCATGCAACTAAAAATGACACACTTCAACATATAAGCATGCTGCATGTCATCCATTTATGTCAAATACCTCCAGTGAAATACATTTTAACGTGAACAAATGGCTGCCAATATTATCAACATCAAACACATTCAGCGACTCTGACAATCTGACAGCTAGAGGCCATTCAGTGAACACTGCAGACACTAAATCCACACTAAACCCTAGTATTATGGCATATGTACTATGATGAAAATCATCAACTTAGAGGACCCCCCCCACACACACACACACACACACACACACACACATACATTTATATACCTGGGGAATTTGGTCAGTGGTATTCCTGCCCCGTGCCCTGGTTAATTTCTGACCCAGCAAATAAATTCTTTAAGATATAAATGGTCACTTATTGGTCTTACAGATCCCATGAGAATAAGAATACATCACTAATGCACAGGGGTGCCGTTAGGGGTGGGGGTTAGGACAATTCTAAGGGCCCGACAATGGAGGGGGGAAACACGATTTCTACCAAGTGGAATGCGGTCGCGATTTCTACTGAGGGGGAACCCCCGGAACGCGATTTACCGAGAACGTGGAACGTGATCTGTACAGATCCCATTGGATCCCATTTTCCCATTGGACATGACAGAACGCAATGTCTCAATAAGTTGGGTATTGGTGGATTCAAACCTGATTCTTTAAAAGAACCAGCTCAAAAGAGCCGTTCATCTATGAATGGCTCATGCTCACGTAGCTCCTGCAGCAACAGCAAGGTCATGGGTTTGATTCCCAGGGAATGCATGAACTAATAAAATGTTTACCTTGAATGCAATGCAAGTCACTATGGATAAAAGTTTCTTCTAAATTAAAAAAAAATCTACTCTAGCTGCTTGCATCAGTCAGGGTAACAGAAAAACATGTTTTTGTCACATTCAAATTTGATTAAAAACTTCCAGCTTAGTTAAAAAAAAAACTGTATTTTCTGGAGATTCACTATAGTGGTGTAGAACAAACTCAGACTGGCCCAGTTTACTCACATGTTTAAACGCATGATGAGGAACAGAAAGTGCCCCGGTTTCCTCCAGGTAGTCATCCCAGTTAAACTCTAACACATCCTGACCAGAGTCCGCATCTGAAACATTGAACAACCAATAGCTCAAACACTGCAGAGTTCATTCAGCTCTCTCCACACACAGCCTCACATCAAACCATTTCAACAGCGCGTGAAAGAGAGTGCTGATATATATATATAGTGATAATGGGCAGGCGCTTGCTCATATTTTCGGGTGACCTTTGCTTAAGGTAGTGCACAAATGTCCACCACTCTCTGTCAAGGACAAACACCGTGCCAGTACAATTTACATATGTGCAATAAAGCTCTCAATACTATAATTTTCAGGGTCAAAGAATGGACCATAGTTTTGTTTCTCTTCAAATTATTTAGTAGTGGTCGACCGATATATCAACAAGGCCGATATTTCAGCCGATATTTGGCATTTTTTCAGATATCGGCATCGGCCAATAAGTCTTTCTGTTTGGCCGATGTGTTCGAGGCGGGACTTTTATTTTGACAGCGCTGATAGCGGCAGCGCCTGAGCATACAGTGCTCACATCCTCCCTCTAGTTCGCTGTCGTCGTTAACAGTTCTGTCTAATACGGATAGAAGTCTGTCTAATAATCAGATAGGACTGTTAAACAAAGGAATTAAATGTATACAAAAAGTATTATAAGGATTGCTTTAATATTATTAGCAACAGAAAGGCAAACATTATAATACTTTCTCGTTTGCTGACAGCATTCAGCAAATGCACATTTATATAATTTAAACAAATCTTTGAATGACTAATGGACATTTAATTTCACAAACCTTGCAAACTTAGTCGAATCCAGTTGTGAGATCTTGTGAAGTGACATTAAGTATGAATTAATATTAAATAAAATTATATCAGCTGTATATCGGCCATCGGCCACCCTGCTTTCCAAGATATCGGCATCAGCATTGGCTGTCAAAAAACTAATATCGGTCAACCACTATTATTTAGCAACAGTGCAGAAGGAAAGAAAATAAATAGCTTACCAGACTCCAGCGCCTCAAGGCTCATGTTTGAAGCCCCCGGAGGACAATTAAACAGTTTCTACATGAATAATAAGGAAGGGAAAAAAAAACAAATGAGAGGAAAACAAACACTGAAACAAAGAGAGATGAATTATGATGTCAGAATAACAATTCATATAAAAGAAATTCTGTAAAAGTATTAGCATTTGTGTGAGAGAGAATGCAGAAACATGAGGAGACTTGCGCAAGCCACATTTCACACAGCCTAGTTCATTCAAGTAAGTGGGAGGAGGAATCCTTAGTGCGTAGCTTCAAAGATAAAAGCCACTTCTGACTCCCCACATCACCTTTGAGAAGCAAAAATGCACCACAATGCCCAATATAGCTTTGCAAAATGAAAAAGTTGGGTAGATATAATATCGCCTGAACAGCAAAGACTCTAATAAGGCAACATATATGGAGAAAGGGACACCAAAATGAAGATATTCAACTAGAAACTTAACTAAAATGCCAGAAACAACTTTGAAAGTTCTGTTTCAAGCTCAACATGCAATCTGACATGTCTCTCTCAAAAATGCAAAAAGAAAGAAAATGGCTACAAAAGTTGCATTAACTCTGTCTATTCATCCAGAGCTGTCAAGCTATCTTTGTGAAGGTTGACGTCTCTATTAAAGAGAGTCAGACATTCTCCCTGACAGCCGTTAGCGGGCCATGACCCTCCTGCTCTACTGGGATCAACTCTTTCAGTCCACCCCCTTCCACTCCAGCACTGCCCCAGAGCCCCGGAGCACAACCCGGGCCACGGACACAATGTACTGGGGGTCACGGTGGTCTCCAATAGGGATTGAAAAGAGCAGCCAGGGCTGTTTAAAAAGCCATGTTGCTGTCCCTCAGTCTGAAGATCAAGTGAACTCTAAAGCATTATGTGAAGAAATTACCCTTACAATAAAAAAGTACCCTGGTAACGACAGTTTCCGCTCAAAAAAAAAAAAGGTGTTAGTACAATAACTGCGGGAGCTTGTATAAGCCAGTTTCGGCATAAAAATAAATAAACTACACATATTGTAGAAACTACAGTATTTTAGCGGAAAGTCGTTGGTACTGCCATAGCTATTTTTGTTTTATCAGTAAGAAAATATCCCGAGATGATGGAGAGATGATGGTTTCAATGCCTGCAACTCTAAACACTCGAAGTGTTTTTGTGCTACGCATCTTAAAGGTTGATATAATATTTGCCTCTAAACAATGTAAAATAATGTCAAGTACAAAAAGCCCTGCTTGTAGGAGTTATGCCTTTTTTTTTTTATCAAATTAATAAAAAATAAAATGATATTACATCTTTATCTATTTGAAGTAGGCCTACACTACATTTTCATTTTTACAGTAGTATGGTTAAAAGAGAATTAGAGATAATATAGTAGCTATGGGTAATAGGCAGAAACTATGGTTACCATGGTGATTTTTTAAGGTAAATGTAGTCTTTGTTTTCATTGTCAGTGTTTTTGTGCTCTCTGTCCTAAACTTAGATAATATTTTCATATTTGTCTGTAACACAATAGTTTAAAAATATACTAGTCCCAAAACTGTGTAAAATATCATCATGTGGAAAGAACACTGCTACTATAATCTACTTTATGTTATGCGTGTAATAAACTATTTTGAGCATGAATTTACTGTGGTAATTAAACTTACTTGTATTAAGTCATTATCACTGTCACGGTCTAATTTGCACATACTTGACCTGTACATACATAGTTGTCTATATTATATATTGTGTTTTTTCTGCTTTGTACATTGCCTATTTGGATGTTTGTATATTATTCTTTTATTATCTGTGTCCTGTTGCTGTCTTTCTGTTGCACTGTGGAGCTTGTCACTACAACAAATTCCTTGTATGTGTAAACATACCTGGCCAATAAAGCTCATTAGTCTCTTAACCACTCCTCCTGATTGCCTTTTAATTTTTTATTTTATTTTATTTAAAATGGCAAGCATATGGGAAAAAAATGATTTAAAAAAGCAAATAAAAATAGCAATTGTGCCTAATTTTGTCAAAATGCAGAGAAAAACCTATATGTATCATATATCAGACATGAGAATTTGATTCAAAACCACTTCTGTCATCCATTAATCAACATGAAGCAATGCACTTTATATTTCTAACACAAAAACTTACAGCTTCTACTGTCCTGATCATGCATGCAGTGAACGAGGAGACCCCGGGACAGCGCAGATCTATTTCTGGTGCCTACCCTCAGCACATTCCTGCCAATTCCTTATGACTTTCATAAGAACAATATTTTTCTTGCTTAGACAAATGATCAGTTCAAAAGTCAAACCCCTTTTTTTAATTTTTGAAGACTATGAAATAGTGAAAACTACACGTGAAATATTGTTTTCCTGTATTTTTATGACAGAACGAAGCCAAATGGGAGCTGGAGCTCTTCACGTGGAGTGATGGTGACTTTTAACACAACTTCTATTATGTAACACGGCCAGAGAATGAAGCTGTCAATAATTTCTGAAAGTGCTTAAGGATGCTTACCATCTTTTAAATATGAACATTAACGTTACTAAAACCCCACAACATGATCTTCCACAATCACTGTTATGTATAACCACTGGCCAAATAAACGCCATTTAGAAGGTAGCGATCAATAAAACCGATAGGTGATGTATAATTTGGTTGATTTAGTGAGAGTAATTCATAGAAACGAGGGATGATGATAGTTCGCTGGTGTGTTCGGCTAGCTACATATAACTGGATAATAGCATTTAATACATTCACGCCGATCAGGCAACTTTCATTCCGAGAGACACATCGCGCAATTCAACATTATTAGACATGAAACATGTTGATGTGAGTGCGGCTGATTTCGTGCACATGCTAAAAACGCCTGTAACCAAGTCAAGTTACTGAAACGTCATAGCAATAGAGCCAGGCACTCATACGAGCACAAGTCACCTTTTTTTGGAGACGGGAAAAAAGATGCAGGCAAAGCAAAATCGCTCGTTAAAGCTAAGGTTGATTAGGGCAAAGGGTAAAATACATAAATATTTGGGAATGCATTTCGTTTCTTACCAGTGAGGAGTTTTTCAAGTCGGTTTTAGATGCCGTGTCTTTTTCCGCCTAGTCGTTCACGACCTCATTCCAATATGGCACAAAGTGCGAGTGCGCATGCGCCGTCTCTCATCCACGAGCCCGGGATTGATATTTGTTGGCTTTCAGCGATTAAAAAGGCGAACTTGCCACATTTTTGAACAGAACGGTTACAGCGTCTCACCGAAACAACTCTGAAATAACGTTAATACAGCACTTTTGTTGATTATTACAGCTTTTATTTGAAATGTGCATAGACTGAACAATAAAAACGCTGGGACGCAATATTAAAGGGTTGCTTGCAACCTGTTCAGGTCTTCGCTGCGCGGAGGTTAGCGATTATCCTGGTTTCTATAAGTTATTGGGATGAATGCAATCAATAATTCTGTATACAAGGTCGTTTTGTTCAGTAAAGTGGCTATACGTACCATTAAACAGAGTTTAATCTATCCAACTGCGCCACGCTGAACAGCCTGCTCCTTTATATTCGTCTTTCTGGATCCTTCTGTGCAAACACTGATTTTGCATTTTATATGTGATTGATTGGTTTATGCATAGCATACTGAAGCTAAAATGACTGATTCAAAAACTTTGTTTTAAACAAAATCTCCATTTTCCCTTTGGTATCTATTAGGTCAACATTTCAAACCTAATAGATAATAAGAGAAAACAATAAGATTTAAAATAAAACAGCTTTGATTACCAGGTCAGGGACTGACATTTGTCCCCATAAATATAGATTAAATCATTTATCCCATAAAACAGGACTTGTCTCTTTAAAAAAAGAAACAGAAACTAAAAAGCTCTTACTAATTTAAAACCTTTTGATAGTCTTGGCTTACTTCACACACTAATCTTTTGGCAATATGATGCACATTTTTGAAAACTATGTTTTAACAATTTAACAACTTTTTTTTGTTTGTTTCAGATAAGTAAGTGATGTTTCATCATGAAACAATCTGTATGCATTTTCTAAAATGGTTAATGAAAATAGTATGTGTTCTATTCCTGGTCTCTTATAACTATTGAGAACTATACAAAAGTTGCAAACAAAAATAGCATATTTTAATATTTCCGTCAAGAAATTGTGCCTAAAAGGAAGCAATAATCAAGTTTTACAGTGTGAATCAGTCAGTCTTTTATTCAAAATGGGTTTCTCACTAGTCAAACATGTGACCACTGCTATGTTTACATGTACTGTGAACATGATTTGTAGCCATTTTAATACTATTAATAGACCTTTAATATATTAGAGGCATCATATATGGTAGTTACACCTGTATACTAACATGTTTTATGTGCTTCCTTCATGTAGCTTTGACCCAGACATCATCTTTCCAAGGGACAAACTGAAATTAAACAGCTCTGGTCATGTGACCGTTTACACCCGCCATATAAAAATGTTCACATGAAATGAAGACAGTCTGCACTTTCATTTATAGTCGGTACCTTTGTGTAAAATACACTAACAACGTTTTTTAAACCCTTCGACCTCAAAAGTAAATGTCAGTCACGCATATTACCGGTGAATGTGAATTTGCTGAAATGGAAATGCTTCTTTAGGTCAAACGAGGCTTAACATGCAGTTTAAACCCAACTCCGTTAGATGGCACTAGTTTCTATCTTTTCAAATTAGTTTAAGCGCCTGTGATGGACTGTGATGATGGCTCAGCACAAAGAAGTTACACTGAATGAATGTCTTCCTGCCAGTTCCTTAGCAAAATGATCAAAATAACCTACATTTCTGAACCTAAATTAATATGGGATCTCCTTTGGGAGGTTATTTATTTATTTTAAATGCAGTGGTGGTATGGCATTTTGGTAGAAACTATGATTACTATAATAAAAACTTTATGAATGAATGTGCCACGACAGGACAGTAAAGCCAAAAGTCAAAATGAAAGTTGAAGAACCCTTTAATGGTGTTGAGTTCTGAGGAGTAAATTCAGTAAAAAAAAAGAAGAGAGAACATTATTACCTCCAGAAACAACAGTTCAGAACAATATACATATATCGTTATATACAGTATCATACTTTATTAAAATACCTACATTAAATAATAGAACATATATTTATACTCTCACTTGCTCAGGAGATGTATATCCTCCACCCACCAATATACTGTACCAATATACTACCTATTACAGTACCATAAAAGCAACCCAATGTATAAACAATGTCTAGCAAGACATTAATATTTCTAGGTTTTCATATTGAAGAGGTTTTAAGGTTTACCTATACTAGACCTCCATTATAGATCCATAGTGAAAAAAACCACTATTCTGTGCACGCTCAGCTCAGGCTGGCAAAATCAGCATCTTATAATTACAACTTACACTGTAGAACTTGTTTCAGATCAACAAGAAAGGATAATATACAAAAATAACCACCAAATCATCCCACAAACAAACCTTAGCATGAGATTCTGTTTAACAATAAAATGTTGGATGAGGGAAAATAAGGAGAATTCAAGAGTGTTAAGAAGGCCACTATTCAATCAAATGGCAAAGTCCCAGCATATTATACGGACTGAAATATACAGTCCCTTTCTTTTGGGTTTCTACAATTCCTTTTTGTCTGTCTGTTTGGATGTATGATAGTAAGGGCATTGTTTAATCACATGAACATATATTAGAGATATTACAAGAACAAATATAGTACATCATCAAATAAAGTTTTGATTTAAAGTTTTGATCATTTGATTAAAGAAAGTCATAAATACAGCATTATCTATTTGGACCATCCAGACAGTATAACAAGTGTAACACTGGTTGGAGTCCTGGCTCCTATATGCCATTTTGATTTGAATTGGGCAGCTTTAGAGGAACCTGGTCAGAATGTCTTATTTTTCCATAATCGTCTCCATTTTGGGGTTAATGAAAGAGAAGCCAGCAAAGGCAGCCTGGTCCATGGAGTCCATCAGGTTCTTGTCAGTTTGAGAGAGACGGGGCTTCTCACTGAGGAACTCCCGGTCAAAATTGCTACAGTCATTGGGGGATTTCTGCAAGCAGAGGAAGAGAGATGTCAGAAAATAATCCTGAAGTCACTAACAAGACTGGTGAAGGGGTCATATCCTACTTCATTTTTTGTGTCACATGATCTTCAGTGTCACGTGATCTTTAAGAAATCATTCTAATATGCTGATTTGGTCCTCAAAAAATATTTCTATTTATCATCCATGTTCAAAACATTAGTGCTGTTTAATATTTTTGACAACATTTAAATGACAGATTTTTTTGATAAACTTAATGCATCCTACTGAATAAAAGCACAAATTTCCTTCAAGTCTTAAATTAGCGTACATTCACATATCACAAAACAATCTACACTTTAATGTGCTGCTCAAACTGTTAAGATTCCACTGTTAAAAAAATACATTTGCTGCCACCTAATGCTGTGATTCTACTGAAGTATATGCGGAGCTGTAGGTGCTACACACAGTCAAAGAAGATTTTTCCACATTTGACTTTTATCATTAGTTGTTCTGCAGTTTAGGAATACTAGTAAGAAGAAATAATAGGTAATGGTCAAGTTTCTAAATACCAGATCTGACGTCAATAACTTACTGAATAAATTGTCCACTTGGACTGGGGGAGGAAGTTTTGATTTCTGAAAGTTACAGCATTTTTTCCATTGTAAATCCAACTCTTATCTCAACAGATTAAGGAAAATTTGATTGCACATGACATGATACAACCTCTTTAAAAGAGATTTCCTGTTATTGTAATGTCATCATTAGAGCACCGATAAGGCAAAGGTTATTGGTTTATCATTAACTTCTTCACAAGTTTTCAGCCATGAACACTACACTAGCTAAACATTTATGACAGATATTTTGCTACTGCCTTGTGTTTCAGAGTACAGCAATGAGCTATAAAACACAAACAGTCCTTGCTTTGCATTATTTACATTTATATTGCATTACTTTGAATCATGCAATGAATTCAGCTGTAAAATGAATCATGCATGTAGGTGAAACCTCTTTTAACACCACTCACAGCAGTGTTATTTTAGTATTATTTATACACTATTATAGTATTTATTAATATTTTGAATTTGAATTTCTTTTCATAAATTAATTTTAATTTTCGTTTTTGTTTAAACTTGTCATTCT
Source organism: Barbus barbus (assembly GCF_936440315.1). Lineage (NCBI taxonomy): Eukaryota > Metazoa > Chordata > Actinopteri > Cypriniformes > Cyprinidae > Barbus > Barbus barbus. The sequence goes on along the minus strand of NC_136715.1, from coordinate 16,249,245 downwards.
TTACTATTTAGCTTTAATTTATTTTTACTTCAGCCGAGGAAACATTTAAATTTTTTCATCTGTTATTTAAATTTGATTTAAATTCAGCTTTATATCAATTAAGGAAAACAATTTGAAACAGTAAATCAAATCAGAATCGTACCACTTTTGGCTTGAATGGGGGAGACACCTCTCGTTTCTCCAGAGCAGGCCAATCGATTGTCTTGAAGAAGGCATGTCCACGGATATTTCCCACAACACCAAGCCGTCGAGTTGGATCCCGCTCAAATAACTGTGTAAATGTAAAAGGCACAGATTGAATGCCATAAATCATCAGTACTGACGCCGTTCATCAAGATAAATTAGTTGGTCAGACTCACTTTCTCCAGCAGGTCTTTGGTCTCTTTGGTAATCCACCGTGGGTAGTGAGGTACATCCATGCGGATCGACTCGAACAGCTCGTCCTCATCATCGCCCTGGAACGGCGACTGGCCAATCAGCATCTCGTAGAGCAGCACGCCGAACGACCACCAGTCCACAGAGAAACTGTATCTCTGTCCCAGCAGGATCTCAGGAGCAATATAATCTGGTGTGCCACAGAATGTGGTTGCTCTGTTTTCTCCAAGCATGTTCTCTTTGCACATCCCAAAGTCTGCAATCTTAATATGTCCATCCTTGTTCAGCATCAAATTGTCCAACTTTAAATCTCTGATTAGACAGAAAAACAGACAAGGTCTATTTGAGAAATGTAATTCATATGGACGTTTATGGCATGTTTTTGTTTGGTAATTTTCATTGTATGAAAAAAAGCAACTTTCTGCTAAATTACTTGTACGTGACAATAAAAATAATCACAAACTTGAAATACAAAATTGAAAACAGTAATATTGTAAAATATAATTATAATGTAATAAAATGTATTTTAAAATGTAATTTATCCCTGTGATGGTAAAGTTGAATTTTCATTACTCTAGTCTTCATTCACACGATCCTTCAGAAATACTTCTGTGTTGATTTAGTGCTCAAGATACATTTTTATTATTATCAATGTTAAAAAAAACTTGTTCTACTTAATAGTATTATGATACATTTTTGACATCAGATCTTAAATTGACCCTCAATCAAAAAAAAAAAAAAGAATTCAATTAATCAAAATAAGAGTTTCTTCAACAAGGAACACTCATTTTACCTGTATATAATTCCTTTAGAATGGAGGTACTGTAGTCCACAGATGATTTCAGCAGCATAAAACCTGTGACAAGAAACAGATTTGACCAAAACTCTTGCTTGTCGTTTCACAAAAGGAAGACAAACAATATAGATATGCTGCTGCAAAAAAAGTCACTCACGTGGCTCTGCCCAAATCAAAACGGCCTTTATCCTGAATGTGGAACATCAGATCTCCTCCATTCAGATACTCCATCACAAAGAATAAGTGCTCCTATTGATAAAACACACAGATCATCATCATTATTGAGTGATAATATATTTTACTGGAAAAAATGAGCACAACACATCATTCTAAAGCAAACTATCCTGGTTAGCTCTTTGTGGGAGCCTGTCAAACAAGGAAATTCAAAGCTGACAGCAAGGCGATTTCACATAGCACTAATATTTTGTGTTATTCCCCTCAAAACATTTCCAGATTGCACAGACACATTGATACGCTATTCCTCAAAGCTGTATTTTCATGATATAGCATGAGCTCTCAAACAGAACCTGTTATTTTGTGTTGACAACATTCCATGTCATTCTCATAATGTTTGATGTCGAACCCACTGTCCCTCACACATGCCAAGCAGACTGATGAGCTGATCAAATCCCGACAGTCACGGAAACTTAGCATGTGTAACGGGAGAACGCGTTCTTCAGCATACATTACAGCAATACTTTACTGTAACCATTGATTTGCGTCATTTGACAGGAAGATATTTCACTTTGCACGACCACATTCCATATTCATCAGTAACTCTACTTCATTTGAACTTTTAGCAACACTAAAATAAATATTAGACTTATAATGCAGTCTTTTAGATAATCATTGCAACTATATTTGGGACATATCAGTGTATGTCTGTTTGGGGTTGGTAAGATTTTTTTAATGTTTGAAAGAAGCCTCTTATGCTCACCAAAGATGCATTTATTTGATTTAAAAAACAGTATAAACAGCAATATTGTGAAACATGACTGCAATTTAATATACATTGCCCTCCATAAGTATTGGAACAGTAAAGACAAAATTGCTCTGTTGGCTGTGGAGTCAAGACATTTGCAAATATGATTAAAAGATAAATATGAGACAAAACTACAGAATGTCACATTTTATTATTAGCCGTTTCAACACATACATGTTTTACCAAATAAAAAGAAAAGCACTTTTAGAGTTCATCCCACTCATTGATGTGAGCATAAGTATTGGGACAGTTGAACATAAGGCAGATATAAAAGATTAAAAGCTATTATTTATTTGCAGATCCCTTGCGCACAATCACAGCAGTGAGTCTGTGACCCATAGACATCACCAGCCTCTTGGTCTCATCCTTTCAAATACTTTTCCCAGCCTTTAATGCAGCCAATTCCAATTGTTGCTTGTTTTGGGGAGTTTCTGCGTTTACTCTCCTCTTCAGCTGCTGAAATTCATGTTCAATCGCATTTAAATCTGGAGATTGACTTGGGCAATCTAAGACTTTCCATTTCTTTGCCCTTATAAATTCCTTGACTGAACTGGCAGGGTGTTTTGGGTCATTGTCCAGATGCAATATGAAGCACTTCCCAATGAATCTGGTGGCATTTTCTTGAATGTTGGTAGGCAAGATGGTTTTGTACCCTTCCAAATTCATTCTGCTACTGTCATCATACATTAAAGTTGAGAGGGCCTGTTCCAGAGGCAGCCATACATGCCCATGCCATGACAACACCTCCACCATGCTTTACAGATGAGGCTGTATGCTTGGGATCATTGCAGTTCCCTTTTTTCTCCACATTTTTGCTTTCTCATCACTTAGATAAAGGTTCATCTTTGTCTCATCGGTCCATAAACACAGTTCCAAAACTCTTCTGGATCACCTTTGTGCTTTTTTGCAAACTCTAATCTTGCCTTTCTATTTTTGGTGCTGGTCAGAGGTTTGCATCTTGCTGTGTAGCATCTGTAATTCTGTGTCAAAGTCTCCTGAGGACAGTAGATTGTCAGAGCATCACCCCAGCTTTCTGGAAGTTGTTGGTCATTTTACAGACACATCTTTTAGGGTTCATTTTCACAGCTTTTATGATTTGTCTGCCATCAACTACTGTTGTTTTCTCAGCCGATCAGGTCGTTGGTTGCTGGTGTCGCTGGTGGTTTCCAAACTCTTGATTTCTCCATGCCCTTGGTTTTTGCTATAGCTCTAACTTACTTCCTCTTTTCTTTTAGCATCCAAATTGCTTGCTTTTCTCTCAAAGTCAGCTCCCTCGTCTTCATCCTGGTTTGTGTGTCATCATCGAATGCAAGATTCAGAATGCAGAAGTAATGGATATAACTGATACGACACATTCCCTGCTTTTAATATCTGAAGAATTAATGCAACAGGACACAGCTGATCACTTAGAAAGACCTGTGAGGCAACTGTTCCAATACTTATGCTCACATCAGATAGAGGGTTTAAACTCTAAAAGTGCTGAACTTCTTAGCCTTTAAAACATCTGTGTTGAATCACCGAATAATAAAATGTGACATTCTGTAGTTTTGTCTCATATTCATCTTTTAATCATATTTGTAAATGTCTTGACTCCACAGCCAACAGAGCAATTCTGTTTTTACTGTTCCAATACTTTTGGAGGGAACTGTATATAGTGGCGGGAAGAGTAAATGACAGACACAGTGGGTGTGGCGTCAGGCCTCAGAGAGGCTTTTATTAAACAAATAATAAAATAAAGTGTCCAAGAGGGGTTAAAGTGTCCAAAATAAACAGGGGATTTGGTGTCCTCGTCTTGCTGCGGTGTTTGTGAAGGAGGGCAGTGTTCTGAAAGGAAGGGTCCAGGTAAGGGGCGGAGTTCGGCGGCCGCACGCGCTCCCCTCTCGGGTCCAGGGCGTGAGAGGCGGCGGCTTCATTTAGCGGATTCGTCCTCCTTTGGCCCGCGGCGCTTCCAGGGGTTATACGGCCTGGCATCCTGGCCCGTCAGCCGTCTCGCGGGTGTGGTACTCTTCCGGATCACGGGTCTGGCAGCTCATGTCTTCGGCGGCACTCGATCCCTCAATGCTCTCTTCCTGGACCCACGAAGACACCAGTGTGCATGCATGGGGAAGAGGCTCTATTCGGTTCAGGTGCGCCTCATCACACGCCGTCAGCCTTGGCTGTTTCAGCGCCCCTCCTCTCTCACTCACCCACTCCCGTCGGGAGCTCGGTGAAGGGCGGCGAATAAGGGATGGGGTGGTGATGATAATAAGGGGGAGGCAGCCAACTCGTCACAATATATATATAATGTAATTCATTCCTCTGATGTAATTCATTCCTCTGATGACTATTCAAAAATAATTTTGATTTGATGCTTAAGAATCACTTTTTATTGTAAATGTTGAAAAGAGTTGGAAGCCACACATTTTTTCAGGATTCTTCGATGAATAGACAGTTAAAAACAATAGCATGTATTTGAAATAGAAATCTTTAGTAACATTATAAACATATTTACTGTCACTTTTGATCAGTTTGTTGCTATTGCTATTTGACCAATCTTTGCTGAATAAAAGATACCCCAGACTTCTGAATGGTAGTGTATGTAACACATTATTTGGAAGAACGCTCACCTTTGACTGAAAGGTGCAGTAGAGGTGTGTGAGGAAAGGGTTTTCCCAGGCTAATGCTAGCACTCTTTTTTCCACCATTGTGCACTCCACGTCATCATCCATAAGAACCACATCCTTCTTCAGGGCCTTTACAGCAAAATATTCTCCCCTTCCTTTGAGCTCAGCGAGCATCACCTGACAGAACAAGGGAATTGTTTAAAGAGAGGACTGCATAACAATACAATGCAGAAATCTGTATACTGTGTGTTCCTTACCTTTCCAAAGCTGCCTTTGCCTAGTACCTTGTGGAACACAAAGTTGCTCAGGGAGACGCGGGATGTGATGCTGGTTCTGGGAGGGGCAGGGGTCGTATCATCCCACAGTTTTCCATACTGAGAGCCCTCCGCTAATATTTGTAAACACAAATATACATATACACCAATGGCCACACATTAAAAAACACAAGACAAGGTTATAATAGCTAAATGAAACTAAAACATTACTGGTATTAAAATAAAATAAATGTTAATTGAAATGAAATAATATATAAAAACCTGTATTATTTTAGCCAGTTGCCAGGGCAACATTTATTGTTTTGATTTATTTTCACTTTATACTAAAATAATGAAAAATAAACTGAAAAAAAAAAAAAAAAAAAAAAACTTTGATATAGATACTGTATATCTAAATATAAATTTAAAAAGAAATGAAAAAGTGTCAAAAACACCACAAAATTACTGAAAATGAAAACAGAATATAAATATTATATATTCTGTTTATCCCAGAAACATGTATATGTATATGTATATACACATGTTTCAAATTTATATAAAAACTATACAGGTTTCTCAAAGATACAAAAATAATGAAAAGATCCTTTTCTTATTTTGCATCTAATTAAATTAACATTTTAATTTAATTTTAATGTTTAATTTTACTTTTTTTAATTAAAGATTACGTTTTGGGGCCATTTCATATTCAAATAAAATCAAAGCTAACTTATATAAGGTACCAAACTAAGGAAAGCAATTATGCAGCAGGAAATATGCAGTAATTCAAACTCACCACTAGGGTCCACTGGCACGTTTTTATCAATGGCTTGATAGATTCCAATATCTGACAGAGTGGGATCTGGACGCTTTGTGGAAGATTTCTAAACACAATCAATGAAATAGTAAGCATGTTAGATGTATTTATTTATGTATTGCATCCTGATGCAGAGAACAGCATGATGCTACATATGAACCCATGTAAACCCAAAAATAATGTAGCCTAATCTTTTAGGTTTACAAAATAATGATACTACAAATGTCTTGAAAAAAAGCCAAGGTTGACTGGTTGAATCATTTACCAGGCTAACTTGAGTCAAAGCCTCAGCCAGGAGCTTCTGGTTGATTCCGCAGAGGTTGGCAACCTTAGTCTGGCATTTATGATGAACGTTCATACTACATTCTGAACAGAGAGAGTAAGTTGCATTAGATATTAACAGAGAAGAAACAAAAAGGTAATGAAAGGGAAAAACAGATGAGACAACATCGTTCTTACCTTCACACTTGAGGCCTTGTCTGACCATTCCCCACAGCAGACTCCCACAGTGATCACAAAAGGTCGGGCTCATGTAGTTATGGGTCTTGAAGCGATGTGGCATGTCAATCTTAAAGCGCTCCTTCTGAAACTGCAGATGAACAAACAGACCATCAGCACCAAACTAAATGGAAATGCTTGTGGGCACAGATGCAACATCTACAACGCCTCATGGTGCCCTTTCCGGAAGCTGCTCACTGCCCATCACAGACTCTCCACCAAAGTACTGCTGGACTGCTTTACAGTGTTTAGTTTAGTTACCCTAACATACAGTATTTGCAACACTTTTACAATATCATGGCCTTCTATTGATTACTGACATACTCTGATCTTTGCTCAGTTTGCTATTGGTGTTGGAAACAGAAGGACCAGCCCTTTGGAACTTCAAGTGAATGTTTCTTTCTTAAAAAATGTCCTTTTGTGACCCAAAACAGTTAAGGCTGACATCAGTGTAGAAGCATATTAATGCATTTAGAAACTTTGTTATGATATTTACAGTGCAAGGCCATAACAATATATAAACACACTACAAGTCACAAGTCTCTTGCTTATCAAGGCTGCATTCATGCATCTATTTGATACAGTAATATTATGAAATATTATTACAATTTAAAATAACTGCTTTCTATTGCAATATATTTTTAAATGTAATTTATTCTTGTGAAGGCAAAGCTCAATTTTCAGCAGCCATTACTCCAGACTTTGTCACATTATTCTTCAGAAATTATTCTGATATGCTGATTTGGTGCTCAAGAAACATGTTTTATTATTATCAGTATCATTTCATGTTATTATTCTTGTGGGAACCATGATTCATTATATACACAATATACTGTATATTAAATAAATTAACCTAATATTGTAAATATTCTTTTACTTAATATTGTTTTCAGATTTTTATTTTTTCTCATAAAAACTGGTTTCAGGTCCATAAACAGTTAACGGCCCTCCCTACAAATCCGCTTTGGACCCTCTCATGATCACGGAGTGTGTTTCCGTGTCGGAGGTTCAGAACAATAATGCTTACCACTGTATCTCGACTGTTGGTTGCTGTTCCCGTGCATCTCCCAATGATCTTATCAATGCACTTCTTGTGAATGGCCGCATTGCATTCTGAAATAGAGCAAGGGGGAAGTAAGGTGTAATGTGTGCAAATTACCTTTAAATTAATTTAATAGTACAAAATATCTTACAAAAAAAAATAGATTTCAAAGAGCCCATTATGTTAATTCCACAGAAGGATCATTTATGTGCCACATAGAAAAATCAGGTCAACATGTAACATTAAATGACAACAACATGTGTAATGTGTGTTCTTTCTGAGAACCAGATGGGAGTGTCTACAAAAGATTGCGAAAGCTGTGAAGATACTTACGCCTACATTTGTAGCCCTGCTTGTTGAGACCCCTGGAATGCAAAAAGAGAGTGTTGGAGTGTTGATATTTGTACACAGCAGGTGATAATGGACCGTTAGTACACAAATGGTATAAATTTAAAACTCATATTAGGGAGAATCTGAAGCACTGACTCTCTACAACACATATACATTTATATACTGTATACAGCATGAACAAGGCACTAAGGCATAGCGATCTGTCTCACACTTCACAGGAAGGAGACAGCCCGAGGGACTCTGCTGAGGCGGCTGAAATATCAGAGGAAAATCCAAGTGCGCTTGCGCACACAAACACAGATGCTATCCAATATTATGACTTACAATCACACACACACACACACACACACACACTAAGATTATTGCTGCCAGACTTTCAGTTATGCCTACGTAAGATGCAATTTTGAATCATTTTAGATTTCTGATAGTGATGAACTAATGTTTCTGGGTCATTCCAATTTGGAACTGAACCTGCAAGCTTTTCTTTCACAGACTAGGTCCCAAACCATTATGCTACCACTATCCATTAACAAGCATTGCTGTTGCTAATACTCAGACTTAGGGATTTGAACAAGCGATCCCCAAAAAATTAAAGTATTATGCGTCTAACTTTTCCTGTATTGTTTTGCTGTGGATATGATACCTCAAAAAAATCTAAACAATCAGATTTACGATTTTTGAATGGTGGAAAAAAAGTGCAAACAATAAAAAAATGATATCTAGAGACCAGTCCACAATGTCTTATTTAATATCATAAGACTTGGGCTCTTCTGGTCTAGAATCACCCAAGAAATTTACTAGCAAAGCCCTGGCAACCACCCACAACAGCCTAGCATCATAACGGCAAAAGTGACACAATTCTTCTGAAACCAAAATCTGGTTATTAAATGGCAGCTTTTACCATTACTATGTACATTTACATACTAGTATTTATATACTAACCAAACAAACTCCCTGCAGACCGAGCAGAAGGTGGGCTGTTTGAAGAAGGTGGCTGTGAACTCGTGGTTCTTGATAAAGTGAACTTTGGCCTGTTTGATGGCTCCTCTCCTCCTGTTTATTGTGAGAGCGCCGTCGTCCTCTTTCCCAGTCACTGAGGACTTTGATTCTGCGAAGCAGGTCAAAACAGAGTCTTTTGAAATAGACGACTTGTTTATTTCTTTTTACTGAATTAAAATGAACTTTACTTGCACATCAATATGAAATTACATTGCTAAATAATATTTCACCCAAAATTGTCAGTATTTTCATTTCTGGAATAAATATACCAATGGGATATTTATTAGTACCACTGGTTTTAAGATACTAAACATATTTATATGGTGCATAATGACTGTTCTGTTTATGGTGCCTTCAGAATGTTTATAGATCACTATCAACTCATTTCCTGCCAGGAGCAACAGAAGTAGCAAAACTAAAAAAATATAAATAAATAAATAAAAACTCTCATGGATTGAGATTGATGGTTTTACCCTCTGTGTGTTGCCACAGAGTGTATGTCAGAATATTTGTCACCAACTATTGTTGAGTTTAAAAGACAAGTCTTGACAATATCCAATAAACAGTCTTACAGTAAACAGTGAGATACAAAAAGCAAATCTGCTACGGTATTTAAAAAAAATAAGATGCCAGAAAGAGGACCAGCATGAAAATATGAGTAAGATGCATGAGTAAGCAAAGACAGGACAGATACCAGCTGACAGGACTAAGCTGGTATCTGAGGGTAGTGAGATAATGGAAAAAAGAGAAGACTGAATTTAAAGAAACAGGGGAAAACCAGAGTGGAACAAAGGCAAGCAAAGAGAATAGACACTACTTATAGAAATAAAATAGGACTTCAATAGTTTTAAAAATATTCATTTTGCTAATCAGGACAAAACTTGGATCAGAAAAAGTTCTCTATTAATCTAGTCATCTATTAAAATAGATAAAAACAAAAAAAGTTTTGGGAAAATCACCACATTTATTACTTTTCAAACGTTTGGGTTCAGTAAGATTTTTTTATTTTTTTGAAAGAAATGAATACTTGTATTCAGCAAGGATGCATTAAATTGAACAAAACACAGTTATAGTTATATGTATGTTAGAAAAGATTTCTATTTCATATGATTTCTGAAGAATCATGTGATACTGAAGACTGTAGTAATGGCTGTTTTGTCATTACAGGAATAAGTTGCATTTTAAAATATATTCCAATAGAAAACAGTTATTTTTTAAAATTGTAATACTTTTTCAAAATATTACCATTTTTATTATTTTAGAAAAAAAAAATTCAATCGTAATATGTCAAAATATCGTCAAAATACAGTTTTTACTGTATTTTTGATCAAATAAACGCAGCCATAATGAGCATAAGAGACTGATTGACCCCAACTTTATACTTTTGAACGGTATGTACGCTTGCATGTACCTACCTTGGTCTGAACCCTCTACGAAGAATTGGACAGACATCATCACCTTCCCAGAAGGCTGTAGGTCGACCCAAAACTCAGCACGGCCATTTCCTTTTTTACAGCGCTCAGCAATGACAGAGACCCCAACCGTTGCCTCCGACAAAGCCTCCTCTGCCGTTTTCATCAAGACCACCTGTATGACACGGCCTTCATAGATGTGTGCGTCAAATGAGGATTTCCACGCAGGGTACATAGTAGGCTTCCTCTGGACCAGTGTCTTCCCTCGCTCTGGGTGGACAAAGAAAGGAAGAAATGCTAATGAAATTATGATGCCTCCTAAGTTACCCTGTTCATGCCAAATTCTGAGGCAGCACCGCATACTGTTTATCTTTTGTAGACAATCACAAAATGTGAATTTTACCTTGCTCTATTTAAAAGCCTCACTGACCTGTGCTGAGGGATTCCTTCATCTTGATGGCACAGAATGGTTCCTCTGTCATAGGGGGAAAGTCTCCCAGTTGAAAATCATTGAAGGCAATCCGCAGGAACGGAGCCATGGTGAGATTTCACTCTGCCTACATACAAAAGAAAAAACGGATGAAGTTCATAGGTTGCTGGAGGTCGGCAGACATCTCTCACTCAGAGAAAAGTTTTTTTCTTTTCTCAAAAATAGCAGAAACATCACTTGCATAGACAAAACACTGTTTAGGCAGAGATATGCTGTGATAGTCAAGGAAATATAATGCAGTATTTTTTAAAAGATGAGCAAACATGATATGCGTGATGTGTGAGTGATCAGTTCATTCTTTCTAGAAATGATGAAATGTATGCATTTTGATATTATGCTGAGAATATAATTTGTAATAAAAAAAAATCTAAAATTAAAAACAGAAGCACATTTATTGGACTCGACGTTTGAATATTTTGGATTTTACACAAAAACCTCAAAAAAGTTTGGGGGAAAAAAGTTACGTTTTTGAAAATAGCAGGTTTTGAGTGCATTTATTTAACCAAACATTTGTAAGAACGGTGATATTGTGAAATATTAATCTAATAACTTTTCTATTTTAATCTATTTTAAAATGTAATTGTATTGCTATGATGGCAAGGCTGAATGCTATTGTATATATATAATATTCTCCATAACAACTTTTATAACAACTATTCATAAAACCCTCAAGATTTGCTAAAGTTTCAGGATTAATGCTTCAGCTTCCTATTGTGAAAAGCCAAAAGTTGTTAATTCTACTTTTTGATGGTTCTGCTTGCATCATTGTCACTGCAGCTGACTAGCTGGTTTTATTTTCCTAATATGCATAACTACAGAGTAGAAGCTAAATAATGTGTTATTTTTCATAGCCACATCATTTTCCAATCCCACCCCTCTCCTGCTGGAATTACTGAACACACAATGGCTCACAGAGCTTTGACGGGATTCTGGGGCACAATTGGCCAACTGCAGACCTTTACTTGGTTTCACAGTTTAATCACTGGGATTAAAAGCTCAGATACACACTGCAAACACAAACACAATGGAAAATGAAGTGAATGTTTTGCAAGTGCAATTCGTATATGTTGAATCTGTCACCAACCTTCTACTTATTTAAATATTTTTAAGAAATTTACTGTTTGTAATCAAACAGGTTTCCTCAACACCCCACTCATCGGTCATTGGTCAAGACAAACAGATAGCGTTGCCCCAAACTCAAACCTTTGGCCGAATCAGTGTTGCTGCTGTCAGGCAATGCTCAAACAAACAGATCAACATGTTGAAAGTACCACAGAACCACACTTTTCAGGAAAATCAACCTGCAAACGGCTTACTCACGCTGTAGTGGCATATTAAGTGCTTGAAACTGAAATAATTCACACTTTATGAAGCATCTTTATCTCTGCCTCATGACTGATCGCTGAAAGACAAAATGTAGAGCAAGTGAAGTGGGACCATTTGTGACACCACCCATGACGGAGTACAGAGAGACTAATCGAGATGTATCCATTTGCTGATCTGCCACAGTTATAGGCCAGCGGCTCCACACCAATAAAGTATTGAAACCATCCAGATGAGTGACAATGACTGCAGAACAAGCCAACAGAAATGTAAGTCTTGACAGAGGACATGTATGTAGGCATCTCAGTCAAAGCAAATGATTAAGAAAAGAAAATCCACAACCCAAAATATAGAAGGTTCCATTGGGAAAACCTGTAGTTTTGATATTATGCTCTCTAACACTTGGCGTTCCAATGCGTAGAAACTGCATGGCCTAAAATTGCCCTAAGAATGGATGGTTTTGAACTAAATCTGTGTCAAACACAGTATTAAATACTGATACAGATTAGATTTAGATCATTGCTGAAGGTTGTGACAGAGCCTTGCTCCACAAATTATATAATCCTCCTTGAAGAATATCATCATAAAATGGTAAATTGTGATAATTGGAACCAGCTTTAAAAGCTCCCACACAAACTCTAAAATGCAAAGGGAAAACAATCTGCTGATATTTGTTTTTATCTTCTCTATTCTACATGGTGATGATCTGTTGTATATTAAAACATGTACATCTATAATAGAGAGAGAAAGATTAAGGATAATCTGGAACCACTCACATAATATGACAAAAAATGCATTAATATAAACTAATGAAACACTCAGTCAAACATAAACCTCTTACACTCAAATGCATATGACTACAGAAAAAAAAATGTTTCCCTGGAGAGAGTGGAAAAAATGAGCCCATGCGGCAAGGGAGGGGATGGAGAGAAAATGAAGAAAAATTAGAAAGGGGGAGGGAAGAAAGAAAGCATTGAGCAGCATACTGGAAGTTCAATGTGCTTGCTAAACATCCAGACTGTTAGGCTATTCAAATACATGACTGAGAGCCTTACTAATGTTATGCATTCATCGATCCATGCCTACAAATCATGTTTTAAGTGTACAGAAAACACGTCATTACTACAAGTTTTCGTCATCTATTTTAACATGAAATGAATAAGTGTGTCCAGTGTGTGTGTGTCTTTTCAGTAGCCTCAGTTCCCTCAGCGGCCCATTAATCTGTCAAGAGAGGTCACCTCTCTCACACCCAGACCGGTTGCGGCTTAATTAACTGACATCCCTCTAGTATGCCTATGTAGACGTGTGGTAATGTGTGCATGACACTACATTTAACTCTTTTGATGTTAAAACTGGTAACCGCCATGCCTCTGTGCTAAACAAATGAAGCAATGTATTATGATCAGATTACACAAATGCATCCGATTAAGGTAGTTGGACGAGGAACAGACAGATCCTCACTAACACTTAAAGCAACACTTCATCTTTAAGAACACATAAAAATGAAGACCAATGCAACTGATGTTATTAACACACAGGCTGTCATTATGTCATGAAGGCGCTTTCAGTGGCTATCAATCTGCTGCTCTCCATGTTTTGGATGATAGGCTGTTCACCGCAGATGTCACATTTTCAGGTGTACATGCTCCAGAGTTATAGACTGAGATGACAGCCGAGTCTGATATAAACTCAATTGGATGTGTTTTTTCAACTCTATCAATTCTAAAACCAATGTAGAATTGGTGTACAACTCAACCAATGGTGTAGTTTTGGGATGGAACTTTCTGTTTGGTAAACCAATAGCAGTCTAGGAGAAGTGCTCATGAAATCTGAATGAAAATGTAACGATGCAAAGTTACACTTATCCTTTTGATTCTTTCTCCCGCACACATTATAAATTTTACAATTTCACGTTTCAGTGAGATAAAGGTAAACACATTGGGCTTTCATTTGAGATACTAGAAGCACTGTTAAAATTTTATTATTCACTGATTTCATTGCTTAAAACTCCATACTGACTGAAAGCATGAAATATCTAAGAAATATCTCTATTGCTTCTGACCTTTCACTGGTTTTATCTATTGGACACATTCTGTTTTTCTTTCTGTGTGATATTAGTCTCAGCTCACACAGGCTGTGTCTGTTCTGGAGATCTTTCTCTGTGTGCGGGTGTTTGTGTTCAAGTAATTGGTGAGAATTACAGTGCGTAGTGCAAAAAAGACTCGCTCTGTTCGCTGTCCTGCACCAGACAGCTGCTCCGCTCGCCTTTTTTCTGAACTTCCTACACAGTCTCCAAACTGTTCTCACTCAATACTGGGCTGGAAACATGCACATATATTTCAGATGATCTCATTATACAACAGATCAAATGGAGACCAGGTTGAAACTTATGAATAGACTAGAAGAAAGCATTTTACCATTGAAAAAAAAAAACACAATTCACCTTACACAAGTCTGAAAGTGAAACTTAATTCTGAAGCATAAATGTAGCATTGAAGTAAGTTATATCCTATATCTTAGATCACATGGAGAAGATATGTTGGTAAGAAAGACACATTTTGACTTTAACTGGTTGTTGTTAGTGTAAAGAAACAAAAGAATTTAACTATTTTGACTATTATAGTGGCTTGAAAACATCTATATATTTTAGTGTAGAGAATGCTATGTACTTATGATAGATAACACAGCTGCTTTTCCCTTAATAAGACACTGTTGTAGAACTAGAAAGTGCTTTGCACTGCAAGATTTTTCATTGCCATGGTTTTCATTTCATGGTATTGTACTCGTCTGCATAATAGGTATGAGAAAGCGTAGACTGTCACTTTAAGTACAGAGCAAAACAAACAAACAGGTTATGTCGGAAAATGAGGCTATGGTCATTCTATGGTGTGGAATGACCGGATGGGGAATGAAATGTGCCACAAGTACAAGTATAGAAAGAATGTGAACATGGTGCAGAGAATCTGAAAGTTTATAAGAGGACAGCCATGATTCAGAGCACACTGGGAACCTGTTAGTCCGGATGGTGCAGTTGCATTTTTCTATAACCACACTTGTGAATGTGTATGTATTCATGGAATTACACACATACAGCTGAGTTTGTCAGAGTTAAAGGCACCATGCTGCCGTTTGTACTTTGCTAACATGAAGCAAAAATAATCCCCCAGCTTCCCAAAATCTCCCTCTGTGCATAGCAGTCTTCATAATACAGTTAAGCAATACAAAATCCTCAGCTTGAAGTCAATATAAAACAGTGCTTGCAATTCATTTTACTTTCATAATGTAGCACATTAATGTGAAACAGGATGTACAAGAAAAAAAGGAACAGACTTGATCGAGAACTTTTTTGGATCTTAAAAAGTGGCTCCTATATGACAAGGTGATTGGAGGGGAGAGCTTTAATTTTATTTTATTTATTTATTTTTGCATATTTTTAAAAGAGTCGTTGATTTGGTGCTCAAGAAACATTTTTATTATTATCAAAGTTAAACATGGTTAATATTTATTTATATTTTTTATATAATAGAAAGTAAGCATTTATTTGAAATAATTTCTTTCATAACCTTGACAAATTCTGTCACTTCTGATCAATTTAATTTTTGAGTCTTTGCAGAATAAAATTATTCATTTCTTTAAAAAAATCTTTCTAATGCCAAACCATTGATCAGTTTTATTTACAAGTAAAACAAGATTCACACTCAGCAAGGAAATGTTGGATCTTACCCATCTAATGGAGATTAAAATAAGAAAATTAAATCTTACATACCAGAATGGAGCCAGACATGAATGCTAATTATTTTCACTATATCATTAGCATCAGTTGACATTCCAGAGAAAGATATTATCTTTGGACTAACATGCATCAATAAATCATCCACAATAAGACAAGGAACTTAAATAGTAAATAGTGTCATTTTTCATTTCATATTACAAATTTACAACACAACCAAGAACAATACATGCTTATCCTTTTAAAACTGGAAAATCTAGTCTCTTTAGCAAATACAAATTAGCATTCCTCGTTTTAGTGAGCGAGATCAAGAATTAACTGTAAATGTCTGTAGGTGAGTTTAATCAGTTACCAATCACTGGATACAAGAACAAAAATGTAATTGTGCTAGTGTTGCATAACACCAAGCAAAAACTTTTCTTCTCTACCCATATGTCATAGGGTTAGTGGGTTAAAATAACACACATCAAGGAAGCATTTGTGTGCAGAGAGAGTGACAGAGTGAGGGAGAGAATCATGGAGAGCGAGAGATCAGTGACTTCAAGGTCAGATGAGTGCTGAGTGCCATGTGACATTCGTTTTAGTGTAGCATTGATTTCTCACCCCTCTCTTCCCTTAGGCTAAGAAACAAGAGACCCTATGCTTCTGTCTTTCTCGCTCTGGTCTATAACACACACACACAAGCACACAATGGTTGGTCAAGGTTAGTGTGGAAAAGCCAATTCTTCTCTGAAACAGGGCATACTGAGTGACTGCCAGTTTGCTTACAAATGTGCGTGTCCCATATTAGGGCACAAATCCTCTCAATGCAGGATTTTGGACAAGAATTCACACACACATATATGTGTGTGTATGTTAGTATGTCAACCTAAAGGTGAAGCTGAGCTTGCCTCTGTCTGCCTGTGCAATAACAGCGGTGTCCATTTCTGCCTTGCGCACACTTCACACAAGCTTCATTAATCCAAGACCAACAGAGAGCGGCCTGTGTGCTCACAACCATAAAAGTACGCAACAGACCTTTGCTGTTGCTGTGCGTTCAAAAAACGATACAAGACAAAATGAGTGTACATGCAAAATGTACAGAAAGCAAACAATACTGTCAGGTGTTGCACTCTGAGCCAAAACTGACTTTGTGCTGTATTTGTGCTTGCCGGAGGCACTATGATGGAAAAAGTAAAAACAAAGCCAACGATAGGTATGAACGCTCCTAATGGTGTTTGCTTGTCGTGCACGTTACAGAAACAACACTGCTGTTGACAGGCATGTGGACGCACACCATCATCGCTGCATTCTTCTCCCCTGCAGTTCGGTAGATAAATTATTTAGAAGAGGTGCATGTTGTTGATTAAGACCTTTACTAACATGTGCCTTCTGGCTGAGAACAATATGTTGATTCGGTTCACTGTACAGGTTGTGGACGTACAGTAGAGACTAATGACATACAAGCATTCATTATACAATGAAACAAAAGAGACAAAGTGCTGAAGTCTCTGGTTAATGTCAAGAACAAAACACCCAGTGACAATGTGTGAAAGAGGAAAGAACAAAAACAAAATGGTGCAATATGGTGGCTTGTGCGTGTGAGCTTGAAAAGGAAAGATTAAAAATGATTAAGTCTGTGGTTAGTAAGAAAATGGTGCAATGCAGTGTAGCCAATCAAAAAAGAGAAGCTCAGTTTCAATGCATTTTAAGTGGGGATGTGCAATATATCTGCGATCATACTGGAACTCGCCAACTTTTTAAATGATCGATATTGACATATTAGAGACATCATTATCTTTCTTGGTCTGAAGCTGCCTTTGAAAATGTGGCTCAAAATGTTTTATATGCAGTACAAACTTTTAAATTTTTCATATTTGGAGCTTGACGAATGCACTACAAAGTGTATTGGGAATTAATAACAGATGAATGTTAAGCTTAGTAAAGTGTAAAAAGCAATCCACAAATCTTAAGGTAAAAACAAAACATTTAAAACAAATATAAATGGATGTACTACGTTTGAAATATTCAACATTAGTTGAATTCTGTGCACCAATTTGTGGAGTTTCTCGGCAACTGTAAACAACCTACAGCTGTGTCAACACAGGACACATGTGCATGACACATCAAAACTAATAAAGCTGGTTTAATATCGGCTATCACATTGGTTACTGGCCATAATATAAAAATAATTATTGTTGTCTATGTCAGCTTTGGTGCATGCCAAGTGTCAGGATGAAATAAAGAAAAACAACTCATATGCCATTTGTAATTGTTCTAACTAAGTTACTCTGTAGATTTGAAAACCACCATAAAAAATACAGTAGTACTATGCAATGCAATAAAAATAGAGAGTATACACAATGCCAATTATATTAGTATATAAAGTGTACTCTAATTTTAGTACAAATTAGAAACAAAAAAGAATGAAAATGACAAAGCATTACCACCATCTCACACATGGAGGCCTTCAGTAGCCTACATGTTTTTATGGGTGGCTGGACAGATCGTCATACTGAATGGTTTGGTAAATATTTACCAAATAACTACACTGCTAATTTTGTGGTGGCAGATAATGCTTTCACTAATAAATAAATAAACCTGCTTCAGAAAAATGGCACAGCTTTAACCAGCGGGTTTGAGTCTGATCTTGGAAGGAAAACAAAATACATTCTAGCCTCTAAAACGCCTCTGAAGAACTAGCTAGCCGTAGCGGTAACTATGGAAACCACGATTATTAAGACGCTTCTGAAAGCGAATCCGGCCCAGTTTATTTTATCTAGACTATTATTTTAAAGACATTGTCATTAAGACTAGTTCTTTTCTATTTCTATCTCCATCTCCATCTCAAAGAACTTGAAAAACAAGACCGTACAGTAGGCCAACAGTTACTGTTACGTTACTAAATATATAATTGTGTATATTGTACAGTAGGGAGGAGCCGGAGCAGGAAAGAGTTGTAAATCTGGTCTTTCTATATGGGTTTACATAACTATGGCAGCGCTTTCTATGAAACACTGTTTTAAAAGAAGTAGCTACAGCTTCTGCTGCTTCCGCGTATCTAAACTTTTCCTGAACTTGAATGTTTGGGAACACACGATACTAAACATTTAAACGACTTCCTGTTAAAACAAAAACCGTTTCTAGTCTCTCGTTACCGAATGTCTAGAATTGTTTCCACTGAATCAGAAGTGGATTTGCTGAGGCGACCGATAGACAAACAGCGAAAATGCGACGAAATCTATTGGTTATTGGCGGACAACGTGGACGTTTCATGTTATACATGTTTATACATGTCTGTCATTTCTACGCTCCCAATGGGCGGATTTGTAAGTACCCACAAAGCGCATTAAAAGTGAAAAGTTGCGAGCACAAAACTTACCAACTTCAAAGTCCGAGAGGGTTTCAGTAATTCGTCTCTTATTCTCACTGCTGCTGTAGCTGAGAGCAGAATGAGCGGCGCGCCGTGTTTGAGGAAGTATTTACCCGCTCTCTGTGTCTGTGTCTGGGGTTTGACAATACTAGAGGAGTGACGGAGGGCAGGTAGAGAGAGAGAGAGAGAGAGAGAGAGAGAGAGAGAGAGGGAGGGAGGGAGGGAGGGAGGGAGGGGGTTTCTATCTATCTATCTATCTATCTATCTATCTATCTATCTATCTATCTACCATCCATACATTAATCTGTTTCTCTGTAAGAGATAGCTGACCCAGAAGAAATTAATTCTGTCATAATTTACTCACCCGCAAGTTGTCCCAAACCTGAGTTTCTTTCTTCTGTTGAGCACAATAGAAGATATTTTGGAGGAATGTTGGTAGCCTAACATTTGACAGTAGCTAAATGACTAAATGATGACAGTAATTGTTTTTGGGGGGGTGAACTATCCCTTTAATTAATCAATCAATCAATCAATCAATCAATCAATCAATCAATCAATCAATCAATCAATCAATCTATGTATCTATCTATCTATCTATCTATCTATCTATCTATCTATCTATCTATCTATCTATCTGACTATCTGTCTATCTGTCTGTCTGTCTGTCTATCTATCTATCTATCTATCTATCTATCTATCTATCTATCTATCTGTCTGTCTGTCTGTCTGTCTGTCTGTCTATCTATCTATCTATCTATCTATCTATCTATCTATCTATCTATCTATCTATCTATCTATCTATCTATCTATCATCTATCTATCTATCTATCTATCTATCTATCTATCGATCTATCTATCTATCTATCTATCTATCTATCTAACTCAGGCTTTGAGTTCATAATGTCTTTGAGAGATATAGAAACTCTATGATGTCATATGGTTAAAGATTTATCAGATTTGCACAATCAAGGTCATAATTTTCTATTGGAAAACACATACACATGTTTGTTTCTCATTTTACTGCCCTTGGACTGGTTTATGAATTACCATTGTTGGTAGTTGACCTGATGCTTTCATTTCCTGCAGGCAGGAGATTCTTGAAGGAAACCTTAGCTTTGGGAACTCCATTTAGTCCTGCCCCACACCAACACAAGGAATGGGCACGGACAAAACATTTATCGCATTCACACAAGTTACACACACACACACATACGCACACACACATACACGCACACAAAGAGGCAGCAGTCACATGATGCTGACTCATAGACTGCCCCACCCCTTCAATCTAGGTCTGTCAGTGGTGTATAAAGCTGTGAGTTTCAGTGTTTCTATATTTAGTATCATTTCCAATGACTGTCTGTTTAACCCAATCTAACATTTTATGTGTAACAAATTAAGGTGTGTAAACTGCAATCCAATGGATACCATTATTATAGAAAGTTCTGAGGAATAGTGAGGACTCATTGCATTGGTTTATGATGTGTGGTTTCACTTCTCTCCTGTTTTATAGAACTGCTTCTCACCAGTTTTTCCTTTCTTCTCCTTTACTGTTTCTCTGTCCCCCTTATTTTTCTCTCCTCTTCCTTTCTGTCTTATCTCACCCCTTTTAATACAATTTATCAGTCTTGCCTCGCTTCTCTTTTACTATTACTTCCCTCTTCTTTCCCTCTATCTTTAAACCCAAGCCTATAATGAGTTTTAAATATGTTTGAGAACACCTAAAAAAATGTAGTGTTTCTTCCTCACTGATCTGAAATCTTCACATTCATCTGATCGCATCTTAACCAAATCTAACTTTTTATTTTACTCTCAGAAGGACTGGATTTGTATAGAAAGTAGCAACCCAACAAAATACCAAATTTAAAGTAAACAAAAATGCCCTTTAAAGGGAATTTAAAAATTGGTTAAAATTCCAAGATGTTGAAACAACTTGGTGAGTAAATGAGTAAATGTTTCTTCATTGGAACAGATTTGGAGAAATTGCTCACCCATGGATCCTCTGTCTATCCCCTGTTGTCATCTCACAGTGAATCCCACCAGAATATTTGTTTAGACTGTTTTTTGCTTGTAAATGGTTGATCTGTGCATATTTCTCTCCTGATTTAGAGAGAGCTACTTTTTCACTGGAGAAAGCAATATTATGGGAGGAATAGTATTTTAGCCAGAATGTTAAAAATGCCTTTGTTTCTTACAAACACGCAGCTTTTCACTTCACAAGACATTAATTGATGGACTGGAGTCATGTGGATTATCATGATATTTGAACCATCAGCTATTTGAACTCTTGTTCTGATGGCACCCATTCACTACAGAGGATCCGTTGGCAAGCAAGTAATGAATTTCTCCAAATCTGTTCTGATCAAGAAACAAACTCATCTATATCTTTTACTGATCTTTACTGTCTCCATCGTAACCGACATTAACAGGAAAGACACTAATAGCTATGAATTTCCTGCTTAAACTCATAGGCTCTTGGTGGACTCACTCTCACTGTGTCAGTGAGGCTGATCACTGGGCAGAGGAATGATTGACAGAGGGTGGAGTCAGAGCCAGTTTCCCCACCGAGCAAGCAGTCTGTGAGTAAGGACAGGAACCCAGTAGGGAGGAAAGAGGAAACCCCCCAAAAAAGAACAATTCGTTATCGACTGCTATCTATTCCTCATTCTGTTTCTGTCCCTTCTGATATGTTTCTGGTATAAAACTGGCACTGAAGAAACAGTA